>NC_135307.1:79338854-79988854 GCF_048772815.1 Callospermophilus lateralis
TATAATTGTTGGGGTTCCATATGCATTTTAAGATCATTTTTTCTAATTTTGTGAAGGATTTCATTGATATTTTGATAAAGAGTTCTAATGAACCTGTAGATTGCTTAAAATAGTATGGACATTTTAACAATATTGATTCTTCCAATGCATGAAAACAAGATGTGTTTCCATTTTGTATGTCTTTTCTAATTTTTTATTGAAGTTATATAATTTTCATTATAGAGATAGTTCAAGTCAAGTGAGATACCCATTCATTTCAGTAAGAATGGCTATTATCAAAAAGGCAAAAGATAATAGATTCTGGTGAAGATGTGGAGAACTGGGAACATTTCCACATAGTTCATGGGCATATCCATAAGGAAAACAATGTGGAGTTTCCTCAAAACATTAAAAAATTAACCTGTTATATGATCCAGGGATCCCCCTAGCTGGTATATATCCAAAGGAAATAAAATAAATATATTACAAGACAACTGTGCTCCCATGCTCATTAAAGCACTATTTACAGTACCAAAGACATGGAATCAAATTAAGTGCCCATTAATGGAAGAATGAATAAAAAGAAGGTGGAAGATATACACAATGGATTACTAATCAGCCATAAAAATAATGTAATCTCTGATTTGCCACAACAGGAATAGAACTGGAAGATATTACATTAAACAAATAAGCCAGTCACAGGAAAAAAAATACCGCATGATCTCACTCATATATTAATTAAAAAAATGTTGATCTCATAGAAGTGGTGTTAAGAATGTTGCTTAACAAGGTCTGGGGAAGTTACAGGAATGGAGAAATGGGGAAAGGTTGGCCAACTGGTCCAACGTTACAGTTAAATAAGAAACATAAGTTCTGGTGTGCTATTGTATACTAGAGTGAGTAGGCATAGCAAAAATGTAGAATACATTTCTAAAAGCTATAATAAAAGAATTTTAATGTTTTCACCCCAGGTAAATGGTAATTGTTTGAGGAGAAAATATATGTTATCCTGATTTGAACAATACACAATGTATATATGTATTAATACATTCATGATGTCCCATAAATGAATACATTTCTGTGTACCAATTAGTTGTCAATAAAAATCTGAGGCTTCACCAAAGTTAGAAATTTGTTAGCAGGTTCTGCTCTGAGTTTCAAAATTGAGCGTGGAATGCATTTTTGTAAATATGTTTTCCACCTTAATTTCTTTCTATTATTTTCCAGAAAGCTATAATTATTGGAGAATCACAGTGGGATAACATATAAAAATAAACAGAAAAATTTATTTAACAAATGAAATCATCTTGTAGCATGTATTGTTAGCCTTTTGAATTTTATCTGTTAATTACTTAGTTGTATGATAAAGTTATACTAGAGTCACTTCCATGATATTATTCTAATGTTGTCAAGGCATTATAAAATTTGGCATAATTGTTAAGAACTTATGAAAGTTACAAACTTTTGGAATGATTCACTGCTGACATCTTTTAATTTATTGATTATCAATAATTAATAAAGGTCAGCCAATGAAAGTTATTTAGGATTATGAACTTCTACCAACCCTCAACTATCTTGCATGGTAAAAGGAGACTATTCTCTATGTTAAAAAATGGTTAGAACTGGGGGTGTGGCTCAATGGTAGACAGCTTGCCTAGTATGCTTGAGGCACTGCAGTCCCACCATAATAAGTCATTCACCCCATTCTCAGATGTAGTTTCTGCCAGAGCAAAGCCAAACATTTTCTGACCCAATTTTATGCATTTCACACCTTTTTAGTTTACTCATGTTTGTATAACACATACTATTCAAAACTTTAAATTTTCCAGTTTAGGTTTAGCAATAGATTTAGTTAGGAAGGTCTGTTTTTGTTTTTTGTTTTTTTCTATTTTAACTTTATCTATGAATGAAAACTTCTTATACTTTTGAAAATATCTCATCTCTGATAATATGCACAAATTTTCATGATGAATAATGAAGAATTTCAGTCCATCTAAAAAGACAGGTGAATATGAGATCTTAAGATTTTTAAATATGTTTTTAAAACATACTTCTTAAATATTTATAAATTTTTGCTTACAAAATATGCAAATATGATTATTAAAAGTTTTTAAAACCTAGAGTAATGGGTACTGTTTTCTTTTCTTGACTTTCCATTTTTACATAGTAAATTAAAAAGTTACTTTTGTGTGTTGTCTCTGGATTTTTACCTGTCATTTTTTTGAGATTGAGGACTATATAGTTTTAAAAATAGTGTCAAGATTGATATGTAGACACGATTATTGTGTGAGTGGGCTAATGATGAATATCAAAATGATTCTTGATAAAATTGACAACGAGGCGATTATGTCAATGGCATTAAATAGAGCACAAAGCTCACTATTCCTTACAGATTGTCTGTTGTGAAGTGCTTCTGTGGTTTCTTTTGGGTTGAGTTTCCTTATAATTACCAAAAAAGAAAATAATTCTAAAGAATAGAATCTCATCAGTGCACATACTTATATATATTCAATAAAATACACAAAGATGCTCAATATGTTAGATTTACACCTTCTTAATAGTTTGCATTTAAAGAGTGCATTTAGACTAATTTTACAGAAAAAAATAATCAATGTTCAAAGAGTTAAAGGTATATTTCCCTTGTAAATACTGAGGCCCAGACTGAGATTTAAGTACTATTTCTGCAGATATTATTCATTCCAAAAATGTAGGCTAAACAATGTTTTCTGAATATTTGATGAACTACTAAGTCAAAAGTCAGAATAAATTTCTGGCTACTGTTCTGGTGCTTCAGAATCAGGACATGGTACAAGTATGTGCCTTTACACCTGTGTTTGTGTGTGTGTTTGATTTTTTATCTCATAGGTGGTATCAGTAGTAGTTCTAAAGAAAGAAGAAGGAAAAGAAAAGAAATCGGAGACCAAAAGATCTAAATCAAAATTTAAAAGTAAGATAGAAGTGAGTTGACAATATCAGATTGCTGTGGGAAAACAGAATCCAAATGTCAGGATTAAAGAGCCAGTGGATAAGTCCAGAGTCAGTCTGCTCGGGTGTGAAACACCAGGGGACAGCACTGGCTGTAGAGAAGAGAAGGTCAGTGTTTAGGAGGCAAAAAAAGCAAACACTACTTGGAAAATGCATGGTGGTAGTCATGAGATTGTCTGCACAGAGAATACAAAGGGATGAAAAAGGACAAATCCCAGCCAGGAGTCAAGTACAACAGATTCATGAAAATAAGCAAGAGAACTGGAAGGAGAGGTCAGGACTTTTGCTCACAACAAAGTAGTAATCACACCCTGCTCCATAAGATAACAAAAAACAGACCTGAATACTGAAAAACACTAATGTTACTATGCAGAAACTTTCTAGGAGGGGAGTATAATTATTTAGAGAGGAGCAAGTGCATAAGACAGATACCTCAGTTTAAGTCTTCAGAAATAAGTGAAATTATTGGTCTATATTTGTAGAATGAAAGACAGAGGAGGGAATATAGCATCACCAATAGAAGAAAGTACATTGAACTGATTTGCTGAGTTGGGTATGTAATTCAATTCACATGTACCCAACTGAATATATCAGATAGAGGGAAAAAGTGAAGACTTAGGTTTCAAAAAGCTCAATGATTATGCTCTAACCCACTTGAAATCACTTATTTGACCATTAGCCATTTGACTCCTTTTCCTCATCAAACACATTGAACACAAGAGCATAAATGCATGGACTCATAATAGAAGCCACAAATGTATCTAGATACAATCTATGTATGCAAATAAGATGTATGAAATTTTAAATAGATTTCTCATATTCTGTGCCTCTCTGGCTGAAAAACATGCAATAACCTTAATGGCAATTGTATTAATTAAAATGATTTATTTGTAAATATCCATTTTCTCTCTTCCTATAGAAACCAACATTTACTGCTTAAATATCCATACCCTGAAAACTATCCCTGTTTAAAATATCAGTTTTTTTCCAGATGATTTTCATCTAAGAGGATTTCTGAAAATTTCTGCATGAATATGAAGAACAGCTCTACAATATCTGAGTTTTTTTGTTAGGGCTCACCAGCACTCTGGAACTGGAAATTTTCTCTTTTGCATATTTTTGCTGGCCTATGCAGCAATCATGGCAGGAAACCTTCTCATTGTGATCACTGTGACCTGTGACTCTCACCTTCATTCCACACCAATGTACTTCCTCCTTGGAAACCTCTCCTTTCTCGACATGTCTTTTTCCACCATCACGACCCCTAAAATGGTGGCAGATTTCCTCAGGGAGAAGAAAACTACTTCCTTGTGGGGCTGTATGGCTCAGATGTTCTTCCTCCATTTCTTGGGGGGCAGTGAGATGACTCTTCTCATAGTTATGGCGGTTGATCGGTACATTGCCATCTGCAAGCGTCTTCACTACACAGCCATCATGAGCCGCAGGGTGCTGGTGGGCTCTGTGCTGCTGTCCTGGTCTGTTGGCTTGGTGCACACCAAGGGGCAGATGGTCTTCACTGTCACCCTGCCCTTCTGCGGCCCCAACATAGTGGACGACATATTTTGTGACCTTCCCCTGGTAATAAAGCTTGCCTGCTCTGAGACCTATGTTCTGGAGTTGCTGGTAGTTGCTGACAGTGGCCTCCTGTCCTTCATCTGATTCATACTCTTGCTTATTTTCTACTCTATCATTCTGGTAACTATGAGACATGGATCCTTGGGTGGGCTCTCTAAAGTTCTGTCCACACTGTCTGCTCACGTCACCGTGGTCACTCTGTTCTTTGGGCCCTGCATCTTCATTTACACTTGGCCGTTCAGTAGTCTTTTAATGGATAAATTTCTTTCTGTGTTTTATTCAGTCATTACATCCTTATTGAACCCCATTACTTACACACTGAGGAATCAGGAGATGAAATCAGCCATGAACAGACTGAGGACCCAACACACTAGCTCCATACACACCTTCTAAACAATAGTCATGGAGATGAAGGGTTTGTGGAAAACCCACATAATTATATGTCAGAATAGGTTGGCCTGAAATGGTTCCTTGTAGCTTTTTAAATATTTTCATATCATGTGTTTAAAGTTTTACAAAATGTCCCATTGTTGTATTTCTATATGTAGTTTTATTGAAAGAAAAATTATTTTAATTGAAATCTATTTCAGATATGCATTAGTAAATTGGTTTTTTTTAATTTTATTTTTTTCATCTTTCATACATTTGATTCAAGTGAGTTATGCACTTCCATTTTTACCCCAAATACAAATTGCAGAATCACATCAGTTACTATAATAAGTATTGTGATTGAAAATTTGGCTCATTAACTATATTTAGAAATTTAGTAGTTACTGAAAAGAAAGAAAAACTGAATTTCTATACTTTAAATCAAGGATCTTTCAGCTCCATTCTATAGATGAGTAAAGAGAGTCAAGTTTATGTGAATTCTTCTGAGCCCCAGGTGTGGGCATATACATTTACATTTTTGGGGATCCTAATAAGTCAAAAGATTATTTTGCAACAGGGTAAACAATTTGTTTTTATGACTGAACAGAAGCAGATATCAATTGATATCCACTGATAAAAGAATGCATTTTTTCCTTAACAGAAATTACAGCTAACAAGGGTGACATTGCACCTTTTGTCTTATCTTTCATTCATGTTTGTGTACAGATTTACATCATGCACCTTTCTAAAAACAAGTAGGTACATTACTTTAGTGTTCGTCCCCGGAACAAAGAAAAACTAAAGTAGCCCCCATAGAATCCTGGAATTTATACTATGAAAAAACAAGATTAGGAAAGCTGATAAAATTGCCTACAGAAACCCTAAATTTGGTTAAATAGACCATCCATGACCACTTGAAGATGCATATGTAAAGCTAAGGTCATAATTGACCCTCAGCTAAATGCTCTAGGACTTGATATATTACTTTTTTCTTCCTAAATTAATTCTCTCTCATGCTATGTTTATATTATGATTAACTGGAAAATTGTTTACTATTGTCCCTCAAATAATGCTTACTTGTTATACCAATGTAGTGATTTAACTTGCATAAGTGCCATTCAGTTTTCTTTCTTCTCAAAACCATCAATATGGTAATTCTAGAGAGAATTCATTAATTCAAAGTATTGTTATTTTTTCATTATATAAATCAAACTCAATTTAACCAACTGTGCCTTAATTAATAACTAAGGTACCTACAATTTCCTAATAATACAAACATTTTCATGATTAATATCTTTATACCCTCTCTGCATGTAAACCTGTGTAAAAATTTCTGTAGTATAAACACCAGTAAGGAAAATAATTAATTTCACTAACAGCTACAGATTATTACCTACTTTCAACTGCAGAGCCAGAATTTCCACTAGTCAGTATTCTAAATTTTGTTTTCTATATAATCTAATAGCTTGCTGCTTTATTGCTTTTTCAGATTCCCAGGAATTTTGGAGCCTCCTTCCCATATCCATTAGCTATAAACTTAAATTTCTTGCTCTTTTATTATCTTCATTCACTAAAGTGGGTTTTCTTTACTTTTCTTATTGATTGGAATGATATAGATCTGCACAGTAAAATAAAGTAGTTATTACTATATATGGATAGGTAAGCATAAATTTAAATTATTTTTTATTAGAAATTGAAAATTTAGCTCTTCAGATACATTCATCTAATGTCCAAAATTCGCATGTAAATAGTTGTTACCAGATCCAACAGGTATAGAGCATTTCCACCATCATAGAAAGTTATTTTTGAAAGCAGGGGTTTTATTGATTTTATATACTACAAATAACTTTTGACTTTGCTGTCTGTTTAGTTTGCTCCTAGTATCTTTCATTAGACAGCTGTTTTTCACTATTTATATCCTCATATTTACTCAAATGTTACCCTCTATTTACTACCAAAGTTTTGTTTATAGATATTCTTTCCCAGCAACAGATTGCCAAGATATTCCTGAACATTTTCTTTTATTATTATTGTTTCATTGTTTGCATTTTGTGATTAAAAGTTTCTGTAGTCCACCTTTCTATGGAAGGAGACACTCAATTTTTTACCTCCTTTTACTAAATGACTGTTCCCAGCAATATTTCCAATTTAATCTTCTCTTCCTCCATTGCTTTCAATGGGCAGCATAGAACTGTACCACAATATGGCTCTGTGTGTATGTCAGCTCATGTATACATTTATGATTCAAGTTTTATGTTTAGCTTCATAGATGTCTTTTGCTTTACCTTCATTATATTGGGTACAATCACTTTGTATATGGTTTAACATTTAGTGGAGGTGATCCCTCTCTTCATTTTCCTATTGAAAGTTGAATTAGGAAAGAATGAATCTTTATCTATGTTAGTTTTACTAAGATTAATTTAAGACAAGCTAAATTTTTTATTAAGTATGTATATTTGAGATAACATTGACATTTGTGTTATGCTGTGTTATCCTGTATATGATCATAGGCATGAGAAAATTCTTTTGTTTATTTGAATTGCAGTTTATGATCTGTAAGAGTTTTAATTTTCCCCTGTAACCCCTTATCAATTTGTATATATATCATTTTCTTTAATGTAAATAAAGAAATTCATATTTGTTATAATCAAATAACAATATAAATGGGAAACAATTAATTTAAGAAAAAAATTCGGGGGGGGGGGGTTACCAAGGATGGAACCCGGGGCACTCAACCAATGAGCCACATCCCCAGTCCTATTTTGTATTTTATTTAGAGACAGGGTCTCACTGAGTTGTTTGTGAGTTCAAAAGTGAGTTCAAAACTCACAATCTTCCTGTATTAGACTCCTGAGCCATTGATATTATAGGCATGTGTCACAGCACTCAACTAAAAATATTTTTAAAAAGAGTGCATGCTACTCTAGTTTTTTTACATGAAGCCCTAACACATGCTAGATTGTAGACTGATGGTTGTCTGTGGAGGGAGATTATGTGAAAGTACTGAAAGAATGTTATCTAAGAACACCTGAGCTTTGGGGCTAAGGCACGTGTCACTATTTAGACTGTGGTGGTCTTTTTATGGCTATATGCATGTATCCACACTCATCAAATTTTACATCTTAAATATGAGCTCTGTCTCATATATCAATGTAGTATAATAATTTTTTTTTAAATTTAAGAAGTCAAAACTCATATCAAAGTCCTTTTTAAAAACTGAAAACAGCTTAATAACTTGACATACAATATGCAACAGTCAGCATCTCATGTAATCATAGAATTAACTGAATTACATCAGGTCATTTGACCAAGATTCCCTATCAATTCAGACAATCTTGATATGTGTTACGGCACTGTCAATCACACCTTTCAGCATATGACCTCTCTGGCAATTTGGAAATAAAATTTGAATTAAATGTGATACTTATTGTGATTATTGTCCCAGTGAATAAAGTTTCAAATATTCACTGATTTTTAACATTGGGCTGATTTGCAATATTTTTTACTTATCTCCCTTTTCTGATTTCAAGAGGATGCAAAACTTGGTATCACTCTTATAAAGAAGACCTGAAGTGTTATCCAGGTAATTATTTCCATACTTGTGTTCTGAGCATAAAATGGGTTAATTTCCCCCAAGTGATGGCTTTAGGTGGTGAATATAGGTCATGCTGAGGGAGAGCACCTCCGCAGACACTATCTCCACCCATAAATGGATGTAACACAAGCACACTTCAGAAGACAGAATCTGCTCTAAGAGAAAAGTGTGTTTAGTAAGTCATCTCATTTCTTTGATTTTCTTTAAGATAATTCTTAAAATATTTTCATGTCTTTATTTTAAAGATCTGTGCTACACCTATTGGGAAGAATGGCTTCATTAGCTTCTGAAAAATTTCAAAATTGAATCTACAAATTTTCTCCTCCTACCTGTTCCTAGTAGAATTTCTATGGAGTTAACAAGAGTAAACACAACTGTAATATGCCTTGCCTCAGAGATGCTCTCAGATCCAGGTAGGAAGACCATAGTCATTTCCCCATGAATCAACATGAACAGGTTCTAGTAAAACTTGTTCCAGTAGACCCTGACTTTTAAGAGGATAAAATTATTTTATTATCAAAGAATGCATAGAATATGATGATAGCTCTTAGCATAAAGAAAAAAGTAAACACACAGAAACGTTATAAACCTGGTTATTACAAAATATGATTAAACTAACAGCCTAAGAATAAAGACTATAATTATGAACTTTAGAATATAACTACATATGTCATCTGTAGATATCACACAATTAGTTAAATCATCTAATTCTTATATATACATGCGAAAATGCAAATATTAAGCAATAAATCTGTTGTGTGTAATTATTCACCAACATTTTCAAAAATAATTGTTACAAAACATATTTTTAAGTAGCTATATGAGTTTTTATGGGTCAGTTGTTTCTCTCGAATATGCATAGTTATCTTTTAGTAAATTTCTACCTCAAACATATTTGCAATAGTATTTGTGACACTAATGTCTATGTAATTTATTCTATGGAGTATAAAAATATCTTTTGAAAATCTAGCCCAGAAAATATTCTGTAAAAAGAAACTAAATTTTGGTTAAAAGTTCAGTTTGTTCAAATTTTGCAATGGGCATAAATCAATTGGTTGTAATATTGATTTATTTTCCTTAGAAATTTGGTAAATCTCTATGACAGAGTATAACGTCTATATGCAACTTATGAGACTATTATCATATATCTCCTTTTCCTTAGCAAATTTTTGTTTGATTTTGCAATTTTTCTTTGTTTCTCTTTTTAATCTGTACTTCTGAGTCCTCAGTAAAAGAGAAGGGAAAAATAGTCACACTAAAGTAATGGATTTTGTTACTCCCCTGCTCTCCCTTGTCCAAACTTGACATTTAAAAGACTAGAAAAAGATGAGAAAAATAATACCAAGAAATAATCATGGCAGAGGGAAATTATTGTCCCACCATCCAGCATGAGAAGTCTTGTCATTTGCTAAGACATCAAGCTAAGCAATATTGGTGTTTACTACTGAAGTTTTAATTTTACATTCATTCAGCACTAACATTCCAAAGGTGGCAATTTACTTACACATGTATGCAAATACAATTTATTCCCAATTTATACACACACACACACACAAACACATCTATATATTTACACATATATACACATATACATGCACATATATATGTAGAAAGCAATAAAACAGTTGTAACTATTATATGTACATACAAACATACATATATGTATATATGTATATATACATATATAGAGAGATGAATAAATAGAGGGAGAGAGAGAGAAAAATAGAAGAAAAGAGAGAGAGATTTGCATTTTTGATGGTCAAGAAACTAATATTTAAAAGCCTATGATTTTCTAGCACCCACTTATACAATTTAAGGCAAATGTTTTGTCTTGCTAACATTAAAATACCTGGAACATTCAGAAGTCATTATATTTGAATCTAAGTTTGAATTTCCATCCACTTTGGTTCATCCACTTCTATGTGACTCTATAGTAACATATTTTTTTCCTAACCCATTCACTTTAATAAATACATTCTATCTTCTGATAGATTTTAAATGCTAATAAATTTTATGCCTGGTTTTGTATCCAAATCATATGCCAAATTTTTATTATATGGCCCTCAATTCAGCTTCTCCCAAGAAGGGTGCCTGAAGATGTCTTTTAGAAAGAGAAGTAAAATTTTATCATCTTTTAAGAGGAAGTTTTATCAGGACTTAAAATCATTAAACATAGGACATAGAAACAGTAAGAGTAGGTCAAATCATTTGTACTGGGTTGCAATATCAGTTCTGCTTTATCTTCCCCAGCATAATTTAATTCTTTTTTATAAAATGTGATGATTGTGAGTTTCAGGCTTAGGTTTTTTTTGTTGTTGTTGTTCACTTAGTAGTGTACATAACCATAGTACCAGGTGAAACCACAATCATTGTTTAGATTTCACCTTGCTTCTCTGCTTTCCTCCCTCCTTCCTTGTGAGAGCGCTTTTTCGGCAAATCATTTGGATAAAAATTCCATTTAACAGATGGGAAAGTCAGGCTCACAATTAGATTCTTTTGGAGATATGATGCTACTCATATTTAACCAATGTTTCTCCTTGCAATCACACCTTTTAATGTTAGATATGAAGAATTTCAATGTGACATTTAGTCTCCTTTCTCCTCCCACTAACTGCTAATCTACTTTCTCCAGGTTATTTTAGAGGGGATACTCAATAAAATGGATGGAGGAAATCAGTCCATAGTTTCAGAATTTGTGCTTCTGGGACTTGGCCACTCATGGAGTATGCAGGTCTTACTCTTCATGATATTTTTGTTGCTTTACATGATCATTGTATCTGGAAATATTGTCATTGTGACCTTAACCATCACTGACCCTCATCTCCATTCTCCCATGTATTTCTTTTGGGCCAAGCTGTCCTATGTGATATGTGGCTCTTCTCAGTCACCACTCCTAAGATGATCACAGACTTTCTCAGGGAGAGCAAAACCATTTCCTTTGCAGGTTGCATGTGCCAAATCTTCTTTGCCCATTTCATTGCAGCAAGTGAGATGGTGCTTCTGGTGTCCATGGCCTATGACCGCTATGTGGCCATCTGCAAACCACTTCATTACTCCACCATTATGAGCCTGCAAAGGTGCACTGGGCTGGTGGTTTCTTCCTGGACTACTGGTTTTGTGCATGACATCGGTCACCTGGCTGTGATAGTACAGTTGCCTTTCTGTGGCCCCAGGGAAATAGACAGCTTCTTCTGTGATATGCCTCTGGTGATCAAGCTGGCCTGCATGGATTCCTATAATTTAGACATTTTAATGAATGTTGACTGTGGGTTTGTGGCTGTAACCTGCTTTATCCTCTTGCTGATATCCTACACATATATTCTTCTCAGTGTTTGCCAGAGATCTAAAACTGGTGCATCTAAAGCCCTGTCCACCTGCAGTGCCCACATCACAGTTGTGGTGATATTTTTTGTGCCCTGTATCTTCATTTATGTGTGGCCACTCAATATCACCTGGTTGGACAAATTTCTTGCTGTGTTTTATTCTGTTTTTACACCTCTTCTTAATCCAGCCATTTATACATTAAGAAATAAAGAGATTAAAAAGGCTCTGAAAAGACTCAGGAGTTATTATGTAGGTTCCCAGGAAAAGGCTTAATGCCCAGAAATTCATTACATGTACTTTAAATTGACAATACACTGACCTTATAATATAGTTTAAACTTCAAGGAATATAGTTTATAGCTATAAATTGTTCCAGTTTCCAGATACATCTGCAGATTTGAGGCAATGCAGAAATCTTAAATTTTACTAATCAGCCAATGTTGTGAATTATTTCCCTGAAGTCCATACAAGAACAATCCTTTATTATGGAAAAATTATCTTTTCAGTCTTTCTACACCACTAATAATAGGAAAAAGAACCTGCAAGCAAGCATAGTGACTTTAGTATTCATCCCCATTGCAGCATGTATCAGTACAGGACACCAAATAAAACCTCATTGTATGTGAACCACATTAGGCATGTCTGCCAAAATGGTGTGGATTTTTCTTGGTGGGACATGAAAGCATTCTAAAATAAGATTCTCATATTTGTTCATAGCTGTGTGAATATACCACTTTCAAATTATACACATTTATAAGTGAGTTTTATGGTATGGTAATTCTATCTCAACAAGATTATTCTTTAAAAATCCAATTCTAAGAGTACACCCATGGAACCTATCAAATCATGAAAGCTATTTCTTTCAGTTTATTTGGTGTGCAGGCTTTTTCTTCATTTTTCAGGCCTAGCATGGCCCAGGGGTGTCACTGGGACTTTAGTAATCCTCTTGGAGAGGAAGTCAGGTGCAAAAAAAAGGGTCTTCTGTTGCCTGAAGCTTCTTTGAGCAGCGTGGGGTTCTGGCTCTTCTAAGGTAGGGAGACTGCTGGGGTAAATCTTTCATGAGCAACATCCAGTTGTTCCCACACTTTGGACTTCTAGGTTTTCTCTGCCAGGGCCCTGATCTGAGCATAACACCTGTTGGGAGTTTCCCTGAGGATTCCTTGGGAGGTTGGCAGGGGCGGCAGGGGGAGTTCGATAAGGAGGGGTTCATCTGCAGGATTAAGAGGAGAGTCTGAAAGCTCAGGAGGGGAAGGTTTGGAAAGGGGGGAATGGGGGGAATGTTTATAAGCTAAAAGGACCTGGTGAGGATTACAGGAGGAACATAGTTCAAGTGGGGAGCGGAGGAGGGAAAAAGGCTCTATGTAAGGGATCTCCTTCCACTTTTTTGAGTGCTCACAGAAGTTAAAAAGGTCATGAAGAATTTGAGGATCTAGAGACCCCTTTGGGGGCCATCAGTTTTGATTGTCTAATTGGTAATATGGCCAATTCTGTGTACAGAATTTGATGAGAAGTTTTGGTTTGATGTCTGGAGTGAGGGACAACCGGTTGAAGTTAGCCAGAAAGCATCTGAGAGGGGAATCAGCAGGGAGGGAAGAAGAGGCTCCCATAATGACTCTTGACAGGAAGAAAAGTGGTGAATGGCCTGAACTGGAACAGATTTTGGTTGAGTTTCCTACAGGCATCCCCGAAAGGAGAAGTCATCCAAAGAGACTCGGGAGAGTCGGGCCAGGAGGGCAAATGAGTCGTCACCCAAGAGCCCAGTCAGTGAGACCTTCTGAAGACCAGGAGTCACAGGCCACCTGACGTCAGGGCTTTTCCCAGGAGAGGAGAAGGAGAATTTGGAAGAAGAGAGTCAGAGAGCGCTTATTCTTCCGTTCCTATAACTTGTCAACTATGAAATGGGCATCAAGAGAGTCCACCGTAACTGTGAAAGTCGTGGTGGGGTGCGTTCTCTCCTCTAAACTAAGTGTCAAGGGCCTTGCTGGAAGATCACAGCCAAAGCCTTTGCATATAGCCATTTGGAGATGGACTCCCAAAAAGGGGAAGGGGAACTCACTGATTGTCGATCAGAAGGAATCACCTATTGGAGAGCTGATATTGGGTGGAATGTAGCAGTGCTCAAAAAGGTGAAGGAAGAGGGCGGACCTTAAGAGAGGGGGTCTTCAGAATGAGGAAACTCCCCATCCCGGGTTTCGGCACCAGATGAAAAGTCAAGACTTGTCGTTGGAGATTAAAATGCACACACACAGATAGCAATGACAAAAATGAAGCACTTTATTGCAAGCTTCTGTCAGCTTACATAGGGAAATGAAAGTCAGTTATCCTAAAACAGGAACCCCCTGGGATCAGTCATAGTAACGGTCAGGTCATCATCTGTGGTGCATGGGATTCATGGGGGTCATGAGTTGTTCACAAGCCCAGGTGGATGAATCAACTGAAAAAATTTTAAAATAACCTGTTATCCGCCCATTGGCAATTTGCCCGCCGCCATGTTACATTCATGGACCCATTATGAGAAAAACCCAAGGAATCCTCAGGGAAACTCCCAACAACACCCATATCTGGACTAAGTGCTTATACATTTCTGGAGCTGTGTTATTTCATTAGATGTTAAATGTAGGTCAGTACTATCCCTTCACCACAGGAAATAAGCTTCTGTTTTTTTTTTTTTTCCTACCAAATATTTCTTCAGGCCCTTACACTGGACCTTTAAGTACTTGTTTGTAGCCTTCTGTTAACTATCCCTCTGAAGGGAGTCCTACAGTTTAGTAAACAACTCCCCTACAGGAATGGAGTAGCTATTCCTAATCTTTGAACACTTGAATCACTTCCCTGCAGGGGTGTTCATTTCCAAATGAATATTTTTTTCCAGTGAGGTTTGGTGGCTGGCTAAGGCAGGAGGATTGTGGTTTCAAGGCCAGACTGGGCAACTGGAAAGAGACTAAATTTAAAACCAAGACTAAAAACAAAGACATATATATATATATATATATATATATATATATATATATATATATATATTTTTTACCTAGGATCATCAGTGAAATCTTTTATCAATCAGGAATCTTCTTCTTCCAGAACTGGAATCCATATAGTCCCTGGGACTCAGTCTTAATTGTCCACCAAGTTGCTCAATGAATCAGCCACAAATCCACATTTACCATCTACTTTCCCAAGCTATTCTCCTACCTAGTTGTGTAAGCTTGGTTAATCTGAGAGGCAGACATAAAGATGGATTCCAGTATACTCACACAGGGAAAACAGCAAAAAAACAGAATTGATACACGAACAGTATAGAGATACGTCTAAAACATTATTTATATTGATAAGAAGATATTTTAAACAAGAGTAAATCCTGTCAAAGTTTTATTTAATAGGAATAAAAAAATAAAGAAATATTTAATGATAGAAATAAGAAGAGTCATTCTTTTTAGTGATACTAACTGCAAAGTGGATTAAGGAAACTTTGAGAAAAATATCTGGTAGTTGATAAATGTGGTAATTTCAGATACATTTATGAGGGAAAAATTGGAATCTTTTCATTTAAGAGTTTGCACCTTAATATCTGCAAATTAATTTTCACATAATAACAGGAATTAAGAATGGCAAAGCAAAAAAAAGTACTGGTTTAAAATAGTTTAAAATGTTCACGGTAGATCTTTTCAATATACAGGTCAAAAATAATTTTGCACATGGTAGATATAGTATTAGTTATTAAAAAGCAGTGTCTTTATTTCATTATCATAACCTCTTTTTAAAAATCTCCCCCGAGGTACTTTTTAGCCAACTCTGTATTATGATAGTCAGTGACTCATTATATTCTCCAAGGTCAAAGGAGGCAATTGGGAATGGAATTCTTGTCTGCTGGGCTTAGGGAACATCTTGTTATTTATTTGTAGTTTTTCATTTTTGTCCTTTGTCTTAACTTGTAATTTGTATGTAATTGTGTCTTATGTGTTAAATTTAAACCACCAACGTATTTTAATTGATAGTGTTTTCTAATTTACTATTTCTTAAAATTTTCTCCATAATATTTTTAATGGTTAAGAATAATTCATCGTAGGTATGTTTCCTAATCTAGTTAAATAATAAACAATGGAGTAAAGCACACTCTTGCAATCAAATTATTACACATATCCTATTTCCCTCATTTTCAGCCCCTGGTGCTGGGCATTAAACCTAGGGTTTCACACTTGCCAGGTAAACACTCTATACCAAGTCACATCCCCAGCCTTGTCCTTAATTTTTTTTCTTTTATTTATTTAATTGATTTTATTTTTTAAAATACATGACAGCAGAATGCATTACAACTGTTATTACAAATATAGAGCACAATTTTTCATATATTTGTATATAAAGTATGTTCACGCCAATTTAGGTCTTTTTACATATACTTTGTTTTGTTTTCTTATTACACATATATACCACATTTTTTCATATTTCTGTTTGTATATAAAGTAGATTGATACCCAATTCATGTCTTCATATATGTACTTTGGATAATGGTGTCCATCACATGCAATCATCCTTGCTAATTCCCTGCCTCCTCCCTTTCCCTCCCACCCCTCTTCCCTACCTAGAATTCATCTATTCCTCCCATGCTCCCCCACCCTATCCCACTCTTGAGTCAGCCTCCTTATATCAGAGAAAACATTTGGCATTTGTTTTTGTTTTTTTTGGGGGGGGATTAGCTAACTTCACTTATTAATTTGTTATTTCTGTGCAACTAACTTAATTTCATTGCACCAATAAATTAATTTTTTATGTAATCTTTGTCTTTACTGGCACAAAGGTTTGAATAAATTACCATTCATTTTGATTTAGACCAAATTCATTATAGTTTAAAACACATTACTTTTCATCTATGTCTGTGTATGTATATCAAATTTCTTCCCAATCTAAGACACAGAGTCATCAAAGAGAGAAATCCTTTCCTCTAACTAGATAAAGCCACAGTCTTCTTATTTGACCACTTGATGTGTTCAGCAGCTCAAGAAATTGGGTTACAACAATTTTATTGTGAATGAACAAGATGAATGGGTAACAGAAGCAAGACCAGAGTTTCAATTTATCTAAAGATGTACTGATGTTCCATTAAAAATAGAGGTTGCACCTCATGATCCAATGTGGAAAGCTGGTAGACATGGCTGCTTCTTTTAGATTCAAATGTCTCCTACAATCATCTATCTGGTTCCTTCTTCAGTACTCAGGTGACTTTTAATTTTAGAACTTAAAGACTGGTTTTGAGTTATAATTCTTAGATCTTGAATAGTTTTCTTTAATGGGAAATGATAAAACAATACACTTTTTCATAGGATCAAACATCCACCTAAAAGAAATAAAAACAGAAAAAAATGAAGGAAGTATAAGTAATACATATCTAAATAATGTTATGGATCCTAAAAGAATCAAACGATCATTGTAAAACAATGAAGTATGGCTAACTTCAAAATCACATGAGAATTTAAGAACTAAAGTAGAAAGAAAGTTTCAGAAAGCACAGAGCTAACTTGAACTGGAGGACATGGCTATAGTGGGGCTCAGAGAAGGCAGGTGCATGTGAGAGACAGGTAGAACAGAACCTCCTAGCTGAGCTTTGATGTTCATTGCTGCCTCTGCTTCAGCCAGCCAACACCAAATTCACAGCTGAACCTACAGCGTCTGCCTCAGCTTTACCAATGTGAATTTAGGCTTTCTGGGTTTCTTTGCTATTTATATCTCGCCCTCTTCCAGCTCAGGTGGTGGAAACAGGGTTCCCCTTGGTGGAATTGGCTGGGTGATAAATAAAAGCTAAGAGAAATAAGACAGCAAAATATCACAGAACACAGAAAGTAATTTCAAGAGAGGGGGCAGGATGGGCAATTCAATCATACAGATGGAGCTTCTATACTAGGACAAAATGAAGCCCGGGCCTGCTTTATTTATATTAGGAAATAGCAAAGGCCTTCCATAGAATGTTCCTCATCAAAAAAGGTTAAAGGTAGGCTGTCCAGTTTCCAACAGGTTACACCCATCTCCTGAGCTACTATGGGGGAACTTCCTAGCGGAGCAGAGATAGAAGTCACGTGCGTTGGGCAATCTATTGGGAGGGCCACGGGTAGTTGGATAGTTCACAATACCAAACCCAAATCTCCCTGGCCACCATTCCTGGAGATGACCCTCATGTAAATCACAGATGGCTTCCCACACTTACATCCCCTTCAAACTCCTGGGTATCAACTCCTTTCAACATTAGTAATTTATTATTACATAAAACAAGATTTTGAGTCACCCATTCTGTTACACTATCAAAAACTCTCTGACTTTTCAAAAATATTCGATTCAACTTGTCCCATTTATGCCTCATTTTCTCTCCTGAGTAAAAGAGTCTGTTTGCTATATATCTGGAAAAGATGGAAATGATTTATTTATTAAAATTAACTGCAGCTACTGCTTCTTAAATTACAAACTGAAATAACTCATTTTACTAAAATTAAAAATGTGAAATATATAAATTACAAAATAATCACCCTGATAAAGAAGTTCTTCATTAGACTTGCAAGCTCTACTGTTCTAATTGGGTAGGAATATAGTTTGTCAGCCGTATATTGCTCCAGAAGATGATTATCTATCATTAAGAAAATGGAAGTGGCACTGAAGCAAAACTTTGACAAATTTTAGAGGAGAGCACCAGACCCAAGGATTTCATATTTAGGTAAACTGCCAGCGATGTTCTGGGTATTTGTAGTCTCCTTAACTCAGGTTAAAGTTAATTCTCAAAGCTATATAGTATTTTGCAGTGGGGCTTTTTGGAGGTAGGTAGACCAGGTCATGAGATTTGTGCCTCCATGACTGCATTATAATAACAGGGAGAGAGATCCAAGGTAGAAAGCTTGTTCTATCTCATATGCAGACAGCCCATAGCAGCAAAAAGGACCTCACTAGAGGCAGCTGCCTGATCTTACACATCTCAACTTCAGAACCGTGAGCCAAATAAGACATCATTACTCAGGAGAAGATCAGAGAGAACAAAGCTTGGAAAAAGAAAAAAATCATGTAACTTTCAAAGCAACAAGGGATAAAGTCAAAGTATCAAGTGACCCCTGTTATACTTTTACTATATTCATAGGAATTGTACATTTATTTTACATAAATTAAAACCTGATAAATTTCAGAAAAAAATAAGATGTAGATGCAGGTGTCCACACTAATGCTAACCTTCAACTTTCATTTCTGAACTTTATTCATCTCTCTCACACACACACACACACACACACACGTACACATTTTGTTTTAAGATGAACCCAGCCTAATTCCTTTTTAAGATTGAGAACCATCTCATCACAAAGTCATGAAAAATTAATTTCTGTTTTATTATAAATTACTGAGATTTCTAAACTTGTATGGAATTCCTGCCCATGCCTTGAACTCACCCATGCCTTGAACTCTCCCTGACCAGATAACAACCCTCTCTGAAACCTCAGTGTCCCCTCAGATATTCTAATGTTGGGATCTAAATTTACTCCCTACCTTGAAATATCATACCATGTAGATCATTAACCTACTATCTGCCTTTATATTATGGTTGTCAAAATCCTTTTAGCTGTAACTTTTCAAGACACCCCTCTTTTGCAACATTTTGTGCTATAAAATCTTTTTCCTGGGGAGCTGGGCTGCTGGTCTCTAGTCTGGTGCTTTCAGGAGAGACAGTTGCTGGCCAGCTTTTGTGTACACAAATACAAGCTTGCTTTAATTTGATTTAAAGCAAAAATCAAACGGTGGTCTTTTCTTTGTATCATGGTTCAACATTTAGTTAGAAGAACAATATTCAATAATATAAGTAATAAAAAATACTGCTAAGGATGTGGGGAAAAAGATATACAAGTTGATGGGGCTACAAATTACTACAATGACTTTGAAGATCTGTATGGAAATTTTTCAAAGATTAGGAATAAAATCACCATATAACCCAGCTATCACATTCCTTAGTATTTATCCAGAAGACCTTAAATCAGCATGCTATATGATACAGGCACATCAATGTTTATAGCAATACAAGTTACAACTGCAAAGTTATGGAACCATCCCTGGTGTTGTTCAACAGATTAATGAATAAAGAAAATGTGATACACATGCACAATGGAGTTTTATTCAACCATAAAGAATGAAATTATAGCATTTGTTGGGAAAAAGGTTAGGTAGGAGCTCAGGGACACCAAGATGTTGGTGACAAAGTATTAGATAAAAGAAGGAAAGGTGTCTTACAAAGGAACACCCTTGTCCGGAGACCTGTGGAGAAGGCACAAAAAAAGAACTGTCAAAGAAACAAAAGAGTAAGTAGACAGACAGGATGGAGTAGAGAGAGTAAAGTGAAGTATAAATGAGAAGTGCAGAAGTGAAGTGTCTGTTCCTCCCAGCCTGGTAGTTTGTTAACTCAAAGAACACATACCTCCCGTTACCATGACTATATTCTAATTAGTATTTCTTTAACCCAAGGGCTAGCTAACTGACTTAAGGTCCAGGTTAGTACAAACATAGAGCCCCTTCTCTCCAAGGACTTTGCTAAAGAAGCCAGGCAGGGCCTGCATAGTTGCCTCAGAGGGAGGAGGCTGGGCATTCTGATTGTGGGAATCAGGGCTCCAGTTATCCGCTGGGAGTTTGCTCACTGGGGGAATGCTCCCCTGACTAATTCCACTGTCAGAATACTTACAGTGTTTGGTCCCTATTTATAATAAATCTCATTACCATGAAAACTCCTCCCATTGAGGACATCACCATGACAATTCCCATCAATAAGGAATTATGACCATGACAACTGCCCCCCACAAGTTCAAATTTTAAAATGACCAATGGAAGTAAAATGTGCAGTATTCTAATTAGGTTTTCTAACCTAACCAATGGTGGGAGGAAATTAAAAATTATTCTAATCAGATATTATAAGATAACCAATAGGACAAAATATGGTTAGTTCTTCAATCACAACCATATAGGAAATAAACCACTCCAGAGTTCAGGATATGTGACCCTAATTTCCAAACTTTGGAGCCTTGAGCCTCTCTCTCTTGCTTGGGCCATCCCTTCCTACCTATTACCTCCGTGTGTTTCACTCAATTCTTTGTATGAGACACCAAGGACCTGTACTTTTACTGGACATCCCAATGGTAACAAAAGGGTGGAATTGCAGAATATAATGCTAAGTGAAATAAACCAGATTCAAAAGGTCAAGGTTAAATGTTTTCACTCAAAGTGGAAGTAAGAGCAAAGTCATCAAAAAGCTCCCATTTAAAAGATTTTGAGTTTTCTCCACACTTTCTGAGTGGAGAAAACATCTTTTCTAGATGAGTTTTGAGGAGGTAAATGTTTCACCTAATGTAATCATTACAGAAGATATACATCTATCAAATGTTACTTGGTGTTCCATTCATATGTACAATGTTATGTTTTTATATACTGGTTAACTGACAAGTGGGATTACATCAAATTTGAAACTTCTGAAGCTCAATGAAGAGAATAATTTATAGACTGAAGAGACTACTTAAAAATGGGGGAAAATCTTTGGCAACAATTTATCTGACAGAGAATTAATATCTACAACATAGGAAATACAGACATCAATAAAATAAGCATTTCAGTTAAAAATAGGCAAATGACATGTGTAGACACTTCTCATAAGAAATAAAAACAGCCAGTAAATAATTATATGAAAAAAAATCCTAGTGCAGTGGTGCACACCTGTCATCCCTGAGGCTCAGGATCCTGAGGCAGGAGGATCTCAAATCCAGGGTAAGCAAAAGTGAGATGCTAAGCAACTCAGTGAGGCCCTGTCTCTAAAACAAATACAAAATAGGGCTGGCAATATAATTCAGTGGTCAAGTGACCCTGGGTTCAATCCCTGGTACAGATTATATAGAGTGTTAACTTAGTATGTGTGAGCCCCTGGGTTTATCCTCAGCACCACATTTTTAAAAAAATAAAATAAAGATACTGTGTCCAACTACAACTAAAAAATGAATTTAAAACAAAAGAAAAACTAGGCAGAATTTTGAATGATTAAATATTTTCTTCTATTTAATTTTCTTAATTAAGAAATGGAATATATATATATATATATATATATATATATATATATATATATATGCTTTGTTACATATATATAGATAGCCATCAGTGAAATGGAAGTCAAAGATAAAATGACATTCTATCTCACCCCAGGTATAATGGCTACCATCAAAACAACAACAGCAACAACAACAGCAACAAGATAGAAAATAATAGATGCTTTGAAGAATGTCGGGGTGGGGGGGAAGCAACACACTATTGCTTGGAATGTGAGTTAATACAGCTGCAATGGAAGAGTATATAGCTTTATCAAAAATCTAAAAATGGAACTTCCATATGATCCATTTATTCAAACCCTAGGTATATATCCTTAAGAAATGTAGTAAGAGATACTGGCAGACCCATATTTATATCAATACTGTTTACAAACTATTTACAATAGATAAGACATGCAATCATTCTATGGGCCCATCAACAGCTGAATGGATAAAGGGAATGTGGTCTTTATGCCAGGGATTGTGATTCAGCCATAAAGCAGAATGACATCCTATCATTTGTAGTAAAATGAATGGGAACAAGTGAGCAGCATGTTAAACAAAATAAGGCACACAGACAAGTAGAGCATACTTTCTCTCACATGTAGAAACATAAGCAGAAAAAGCTGAAAACAGGAGAGGAATTGTTAGTGATTGATAAGGAGGCAAAGGGGAGAAAGCAGAAGGATGAGGGGAGAGGGTAGAAAAGTGCATGGACATGATCAATAGTCAATGTATATTAATGTATAGAAATACCACAATAAGTATCACTAATGTGTATCATTAGTATTAGTAATTCTAAAAAGTAATTTTTAAAAACTTACACATGAATGCACACTAAAGTATATCTTTATAATGTTATAAAATTGCCTAACATGAAAAAGTTTCTTAGAGGTAGAGATTATTTTGGACTAGTAAAGCTCTAAGATACTACTTTTAACTAATTCTAATGTACTATGTTATACACTGAGAAATGGGAGCCAAAGAAAGTCTGTAATTATATAAAAAAAGGAAAGAAAAACTCCACAAAAATCCAAAATTAAGTGAAAGACTTTGTCTTTCCAAGGATACTCCCCTGCTCCCTCTCCCTGTCTCTTCAGGCTCCTTCCCTTCTGTCTTCATGACTTTCTGAGTCACCCATCTCTTTGGGCATTAACACTCTTTCTTTTCCTCTTGAATTTTATATTTTCATATGTATTTTTGTTTATTTGTTTCTTCTATGCTTTCTTTTCCAGATTCCGATATGTTTAGCTTTTACTACTGAGGATCTACTCTACAGATACATTTTTCATGGAAGATTATTTATGTATATTCAAAGTTATTAGCAGCATAGACTTTAATAGGAAAAAAGCCCCAACAAACATTACCTTCCTTCCTTTACCTCTTTTATTCACTTTTCCTCATCTCCTATTGCCTTTCTGTCTGAACTTGACAAACATTTGAATGAAAGAATACTTGACTGAATATTGTATTTACTTTGTAAAATTAAAGTTCCTTATTTTAGTTTTAATGTTGTTCAGAATAATGCCATGGTTCTTTTTCATATATAAGAAAAACTAGGAAGGGCTGGGATTGTAGCTTAGCGATAGAGTGCTCACTTAGCATGTGTGAGGCCCTGGGTTCCATCCTCAGCACCACATTAAAAAAATTTAAAATAAAGATACTGTGTCCAACTACAACTAAAAAATGAATTTAAAACAAAAGAAAAACTAGGCAGAATTTTGAATGATTAAATATTTTCTTCTATTTCATTTCCTTAATTGAGAAATGGAATGTAACAAAGCACATTTTTATAAAAAATGTATAACTATCAATACAAATGTGCAATAGATTATTATTTTATTTGAGAGGACAAAGACCTAAAGGCATTGGTCTCCAAGACACCATGAAGGTCTTTATTTACGCATAATTAGTTATTTCTGACAATTCATTAGAAAACTAATGTATTCTCTTCATCTTACTCTTTTGAACCAAAAATATGCAGATACTTTGATATTTATTATTGTTTCAGGATCACTATTTAACTTCCTAGATAAGATCTATGACTTCTTATCCCTGATATGAGTTACATATTTAAAATAACCTGTCTAGGCTTACTGCTTTCATTATGCCTGATTAACATCTGACATTCTATTATCACTGCCACTAACAAATTGTTAAATACTACAAAGATACATGTAATCCTGTTCTTGTAGCAGCACAATCAAAATAGCCAAATTATGGAACACCCTAGATATCCATCAACACATGAACAGATGAAGAAAATATGGTGTATATACACCTTAGAGTTTTATTCAGTTATAAAGAAGAACAAAATTATGTCATTTAAAGGAAAATGGATGGAACTAGAGAGCATAATGTTGAGTGAAATAATGTAGACTCAAAATCAAGGGTGAAATGTTGTCTCTCATATGTGGATACAGGAGAGAAAAAACAAAGAGAAAAAGATATTACAACAAAATAAGACAGACTAGTAGAGAAGATGATCAGAGGCATGAGTACAGGGAAAGAACGGGTACTAGGAAGTAAAATTTACCACAGTATGTTATGTACGTGTAGAAATACACCATAATAAAAACTACTATTTATATAATTAGACACTAATTACAAAAAGAAAAGTGAAAACATAAATGTGGGAACCTTAATGGGCACATATTTGATTATTTAATATTAAACATATTCTTGTCATTTTCCTTGTATGCTTCTAGGTGGCATTCCACTAATTCCCACTGGTAGTACTCTACAGGTTAAAGCTGTTATAAAACCCAGAGCACATTCTGTATTGCATCATAAATTAGAAGTGCATATTTTGGAATTTATGATATACAAACATGAGGACATATTTAAAAAACTATTTAGAATGTTCTTTGAACTTCCTCTTTAGTAGGTGGAAGAGGAGAGCTGTTTGAGGGTAGGATTGGATTCCTGACAAAGTGAAATTTTCATCCTTTGTACTTGAAATAGAAAAAAGAAATGCAAAAAAATCATGCATTTATCTGAAACATCTGCTGCCTTCAAATTTATGAGAACAGAATAATGTTGCCGAAATAGAATCAAGGTAAGCACTTTCTACCCTGACACTGAAATGAAGCCCATTTTATGTTTGATTCCTACCATTATTTGAAAGAGATTAAAATAAGGGGAAATGCCAAGAACTTTGAGAGATTAATCATTTGGAAATTAATTTGGGTGTAATACAAATGATTGATCCCAACCTTCCCACCCCCAGAAACAAAGGTAAAGTGGAAAAAGGAATAAGAAATCCCAATCAGTCAGAAAGTATAGGCAGAGTCTCAAGACAAACTTCATTGACTTCACAAGCATGCAACAGGTATGCATATGCAGCTGACATGCTCTGCCTGTGCATCTTCAAGGCAAGAGGAGTTTTGTGTCAGGTAAAATGACAAGGAGGCTAGAGGTGGTGAAAGCCTTTGGGCTCCTCTTTAGCCTACACTAACAGCACTTCTTTGTCTTCCCTGCCTGAAAACTCACTTGAACCTGTGACACCCTCTTGTGCAGGAACTCATTTTGTGCAGAGGAATGTCCATCTCAGACACAGCTGTCCTCAGTCTCTGTAATGAGCACAATTTGAGACTGTCTGGAACAGGGTACAGAAATGAGAGTAGAAGAAGGCAGGAAGCGAACCAAAGACTTGGGATAATATGGAATTCCATCTGTTGGGTGACAGGGAATAGACAGTAGAAAATGAAAAAGGAAGAGTGAGAGAAACTGTGACTATCAGGTGCTACCTGTGTCTTGACATCCTGAACCTGAAGAAGCACAGGTGCCCAACCCAGGGAAGCAGGGGATGCACCATGTGTAAGTACAGGAGGGGAGCTCCAAGGCTCACTGTCCTGGGAGTAGATTCTGCAGACAGCAGGAAGTATGGATATGGAGGTCAACTGGGTTAAGTGGGTTGCAGAGAACGGAGCTCTCCATCTACTTCTAAGGACATCAAAGACATTTTGTTATATTTCAGATCTCTTAGACTCAGTATGTTTGTGCTAATGCATGTGGGACTATGTATTTGTGCATTCATCAAATATGTGCTCCGGTATTTTAACTACTTATTCTATAACATTATAACATTCTTGCACAGCTACTGTGCAAGAATCAGCATGATATAACTCTAAAACCTTTTCATCAGGATAAATAGATCCTCATGTACATTATGTAAATTTCTACTGTACCTATCAGCCTCTAACAGTTTCCTTGTCTGGATATTTTACACAACCGTTTTGTGCTGTCTTTTTTCTTTCATACAGTATAGTTTTTTTTAGGTTCCTTCCTATTGTAACATGTATCAATCAATATTTCACTGCTTTTCTTTTCTTTTCTTTTTGGCCAAATTGTATTTGTCTATTTCATAGCACTTTTGAAAAGTATTACATGTAACTGAAAATCAAACCAGCATCTGTGTATTTCACATTGCAGTAATTTGTTCTAATCAGTAGTCATTTCTCTTCCATATAATCCACTAAAACAGTGAACTTTGTAGTCTCAAAGTATTAATTATGTATTTGTAAAATGTTTTTATATTAGACTAACACAAATACATGATTTTTATAAACATCTGTAGTAAAAGAGAGAAATTCCACTGATTTCAGCATTCCAACAGATTACCTTGCTACCCTCCATCCCAGAATGAATACTTTCTACTTTGGATACTAGTATATACACTAAATATTATTTCTCCATTTCTTCAACATGATTTTAACTCTTATTTAGACAAAGATTTAGACAGAAAAGATGACTTCTTTTTTTTGGTACTGGAATTGAACTCAGGGGCACTCCACCACTGAATGACATCCCCAGCACTATTTTGTGTATTAGTTAGAGACAGGGTCTCACTGAGTTGCTTATTCCCTCCCAGTGCTGAGCTGACTGTGAACTCATAATTGTCCTGTCTCAGCCTCCTGAGCTATTGGGATTACAGGCACGCACCACCTCATCTGGCTAAAATGGAAATTATTAAGTCAAACAAAGTCATGATTTGTCATTTAATGCCTTGATGAAATAGTGTCAATTAATGAAATACCAATACTTTCCTAATTAGTTTTGAGACTAAAGAAGGAAATACATTGCAGATTAAAAGTTAACTGCAATTAACTTTAATTTAATTATCTCTTAAATGAGTATATTATATGTTGTATATGGCCAATACAAATGCACTCTTCTTTAATTATATTACTTAGGATAGTCAAATTACTTTTTGTATTATTAAAAAATATTTGTGAGAAGGATATCATTTGGCTACCATTCAGACATTCAGAGAAGTAGATTTTATGGTAAGCGAATAAAGGACTACTAATTAGAATTTAAGAACAGGATATAGTGCCTAAACAGGATCGGCACCTGGTCATGTACATAACCAGGGTAATACTTCTAAGTCAAGTCAAAGGTACAGATCTTGTTTTAAGAGCCTGATGACCAGTTTAGATTGAGAATTCATAAGGCTATCTATGCAGAGCATGACATCAGAATTATCATTGCAATTCAGAAAACAAACAGAAAGATAACAAGCAGGGACGTGGGCTTCTGTAGGACTTGAAAAAGCACTTTGTTATGTGTCAATAAGGGGAAGGTACCCGCACTTTGCCCATATTCTGACAATCACAAACAGTGAATTATCATTAACAACAAAGATTAGTCATCAATAATCCCCAAACAGAGAATCTTGCTAAAGTTTATGTTGTGTGTTAGTGAGTAAATTGCTAAGACATTGTAAGCAAAATAGCCTCGAGTCCTACAGAAGGAAAGTTACATGGAAACTCAAGGTTAAATGGGAATGAAAGTGTAGTTAGAAGACCTGAGTCTTGGTGAGGAATGAGTAGAATGAAAGAAGGGTAAACTCAGGGTTCACAGGAATTATGGGGCATAAGTTGATTTCAGCTATGCTAATTTGGGATGTAGCAAATATTCTTTTTACTAGGAGAGGATCTTTGAGCAGAAAAAGGTTGGTCATAACAGGTAACAATTCGCTTTTGTGATTCTCCGGATTAGGAAGGGATGGACACAGGAAACAGACACAGTGGTGACAGAATTTATCCTCCTTGGGTTGACCCAATCTCAAGATGCCCAAATCCTGCTCTTTGTGCTAGTCTCAGTGTTCTACCTCATAATCCTCGCTGGCAATGTTCTTATCATTCTTACTATAAGATCAGATCCTGGACTTAATGCTCCCCTCTATTTCTTCTTGGGCAACTTGGCCTTCCTGGATGCCTCCTACTCCTTCATTGTGTCTCCCAGGATGCTGGTGGACTTCTTCTCTGAGAAGAAGGTGATCTCCTACAGAGGCTGCATCACCCAGCTGTTTTCTTGCACTACCTTGGTGTAGGGGAGATGTTCCTCCTTGTTGTCATGGCCTTTGACCGCTACATTGCCATATGTCGGCCTCTACACTATGCAACAGTCATGAGCCCCAGGGTCTGCTATGCATTGCGGTTCGCTCTGTGGCTTGGGGCCTTTGCCACGCCATTGTGCAAGTGGCCCTTATCCTGCACTTGCCCTTCTGTGGCCCAAACCAGCTGGACAACTTCTTCTGTGATGTGCCACAGGTCATCAAGCTGGCCTGCACTGACACCTTTGAGGTGGAGCTCCTGATGGTCTCCAACAGTGGCCTGCTCACCCTGCTCTGCTTCCTGGGCCTTCTGGCCTCCTATGCTGTCATCCTCTGCAGAGTAAAGGGGCACTCCTCAGAAGGGAAGAGCAAGGCTATCTCCACTTGCACCACCCACATCATCATTGTGTTCCTCATGTTTGGACCTGCCATTTTTATCTACACCTGCCCCTTCCGGGCTTTCCCAGCTGACAAAGAGGTTGCTCTCTTTCATACAAGTCATTTTTCCTTTGCTGAACCCTGTAATATATGCACTTTGCAATCTGGAAGTGAAAGCCTCCATGATAAAGCTGTTATGTCAGCACAGAGTGTTCTAAATGGAGCAGAAACATGAGTAAATCAACAGCAGAGAAAGTCCAATCAAAATGAAATAAATTATTTCTTTATGCACTGAACAAATGAGTCATTAGGTAAGCATACTGTAACCAATCACTTTCAATTTCCCGGCTGTATGGCATATGAAGGAGATAAACAACATCCAGGTGTCCTAGGATATATTCAAGTGAATAAATACAGGTGAAACTTTTAAATCAGAAAAAAATGTCAACAGCAGTGCTACACTGTAGATTGACTGGGGAGGTGCTAAATACCTTGCTTTTGATTGTCAATAAGGTATTCTGACACAAACCAGCTGGTCTTTGGGATTTAGCTAATTCAAGATGATCTGAAAGAAGTAACCACACAATTACCTGAGATATTATAGGAAGAAAGGATGACTAATACAAGGATCCACAATTTTATAAGTTTGGTACATTTGAAGACCACAAGAAGAATAATGTAGCTTAGTGGCTTGAAGCAGTTGAAAGTGGCAAGAATTGAAAGAAGAGAGGTTGGCAGGTAAAAGTCTCCTGAAGTATTTCAAGCAATGGAAAGAAGTTGACGCCATTTAAACCTCAGATGAGTTCATAAAAGGCATTAAACTGGCGAGTATTAATGTTTTCTACTTGCCTTAAGGAAAAAGCCTCAAGACTCTGGAGGAATATGGGAAATAAAATTTCATTAAATAGAAAAAAATTCATACTGTTAAGTAATTTTAATAGAGCCTTAATTAGTTATTTTTTCCTAAATTTGAAAAGTGTTGTGATTTTCCTCACTGTTGTTGTTAATCTTGGAGAGGAATTTGAGTTCCCTTCAAATGATTTTATCCTGAATGTAATTATGTTGGCTATTTGGTGTATTAATCTTTATTTAGTTATAGATGACTAACCATTTCAATTTCTTTCTTTCTTTATTTGTTTGCTTGGATGAGGGAAATACCAGGTATCCTATATTTAAAATAGTTAAATGGGTGGTAAATCCAGCCTATGAACTTGGAATCAAGTTATACATATTATTTATTTTATATATATATATATATATATATATATATATATATATATAAAATCAAGTTATATATATTATTTACATTATACATAATGTAAATTATATATATATAATTTATATTATATAATAATTATATATATATTAGTTGACCATATATATGGTCAATTAAAGAAATCCTGTCCTCATAGCAATTATTAATATGCAGAATACAGTAATTATTTTTCTATTGCAGGCTACAAAATCACAGAACTGAAACTGTGCGCAATACTCAGGAAAATATCTCAAAGCTTCTCTAGCTCTAGTAGATAGTAGATATCTCCATATAAAACGGAAACCTTATATTCTGCAGTTCCTATGCCATTTCCCTGATTTCTGAATTTAATACTTACTAAGTCAATCAGAAGTTGTAAGAAGCCTTTAGGGTCTAATTTTTATCCATGATGACTCTGAGGAAGACAAAGTTGGATTCTGTCTTAAGAAGACTGGAAATCAGCTTCAACCTACAGTCTTCTTTGGATGAACAAGGGCTTTCTAATTGTTTGTTGTGAGGTGCTGCCCTGTGCATTGTAGATTGCTGGGTAGCATCTCTGACCTCAAACTACTAGAGGTAAAGTTTGTCCACACTTGAGACTCTCTGGTTAAGAAGATTAGCTTCCTGTGTGTAGATCTTATAGTAATATGGTTAACAACCTCATTTTGCAATTAGTACATGATCTAAAGCCTATGCAACCTATGATTTTTTTAAAAAACTGTATTCATAGTATAAAAAAATCACTGGAAAATATTAGTATGCTATCTAAATATAAGAAAAAAATCATTTGTTTGTATTTCGATACTATCCAGACTATGAAAGAAAATAATTTCATTAAACTAACTATGATGATTATGTTCAAAATGGCAGAAAATAATGTATAAAAATGATAAAAGGTTGGACACGTGGCACATGCCTGCTATCCCAGTGGCTCAGGAGGCAGAGGCAGAAGGATCACGAATTCAAAGCCAGTCCTAGCAAAGGCAAGGCACTGAGCAATTCTGTGTCTCTGTCTCTAAATAAAATACAAAATAGGGTTGGGGTGTGGATAATTGTTCAAGTGCCCCTGAGTTCAATCGCCATCCCCCCAAAATAGATAAAAGAATTTCAACAGAAAATAATAATTCAAGAAATCATCAACTAAAAATTGTTAAAGTAAGAATTCATCATGACTTTAAAGTTGATTAAACACAGGAAACTACAAAAAAGTTAGCTAGAAATAAAGTGAATTAAAAAATTCAAATGAAATGCAAATTGGATAAAAAGGAAAAAAATAGGAAAGGGTATTAGAAATATGTAAGATACAATGGAAATGTCCTACCTATGTATAGTTGACATCCAAGTAGTATGGGAAAAAGAGAATATGGGGAAGATGCAAAATTTGCAGAGAACTTCTACAAAGTGATAAAGGGCATCAACATGGACCACATGGACCACAAGTCCAGAATAAAATTTTGAGAAAGAAGACCCAAACACAGGAATGTAAAGCAGATAAAAGTCAATGATACAGAGACTCTTAGAAACCACTGAGAGAAGGAAGCACATATTGACTTGAAAGAATAAACAGTAAGGACAGCTTTTCCCCATAAAACAAACATGGAAATCAGAGTACAATGATACCTTGAAATTGCTGAAAGATGACAAAACAAGTCAAATAATTGTTATTAGATAAAGAAACTGATTAAGTTAAGAGAAGGCATTTTTAGACAGAAAATATGTTGCCTGAGAAGTTGTACTAAATCAGTATTGGGAGTAGTTCTTCAGTAAAGAGACCCTAATCCTGAAAGGAAACAATAAATAAAAGAAAGAATAAAGAATAAGTTAATTGTCAAATTGATACATGTAAATAAATATAGACTGACTATTGACTGTACAAACAGTAGTGTATTTAAAAGGTTTTATTATACATGATATGTACAGTACATACATACAGCATATATGTAATATATACATATTATACATATTGTGTGTTTGTATGTGCACATGACCAGAGTCATGAACAATGAAAGAAAGAATGAACAAGGAATTTCAGTGTTCTATGATTCTAATATATTAAAATATTTGGTCAAACTAATAGTTCGAGTAGAATTTCTGGATGTATGTTTAATCTTTATAAAATCCTGTAATACTAATAAGAAGTCTTCTAACTATAAAATTCAGGACAAGTTTTAAAAAGGATTATTTGCCTGAAAACAGCTTAACAGAAGAAAAAGTGTCTGAAATAGGAAAAAACAGATAGAAAAGTAAATATACTACAAAAAATAAACATTAAAAGCTTCATTTAAATCTGGAATTGCTAAACTTCAAGCATGAATGCGTTTCATATTTAATAAACAGGTAGAAAAAAGTTGAAATAAAAGGAAAGTTTGAAATAAAATGAATACAGTTGTTGTTTGTTGTTCATGGGTTCCATATTTGTTTATTTGCCTACTCAGGAAATTTATCTGAAACCCCAAGTCAACATCTGTTATGCTTTTAGAGTGATTTGAGGACATGCAGAGAACAGCAGAAACAAAAACAAAAATCCTTGAATCACCCTGTGTGGGCACTCCCAGCTAAGGTGGCACAAAGTGACACTGAGTTTTCTTTCAGCTCTCTTCCTGTAACAAGTGTCCTTTTCACAGTCTGTTCACAGCATTGTTTTCCATGTATTTACAGTTATTATTGGTGATTCTGCTGTTTAAAGGGCCCCCAGTCAGAGTCCTAACAATGTTCCAAAACACAAGAATCCTGTGATATGCCTCAGAGACCAATGCTTGTGTTAGGTAAGCTTCATTCAAGCAGGAGTGATGCTGGTGGTGGCGAGGTCATTTTAAAACAGGAGTCTTTTTTTTTTTTTTAAAGAAGCACAGAAAAAACAAAATACTGTATTGATTGTTTCATGAAAATTTTGAGACCCGATTTTGTAGAAATATATATTGCATTTTTCTCTAAATTATTGTCATTTATTAATAAACATTAATGAATAATTATAATGTTATATTACATAATATAAATAAATGTTTTTTTAGGCTGCCATTTTTTAAAGATAGATAAATAATAAGACTGTAAGGACAAAATACTTTAGAAAATCACAGAATGTTATCACTATAAAATATTGCTGATCTCATTACAATTATTAGAACTTAAGAGGAGCAACAGATGAGAAAATTTAATCTTCCTGAAAATAGTCAAAAAAATGGGTAAGTACTTAAACACTCATTAATCTAGAAATATTTAAATAGAGAGACACTGTCTTTACAGTCTCATGAGCTTCTGTAAGTCTATGTTCTTTTTTGTACAATATGTTTTTCAGAGATACAGAAAATCCAGAGTCAATAGCTGAAACTTTAAAACTACTAGAACACAAAAATAAAGAAAATGCTATGATATCACTCTGACCAATATTTCCTTGAATATGACCACAGGAAAACAAACAGAAAAAAAAAACAGAAATAGAAAGGATTGAGCCAAATTAAAAGATTCTGCAAAGCAAAGTATTCAAATAAGAAAACATTCCAGAGTCTGAGAAAATATTGGCAACACATACACATCTGATAAAATATATAAAAATCCCTAAAAACTCAATGTTAAGAAAAAAATAATTCAAAAATTGGCAGTAGATCTGAGAAGAAATTTCTCAAAAGAAGGATAAAAATAATAGCCAATGTATATGAAAAATCTCCTTTAACATTAGTCATCAGGATTCACTCAAATGAGATTTCTCCTCACACCTGTTACAAAGGCTGCTATCAAAAAGATGAGAGTAACATGGAGAAAAGGGAACTCTTATATGCTATTAATGGAAAATACTGAGGGAATGTAAATTAGTAAACCTAAATGGGAAAAAAGTATGGGGGTTTTCTCAAAATTCAAAATAGAGATTCACATAGTCCAGTTACCTATCTACTGACTATGTATCAAAAGAACAATATCTGAAGATTTTTCTGCCCTCCCTTGCTTATTTTGCACTATTCACAATAACCAAGATACAGAATCAACATAAGTGTCTATCAACAAATGAATAAAGAAATGTGGGTATATATGCACAGTGAAATAATATTTAGAATTTAAATGGGTGAAATCTTGTCATTTGTTACAACATGGATGAACCCGGAAGTCATCATGTTAAATGTGGTAAGTCAGGCACACCAAGACAAATATCATGTGATCTTACTTATATGTGGAACCAAAAAGTCAACCAAATAGAAATACAGAGTAGAAAGGTGGTTACCAGAGGCTGAGATGAAGATTAATTAAAGAGCACAAAATTTTGTTATAAACGAGGAATAAATTTAAAAAGTTTATTATACATAAGGAGACCATAGTTTAAAATTTATATTATCATCTTAAAATTTTCTTACTGACTGTATTTTAAGTTTTCTCACCACAAAAATAATCACATTTTCTGTAATGGCAAAAGGATATTTTAAAAACCCCCCAGTGTATTTTTACCACTAGTCTCTGAGGGATCTAATAACTATCAAATTTGTTTTCTCCTATATGTCCCTTACCAATGGATACTTTTAAATACTGTACTCTTTTCAATCCAGAGCAGACAAGTTCACTGGATGATGAAGACTAAGTATTTCAGGATTTCATAAAGTTGCTACTTCCAAAGTCCAAGTGCAACCTGGTAGGTTTCCTGACCCTGACACATTACCCTACCTTTAAACTACATATGCCACACTATTTGAAGTTACAAATTAAATGTGTACCTAAATAATAAGTACAAATGCCAAGTTTCTAAAAGAATGAGGGGATTGAAAAGAGCTAACTAAATGGAAATAAATTTGACTTTGTTTCAAATTGAAAAAATATTAAAAGTACATTTTATATTGGGTGCTAAGAAATTAATTCAGTACTCCTAGATGAATAAGTCATCTTTAGAAAAGAGATGTTGTGTTTAGATTGTTTGCCCACACTGATCATATTGAAAGGTTTTATATTATCACATGATATAAGAATCTTTACCTACTCTCTTTAAGGCATGCAGTAATTTTTAAAAGTGGATATATAACAAGACTGCAAGCATAAAATGCCTGATCCATAGCTTAGAAAGTCAAAACATATACCACACATGATACTATTGTTATATTCATTAGAATTTAAGAGGAATGACATGAGAGAAAATCTAACAACTCGGAGAAACAGTCTAAAAATGGGTAAATATTTAAACACTAATTCAACTGGAAAACAATCAATAGTTTGGCGGCTCATGTGCTCCTGTAAGTATATAATTTAATACTTCCTAGAAATATAGACTGTCCAGAGGAAATAACTACACCTGATAGTCTTACTGCAAGAGTACAAGCACATTCAAAAATCCTGGTGGCCAGTGAGAATAATCAGACATTTCCACTTTGAATTCTGCTCATTTAATTTTTACATAACTCTGGAAGATGGAGTCAAATATAATGGCTGGTATATGGGACACTTCGGATAAGATATTTGTCTTAATGCTAGCTATGCAAGGGAAGAGTGTGTAATTGCATGCTTTGTGTGGTTAGCTAGAGATACACTGTATTTTCACATTTAAATCATGTGACTAACAGGTTAAAATTTACAAAAAAAAATTCCCATGTATCTAATATTCTTTCTTAATAATCACTATTGGCTCTGGTTATAAGATTCTGATAAACACAAGAAAAGTTCTATAAATAATTCACAGGCCACTAATAAGAATTGCATTGCAGCCCTACATTAAGGGAAAGGGGAGGCTCTGCACTTTATGGCTTAAAGTAGATCAAGTCCTGACCTCATTAAATGTAAGTCCTTTTTTTTTTAAATTCACTTAGCTGAGTCTGCCTCAGTCAGTGTCACAATGTCTTTGATTTAATTCATGCTCAAAAATCTTAAGTTCAAATAAGCCTTTGTGAAAATAATTGAAAAGAAACCAAGATCCAAAGGGGACAATAACTTTCATGACACTGTATATACAGTGCATCTACATTTTTTGTGGTATTGTCTTTTTTTTCTTTTAATAAACAAAAAATTAATGATTCATCTCTCTTATTTTTTTTTCTCAAATTCTTTGAGAAAAGCTGAGTAACAATAATGGTGAACTTTGGTACATCCTATTCTTAAGGAGGTGATTTTGGAAGTTCTGTGTATGGTTGATGTATAAAGACTTATGCAATAAATAGAAATATCACATTCAGATTTTGAATCCAGTTTTGTAAAACACTTGCAAGAAATTATTTTGTTGGATAAATAAACTGAATAACATTAATGTCTATAGAGGCAATAGGAATCATTTCAATCTAAAACCTCTGTCTTTCCTGACATACTGAATTTAATTTCAATTAACAATATAACTGTATTAACATTAAACATTACATTAATGATGAATATTCTCTCATATAGTTTCTTTCAGTAATATACAATGCATATTTTGTTTGAACACTGCTTTTTAATGTGACAATGACGAAACTTTTTAGTGCATACTGAAGATGGGATATGAATGTTTCAGTCAATGAATTTCTGCAAAACTCTAAGATAAAAATGTACTTCATTATTGATTATCAAAGTCCTTCTTTATGTTCATAATAAACTAAGAATTCAACCACGGTCTGATCTGGAGCCAAAACTGAAGACAGACTTAAGGGTTGATGTTCTGAATAAATAATAAACTAAAATGCAGAAGTATTGAATAGGAACACTGTCTTATTTTTCTCTGTGATTTTCTGTGTTTTCTTCTCTTTTAGACAACTTCTGACAGACTCACAAAAGTAGATATATGGATATCCTAAGTAAAAACACAAGTATTTCTGAGTTTATCCTGCTTGGACTTTCTCAATCCCAAGAAATTCAAATATTCTTTTTTGTTATCTTCTTTCTTGTCTATGTAGCCATTGTAGTGGGGAACCTCCTCATTGTAATCTCTGTGATATTTGATAACCATCTTCACTCACCCATGTACTTCCTTCTGGCAAATCTATCATTTTTTGACCTATGTCTTTCCTCTGTTGCAACTCCCAAAGTGATTGCAGACTTCCTCAGAAAACAGAAAACCATCTCATGGTGGGGCTGCATGGTCCAGATGTACTTTATGCACTTCTTTGGGGGTGGTGAGATGTCTCTCTTGATAGCGATGGCCATTGACAGGTATGTGGCCATATGCAAGCCCTTGCACTACCAGATCATCATGAACCGCAGGATGCTCATTGGGTTTCTGGTGCTGTCATGGGCAGTTGGATTCATTCATACCACAAGCCAAATGGTTTTCACGGTGGGTTTACCTTTCTGTGGTCCCAATATTGTGGACAGCATCTTCTGTGACCTCCCTCTTGTCATCAAGCTGGCCTGCACTGACACCTATATCCTAGAGCTCCTGGTGATTGCAGACAGTGGTCTCCTGTCCCTGGTGTGCTTCATCCTCTTGGTCATATCCTACATCATCATGTTCGTCACCCTCTGGCAGCGCTCCTCCAGGGCCTCCTCCAAGGCTGTGTCCACACTCTCTGCTCACATCACTGTAGTGACCCTCTTCTTTGGCCCCGGTATCTTCATCTATGCTTTTCCATTCAATAGTTATTCTGTAGATAAGTTTCTGTCTGTGTTTTACTCTATAATGACTCCCTTCCTTAATCCAATTATTTATACTTTGAGGAATCAGGAGATGAAGGCAGCCATTAAGAGACTGAGCAGTCAACAGATTGGTTCCTGTGTTTTCTCTTAGATATTTTTTGTGTTCTTGCTTATTTTTCTGCCTTCTATTATTTTAGGGAATTGAGTCTTAAGTATTTAATCAAGTGGTTGAAACGAAAATACTAAATGATATCAGTTTTATTCCTGCAATATTCTGTATATTAAGTACTTTAAATGTTTTAATTTAAAATGTTCATAACAGAGATACAGTTCCTGGAAAAGCAAACATTATTTTATAACACGAGTCTTAATATATCAAAAATACATAAATTAGGTGTTTCCTTATAAAATCTTTGTAATATTTTGGTGAGTGAAATTGCAAACTATTTACTTTTAGTAAGAATATCAAAGATGGTGATAAATTTTTACTTCTACAATTGTGTTCTTAATGTTCTTAAAAATATCTTCCATTAAATATCAATATTATGAAAGTTTCTCAGTGGTATTAAATTAGAATTTATAAAAACTTTCTTCAATTCTATGGCCTCAACATTCTAATTTTACTAGTGGTATAAAACATTAGGAAAATATTTTCAAACATTTCTTTGTGTTCTGAATTCCTTCCTAAAATTCAAAATCAATGGCAGTAATAATAATTAAAACTTTCTCTCTGTCAATATATTTTTTATACTAAATAACAAGCATTGTTCAATGGTTCTTTATATTAATTCAAGTGTTTGTATATCAACCTTTTTTATACTAAGAACCAGACTCTTTTTCAAGCAATATAATACATTGTTAATGATATATGTCTAGTTCTTTCCCAAAGAGGATTACAAGGTTGAAGTGGGGTGAGAGATCTCTGTTACTCATAGCGCTCTCAGAAAACCACTGTGAGAATGAGATATTTAAACCAAGGATATAAACATTAAGGAAACTGCATAACAGGACATTAGAGAGAGGAAGAGATTTTCAGACAGAAGTGTCAGTCTATAAAGGTATTGTGGAGTCAAAAAGAACTTGTGTCTACTGAAGATAAACATTTATGAAGAAGTCCTATGAATTAAAGGTGGCAAGTTTAAAAGTGAGATTGAATAAAGATGAAGACTCCAGAATATGTAAGTGGTAAATCCTCTTGTTTAATAAAAATTATAAATAAAGGAATTTAAATAGGAAGGATTAGAGATAGTAACCTTTGATTTTAATACAGCTCTGTCTTCTTAAGTGGATAAGTGAAAAAGGGAGGTGAGCAGGCTCTTCTTCTTATCCTGAATCTGTTAAGTGATAGTAAATTTATTGAAATGTACAATGAAGCCTTCTAAAGATAAATAAAAATCTAAAGTTATGCAAAAAAAAAAAAATCTAACAGACATTTCCAGGGTGATGTCCTACACCTGGAAATCAAGCTTACATATCTTCCCTTTTTACCGCTTTATTGTTCCCTACTTTAATTTGGCCCTAGACCATGTCTTTTAATTTGTTTATCTTTATTTAGTAACTAATACTTGATCATAGATATAAGAATAGTTATTGTGTCTTGTGATACAGATTGAAAAGGGAAGTTTTAACTTTGAGAAAAATATTTGATAGTTGATAAATATGATAATTTTAGGTACATTTATGAGGGGAAAATTTTCTATTTTACCAATTAAAAGTTTGAACCTTAGTATCTGCAAATCAATTCTCATATAATAGGAATTAAAGTCAAGAAGAAGAATAGCAAAGCCAAAAGAATGCACTGGTTTAAAATAGTGTTCAGCATAGATCTTTTCAATATATAGGCAACAACAACAACAACAACAAAATTGTCACATGGCAGATGCTATATTAATTATTTAAATGCAGTGTTTTAATAACTTTTTCATTATTATACATCTCTTTTTAAAAATCTCCCCTTAGGTAATTTCTAGCCAACTCTGCATTCTGATAGCCAGTGGCTAATTATATTCCCCAAAGTCAAAGCAGGTAAAAGGGAAAGAAATTCCTGTTTGCTGGCTTAAGAGGGATATCTTGTTATTTGTTTGTATTTTTTTCATTGTCAACTTTGCCTTAATTTGTAATTGGTCTGTAAGTTTGTCTTATGTGTTAAATTTAAATCACTAATGTGTTTTAATTGATTGTGTTTTCTAATTCACTATTTCTTTGCAACAAAAATAAATTTCAATACACCAATAAATTATTTCTATGTAAACTTTTTCTTTACTGGAACTAAGCTTTTAATAAATGACCATTCATTATGATTTAGACTACAGCTTAAAACATATGACTTTTCTGTGTATGTCTATCAAATTTTCTCCTAAACTAAGAAACTGAGTCATCAAAGGAAGAAGTCCTTTCCTGTAACTTGATTAAACCATAGTCTTTCTGCTAGAAAGAAGTTGAAGTGTTCAGCAGCTCAGGGAAGTGGAGTTCTACAATTTCCTTGTGAATGAACAAAGATGAATTAATTAATAACAGAAGATGGATCAGAGATTCAATTTATCTAAAGATACGTTTATGTTCCACTAAGAATTGTTTTCATTTATGAACCAATGTGGACTGGGGAAAGACATGACTATTTCTTTTAGATTGAATTTTTTCCTACAATCATCCTACTTCCTTCTTCAGTACTGTTAGGGTACCTGACACAAATATCCATCAGAGACACATCTCTGAGTTCAAGTAAACGTTCATTGACTGAGAATATCTTCCAAGCTGCCCTTCTGCAATGTGAAGCAGCCTGCTGAACTAGATAGTCAAGTACAATGGAGTAGTTAAAAAATAACCTGTTTGATTGTGTGATTGTTACTTGATTTCTTGGCTGTGGTTTTGGTAGTTAGGGACTCTTTCAGGTTGGCTCTAAGGGGATGGTCCTACCTGGGTGGACAGGTACTGATTATCAAAATGGAGTTACTTTGGCCTATGGACCTAACAAGTACTAGGGTGACTTTTATTTTAAAAACTTAAAGACTGGTTTTAAGTATAACTCTTAGATCTTGAATAGAGTTCTTTTTACCCAGAAATGATGAAACAATGGATTTTTTTTCATATGATCAAACATCTAACTAAAAAGAAATGAAAGCAGAAAAAAATGAAGTAAAGGTATAGATATTATATATGTAAATAATGTTATGGATCCTATTTTCTATCTTATGTCTTATTACCATACTATCACATCTCTAATTCCTGGAATACCTAAAATTTTACTTATTTAGCCACACAATATTTCATAAACTTTAGTTAGAGAAAATTCTCTAGAAAAAGACTGTGGCCTGATATAAAACAGATAGTTTTACAGAATACAGAACTCTCTGGTTTATCTAAAGTATTAGGGTCTATACACCACTTATTTATGTCTTGTTAGCTATTGCAAACAAAACATACTGTTATACTTTTTACAAAAATGAAAATAATTTATGTATCAAAATTGGAGATAGTTTCTTAAATTACACACTAAAATAGTTCATTTTCTTAAAATAAAAAACATGAAACACATAAATTACAAAAAAATCCCAGGGAAAGGAATTTTTATTAACAGCATTCAGAGAGGTATAGTCTCTACAGTTCTGATTGGGAAGCAAGATATTTGGTCCCTTATGTATTGCTCTAGAAAACACTTAACTATCTTTTGAAAAGGATTTTGACACTGAAACAAAACTTTTGTTCAAGTTTGGATGTGAGGTATCACCCAAAAGCTTACACATGAGACAATGCAAGAAGGTTCAGAGGAGAAATGGTAGGGTTGTGAGACTCTTAACCCAATTAATGAGTTAACCCCCCCACCCCCCCCCCCATAGGGATTAACTGCTAACTGAAGTGGTTAGGTGTGGCTGGAGGATGAAGAAATTGGGGGCGTGGCTTTGGAGTATATATTTGTAGCTGGTAAGTAGAGACCTGTCTCTCTGCTTTCTGATGATGAAGTGAGCTGTTTCCCTCTGCCACACTCTTCCACCATGATGTTCTACCTCACCTTGAGCCCTTTGGAATGGAGTCTGCTGTCAATGGATTGTGACCTCTAAAACTGTAACCCTCCAAATAAGCTTTTCCTCCTCTACAATTGTTCTTGTCAAATCTCCTAGTCACAGGAGAACAAAAAGCTGACTAAATAAACCTTCAAGATTTAAAGATAAAAAAGAAACAAAATCCAATAACTTTATAGTAGGGAAGACTCAGCTATGATGTGGGTGTTGTACTCTCTTTAATTCATGTCAAAATGTCATCCCCAAAGTTGGATGTTTATGGTGTTTTGCAATGGGACTTTGGGGAGATAATTAAATGAGCTCATTAGGGTGGGGCCCCTATGACTGTAGGGGTGACTTTATGATAATAGAGAGACAGTGCAGTGACTAGCATCATCTTGGGACTCCGCAGAGTCCACAGCAGGAAGAAGGACCTCACTAGGTGCTGCCAACCAATCTTGAATGCCTCAGTCTTCAGAGACAAAAGCTGAATTGGTCCTTGTTTCTTTATAGATTTTTCAGGTCTATGATATTCAGTTCTAACAGCAGAAACTGCCACTCAAAAATCATAGATAATTTTAAAAAATAGAATAACTCAATGAGCATTTTTGTAAGAAATCTCTTAGAAGAAATCAAGAATAAACTCTATCTAGGAGAAATAAGTTTGGAAAAAAAGTGTTCACTCCTCCTTGAAGTTATTCCCACCAAGGGATAGATTTGTTTTCACCAACCCTTGCATGTGGATTGTTTTGAATTTAGCCAGTGTAATTCAACAAAAATGTTTTGTACCACAAATCTTTTCTTTCTTTGTCTGAATTTATCTTTCCAAAGTGGCATTGCCATTTAAAAATTATTATTTTGTGCTGCTGTCATATTGTAATATGCATAGAGCTATAAAAATTGAAATGGAAATAGGTACCAGTATTGGGATGCTACTAAAACAAAAATGAAAACATATGGCATTGGATTTGTGGTCAAGCAACAAAGGCTGGAAGGCTAGTGTTATGATTTATACATAGATGTCTCCCAAAATTTCATGTATGTGATAATTCAAGAAAGCTTAGAGGTGAAATGATTGGGTTATGGAACCCGTTACCTAATTAGTGCATTCATCTACTACAATGATTTACTGAAGGCAGGTTGTGAATGGAGGAGTTGGGTCATTGCTGGTTTGCCTTTGAGAAATTTATTTTGTCACTAAAGAATGGGTCTCTCTCTCTCTCTCTCTCTCTCTCTCTCTCTCTCTCTCTCTCTCTCTCTCTCTCTCCCTCTGTCTCTCTCTCTCTATCTCTTTCTCTCTTTCTGTCCTTCTTGATGGCCTTGTCTTGAGCCACACTCTTTTGCCTCTTCTCAGGTCCCAAAGAATGGAGTCATCCATCTATGGACTAAGACCTCTAAAACTGGGATCCCCCCAAAAAACTTTTCCTCCTCTAAAATTTTTCTTGTCAGGTCTTTTGGTCACAGTAGCAAAAAACATAACTAAAAACAGCTAGTGAGTAAAGAACTAGTGGTTCTTCAACGGCAGTAAGGACAGTAATATTGGAAGATGGAAATCTTTGGACCTCTTATATCATAATAAAGTGTTAGGCAACACTCTCTCCAAAATTAATATCTCATATGAAAACATGCACATGCACTTAAAGATAAGGCTCAGCCATTTTTAAGCAAGTTCATAATATGAGGTGAAGGAAATATTATGAATCATAATCTTCATTGTATTCATATGTTTATTCATGTTAAAAGTACGTTTTGCTGTTTATTTAATGTTTATTTTTATAACTGTACATAATTATAATGGTAAATGTTAGAAATCTTCCAGGTACACACCTATACAAACACTAACATTGTATACATTTCTAGAAATATATTCTAGAAATTACATTTCTAGAAATATATTCTCCACATACATATAGAATTTAGGTTTAATTATTGTAAAATACAGTGGGATAGATAAAAAGTATGTAGCCTATATATTCCCAATAAAGACACAATTTTTTTATCTTATACAACTGTAAATTGAATAGTAATCTGGCATATAAGGATTTGTGAAACTGAATGTTAAGGGAAACATTCAAGAAATATTGTAAGTAAAAAAATGAGGTAAAATATATTATGTAAATTGTTTTTCAAGTATATGCTTAAAAAGGGAAAAATGCTTTTTTGCACTTATTGAAATAATCATGTGATTTTTATCCTTTGTTCTTTTAAAATATGTATTTAATAGAAGAAAACTTACATGGATTGGGCAAAATTATTTTGAAGTTGACTTTAAAAGGACATAAAATGAAAGTAAAAATTAGACAATTGGAATTACATCTACCTATTTGCCAAATGAATTAGACCAGACATTGAACCCTTGAGGCTGCATATCATCTTTAATAACAGCTCTATTTGTGGATGTTCCTTCTGGTAATTCTCCAGCCTCCTTAGTGGGCAAAAGCAGATGAGGTAGAAGCCTGTACCAACCAGTGAGACCAAGCCTCTAAAAATAAGCAAGGTACCCAGGCTGCAGGGCAGCACAGGGCCAGGGGTTGTCCTGACCTTAGAGTACCCGGCACTCTCTGAAACCTGCTCCTGCCATAACTGCCTATTTTTAATTTTAGATTTATTTTTTTATCCATTTTTTCCATCACAATTTGTTGAAAATCTATTTTCTGAATTTTTGTCTTATAATCTTTTGGCTGTTTTTTTATCAGTATGTTAAAGAGTTTGATTCATCATCCTAAGAGGATCATTATGATTACTTGGTCCACTCTGTCATCATTTTCTTTGCATATATACCCAGTAGTGAGATTGCTGAATGTGATAGTTCAACTAATTTTTTTAATGAAATCCCATATGATTTTCCATAATGACTGGACTAATTCACATTTTGAAAATGTGCGCAACAGTTCCTTTTTCTCTATATCCTCACCAGCATTTTTATCTTTATTTTTTTTTCTTTTTTAAGTAGCCATTATTATTGCAGGGAGTTGATATCTCATTGTGGTTTTAATTTGTATTTCCCTGATGGCTAGTGATGTTGAACAGGTTTTCTAAGTATGTGGCCATTTGTATATCTTCTTGAGAGATATGTCTATTGACTGTCTTTTAATCTATTAGTTTTTTTTATATTATTGAGTGTTTGGAGTTCCTTATATATTCTAGATATTAAATCATTATCAGGTTTATAGTTTATAGTTTATAGTAGGTTATTTCTTCACTCTGTTGATTGTTTCCCTTGGTGTACAGAAGCTCTGTAGTCTAAGGAAATCACATCTGCCTACTTTTACTTTTGTTCTCTGTGGTTTTGAATTATGTTGAAAAACCCAAAGGAATGAAACAGCTTGGCCACACTCATGGTATGAGTCATCTCTTCTTTCTCTCCACAGGTCACCCAAGAGCAGGCAACATGGCAGAGTCCTTGGAACTATTTAAATCAGTCTCAAGTGTCAGAATTTATTTTGGTGGGACTGACCAGCTTAAAGGATGCAGAGATTATTCCCTTTGCATTCTTCTTAGCTATCTATGTTGTAACTGTACTAGGTAACCTTCTCATGATGATTACAGTGTTTTTTACCCCAAACTTGAACACCCCCATGTACTCCTTTCTAGGAAATCTCTCTTTTATGGATATGACCTTTGCCACCCCTACCATGATCATGAACTTGGTTAAAAAAAGGTTATTTTCTTTTGCTGTTTTTTCACTCAAATATTTCTTCTTCATGTGCTGGGTGGTGTTTAATGGTACTATTTTTTTTCCATGGCCTATGATAGATATGTGGCCATTTGTAAGCCCCTACACTGTATGACCATCATGAACAAGAAACTGTGTATTTGCTTGTAGTGATGTCATGGTGCTCAGGTCTCATTCACGTAGGACTTCAGTTAGTCTTTGCAGTAAACTTGCCTTTCTGTGGTCCCAATGTGGTGCACAGCATTTGCTGTGATCTCCCTCTAGTTAGCAAACTAACATGCACAGACACATATTTTGTACAGATAGTCATTGTTGCCAACAGTGGCATGCTCTCCATGGGTTGTTTCCTTATTTTGCTTATTTCCTATTGTGACCCTCATAACCATCAGGAGATGCTCTTCTACTGGGCAGTCCAAAGCCTGTTCCACTATGACATCTCATATCACTGTGGTCATTCTCTTCTTTGGTCCATGCAACTGTATCTATGTCTGGCCCTTTATCAACCACTCCATGGAAAAGTTCCTTGCTGTATTTTATACCATTATCACCCTTATCTTGAATCCACTTGTCTACACTCTAGGAAAATAAGAAATGAAGACAGCCATGAGGAAATTCCGGAGAGTTTTTGAATTCCAGAGAAGATAATCAGGTTAAAAATATTAATTAAAGAGAAATAGTATTTTTCCAATTTTTAAAAGTTTCTTTAAAAGACAGTCACTAGAGTCATATTTAAGTAAGCAAATGAAGAAAATTTATGAAAGTCAGATATTCTAACATACTTTGATTGATCTATATACCATCAATAGATAAATGGTTATAGATTTTTTAAATGATGTTGACTGGATTATAATAATTGTCAAAGACTTACTTGTTCGTCAGTGAAGATTGGTAGATACATACTTTTTCCCAGTATTCTGATAGCTAGATACCTACAAGAAGATAACTACAAGGAGAAAGAGGCATTTTCAAATCTCATTCTCAATAATTTAGAGAAGCAGACAAAAATTCATCAGGGATAAATTAGATGTAATTAATATTTTCAGGACACCTTGAACAAAATATGAGAATACTCCTTTTTAAAGTGTTTAAAAATTTTTAAATTAGACAATCTCTGGGCCATTAAAAAAGTCTCAATAACTTTTCAACTTTTTGTCATTCATATTTGTGCACAAATGTTCAAAGGTTATTTACAATAGCAAATAAAGTGGAAACAATACAAATGTCCCTCAGGATATGAATGGGTAACAAAGTAGTGGTGTTTAAGTATAATAGAATATTATCCAGTAATGAAGAGGAATGCTCTGTTGATATAAACAACATGTTGAATATCAAAAACCATTATTATGAGTAAAATAAGTCAGATTTTTAAATGAGTACATGCTACTTCACTTTGAGATGGTGCTCCTGGTGTCCATGGCCTATGACCGCTATGTGGCCATCTGCAAACCACTCCACTACTCCACCATTATGAACCTGCAAAGGTGCACTGGAATAGTGGTTTTTTCCTGGACTACTTACTGACTTTGTGCATGCAAAAAGTACCTGAGTACCTGGTTGTGATTGTGCAGCCTTTCTGTGGCCCCAGGGAAATAGGTAGCTTCTTCTGTGATATGCCACTGGTGATCTAGTTGGCCTGCATGGATTCTCCTGACTTGGGAATATCAATGATTGTTAAATGTGTGACTGTGGCTGTAACTGTTTTTTCCTCTTGCTGGTGTCCTAAACATATATTCTTCTCAGTGTTTGCCAGAGATCTAAAACTGGTGCATCTAAGGTCCTGTCCACATGCAGTGCCCATGTGTCACAGTGGTGGTGATCTTTTTTGTGCCTTGTATGTTCATCTACATGTGGCCCCTCAACATCACCAGGTTGGGTAAATTTCTTGTTGTGTTTTATTCTGTTTTTACATCTCTTCTCAATCCAGCCATTTATACAGTGAGAAATAAAGAGATGAAAAAGGCTCTGAGAGATTCAGGAGTTCTAAGGAAAAGACTTTTGCCAGAAAATCATTGCATGTACTTCAAATTGAAAATACACTGACCTTATAGTGCAGTTTGAAAATGAGATAATTTAGTGAAGAACTACAAATTGTTCCATTCTCTAGACACAAGTATACATTTAAGACAATTCACAGATTTTTTCTTTTACATTTGCATTAATAATAATAATAATAATAATAATAATAATTTACATTTCCTTAAAATCCAAACAAGAATAATTCTTCATTATAGGGAAATTAGCTTGTCATTCTTCTTATTCCATTAATGATGTGAGAAGGACCTAAAATATGTTTGACATACTCATGTGTTCATCCTAATGAATAATATTAATGAATTTGTCTTGAGTATTGTCTTAATTCCATTAAAATACTTTATATGGTATTTAAACATTTCCCTGCCATTCTTTCATTTTACTCTTTGTGAAAATGCAACTTTATTATTATTTTTGTAGCAATATTCTAACAGGGAGAACAGAACAGAGAAAAATGAAGAAAGAAGAAAACAAAATTGAACTACAATTATAATATAACATTAGACTTTACTATGGTTTGGCTTTCATTAACTCAAGTGAAATAAAATTAAATAATAAATTAAAAATGGATAAATAAAAATTATTCTGTTATCTTTTCAGTTTTTAAATCATAAGGACTAAATATATATTATTTCAATTATTATTTACCATTGGCCTAGAATCCTAAAATATAATATCACTGAGGAGAGTGACCATGTCTTGGCATTTTAATTCTTTTTTTTTCCTTTAATCAACCTATCATTTTTTAAAGAACATTACCACCCAACTAAAATACCATCAAGATCCAATCACCTTCCCTAAAAACACTCCTTTTAACAGCTTGGCATTGGTGACCAAGCTTTCAACACAAGAGTCTTTGAGGAATGTTTCAAATACAAACTACAATATTTGTTACCTAGAATTTCCAATTATATATTCCTCCCCCATGTGAAATCCAATGCCCATACTCAAACTTGCCTGTGAATAATAGCAACTCTAATCATAAATGCTCAGATGTAAAAACAGCACAAAATACTTACTACCTGGTGAATGAATAAATAAAATATGATGTACCTATACAAAGAAATGTTATTTGCAATAAAAAATAATCAAAAATTGATGCATAATGAAACATGTATGAATCATGAAAATATCAGGCTGCCTGAAAGACCAAAAGACATAAATCCATTTGTATCCAATGTCCAGAATAAGCAAAATGTAGGGACAGAAAATAGATTAATGATTATCCAGAGCTGTGGAAGTGTGGTAAAATGTAATCTTTTGTGACTGTATCATTTAGTTTAGCCTAGTGACCTTAATATTCATCACACTGCAGCATGCATCGGTGCAGGACACCAAATAAAATCTCATGTGTATTGTTATCACATTAGAAATGTGCTAAAAGGATATGTTTTTTGTTTTTTAATGTGAAAATATTCTAAAGTTAGATTGTCATGTTTTGTTCAGAATTCTGTGAATGTAACAAACATAGGAACTTACATACATATATAGGTGAATTTTATGGTATGGCAATTTTATCACAACAAGATTTAAAAAAAAAAAAAATATCTAATTCGGGCTGGGGATGTGGCTCAAGCGGTAGCACGCTCGCCTGGCATGTGTGCGGCCCGGGTTCGATCCTCAGCACCACATACAGACAAAGATGTTGTGTCTGCCAAAAAATGAAAAACAAATATTAAAATTCTCTCTCTCTCTCCCTCTTTCTCACTCTCTCTCACTCTTAAAAAAAAAAAAAAAAAGTCTAATTCTAAGAGCACTCCCATGGATCCTATCAGTACAAGAAAGCTATTTCTTGCAATTGCTCTCTCTTCCTCTCTTGTCAGGTCTAGTGGGTCCCAGTGGTTTTACTGGAACTATAGTTATCAGCATGGTGAAGAAGCCAGGCCAGAACAAAAGGGTTCTCTGTCACCTGAAGCTTCTTTGAGTAGGGTGAAGTTCTAATTCTACTCAAGGAGGCAGTATGCTGGGGCAAAGCCTTCAGGATCTTCCATTCAGGTGTACCAACCACATATTTCAGTTGTCCAAGTTTTCTCTGCCAGGGCCCTGACCTGAGTAGAACACACATACCTGACCAAGTATAGATGTATTTCTGCAGCTATGTAATTGTATTAGATATTCTGTAGTGCTAGTAAATATCCCTTTACCATGGGAAATAAGTACCTTTTTGGAACTACCAAATATTTCCTTGGGACTTTACACTGGCCCTTTATATATTCGTTTGTGGCCTTTTATGCACTATTCCTCTACAATGAGCCAATACAGCTTAGCAAAGAGCAAAGAGTTCCTCTGTGGCATAGCGTTTAATTTTGAAACCCTCAATTGCTTCCCTGCAGTTGTGTTATTTACAAAAGAATGTTTTGCCAGCAGAGCTTGATGATGCACACCTGTAACACCCGCCAGGGAGGATAAGGCAGGAGGATTGTGACTTCAAAGCCAGCTTGGACAACTTAGCAAGATCCTAAGTCTTAAAAAAAAGACATATTAGAAAGAAGAAATGTTTCCCATATTACTTATTTAACAATCTTTAACAAGTAGGCCTCTATCTTGTTCCAGGGCTGGGATCTTGTCTTCTACATTTACCATCTGCCTTCCAAGGTTCTTCTCATTACTAGACATGTTACCTTGGCTCATGTGAGAGGTAGATGTCATGATAGGATTAAAGTATATTCACACAGTGAGATGCTACCCAGTAAGAAAAATAGAACAGATACACTAACCACAGAGATATCTCTAAATAATTATTTATGTTTAGAAGATGAAACTTAAAACAAAATGAAAAAAACTATGAAATTTTATTTTATACAGATTCAAGAATAGATGAAGATAATATGTAATAACAGGAATGAAATAGCTATTGTCTCAGGTAATATTGACCATAAAAAGCTCCAAGGAAATGCCTAAGGTTGAGAGAAATATTTTATAGTTTGATAAGTGTGGTAATTTCAGATATATGTATAGGAGAAAAAACTTTTATTCACTTGCATCTGTAAATTATTTCTCATATACTAAGAGGCATTAAAAGTAGACTGGAAAGAAGAAGCATCACCAAAAAATTAAATGGTTTAAAATAATGTTCAGTGCAGTGTCTTTCAACAGTACAGTAAATTAAAAAATGGCACATGGTAGATATAGTATTAATTATTAAAAAGCAGTGTCTTTTTTATTCCTTTATCACAGACATCTTTTGTAAAATCTCCTCTAACATAGTTTCTAGCCAGCTCAGCATTCTGATAGCCAGTGGCTAATTATATTTTCCAAGGTCATATAGGCAAAGGGGGAAGTTGGCTGGGTTTAATAAACATCTTGTTATTTCTTAGTGTATTTTAATCTCCACTTTTGCCTTAATTTGTTCTCTGCCTGTAATTTTGCTCCATTAGTATATTTAAACTAATACTGCCTTATAATTTCTAATTTAGTATTTTCATTACATCCAAATAAATTTCAATATACCAATAAATTTTTCATTTTTAATTCTTTCCTTTTGTCCTAATACTATGGTTTCAATAAATTATCATGCATAATGATTTAGACCACTGCTGAAAATACATTACTTTTGTCTATGTCTGTATATGTATATCAAATTTCTATCCAAACTAAGAAGTAGAGTCATCAAAGAGAGAAGTCTTTTCCTGTGACAAAATAAAACCAGTCTTCTTACTTGATCAGTTGGGGTGTTCAGCAGCTCAGGGAAGTGGGATTCTACAATTTCATTGTGAATGAACAAAGATGAACATGTAACACAAACAAGACCAGAGGTTCAGTTTATCTAAAGATATACTGATAATCCACGAATAATAGAGTTTGCACTTCATGATCCAATGTCGTACGGGGGTAGACAGCTTTGGTTTGTTCGATTTAGTTTTCTCCTACAAATCATCTGCTTCCTTCTTCAATACTAAGGTGACTTTTATTTTTAGAACTTAAAGACTAGTTTTGAGTTATAATTCTTAGAGTTTATTTCCCTAGAAATGATGATACAAATGTTTTTTTAATGATCAAACATCAATCTATAAATGAAATGAAAAGAGAAAACATGAAAGAAGAAAACATATATGTATTATTTATGTAAATAAGTTATCAACCATATTTTCTAATTTTATGTCTTTTTATCATAATATCACATCTCTAACTCTAGAATACCTGGAATTTTACCAATTTAATCATGCAATGTTTTCTAATAGGACTGTGGCCTAACATAATAGATATCATGTCATTGTATCCAGAATTCTCTGGATCATCTAAAATTTTAGGGTCTATTTGCCACCTAGTCACATCTTGTTAGGTATCCTGAAAAAAGTAGATTTCACCTTTCATAAAAATTGAAATAATTAATTTATCAAAATTAACTAAAGATGATGTTTTTAAAATTATAAACTGAAATAGCTCATTTTACTAAAATAAAAAAAAAACATTAAACATGAATTACAAAATAAAAACCATTCTAGAGAAAGCAGTTTTTATTATCAGTATTTAGAGACATGTAATCTTTAAGTTCTAATTGGTTGACAAGTTAGTTAGGCACTCATGTATTGCTCCAAAAAATAGTAAACCATCATTAACAAATGGCTGTGACCCTAAAGAAAAATCTCCAAAATTTTCAGGGCAGAAAAACAAAACTCAAGGATTTCATTTTAGAAAAATGGCTAGGTTTGGTGTGGGTGTTTGTTCCCTCCCTAACTCATGTCAAAACTTAATCCTCCAAATTTATGTTTACATATTTTGCATTAGGGCTTTTGGAAGGTAATTAGATGACATCATGAACGTAGGGCCCCTATGACTCTATTAGTAACTTTAAAATAATAGCGAGACCCAAGTTAGCAAGATTGTTCTATCCAAATATATAATGACTTGGCACCACCTTGGTACTTTTCAAAAATCCACAGCAGCAAGAAGGCCCTCACTAGGTATGCCACCCCATCTTGAATACCTCAGCCTTCAGAAATATGAGCTGAATTGTTCCTTGTTTTTTATAAATTTCTCAGGTCTATGGTATTCGGTTCTAATAGTAGAAACAGACCAAGATGTTTGTCACTCAAATTAAAGAATTATAGACAAATTTTAATACAATAATTCATTTATTATTTTTTAAAAGGAATATCTGAGAAGAAATATAGAATACACTATCTAGATGGAGCAAGTTGAAAAAAATTTGTCTTTGAAGTTTTCCCATCAAGTGATAGATTTCATTTTTCTAGTCCTTGCATGTGGATTGTTTAGAATTTTGCACATGTAATTCAACAGAAATATTTTGTACCACAAATTTCTCCTTTCTTTACCTGAATTTTCCTTTCAATGTGACATTCTCATTCAAAAATTATTATTTTGTGCCAATGATATATTGTGATCTTCATGGAGTTGAAAATATTTGAAATGGAAATAGTAACAGTTTAGGGATGCTGCTGTAACAAAAATAAGAATATATGGCATTGGCTTTGAAAATAAACAACAAATTCTAGTTTAGTGAGGAAATGATTGATGGGACTTGAAGAGCCATAAAGAGAGTACATTGTAAGATGGAAAGCTTAAGACCCTCTTTTATCATAATGCAACACTGTTACCTAAATTAATATGTCATATGAAAATATACACTTGGATTTGAAGATAAGGCTCAGTCATTTTTTAAGCAAGTTCATGGAAATATTATACATCATGATCTTTGTGTTGTTCATAGGTTTATGCATGCTAATAGTCCCTTAACTATTTATTTAACATTTTTTTTGTTATTATATATAAATTGTAACTCAGTAAAAGTCAGATATGTTCCAAACCACACATTTTCATCAACATCAACCTTGGTCTAAACTTAGATTTCTAGGACTATATCTTCACGTAAACATTTAGATATTTAGATTTAATGATTATAAAATAGATTGGGATAGAAAAAAATTTACATATAGCGTATATATAACTAAATAGGACAAAATTTTATATATATTGTATATTTATAAGGTGAATTGTAAACAGGAGATATACTACTGAATGTTAACAAGTAAAACTTTCAAAATGAGTTGTAAGTTAAAAAATAAGGTTCAAAATATTACATAAAATAATCTTCAGGTGTATGTTTAAAAGGGAGAATTTTTTCCTGCATCTATTGAAATTATCATGTGATTTTAATCCCTCATTTTTTTAAAATCAAATAGAAGAAAGCTTAGAGAAAATATTGAATGAAGTTGGATTTGGCAAAACTGATTGGATAAGTCCTAAAAAGCACAAGCAACATCAACAACAGAAATAGACATATAGGGTGACACCAAAATAAAAACCTTCTACATAATAAAGGAAGTTATCAACAGAAAAAAAAATACAACCTACAAAATGGGAGAAAAATTTGCAAAATATGACAAGGAGTTATATCCAAAACATTCAAGGAAATCAAAGAACAACAAAAGCAAATATATAAATAACCTGATTTAAGAATAGGCAATAGATCTAAGTAGACATTTCTCAAAAGAAGGCATGCAAATAGCAATAGGTACATGAGAACATATTCAACATCAGTAATGATCAAGGAAATACAAATCAACAGTGGTTTACCACATAGTCATAGTTTTTATGTTTTCTTTTCTTTTCTTTTTTTCAAAATAAGTAAGGTGTGACCATTATGTAAAACAAACAAAAAAAGAGAGAAAAAAAAGAAAAAAAATTGTGCTGGTATCACTTAAAAAAATAATTAATACTAAACTGTCTTTGGTGTAAGATTAATACACAGGGAATACTAATGTGCCCTATTTCATCCTTTGGAATGGGAATGTTTACCTTATAAACATTGTGTCACTGTATATTGAATATGTGTAACTTGCTTTTGAGATTTACAGGGTCTCACACACAAGAATTTACCATCAGTCTCAGGAGAGTCTCTGGACATGGGTAATGCTGAAACTGTTAAGACTATGAGATTCTTGGAGATGAACCAAATTCATTTTGCACTGTGAGATGGACACTTTTGTGCAAGGAGCAGAATGTTATGGTTTGGATATCAGGTGTCTCTAACAATCTACTTTTGATGCAGAAATGTTTGGAGATGAAATGATTATATTATAAGAGTCATAACCTAATTAGTTATTCCTAGTTTGAATGGACTGACTGGTTGATAACAGTAAGCAAGTAGTACGTAGATGGAGGAGGTGGTGGTCAATGGAGTATGCCTTGGAAGGATACATCTTCCCTGTGGCCCTTTCTCTCTCTCTCTGTCTCTTTTTCTCTCTCCTTCCTGACCCTGCCATGAACTGAGCAGCTTTCCTCCACTGGATCCTTTCCCCATGATATGTTGCCTCACTTTGGGTGCAGAGTAATAGAATTGAACATCTATGGGCTGAACCTCTGAAATCATGATCTCTAAATAAACTTTCCCTCCTCTAAGTTGTTCTTATCTCTTGTTGAGTATTTTGGTTACTGAAACACAAAAGCTAACTAAAACAAATTTATACCAAGTAACAGAAAGGAATAAGAAGTTCTAGTGTGCTAATGCAGTGCGCTTACTTACTATAGATAATGTATTAGAAATTTCAGAAATCTGGATGTCTTTTGGAAGTTTGCACCATAGAGAAATGATAAATGTTTGATGAGAGAAATATGCTTGTCCTGATTTTAGCATTATGAAGTGTATATATATATATATATATATATATATATATATCCCTAACCCTAACCCTAACCCTAACCCTAACCCTAACCCTAATCCTAACCCTAACCCTAACCCTAACCCTATAACCCTAACATACATACATATGATAACCATCTATGGGCTGAACCTCTGAAACCATGATCTCTGAAACATTGATGTCCAATTAATATGTACAATTTTATCTTTTATGTATCAGTTCAAAAATAATTAAATGATGTAAAAAATAAAAACATAATAAAAGAGTAATTAAAAAAACAATAAAAGAATAATTGTAAAGGAAAAAACACATACCTGAACACAAACACAAACATGTATTTTTTTTAATGCTGTACAATTGCCTCAGAGAAAAAAGTTCTCATCAGGGAAAATTATGGACAAGTTCAGATCTTTTATTCCTTTTGACTAATGCTAAAGCACTGTGGTAAATGCTGAGAGGTGAAATGCCAGGAAAGTCTGTATTTATTTAAAAATGTAAAATTTTAAAAATGAATTAAAATTAAAACAAAGGACTTTGTCTTTCCAAGGGTTTCAGTCACTTTCTGTCTTCGTTTCTTCCTCTCTCTTCCCCTTCCCTCCTTCTTCCCCTTTTCTTGTATATCCCACCATGACTTCATGGGTACGTCTACAGTTGTGGGCACAGTTACCTTTTCTCTTCACCTTTGCTTCTACATTTTCATGTGTCTTTTCAGTTCTTTCCTCCATTATTTCATTTCTAGGTATCCTGCATTTCTAACTTTTTTTCATTCTGTATTCTTACCCTACTGATAGACTTTTATACAAGATTAATGACATGCATTCAAATTTATTTGTTTGTAGCACAGACTCAAAAAGGAAATAAATTGCTACAAATATTAATAACATTTTTACATTTTGTTCACTTTTCATCATCTCCTATTGCACTCTGGCTAATATGGGTATAACTTATGGGTATAAATTTGAATAAAATTATGCTTGATCATGTATTGTATTTATATACAATAAAATATAAAATTAAAATGCCTTCTTTTAAGTTTAATGACTAGGCAATGCCAAGTTTTATTTTAATAGGTAAGAAAAACTAAAATAGGAGGTTTAAATATTTTTCTTCTACATAAAATTCTTTAATTGAGATATAGAGAGAAATACATGAACTACCGAGCTAAACAATAAGTAATTATAAATAAAAAATAACAATATATTATTTATTCTTTTATTTGAGAGGATATGGGCCTAGACCAACTGGTCTATAAGCTACCATGAAGGTCTTTATTTAAGAGCAATAATTCCTGAAAAATCTTTTTTGAGCATAATATATTCTGCCTGACTCTTTTGTGCCCAAATTTATAAAAATAACATACTGATTATTGGCTTAGTCCTACAACTTAATTTCTTAAAGATGAATGTCTTCTCATTACACCCATAATTGTATAAGATCTAGAATAACCTCCATAGGCTTACTGCTTTCATTTTGCCTAATAAATACAAGTGTCGTTCCATTATCTGTGCAACTGATAAAATGTCAAATTCAAAAACCTAACATGATCCAATTGGGCTTTCACTGGCACATGCTTTGACTACATAACATTAAAATGTTCCCTCTCTCTCTGTCTTAATTCCCATTGGCAGTACTCTACAGGGGTAAAGTAGTTAGTTATGAAATCCCAATGTACATTCTCTATTGCATCATAAATTAGAAGAGTGGATTTCAAAATTCATGATGTTCCAACATGAGAACATATATTTAAGGACAACTAATGGAAAGATCTGTTAAGTTCCCATTCAGTCCCTGGGAAGTCTGGGAGGAGCAGTGAATTCCTTATAAGGTGAAATTTTTCTGTTTTCCTTTATATTTAAAATAAATGAAAAGAAGGAAGAACTAGAAAAAAATAATATATTTTTCTGGGATATCTGCTGCCTTGAAATTCACTGAGAATAATGCTGCAGGAATAGAGTAATGGTGAGCTCTAAATTCAGATGTATAGCACTTTCTACCTTGACCTTTAAATAAAGTTTCTGCCATACCTAAATGATTAAAAAGTGAAAATTCTAGTTTAGATATGTTTATGTTTAGATATTTCCTCACAGGTGTGTGGTAAAATATAACATATTGCCTAAGTGTCCCATGAGTTCTCTAAGGTCTTTTGGATCTGATTATTTTTTATTCTTTCCCTCATTTTCCCCTTCCCATCTATCTATATAGTGATGTCATTAGTAATTTATATTACATTTACATTAGTATTAACCCACTTACTTACACTGTTGAAAAATATTGATATTATCAGCACATCATAAAACACAACATTTAAAATGCACTATTTAATCATAGTTTATCATACAAGAATAATTATGATATAATTCTAGAACAGGTTCATCAGGCTAAAATATTCTCATATATGTTGTGTCCACCTTCCTTCCACCCCCTAAACCTAGGCAATCATTATTCTACATTTCCTCTAAATTTTCCACTTCTGCAACTTTTAAATATTGTTTTTGTGACTGTCCCCTTTAACATAGTGTAATGCTTTTTCTTTTTATTCATGTTGTAGCATGTGTATTTCATTACTTTTCATTGCCAAATTGCATTACACTGCATTCGTGGAACTTCTGAAATGTAAGCATTACATGTCATCAAAACTCAATGGTACTACTAGTATGTCACATAGCAGCAATTAGTTTTAATTAGTAATAATTCATCTTTTAAGTCATCTACTCCAGTACTGAAACATAAAGTCTAACAATGTGTGAGAATTTATTTTTTATTAAATATTTGTACAATTATACTAACAAAAATTATAACACATTGAGAAATATAAGATTTTCAAAAATACAGCTTAGAGTAACAAAGAAAGAAGGTCCACTATTATTAATAACCCCAATTATATATGATGTGCCCCCTCCTTAAAATGAATATTGTACTTTGCAAACCAGCATATGGACTACACCTTAATTCCCAATTTCTCTAGCATAAATATTTAGAAAAACATTATAGCCAGAAAAGAGAAAATATTTTGACAAGCAATATCATGATTTGTTAAAGTGCATAAATAAAATTGCAGTTGAAATGGAAAAATATGCACCCATAATTTTGCCTATCACTTGCTAATAAGATAAAAAAGAGTACATTAATTATAAATTTAAAACTTTTATTTTTTTCTTATCTCTCTAATAAATATGTTACAGTATATTTCCATCTGGCCAATTCCTACTCTACTCTGCTTTAATATCATTAGTAGGGATAGACAAAATATTTTATATATTCTGATGAATTTTTGTATTACAAAACAATATCTGTGTGAGAGAAGGAAATCATTTGACTAACATTCTGAGATTTGGGAAAATAGATTAAGCAAATAAGGCTGGGTGAATATTAATTAGAATTTAAGAGCAGGATATAGTGAAGATATAGTATTGGCACCCAGACCATGGTTAATTAAAGGAACCCCCTAAGGCAAGTGACGTGTACAGATTTTGCTTGAGATCCGGATGACCAGTTTAGAGGGAGAATGCACAAAGGACAACAAAGCAGAGTAGAGAGTTGTAAACCAGCAATACATAAATTCAGAAAGACAGCAAGCAGGAACTCAGGCTTGCATAGGACCTGAATAGAAAAGCAAGTGCAAAAGCACTTTGTTTTTTGAGGATAAAGAGAAGGAACCCAAAGTTGGCCAAAAATCTAACAATTAAAAATGATGAAGAACCATTCACAACAATAATAGGCCTACAACACCACAAAAAGGACAACCTTGATAATGGTTAAATTTTCCTTGAAATGGGAAATTTCTAACATACCCCAAGCAAAACGTCCCAGGGTCCTACAGAAGATAGTTTACATAGAAACACATGTTAAAAGGTAAATGTGTACGTGACTAGAAAAAGAGAGCCTCAGTGAGAAATTAGAAGAAGGATAGAGGGATTGATCCAGGACACAGAAGTCTTATGAGGTATAAATTGTATTTAACTAGGATGTGTTGGCTATGGCAAATATTGCTTTTATCTGAGGTGGACCTCTGAAACAAAAGAAAAAGAGTTTCTAACAGATGATGTTCTGTTTTGCTTTTATTCTGCAGAATGAGAAGTGATGGAGAGAGGGAACAGCACAGTGGTGACAGAATTTATCCTCCTTGGTTTGACCCAATCTCAAGATGCTGAGCTCCTGGTCTTTGTGCTAGTCTCACTTTTCTATGTTGTAATTCTCCCTGGAAAATTTTCTTATCATTTTGACCATAAAATCAGATCCTGGACTTGCAGCCCCCCTCTACTTCTTCCTGGGCAACTTGGCCTTCCTGGATGCCTCCTACTCCTTCATTGTGTCTCCCAGGATGCTGGTGGTCTTCCTCTCTGAGAAGAAGGTGATCTCCTACAGAGGCTGCATCACCCAGCTGTTTTTCTTGCACTTCCTTGGAGCAGGAGAGATGTTCCTCCTTGTTGTCATGGCCTTTGACCGCTACATCACCATATGTGGGCCTCTATACTATGCAACCATCAGGAACCCCACGGTCTGCTATGCCTTGCTTTTGGCTCTGTGGCTTGGGGGTTTTCATCACTTCGTTGTGCAAGTGGCCCTTATCCGCACTTGCCCTTCTGTGGCTCAAACCAGCTGGACAACTTCTTCTGTGATGTGCCACAGGTCATCAAGCTGGCCTGCACTGACACCTTTGTGGTGGAGCTCCTGATGGTCTCCAACAGTGGCCTGCTCACCCTGCTGTGCTTCCTGGGCCTTCAGGCCTCCTATGCTGTCATTCTCTGCAGAGTAAAGGGACACTCCTCAGAAGGAAAGAGCAAGGCTATCTCCACTTGCACCACCCACATTATCATTGTGTTCCTCATGTTTGGACCTGCCATTTTTATCTACACCCGCCCCTTCCAGGTTTTCCCAGCTGACAAAGTGGTTTCTCTCTTCCATACAGTCATCTTTCCTTTGCTGAACCCTGTAATTTATACACTGCGCAAACAGGAAGTAAAAGCTTCCATGCTAAAGTTGTTAAGTCAGTACGTGGTTTGCTGAATAGTATAATAAGCAAAACAAAAAGAAGAAAATGCAGTTTGAGTTAATTAAAGCATGTCCTCATTCATGTGCTGAATTTATTATTTAGCAAAAACTATATTAAGCACTTCCAATTTTCTTACATTATTCTAGGCACATTGATGAGACAGGTAAGATTCTAGGTCTCCTGAGGTTTCATTCAAGTGTATAAAGACAAGTAAATCTATTAAAATTATCAGAGAACTGTTTAAGAAACTGCTTTCATAATAACAAATTACTATTCTCTTAGGAATTATGGATGTGGATAATGCAGAAATCATTTAACTGCAGTCTCCATTATTCTTCAACCATATCTTAAGATCATGAAAAAAATAATCCAGAGGTATCCTAGCACTACTAGATATCATGGCAAAAATGGAAATTTTGTATTCTGTAATCTCTGCCCACTCCCCTCATTTCTCAATATAAATCTTGTATAAGTAAATTAGAAGTCTTTAGAATATGTCAGGGTCTTTTTAAAAATCCTGGAACTTAATAGATAAATCCTATGTAGACTAAATCTTATGAAGGCTAAATACCAGCTTTAAACCACCAAACCTCTCTGTTTAGAGTAAGGCAGAGTTTGTCAATTTGACTCTATTGTCATTTAGGGCCACATAATTTCGTGTGATCTGTAAATTCTTTTGCAGTTCCTTGATATCTACTTACTCTAAGGTACTTGTAGTATCTTCTTCATTGTAACAACAAAAATTATCTCTGCATATCACCATATGTTCTATAAAGGGAACATTTTCCTCAATGAGAAACACAGCATTAGGTTATTTACTTCTACTATATTGATCTCATAGTGAGATGAATTAAACATTTCTGGGGAGTGCAGCATAAACTGAAGCATATATAATTAATAATTTTTTGTAAACAACATTCATGATTTAATAAACATTTCTAGAAAAACAGTAAGTTTGAAATCTATGTGTAATTGAAGTCCTAATAAGTAGGTAAAAGGGAGAATGGGAAAGAACAATATCCGAAAAGGTAATCACCAATAATTTTGACAAACTTGCAAAGCCATCAACCCAGATTAAAAAAAAATGTGAAACAAAAAACAGAATAAACAACAAAAAAGAGAGATCTAGACATATTAATGTAAGACACATAAAAATCAAAAATAAAGAGAAAATCTCAGGAAAAACTTAGATGAGGAAACACAAGGAAGCAACAGCAAGGTTGACTCCTTTATCCACAACAGGAACATGAAAGCCAGAGATGCGGTGACATCTTTAGGTTGCTGAAAGAAGATAATACTCAGATACGTATGTTCAAGGAATTTTTTAAAATTCTTTATATGAAGTAAAATAGAGAGATTTTCTTGTTGAAAATGTGAATGTTCCTTGCAGATTACGTAAGACATATGTGGCTTAACATGCATCAAATGAAACTACAATTCATTATCAAAAGAACTTTCAATTACATATTTCACATACTCTAACTGTGCTTTAGTGACATTTCTATATTTCTTTATGCAGTTTTCTACTTATTTATTAATTTTTACCACTTTTTACTGATGATATTTTTTTTGAGAGAGAGAGAGAGAGAGAGAGAGAGAGAGAGAGAGAGAGAATTTTATTTATTTTTTTTTTAGTTTTCGGGAAACACAACATCTTTGTTTGTATGTGGTGTACAGAATCCAACCCGGGCTGCACAAATGCCAGGCGAGCGGGCTACCGCTTGAGCCACATCCCCATCCCGAGATATTTAATTAAATTTATTTTTCTCTGATACATAAAAACTTACAGATAGTACACATTAAGAGTGTACCATGGGATGGTTTGATACGGGTATATGTGGTATAATTTTTAACTCACAGTTAAGGTATCTATATATTTTTAAAAATATTTAATTGATTTTATTTTTTAAATACATGACAGTGGAATGCACTGCAATTTATATTACACAAATAGAGCACAATTTTTTATATCTCTGTGTATAAAGTATGTTCACACTAATTCATGTCTTCATACATAATGATGTCTACCACATTCCACCATCATTGCTAACCCCCTGTCCCTTCTCTTCCCCTTCCACCCCTCTGCCCTTTCTAGAGTTCATGTATTCCTCCCGTGCTCCCCCTCCCTACCCCATTATGGGTCAGTCACCTTATATCTGACAAAACATTCGGTATTTGTTTTTTTCCCTATATTCTTATTTGTCATTTCTTCATAGTAAAACTTTCAAAATAATTTCTTCCTGCTTTTTGAAATTTAGAGTACATTTTTGTTATCTAGAGTCATACTATGGTTCAAGAGCACAACAGAACATCTTGCTTCTATCGGACTGTAATTTACTACCCCTTATCAACCTTTTCCCATTCCTCTTAACCCTACTCTCCCCAGCCTCTGGAACCATCATTCTACCCTTTTCTCTTTCCTGATGTTAGAAAAAAATGTTTTCAGTGTTTCTTTCAATCAGCATGATGTTGGCTATTATGGGTTTGTAATATAGCCTTTATTGTGTTGAGACATATTCTTTGTAGATATAATATTTTTGAGGGTTAATTTTTATCACATTGAATTTTACCAAATGCTTTTCTGCATCTATGAGATACTCATACGGCTTTTTCCTTAAGTCCATTGATACATTTACAGAATTTTGTGTGTTCTACCATGAATAATCAAGAAAAATACAATGCATCATGGATTCAGATATGCTGTTGGATTTTGTTTACTGGAATTTTCTTGAAAATTTTTGTATCTATGTTCATTACGGATATTGTTCTAAGTGTCCTTTTTGTAATATATATATTTTTCTCAGTATTGCTAATAAGGGAGGCTAGTTTCATGGAATTAGCTCAGAAGAGTTCCTTCTTTTTCTACTTTTTCCTTATAGTTTGAGATAGTTGATATCAGCTCTTCTTTGAAGATTTTGTATAATTCAGCTGAAACCATCCAGTCCTAGGATTTTGCTGGTTGGAAGTTTATTACTAATTCAATCTTGGATTTGTTAATTTTCTGTGTCTTTACAATTCAATATCACTATGTTATATGTATGTAAAAATTCATACATTTCTTCTGGATTTTAAAATTTATTGACAAATAGCTCTTCATAGAAGTCCATAATTCTCCTTTGTGTTTATTTGCATTTGTTTTAGTATCTTTGTTTGTAGGTGATCTCTTTTTTATCTTGATTCATCTAGCTAAAAATTGTGCTTTTTAAAATGTATTTTAAAAGGAGCTCTCCACTTTGATAACTTTTGTATTCTTTTTGATCTCTCATATGTCTCTCTTCTGATCTTTGTTAATTTTCTTTTCATGAATCTGGGGCTTTTTTATTTTCAATATTAAATTGTTTACTTGAACAATTTACATTTTTTGGCATATACGCTTATTGCTTTGAAAGTTATTCTTAGTATTGCATTTGCATTATCTTGTCTTTTGATATGCTGTGCTTTCTTTTATTTTGATTTTTTAGGAAATACTTAATTTTTAAAAGTATTTTCATGTGTCATAGTTCATTCAAGAACAAGTCACTTAATTTTCATGTATTTGTACTATTTGTAAATTATGTGTTATTGATATCTAGCTATTTGTACAGATTCCATTGTGGTCAGAGAAGATATATGATATGATTTCAATATTTTTTTAATTTATTAAGATTAGTTTTGTGACCTAACATATTGGCCATGCTGGAGAAAGTCCCAGTTGCTGATCCGAATATATATTCTGCAGCAATTGGTGAAATATTCTGCAAATATACATTAGGTCCTCTTGATCTACCATAGAGTTTATCTACAATGTTCCTTTGTTGACTTTTTTTCTGAACAATCTTTTCATTGATGAATGTATGGTCATTTACTGTGTTGAAACATATCTGATATCTGTCTTCTTAGATCTAATAATCTTTTCTGCATTAAATTAGGTACTCTATTACTGGAGATGTATGTGTGTATGTGTGTGTGTGTGTGTGTGTGTGTGTGTGTCTGTGTGTGTGTGTGTGTGTGTGTGTGTGTGTGTGTGTATATATATATATATATATATATATATATATAAAATTTCCTTTATTTGTATGATTCCTTATCATTATATAAACATTCTATTTTGACTTTTTTTTCTTCAAATCTGTATTGTTTGATATAAGTGTAGTTATTCCTGCTAATGTTTTATTTCCATTTGCATGGAAATAAAATCCCTTACATCCCTTTGTTTTAATTTATGTTTGTCTTTACTGGTGAATTATTTCTTATAGACAGCAATAGGATGTTCTTAAGTTTGGTGTAAGGATAGTCTGGTGGTGAATCCTCTCCAGTTCTGCATGTGCGAGAAAGAATTTATTTCTCCTTGATGTCAGAAGGTTAGCTTTGTTGGGTATAATATTATTGGTTTCAGTTACTTCTTTCTGAATTTTTAATATACCACGCCATTTTCTCCTGATCTATAAAGTTTCCACAGAGAAATTTCATCTTAGTCTAATGAAGATTCCATTAAAGATCACTTGAAACTTTCTCTATTTTTAGATTTCTGCCTTTGCTTTTTATTTTTGACAATTTGATTTTACTAAGCCTTGGAGATGACCAGTTTGGTCAGATCTAATCTGGATCCGTTAAGATCTTTTGATATGGATATGTCTATCTTTTCCAAAATTAAGGAATCTTTTAGATATTATTTAATTAGTAAGTTTTCACTTCATTTCTTCTCTTCATTTTTTAGAATCTCTGTAATGCAATTGTTTGTATTTCATATTTTATATCTCAAAAATCTTCCAAGTTTTTGTAATTCCCTTTTTCTTTCTTCTCATTAATTTTTTTCTCTCCTAGGTTGTTTTTTTAATCTAACTAGATTATTTTTTTTTAAAAAAAAAAAACTCTCTTTAAGCTTAGAAATTCTTTATTCTCCTTGACCTAGTCTTTTGTTCATGTTCCAAACCCAATTTTTTATTTTATTTTATTTTATTTTTTATTTTTATTTATTTTATTTATTCTTTTTTTAACTTTCTTTTTTTATTAGTTGTTCAAAACATTACAAAGTTCTTGATATATCATATTTCATACATTTGATTCAAGCGGATTATGAACTCCCTTTTTTACCCTATATACATTTGCAGATTCTCATTGGTTACACATCCACTTTTTTACCACTGCCATACTAGTGTATGTTGTATTCTGCTGCCTTTCCTATCCTCTACTATCCCCTCTCCCCTCCCCTTCCCTCCCCTCCCCTCCCCTTCCTTCCCATCATCTCTTCCTACCCCATCTACTGTAATTCATTTCTCTCTCTTGTTTTTTTTCCCCTTTCCCCTCACTTCCTCTTATATGTAATTTTGTATAACAATGAGAGTCTCCTTCCTTTACCATGCAATTTCCCTTCTCTCTCTCTTTCCCTCCCCCCTCTCATCCCTGTTTAGTGGTGATCTTCTTCTCATGCTCTTCATCTCTATTCTGATCTTAGTTGCTCTCCTTATATCAAAGAAGACATTTGGCATTTATTTTTTAGGGATTGGCTAGCTTCACTTAGCATAATCTGCTCTAGTGCCATCCATGTTCCTGCAAATTCCATGATTTTGTCATTTTTTTAGAGAAGAGTAATACTCCATTGTGTATAAATGCCACATTTTTTATCCATTCATCTATTGAAGGGCAATTAGGTTGGTTCCACAGTCTAGCTATTGTGAATTGTGCTGCTATGAATATTGTTGTAGCAGTGTCCCTACAGCACGCTCTTTTAAGGTCTTTAGGGAATAGTCCATGAAGGGGAATAGCTGGGTCAAATGATGGTTCCATTCCCAGCTTTCCAAGGAATCTCCATACTGTTTTCCAAATTGGCTGCACCAATTTGCAGTCCCACCAGCAATGTACAAGTGTACCCTTTCTCCACAACCTCGTCAGCACTTGATGTTGTTTGACTTCATAATGGCTGCCAATCTCACTGGAGTGAGATAGTATCTTAGGGTGGTTTTGATTTGCATTTCTCTGACTGCTAGAGATGGTGAGCATTTTTTCATGTACTTGTTGATTGATTGTATGTCCTCCTCTGGGAAGTGTCTGTTCAGGTCCTTGGCCCATTTGTTGATTGGGCTATTTGTTATCTTATTGTTTAATTTTTTGAGTTCTTTGTATACTCTGGATATTAGGGCTCTATCTGAAGTGTGAGAAGTAAAAATTTGTTCCCAGGATGTAGGCTCTCTATTTACCTCTCTTATTGTTTCTCTTGCTGAGAAAAAACTTTTTAGTTTAAGTAAGTCCCATTTGTTTATTCTTGTTATTAACTCTTGTGCTATGGGTGTCCTATTAAGAAATTTGGAGCCCAACCTCACAGTCTGTGGATTGGAGCCAACTTTTTCTTCTATCAGACGCAGAGTCTCTGATTTGATATCAAGGTCCTTGATCCATTTTGAGTTAACTTTTGTGCATGGCGAGAGAAAGGGATTCAGTTTCATTTTGTTGCATATGGATTTCCAGTTTTCCCAGCACCATTTGTTGAAGATGCTATTCTTTCTCCATTGCATGCTTTTAGCACCTTTATCAAATATAAGATAGTTGTAACTTTGTGGATTAGTTTCTGTGTTCTCTATTCTGTACCATTGGTCCACCCGCCTGTTTTGGTACGAGTACCATGCTGTTTTTGTTACTATTGCTCTGTAGTATAATTTGAAATCTGGTATTGCTATACTGCCTGATTCACTCTTCCTGCTTAGAGTTTCTTTTGCTATTCTGGGTCTTTTATTTTTCCATATGAATTTCATGACTGCTTTATCTATTTCTACAAGAAATACCATTGGGATTTTGATTGGCACTGCATTGAACCTATAGAGAACTTTTGGTAATATCGCCATTTTGATGATGTTAGTTCTGCCTATCCATGAACAGGGTATATTTTTCCATCTTCTAAGATCTTCTTCTATTTCTCTCTTTAGGGTTTTGTAGTTTTAATTGTATAAGTCTTTCCCCTCTTTTTTTAGGTTGATTCCCAAGTATTTTATTTTTTTTGAGGATATTGTGAATTGGGTGTTTTTCCTCATTTCCATTTCAGAAGTTTTGTCGCTGATATACAGGAATGCCTTTGATTTATGCGTGTTGATTTTATATCCTGCCACTTTGCTGAATTCATTTATTAATTCTAGTAGTTTCTTTGTAGACCCTTTTGGGTCTTCAAGGTATAGAATCATGTAGACCCCAAATAGTGATAATTTAAGTTCTTCTTTTCCTATTTTTATGCCTTTAATTTCTTTCATCTGTCTAATTGCTCTGGCCAGTGTTTTGAAGACTATGTTGAACAGAAGTGGTGATAGAGGGCATCCCTGTCTTGTTCCAGATTTTAGAGGGAATGCCTTCATTTTTCTCCATTCAGAATGATGCTAGCCTAAGGCTTAGCATAGATAGCTTTTACAATGTTGAGGTAAGATCCTGTTATCCCTAGTTTTTCTAGTGTTTTGAACATAAAGGGATGCTGTATTTTGTCGAATGCTTTTTCTGCATCTATCGAGATGATCATATGTTTCTTATCTCTAAGTCTATTGATGTGGTGAATAACATTTATTGATTTTCATATATTGAACCATCCTTGCATCCCAGGGATGAATCCTACTTGATCGTGGTGCACGATCTTTTTGATATGTTTTTGTATCCGATTCGCCAGAATTTTATTGAAGATTTTTGCATCTATGTTCATTAGAGATATTGGTCTGTAGTTTTCTTTCTTTGAGGTGTCTTTGATTGGTTTCAGAATCAGGGTGATGTTGGCCTCATAGAATGACTTTGGAGGGCTCCCTCTTTTTCTATTTCCTGAAATAACTTGAAAAGTATTGGTTTTAATTTTTCTTTAAAGGTTTGTAAAACTCCGCTGTATATTCATCTAGTCCTGGGCTTTTCTTGGTTGGAGTCCTTTGATTGCTTCTTCTATTTCATCCATTGATATTGGTCTGTTCAAATTGTGTGTATCCTCCTGATTCAGTCTGGGCGAATCATATGACTTAAGAAATTTAGCGATGTCTTCACTATCTTCTATTTTATTGGAATATCGGGTTTCAAAATAATTTCTAATTGTCTTCTGTATTTCTGTAGCATCTGTTGTGATATTTCCTTTTTCATCTTGTATGTTAGTAATTTGAGTTCTCTCTCTTCTTCTCTTCATTAGCATGGCTAAGGGTCTGTCAATCTTATTGATTTTTTCAAAGAACCAACTTTTAGTTTTGTCAATTTTTTCAATAGTTTCTTTTGTTTCAATTTTGTTGATTTCTGGTCTGATTTTAATTATTTCTTGCCTTCTACTATATTTGCTGTTGTTTTGTTCTTCCTTTTCTAGGGCTTTGAGATGAAGTGTGAGCTCATTTATTTGTTGTTTTTTTCTTTTTTTGAGGAATGACCTCCAGGCAATGAATTTCCCTCTTAAAACTGTTTCCATTGTGTCCCATAGATTCTAATATGTTGTGTCTGTATTTTCATTTGTCTCTAAGAATTTTTTGATTTCCTCCTTTATGTCTTCTGTAACCCAGTGATCATTCAGTAACATATTGTTCATTTTCCATGAGATGTATGATTTTTCTTTCCTTCGTTTATCGTTGATTTCCAGTTTCATTCCATTATGATCAGATAAAATGCATGGTATTATCTCCACCCCTTTATATTTACTGAGGGTTGCCCTATGGCATAATATATGGTCTATTTTTGAGAAGGATCCATTTGCTACTGAGAAAAAAGTATTGATGATGGTTGATATATTCTATATATATCAGTTAAGTCTAGGTTATTGATTGTGATATTGAGTTCTATAGTTTCTTTATTCAACTTTTGTTTGGAGGATCTGTCCAATGGTGAGAGAGGAGTGTTGAATTCACCCTTAATTATTGTGTTGTGGTCTATTTGATTCTTGAACTTGAGGAGAGTTTGTTTTATGAATGTCGCAGCACCATTATTTGGTGCATAAATATTGATAATTGTTATGTCTTGTTGGTGAATGGTTCCTTTTAACAGTATATAATGTCCTTCCTTACCCCTTTTGATTAACTTAATCTTGAAGTTGATTTTATTCGATATGAGGATGGCCACCCCTGCTTGCTTATGAGGACCGTGTGCGTGGTATGTTTTTTCCCAACCTCTCACCTTCAGCCTGTGTATGCCTTTTCCAATCAAATGTGTCTCCTGGAGGCAGCATATTGTTGGATTTGATTTTTAATCCATGTTACCAGCCTGTGTCGCTTGATTGGTTAGTTTAAGCCATTTACGTTTAGAGTTACTATTGATATATGATTTGTACTTCCAGCTATGTTTGATTATTTATCTTTTTTTTTAAATTTGATTTGTTTCTCCATGATTAGCTTTCCCCCATGCTCTCTGGCTTACTGAGGTACTTCCCACTGTTGGTTTTGGTTATTGTTTTTCATTTCTTCCTCGTGTAGTGTTTTGCTCAAGATGCTTTGCAATGCTGGTTTTCTGGCTGCAAATTCTTTTAACTTTTGTTTATCATGAAAGATTTTATTTCATTGTCGTACCTGAAGCTTAATTTTGCAGGGTACAAAATTCTTGGTTGGCTTCCATTGTCTTTCAGAGTTTGAAATATGTTGTTCCAGGATCTTCTCACTTTCAGCATCTGTGATAAAAAATCTGTTGTTAACCTAATTGTTTTGCCCCTGAATGTAATGTGCCTTCTTTCTCTTGTAGCTTTTAATATTTTCTCTTTGTTCTGTATATTGGATATCTTCAGAACAATGTGTCTTGGCGTTAGTCTACTGTGATTTTGTATGCTCGGTGTCCTGTATGCATCTACAATTTGTACATCCATTTCCTTTTTTATGTCTGGAAAGTTTTCTATAATTATTTCATTCAACAGGTTGTTCATTCCCTTGGTTTGAACCTCTATGCCTTCCTCTATCCCAATGACGCTTAAGTTTGGTTTTTTTATGTTATCCCATATCTCTTGGATGTTTTTCTCGTGATTTTTTACCAGCCTTTCTGAGTTGGCTAGACTTTTTCAAGATGATATATTTTGTCTTCATTATCTGATGTTCTGGCTTCTACTTGCTCCACTCTGTTGGTGATACTCTCATTTGAGTTTTTAATTTGGGTTATCATTTCCTTCATTTCTAAAATTATTGTTTAATTTTTTTATAATCTCTATCTCCTGATAAAGATGCTTATTTGCTTCTTTTATTTGCTTGTGTATTTCATTTTCAATGAGTTCTTTCATTGTTTGAATTTGCTGTCTCATATCCTCTTTAAGATTCCATTCCATCTGTCTAAGGTATTCTTTGGTCCTCCTGTATATTTAGGTTGTCCTACATTGTTTGTACTCCTTTTCTTCCTTGCTTTTTCATGCTGCTTATGTTACTTCTTGCTCTGTTTGACTGCTAAGTTACTGTTTACTCCTATAAATTTATTTGGTTTTGTGTGTCTCTGGGGTCTCTCTTTTATGATGGGAGACTATGACTAGGGTCTTAGTCTAGAATCACTAAACTTTAGTGTAGATTCATTCGTTTCCTAAACTGTGTATGGATTCTGATGGCATATAGCAGTCTGCAGTTTGGTCTTGGGACTTATATTTAGTTCAAATGATGTGATGGTATTGTGGTTGGTATGTCTTGGCAACCTTGGAAGGTTGCTCTGCTGACGAGGGATATTAACAGGAGAATGGTCTGGAGTATTTGGGGGAAGTTAAGGTCTTGGTAGCACTATATAGCATCCTGGAACATTGACCTATACATATTGAGTAAATTACACATAAACAGCGTTGTATTGCTTGGGAGGAAAGGAAGGGAAGAAATCATTAAAGAGAATGAGAGTAAACAGATAGAATTCAAGGAAAGGGGAATAAGAAAATTGAAAAGAAATGAAAAGACAAAAGAAAAAATAGAAAATAAAAAAAGAAAAAATTTTAAAAAATCAAAAAAAGTGAAAATAGAAACTAAAAAAATAATACAAAAAATATTTTTAAAAATTAAAAAAGAAAAAAAAATTAAAATTAAAAATTAAAAAAATGCAGTCTTAGAGTTCGATTAACTTCTCTTCCAGTAGGTGGAGCTGTGCCCACCAGGCCAAGCTTCTCCTCTCAGTGCGCGGGAACCAATCACTGTGCAGCAGCTCCTCCTCCCCGACTGGGCGGGTCTCCACTCCTGAGTGTCTCAGGCCGTTTCTTGTGTCTAGTCACCTCGCAACTGGCCCCGTTCACAGGTGATGCTAACCACAATACTGGTTGCATGCCAGGTCTCTTGCTCATGGGAGCCCTGTCTTCTTGAACAACTGGGCACACTATCCCTGCTTGCCAATCCCTCAGCCCCTAAGGTTGTGGAGTTTGGGGCTGAGAGCCCTCAGAGTATTTTGCTTGCCCTCTGGTAGCCACGCCCCCAGGAAGTGGTGCAAGAGACCTCAGTTGTCTGCGCTGGTGGGAGCGGTAGCCGGGGATCCCAAGCCACAGGTCCCGCACCACTCCTGAATCCCTCAGTCTGACTATCTACCGCGCTCATGGGAGAGCTGGGAGGGGCCCTTGAGGTTTCCCCGCTGTGTGTGCGGGGGGCTAGGGGATTACACACCTGTCGCCGCTGGTATCAATGAAGTTATCTCCTCGACCACTTTCTGGTGATGTCAGTTCTCTGCCATGTTGGTATCCCATGCAAATGGCAGCATTTCGTTCCCTTTGCCGGGTGACCAAAGCATCGGGTGGGTCCTGACCGGCCCTCTCAAGCTCCGTCTCAATCCTGTTGCCACTGCCTATGAAGGCTCGGTTGGTATTTACCTCCACGGTATTCGGTGGAGACCTGGACCGAGAAGCAGTTTCCGCAGGTTCTTTAGCACTAAACCAGAGCAGTTTGTCTGTGAGACGCAGGCGAACGGGAGCCTGAATTCCACCACTCCGGGCTCCATGTGCGTCCTGATAGGAGCAGGCTATTCGTCCCAGATCCACGTTAGCTCAGCAATGCCTAGTGATCTTGAGAAAACAGCATTTAGATGATTTAAGACTCCCTATGCCCGCGCAGCTGGAGAAGTCAGAGACTTGATACCTCCGTGCCCGCCGTCATGTTGGATCCCTCTTATTTTATTTATTCTTTAGCTCCAAGAGTTTGGGGTTCTTTTTTATGATCACAAGCTTTTTTAAATCATTTATTACTTTGTTATTTCTTTGAATTATCTCTCCATATTCTCTTGTACTTCATTGATTTTTCTTAAAATGAATATTTTTCAGTATTAAGCAATTCACTGATTTATTTTGTTTTTGGGTCTATAACTAGACTATTATCAGGTATCACGTTATCTTTCTTTATCTATATTTATATTTGTTTATCTATATTGATATTTGCCTGTACTAATGTTATAGAGTGACTTTTGTAGTAAAACACTTTAGGCTGGTGATGTATTCTACAATGTCAATTGGGAAGCAATATAAACTTTGGTTCAAAGTGTGAACAGAACTGTGATTTTCATGTAGCTTCTCCTTTTGTAATCAATGTTGGTGATAACAGTAAGCATCTGGTCTAGGGAGAGATGTGGATTTCTTATGCAAAATGGATTCCTCTCTGTGTGTTGTATGAGATGGTTGTGGGTAGGGGGCACTCAACAATTTTCCAGGTTCATGTGGTGTGATGTCCACTTCCTTAGGCCCCAGCAGACAAGGAACAACTGGTATAATAATAGAGGCAATGCATTTCTCAGATTTCAAGGTTTGCATGGGGGTGGGTTTGATAAGGTCGTCCAAGTACACATAGTTCAGTGGTCCCAACAGTGGGGATGGGGCACTTGTCAGTATCTGATGGCCATTCAATGACTGAGCTGCATGAGCGTACCCAGGTGGAGTATCCATCTGTGTCTGAGGCCTGTACAGAGACTTCATGATACTCAGCAGCTCAATCCATTCATGGTAGGCTGTCCAGATGCTTCCTGAAGATGTGAGTTGGTGGGTAAGATCTTCAGCTGTTTAATAGGAGGCAGAGAAAGGTGGGTGGGTTTACTTAGCAACTTCTTCAGGTTAGTGTGGTCTCAGGATGGCACCATGTAGCAGAATACTGGATGGGGTGGCACCATGTGAACTGGGATCTTTCATGGGTTAATGCAGTAGATTCCAAAACTAGGCTCAGTGTTGTAAGGGTCACAACGTTGTCCACGGTAAATTCTTTATTTTTCCATGGAAATAGTGGGAATTGCTGGGGTACTCTTGCTTATTCTTTCCTTGTCATGTGATGGCCTTCTCGTTTATGGTTGTATTGCGGGGCAGCCAGCACCCAGCCAGGGTATTTTCTTGCTCAGAAGGAGTAAGACACCTGCTAAAAAGAGTTTGAAATAATTAATAAAGATTAAGTCTCAGCCATAAATTAGATCAAAGAGGAAGCAGAGTGCCTGATAGATCCTCTAGTCCACATAGGAGCTGGAGCTGAACAAACAGAAAATCACAGAAAATGGCTCCGGTTCTTTATTTAAGGGTGAGTACATCAAAGGCAGGGATAAGGTTTCAGCAGGAGAAGTCTTGTTTCTCCATGTGGAAAGGGTCTTGCACCAAAAAGGCTGATTGTCATCTTGGAAAGCCACACCCATCTCTGAGAGGCTATGTGGCTGTGTGGCTCCAGCAGGTCACCCCATCTCAGGTACTGTGCTGAACCTGACAGAGCTGGGTAGGCAGTCCCATGTAGTGGGCAGTCTCAAACCAGCAGGATTGCTGCTTGAACTTCACAAATACCAGACTTTCCTATCCATTGGATTCTATGCCGATTTGGTTCATGCACAGTTCACAGATGGCTCCCAGCATGGTTAATCTTAACTGAGAAGAATGGGATGGTAGATACCATATGCTTCATTATCTTCTTCATAAGTCCATACTACTTCTCCATGCATGCCACTCTGTGGAATCTCTCTCATATCCCTACTGCACTCCTGCACTCTAACTTTCAAGTAGAGAAATACTGTTTTTCCTCTGTTGAGGTCGTGTGTGTGTGTGTGTGTGTGTGTGTGTGTGTGTGTATGTGAAAATATGCATGTATATAATAGAAAACATTAATTTTAAGCAATAATTTGAAGTTTATACACCACTTACTATGTCTGCTAGAGAAAGCATGAAAAGTAGAATTTATATGCCATAGGAGAGAGGCACAAATAGATCAAGCATCAATGGATCATAGAGAGTGATAATAACTGGGCTTTTCCCAAGGCCAAAGGAATCTTCTTATTGAGAATACAGTAATATATAACTATCACTGACTGAGTCTACACCCAGTCCTTGATGATGTCATTCCAATATAGGATATTGTGTAAAACATGATATTTTACCTCTGTCTATAAATGACTATTCTAATGTGCTGTTAACTCAGTATATTCTGTTATATAGAATGTGAAAGGACAAGTACATTCATGATAACTGACAAATTGTTGCATTTCCTTTTCTGCAAATATGCTGCTTTGATTTGGTGGTACTAGAAGGACTCTCTTTTATCATATGCCCTTAGATATTGTTTATAACAAAAAAGACTATGGACATGAAAGAGAAGCATAATGAGTCATACCCATATTTCTGTGAAGATAAATCATTGTCTCAACTAAAATGCAATGGGCTAATATAACATGCTTATTTTTTGGTGGCATGTCAGTCTCTTCAAGGAATGCTGCGATACAGGTGGTGTGGGTTGGTGTTTGCTGGTAATCAGTTGAATGCTTGTTGGGCCAAAAGCAAGATCAGTCATGGTGAGTAGGGATTATACATTTCTTCTCTTTCTGCCACTATGGCTGTTATAAACATAGCAGGTGATGTCAACTGACCCAATCACTCTGTCTCCTTGGCTATTTAACAGCCTGTTTGTGATGTTCTCTAATGGGTACTACTGCCACAGAACCCAGATCATGTTGGAAAGCTCTGATCCTATGATAATCTATAGTCAAATGGTAGGGATACTAGAGTATAATAGATACCTAGGTGATAATTGTCAAATCATCTATAGTTCCCTGCTGGACTTAGTGTGGTAAGGCTGCATAATCCTATGGATCTACACTGGAATCCTAGTAGGATTTGTCAAAATTTATGTGGTGCATTTCTCAGGAAAGATAACTTTAGTATCATAGGTTTTCCATAGACATATGGGTATAAACGTAAGGTTACTTTTAGTGTGTATTAAGACTTCTAAGGTCATTTTCCTGAATTAAGTTTCAGTAAAACTTGGACCTCCAGTCCAATAAAAGGGTTAAAATCAATATTCCCAGACTGGAATATACTGCTTCCAGGTCATAAAGAACGCCACCAGACATCATAACTTCTTCTTAACAGTGGAGCGATTGAAGTGCAAAATATGATACTTTGCCCTTAATGCTGAGGGTGAGGTCCCAGCACATTTGCTGTGAATAGACTGCAAAAAACTTCATAAATGTGGAAAGATCCTGCATTTTGGTTTTTGTTGTTGTTGTTTTTGTTTATTTTAAATGAAGATTTTGTCCTCAAACTTGATGGTTTACAATGACCTCATGCTGGAAGAGAAAATACTGCTTTTCTTCCATCTCATATAAGGGAGTATTGGAAACTCAAATTACCTACATTTTAGGTGACTGTGTCTCACATCCATAACCACAATCATATTCACGCCTGCTCTTCTGCTATTAATAAACTCAGATTATGGTTATAAATAAATTAGAATTATTTCTTAGTGTGAAACAAATCCATATAAGTCCAGTGTTTGTATTATAGACCCAGAAAATCATCACAGACTGATAACTCCTTTTTTTTTCTTTTTTTCTCATAACATGTATCTTCTATTCTCAAGGTCACAAAATGCCTGTAGGAATTTCACATCTTTAATTTATATTCTAGATATATAATGAAAAATAAAAGAACTGTTTAATGTCTGAAATCATTTGTCTTACAGCCCATTATTTTCATTGTTTCATTTTATCAGCTTTGCTCTGTTACAGAATGCTTTAATCCATGAAGACTGAATTTCCAGTGCCTAGTTAGAACCTGGCTTCCTGATAGTCACAATTGGGAGTCATGGGATGATTAATAAAGGGAGGTAGGAAGGGAGGAAGAAGTATCTCCTTCCCTGCACCTCTCACCTCCACTGGAGCACACTGCCTCTGAAGAAGTAGTTGTATCAGGTCCATGGCTCCAATTCTTATGTGGAAAGAATTACTGTATTTTTGACTCTTCACATAAACTGTTTTAAGCAGAATACTAACTTCACAAAGTTCATATTCTAATCCCCAAACCTGTGGATATTTTACATTAAAATACAAACATAATTTTCTGATGTGATTAAGTTTATAACTTTGATTTAAGGAGATTATCCTCAAATAGTACACATGTAATCACATGTCTTCAGAAGGAGGTTATGGTAAAGCTACTTCTCTTCCCACTCCAATTTAGAAATGGAGGGGCTATCAGATGGTAAATTTGGATACCCTGTACATACCCTCTTTATAATCTCATTTTGTCAGTTTAGTAACAAAATGTTTTCATTTTAAATATGTGCAGTGATTTTGTTTCACTAAGTAGCTCTCAGAGAATTGTGGAGCTGGAGGGAGATAAAGTCTCTGTGAGTCTCCACCAAGCCAGGCCCTATACTGAAGTTTCACTAAATAGCCACTCAAAAATATTGCTTTCATGTAATCCACCATTTTTATTTGCAAGGAAGATGGTAAAATATGTTCTAAATGAATTCAGATGTCTGTTACTAGGGGATAGTGGCAAGGAGGCACTCAGCAGAATAACTCTGACACATGGTCTATGTGCATTGCTAACCTGGTCTCTTGAGAGAAAATGGAAGTGCTGTGATTGGTCTAACTGGATATCTGGCTTTTTGGGGAGAGGAATTGAGACTCCACCAAAGTATATATTTCATTGATTCCAAAGAAATCGGTTTCAATTATCAAGAAAGAAGGACAAATCATGATTGGAAAACTAGCAATTTCTGCCATAGAGAATTAATCATCACAGTTATTCATTTTTTTTTATAACTTCCAGTTAATTGAATAAAGCAATGAGAAAATAAAATGAAAGCTATTTTAATATTTGTAGATTGCTTTATATTTAAAGTAAAAGCACAATGACCCATTGGAGAAAATGTGCACAAGACTGAGTCACATCGTAGCATATGCCTGAAATTCTAGCCACTCTATACGCAAAAGGATCACTTGAGCTCAGAAGTTGGAGAGCATCCAGGGCAAAATAGTAAGAACTCATGCCCACCCCACAGAGAAGGAGAGAGAGATTTTTATAATTTTTCTACTTAACCCTTAAATACATGAATAATTACATTTGTAGATAATATAAATTATGTTAAGAAACAGCATTAAATATAACAACAGAATAAGAAATATACCAAATTTTATTTATAATAAAACTATAATGAGAAAACTTCTGTGAAGTATAAAGAAGATAATTATTTAAAGACCAATAAAATGTTTTCTGGATGAAAAACTCAATTTCTCAGTTGTTCATTTTCCCTTCACTTATTGTAAGTCTAATTCTATAATGATTGAAAATCTAAAGAAATGGCATATAAAAATAACTTTATTCATTAAGAAATACGGAGATATATAAGAAAAATTTAAATGGCTAGATCAATATGTGAGCATTGAAGTATCCTGATGTTGAAATTTGCTATAAAATACAATGACTAAGAATGAAATACATGGTAGTTTATTTAAAAAAAATAAAAAAAAGAAAAGAAAAGAAAGAAAGAAAGAAATAGACCAAAAAATAGAAGAAAATTGATAAACTCAAAGAAGATCCTTATCTATCAGTAAATTTAAAAAATTATAAAGTAAATATTGCATAATTTTAGAGGAATCAATTATATACAGTAATGAAAAGATGCCTTATTAATTTATAAGTTATTTATTTATAAATTTCAGAAAAATTAGTTTAAATGTGAGAAATTCACTTTTGATAAAATTTAGAATTAAAATAATCTAGAATAAATCATTTATCTTGTATTAGTGTAACAATTATTGATAGTAATTGTTAAAAATAAAAGAAAATAATAGCCACCATACAAAATCTTATTATTTGCCTCAAATAATACTTTTCCAACACCCCCTGAGTATTGATTTTTGCCTTTAGTGAATTACCAATTTGATAGGGGAGAAATGGTGTCTCATTTTCTGTAATGTCGAATGGTCTATTTTAACAATCTCCATTGTTTTCTTACTGCCATTCTCTGAGGAATCTAATAGCAATCAAATGAGATTCCTCCTTCATGCCTTCTATCCAGGGATACATTTATATACTGTTGCCTTTTGCAAGTTCAGAGTAGAAAATAAAGAGGATGAAGATTGAGCATCCAGGATTTCATAATGATTCTCCTTTGAAGTCCAACTTCAAACTGGTAAGTTAAAAATCCTCATCTATGTGACTCAACCTGCTTACTACATCTATCACACTATGTGCAGTGTTAAATATGTCCATAAATAAGAAAGATTAAAATGCTGAAATCAGGACTTATAGAAAAGATGAAATGAGGAAATTCAAATGAAATGAATTTAATCTTGCTAAATCAGGGAAAAATATGAAAATCATCATAACAATGTATATGCAAATTGAGAAATTATCAATTCAGACCAAATAAATCTTGCTTTTAGAGATGAGAAATCTATGTATGTTTGACTTATTCAGTGATACTGATTATATTGAATTATTTTATTCTTTGGCTAATTATATGATATAGAGAAAGTAACTTTGTTGTCTTTAGGGATGACATCATTTCAAGAGAGATAAATAATAAAACCACAAAGATACAATGACTGATCCATAGCTTAAAAAATCATAGTATATTACCATACATAAAATATTGATGCTATCATTACATTTATTAAATTGTGTTATATATATGTATTGCTATGGTATGACGAATCCCAATGTTATATGGAATTACAATGTACAGATTTTGAAAAATTAAAAAAATGATAGAGAGTAATACATGAGGAACTTTAATTTTCCTATGACAACAATCTAAAAATGCCCAACATTTAAAACCCTGTTAATGGGCTGGGGTTCTAGCTCAGTGGTAGAGTGCTTGCCTAGCATGTGTGAGACACTGAGTTTGATCCTCAGCCCCACCCAAAAAAGGAAATTAAAAAAATTAAGATATTTTGTCCACCTACAACTAAAAATATATTTTTGAAAAACCTATTAAGCTGCCAAGAATATGACGAAAGATCAAGTCTAGGACTTGATCTTTGCCAGATCTGTTTGCACCTGCAAATTAACTTACTTGCATACTTAATTATAAAAAAAACTGCAGAAGGTATAATTCAAAGAACACAATTGTCTTACTATGAGAGCACAAAGCAGAGTAAAAATTCTCAGCTGTGAGAAAGAACTATTGAAAGCTTTCTGTTTTCAAATTCTATTACTTTAGAAGTTCTCAAGCTACTTTAAAGGGTGGTTTCACAAACATGGTTTAAAAATGGTTAGAATGCAGGTCATTTTTAATGATACAATATTTGCCTCATGATATGAACTATCATGGAAAAATATACATGGTTAAATGTTCATTTCAGTAGCAAAAAATATGATACTCTAAAAATCTAAACTGTGGTTTAAAGGTTAAAATGTCTAAAAGCAAACATGCATTTGATTAAATTTTTATGATATTTCATTAGGTTTGTGTCTAGACCCTGACAAAATAAAGGTATACAGCTGAGCAACAATAAGAATGAGACTCAGGAAACAGAGCAACTAGGGGCCAAAAGAGGAATGCGCTGAACTAATTGGACTGATATAGACTGTTCATTGACCTGGTCTCTTAAATGTAAGTGTTCATATTTTTTTAAATTCATTTAGCTTAGCTGAGTCCTCCTCAGTTAGTAACACAATGTTTATTATTTATATCCAAGCCAGAAAATGTTAAAATCTTAAGAAAGTTAAAATAAAATCATTGTGCTAATATTCGGTACAAAAAGGACAAGTACCAACAGATATCACATAGGTGAAACTACACATCATATACTTTATTTCTGGTTTTGGTTAAATTTAGCAGTTTAATGATTTGTCTCACTCTTTAACTTCCTTGTTGGAGTAAAGTTGACAGGACTATTGGAGTCAACTTCACTAAATTCTAGTCTTAATGACCATGATTTTGTTTTTTCTATGCAAACACGACATGGAAAAACGTGTTAAACAGGGATATCAGATACAAATGGTCTTTAATCCAATTTTACAACAATTGCATAAGAAGAACAGACAACATACACTTACTTTACTGGATACACAAACTAAAGAGCTGGGAATATGTGGGATAAGCTAATATACTTTTAAGAATCAGAGTGTTTCAGTCTAAGAACTTAATCTTTCAGAGCAATATGGTTTGATTTCAATTCACTGTAACTCTATCAACGTTTTTCTTTATATCAACAATACGGGGATAGCAACTTATTAGTTCTCTTCATGGAATTATAGTGCATATTGCAGAATTTTTTTTTTACAATTTCCTTTCTTCTCATAAAACTATAAAGGTGGAAAATTCAGCTTCATTTAGCAGTACTAAAAGTACTAATCAATGGTTTCCTCATTATTTGAAGGTAAAATAGATAACATATCTATATGAAAATCGTGATCTGATTATGTTCGTATTTTTGAATTCAGGAAAAAGGAAAACTTTAAAAAATATAACAAAAATTTAAAAAGGGTAAGTTAAAGGAATATTGTAGTATTTCATATATAAAAATGTATTCCTCTGATTCTTCTCAAACGCCTCCTGTATCATTTTAAACTAAGGATTCATTCACAGTCTGCTTGGAACTGAACATGAAAACAGATAAGGTTTAAGCATGTTCTACTGACTTTGTCTCATATTAACCAAAGGACAAATTTGATCTATGTGGAGTGGTATCCACCACATTTTCTACTCATTTTCTGACCTGTGAAATATCTCAGACTACAAAATACCAAGGGACACCTACAAAGCACTCACCTTACCAATAGGGTTGGCTCCCTAAATAACAAATAAGATGTTTAAGTAAAGATTAGACTTGGTGTCTTGTTAGTCCCTGTCATTTTTTATGTTTTTTTCCACCTTCCAGATGACATCTAAGAAACTCATGAAAATTGATAAATGGCTATCCTAAACAAAAATTCAAGTATTTCTGAATTCATTCTGCTGGGACTTTCCATTTCTCAAGAACTTCAGTTACTTTTTCTTGCCATCTTCATTCTTGTCTATGTAGCCATTGTAGTGGGGAACCTCCTCATTGTAATCTCTGTAATATTTGATAACCATCTTCACTCACCCATGTACTTCCTTCTGGCAAATCTATCATTTTTTGACCTATGCTTTTCCTCTGCTGCAACTCCCAAAATGATTGCAGACTTCCTCAGAAAACATAAAACCATCTCATTGTGGGGCTGCATGGTCCAGATGTACTTTATGCACTTCTTTGGGGGTGGTGAGATGTCTCTCTTGATAGCTATGGCCATTGACAGGTATGTGGCCATATGCAAGCCCTTGCACTACCAGATCATCATGAACCGCAGGATGCTCATTGGGTTTCTGGTGCTGTCATGGGCAGTTGGATTCATTCATACCACAAGCCAAATGGTTTTCATGGTGGGTTTACCTTTCTGTGGTCCCAATGTTGTGGACAGCATCTTCTGTGACCTCCCTCTGGTCATCAAGCTGGCCTGCACTAACACCTATGTCCTGGAGCTCCTGGTGATTGTGGACAGTGGCCTCCTGTCCCTGGTGTGCTTCATCCTCTTGGTCATATCCTACATCATCATGTTCATCACCCTCTGGCAGCACTCCTCCAGGGCCTCCTCCAAGGCTGTGTCCACACTCTCTGCTCACATCACTGTAGTGATCCTCTTCTTTGGCCCCGCTATCTTCATCTATGCTTTTCCATTCAATAGTTATTCTGTAGATAAGTTTCTGTCTGTGTTTTACACTATAATTACCCCCTTTCTTAATCCAGTGATTTATACTCTGAGGAATCAGGAAATGAAAGGAGCCATTAAGAGACTATGCAGTCAGAATAGTGTTTTCTGTCTGAACAGGTAAATATTGCTTCTGATCTCTAATTTTTATGTATTTCTTCTGCTATTTTTATGTTTTCATTATTGTATACTTGTTCACATAATTAAAATTACAGTGTAAAATATTATCAATATTATTCTCTCCAAATCACTGGAATTTTTAAGATATTTTTCTTTAAGATTTAAATGGAAATGTTCATAATGCAGACATAATGTTTAGATATGAATATATTTTTCATGTACCTGCTTGTCTTAAAATGTTTGCAATATATAAACATAATGTCTCTATGTTAAAATTGTATGATATTTCAATGTATTAATATGTAAAACTAGCACACTTTTAATATAACACAGAAGACAGTTTTTGGCATCTATTTTTTTTAAATCATGTTTTTTTTTTAACTTGTGCAATGTTTAAAAAGTTTTTTATCACTCTATGTTAACTTTTTGGAGGTTATTTGGTAAAGTTCAGGATTGAAATTAGTGAAATTTTTTTATTCTCTGGTTCCAATAACTATCCATTCTTATAAAACATATGAACTTATTTAGAAATTAATACTTCAAATGTTTGCTCATTGTTGGGCACACACCTGTAATCCCAGTGGCTCAGGAGGCTAAGTAGGCAAATCGGAATTTCAAAACAAGATTCAGAAATTTAAAGAGGCCCTAAGGAAAAAAAAAATCAAAAGTTTGCTTGACTTCACAAACAGTTCTCTAAGAATATCCAATCAATTAAAATTGAAAATGATGTCTCTTTACCATTTCATGTTCTACCAAAAAACATGACTTTTTAAAAAAATTCAATTGAATTTTGAAACATTTTGCTTTTAAATATTTACTATGTACCACACTGTTTTCTAAGCAATAGATAAACTGTTAATATATATTTCTGGTCCTACCCTGTGGACAATGACCTAACAGAGTTACCTGTAAGTTAAGTACAGTGAACTCAGAAGAGGAGATGGATAAGCCCAGGAATTTAAAAAGCTGAGAATTAGACATTTTTGCTTCCGTCCCTGATCTGCTTTATTCTCTTGCTCAAATCCTACATTGTCATGTTTGACACCCTCTGCAGCACTCCTCCATGCCTCCTCCAAGAGGAAAAGAGCATTCCAAGCAGAAGGGCCTGTCTGTACTGGAAGTGTAGAGTGAGAAATAGCTTGTAGGAAAGAAGACAGAGCTCTATGAAGAAGACTGATAAACAAAAGTAAGAAAGATTGATATTGTATGGAAGGAAAGACATCAAAATGGACAATTCTAGTGAATGCATTTTCAAATTCAGAAATGGAAAGATACAAATGGGTATTGAGAATGAGATTCAATATACTTTTGGGGGGAGCATTGAATCACTGAGCCACAACATTAGCCCTTTTAGTTATTGTTATTATTTTTATTTGAAACAGTTCTTTGCTAAATTGCTGAGGCTGGCTTTGAACTTGTGATCCTCTGATCTCAGCCTCCGTAGCCACTGGAATTGCAGGCGTGTGCCACCATGCTCTGCATGCCTATACCTGCACATCTGTAATATCAGCAGCTCTAGAGGATGAGGCAGGGAGATCACAAGTTCAAAGTCAGTCTCAGCAATTTAGCAAGACCCAAAGCAACTTGTCCAGACCCCATCTCAAAATAAAATATAAAAAGGGCTGAGTCTTGTTCCCCACTCTAAGAAAAGATCACTGACTCCAATTTTAAATCAAATTAAAGCATGCTTGTATTTGTGTACACAAAGGCTAGCCAGCGACAGTCCTACCAGAAATACCGGGCTAGAGATCAGTACCCCATCTTTCCAGTAACACAGTTTTATAGCAAAAAAAAAAAATTTGCAAAGGTGGGTATCTTGAGATTTCCCAGGTAACAGAATTTGGACAAGCAAATACAAAGGAGATAGTAGGCTAATTATCTACATGGCATGATATTTCAAGGTAGGGAGTAAATTCATATTCAAACATCAGAATTTATGAGGTACTGCTGAGGTTCCATAGAGGGTTATTATCTGGTCAGGGGAGCCAGGATTTATGAGGCACAACTAAGATTTTAGAAAAGGTTGTTATCTGGTCAGGGAAACTAGGCATGGGTGAATTCACAGCACGGGCAAGTATTCCCAACAAATTTAGAAATCGCAGTAATTTATAGTAAAACAGAAATTAGGGCTGGGGATGTGGCGCAAGCGGTAGTGCGCCTGTCTGGCATGCGTGCGGACCGGGTTCGATCCTCAGCACCACATACAAACAAATATGTTGTGTCCCCCGATAAATAAAAAATAAATATTAAAAAATTCTCTCTCTCTCTCTCCCTCCCTCTCTCACTCTCTCTTTAAAAAAGAAAAAAAAAGATATTACCTTTTTATGACTTTGTGAGGAGATGGCTCCCAATCTTATCTTAAGATGGATTTTGGTTGGGTTCATCACTGAGGATGTGACTCAGTGATTAAGTACCCCTGGGTTCAATCCCTGATACCAAAAAAAAAGAAAGAAAAAAGAGAAAAAAGATTATATATACTTTTAATTTTGATATAGCTCTATCCACTTAAGCAGAAAATGAAAAAAAAATTGACAAAAGTCAAAGCAGAAAGAATAGGTCATTGGTCAATTTGGCTAATAAGCCTGTACTTGAATTTATGAAGCGAATTGAATATTAAGGTTACTGAAACTTTTCAATAATGACTTATAAAGGCAAGTAAAAAACTAAAATTAGATAAAACACCTCCAGAGACTTTCCTGGGGTGACATCTTTTATTGGATGGAATATGTACCTCTAAATTCCAACTTACATATATTCTTTCCTTATCCTCTTCCTTTAAAGTATTTTTACTGTACTTAAGTTTGGCCTAGGACTAGTGTTCCATGCTAATTGAAAAAGCCAAACAGAAAAACAAACAGTAATTATTGCCACTTGTATGTAGATTCCAAAATATTTGATAATGGTTACAAAGTCTGGGTAGGGTAAGAGAAATGAGGAGTTGATAACCAAAAAGCACACAGCCTCAGGCAGATCAGGGGAATCATAGACATTTTTCTTTTGATATCTACCGCATAGCTTCGTGAATATAGCTAATAATTAGATTTCATACATTTTAGTATTATTATGAGAGTCAATTCTGAATGTTCTCATCACAAAGTATGTTAAATACTTACAATAGTACTTATGTTAATTAGCTTGATTTAATCATTCCACTTTGAATAAAAAAATCATAACCTTACTTTCTAACCCATAATCCCAAACAACCACAATTTGTCAATATAAAAGAAAAAAAGCAAATAAATAACTCTAAAAACAATATGAAAAAAAATTAGCATTATTTTGGAAAAATGCTATGTCTGATAAGTGATTTGGTTAATCAACTCTAGACACCCAATTTCTCCACATGCTATATTTCTAATTTTTTTATTCAGGATTTTTTTCCTTTCTTAGAATTGAAGCCAGAATTAGACAGGCAAAGGGAAATCGAGTCAGGTTGGATCCAGGAGGCCAATTTTGAGTGAGTTGGGGAAGTTGGAGACAGTCCCACAAGGATTGAAATGTTAATTCCTTCAAAGCCCTTCCTCCACCCTTATCAAGAAATTGTCCCTGCTCCAATCTGTTGCCAAGGTAACCTGTCCCAGGAATTGCCCCTGCCTACAGTGAGTGATAAGGTTGTTAATGTGTCCTCTGCTGCACCACCCAGCCTTTCCCCCTTCAGCCCACAGGTTCCCATCTTTTGGCCATTCCAACAAGGATTTCCCAGACCTAGCCAAGTACTCAGGAAGGAGAAATACAGGGGTAGAGGGAAGGAGAACAAAGGAAGCCTAGGGAATATAAACAGGGGAGAAGCCTAGCTCCTTAGGATACCAGGATACCAGGATACCAGCTGTGGCCCACTTCTCCCTCCCAGGAGAAGCCTATGTTACCCCTTTTTAAATAAAACCTGCTTTATGTACTTGCTTAGGCCTGCTTCTCTATTGTTCAAACTTCAACATGTGAGGAAGCAGGATTCCTCACCAATAACCAGTGGTGTCAGAATGACCTCTTCAAAAAGGAATATGACACTAAAAAGTGGCATATATATTCAGAGCAAATACAAATTTAATATATTATTTTTTATAGCACTACTGATTGTTAGTGTCTAGTTGGGTATGACCATTTTTGCAGACAATTAGCAATACTGAGTATTTCCTTGTAGGACTCATGGTCATTTGTATGTCTTTTTTTGAGAAATATCTGGTAAGTTTTATAGCACATTTTTAAACGGGATGATGATGATTATTATTATTATTGAGTTATTTTGGTTTCTTATATATTTTTAATGCAATCCCTTGTCAGATTATAGTTTAGAAATAATTTATCCTATTCCAGAAATTGTCTGTATGACAGGACAGGAAAGTCTGGACATCTGAGAAATTTTCAGGAAGGACATTTTTGACTGAAGGGTCCAGAGGGCAACTATGGCCTAAAACATTCTCTGGACAAAGAATCTGGAAATTCCTTGAACTTTATATCAGTGGTAGGAGGGGCTTGAAGATTTACATGACAAGTGTTTTTTGTTCTATCTTTTTTTAGACTAGACAGAGACATTTACAGGTTTTTCTTGGTATTGCTTTTTTTTTTTTCTGCAAACCTGACATTTACAGAAAACAGGAAACTACCAACCATAATGCCCTTCTACAGAAGTTTTTGCTGACATCCTATGTAAAAAGCTCTCCAACAAGACTAAGAGGAACATATATGTTACTCTCTGGCTTGCTTCATGTTCACTCTAATGATTGTGTTGCTATGCAAAATACTTTCAGTTAGCTGTAATCCCATTGTCTATGTTGAATCACAATGCAAGAAAAGACCACTGATTCAGTTTTAAATCAAACAGCAACCTTATATTGTATACACAAATGCTGGCCTGCGACTGTCTCTCCCTGCAGCAGTCCGGCTGCAGCAAAATAACCGGGGTGTGATGAACAACTTGGGTACATTGATACAGCAGGTGTGGGAGCCCTTTATTGTAGGACAGGAGGGGTATATACATTACACACAGCTTATCTTAATTAACATAAACTAGATACAGCAGTCAACCAATAAGGAATCTCCACACTTAATGGCTCCCTGGCATTACTTCACAAACCACTCCCTCTGGCAAAATGACTTGTTAACAGACCCTAACATTTCCCCCTTTTGTTTAATTTAAATAAGGACCATAGTGGTTTTTACACAAACACCATAAATAATCTGCTGCAAGCAGAAGGGGAGGATACAAAATGCCACAATACCAAGCCAATTGATGGCTCCATGCAAGAAGCCCTTGGAAAAATTATACCAGCAATGACACCATTAGCAAAGATATGGAGTTACAATTTGTTGTAGATTACAGTTTGTTGTCTCAGTCCAGGTAAAGCAGTGTCTCAATAGATTAACTCACAGTCTATGTAAATCACAGTCCAGGTAAGTTCTGCAGGCAGCTAGCTTAAATCACAGTCCAGGTAAGTTCTGTAGGCAGCTAGCTTGATCCAAAGTCTCATCTGGTTCTTAGCAACACTGGAAATTCTTCCACCCTCGTCCTCACAGGCACTGGGAGGAAGGCAGGAACTCTGGCAATGCTGTCTAATGAAAATCCTGTAGCATTCCACTAAGAAAACAATCTTTTGAACAATTTAGTACATTATCTCAAAGTGTTTTACATTTGAAATAAGCCTTAATAGTGCTATTACTCATTAGCTTCCAGGTGTAGGAGAACCATTGTAGTTATTGGCCTTGGAAATGATCAAACTTCAGGGAGGAGGGCTGTCTTTTGCCTGCAGCATCCGGGCAGCCCCAGATGACCCTGGGAAGAGTCTGGGGAATGTTCAGGACTCAAACTGCCACTGGGCACAGGGAGCAAGAGCCTGTGAGACTGTGCCTCCGGGTCAGGTCTAGATTTGGGCTCTGGCAGTGGCATCCCGCTTCCTGGGCAGGGGGCGTGGAAGAGCCTGCTGCTGCCACTTGGAAAGTCCTTGCTGTGCCATGACCGGCTCGCACACGTGGCAGCCGCCACGCTGATTCATGCACCCTCCAGTAGTGAAAAGTATTCAGTAATAGCCTTTTGCTGCAACTTTCCTGACAATCCTTCCTCCTCTGAACTTTCTTCTTTCTGACTAGAGTTCCTGGGCTCTTATCAACACATGCCCTAACTGTTCTTGGTTCCATTGGGGTGTCTTCTTCCCTTATCAATTTACTTCTCACCCCTTCCATGTTTTCATCATAAAGACAATACAACATTTCAAGACAAAACAAGACACAAACATATTGTATCAATCTTCTCCATTTTCTCAAAATGTCCATTTTTCCTCTCGCCCTATCTGCCTAGGGACAAGCAGATTAGCTCCTGTCCTATCTATGGACTATGGACGGGCAGCTTTTTTTAGTCACTTACCCCTGAGTGTCCCAGGGCTCCTCGTATGGGCTACCATCTGCTGCAGCCCTGCTGGCTGGGCAAGCTAACCGGGGGTGACAAGCAACTTGTGTACATTGATACAGCAGGAGTGGTGGCAGTTTATTGTAGGACAGGAGGGGTATATATACATTCCATACAGCTTATCTTAATTAACATAAACTAGATACAGAAGTCAGTCAATAAGGTATCTCCACACTTAATGGCTCCCTGGCATTATTTCACAAACCACTCCCTCTAGCAAAATGCCAGGCGCCATCTTGACTTGTTTACAGACCCTAACATCTCCCAAAACACGGTCAGAGAATAGCCCCCCAGAGCTCCAGGAAAAGTTTTTAAAGCACAAAAAGTTGCAAAAAGGGATTGTATTGATAACTTACATTTAACAGGATTTTGACAAGAATAATACAAAGGCAGATAGTAGGTTAGTAATCTACATGGCATAATATTTTAAGGTAGGGAGTAAATTCAGATACCAACATCAGAATTTATGAGGCACCACTGAGGTTTCAGAGAGAGTTGTTACCTGGTCAGGGAATCCCAGGCATGAGTGAGTTCAGAGCATGGGCAAGAATTCCAAACAAGTTTAGAAATCTCAGTAATTTATAGTAAAACAGAAATTAACTTCTCATGACTTCAAGATAAGATGGCTCCCAATCTTAAAATGAATTAGGCTGGTTCATGAATGTACTTTTGCTTTTTTTCTTGTACTTTGGAGATATTATTCAAAATATTTTGTTCAATTCAATGTCCTGAAGCATTTCGCATTTTTTTCTTCCTCATTTACCTTCTTAGATTTAGGTCCTACATTTAATGATTTAACCAATTTTTACTTATATAATGTTTAAAGACAGAGTCTAGTTTTATTCTTCAGCAAAGGGATATAAAGTCTTCACACCATCATTAATTGAAGAGACTGTCCTTTTATCAATGTGTTTTGAACCTTTGTCAAAGACCAGATGAATGTGAGTGTATGGGCTTACTTTATTTTCTTAATTTTGAACCATTGGTTTATGTATCTATTTATATGTCCAAATCATGGTATTTTGAATTACTATATTTTAAAGTCAATTACTGTGATGTCTAGAATTTGTCATTTTTCTAAACATTGCTTTGTCTATTTAGAATTGTTGGGGTTCCATATGCATTTTAGGACCATTTTTCTAGTTTTGTGAAGGATTTCATTGATACTTTGATAAAGAATTCCAATGAACCTGTAGATTGCTTAAAATAATATGGACATTTTAACAATATTGATTCTTCCAATTCATGAACACAGGATGTCTTTCCATTTTGTATGTCTTCTCTAATTTTTTATTGAAATTATATAGTTTTCAATATAGAGATAGTTCAAGTCAAGTGAGATACCCATTCACTTCAATAAGAATGGCTATTATCAAAAAGGCAAAAGATAATAGGTCCTGGTAAAGATGAGGAGAACTGGGAACATTTCCACATTGTTCATGGGCATATCCATGAGGAAAACAATGTGGAGTTTCCTCAAAATATTAAAAAAATTAACCTGTTATATGATCCAGGGATCCCCCTAGCTGGTATATATCCAAAGGAAATGAAACAAATATATTACAAGACAACTGTGCTCCCATGCTCATTAAAGCACTATTTACAGTACCAAAGACATGGAATCAAATTATGTGTTCATTAATGGAAGGATGACTAAAAAGAAGGTGGAATAGATACAAAATGGAATACTAATCAGCCATAAAAATAATGTAATCTCTGATCTGCCATAACAGGGATAGAACTGGAAGATATTAGGTTAAGTGAAATATGCCAGTCAAGGGAAAACACTGAATGATCTCATTCATATATTAGTTAAAAAATTGTCGATCTCATAGAAGTGGAGTTTAGAATGTTGCTTAACAAGGTCTGGGGAAATTACAGGAATGGAGAAATGGGGAAAGGTTGGCCAACTGGTACAAAGTTACAGTTAAATAAGAAACATATGTTCTGGTATGCTATTGTATACTAGAGTGAGTAGGCATAGCAAAAATGTAGAATAAATTTCTAAAAGCTATAATAAAAGATTTTTAACGTTTTCATCATAAGTAAATGTTAAGTTTTCCAGGAGAATAAATATGTTAACCTGATTTGAACAATACACAATGTATATATGTATTAATACATGCATGATGTCCCATAAATAAATACAATTTTGTGTATCAAATAATTATCAATAAAAATATGAAGCTTCACCAAATTGAAAATTTGTTAGCAGAGTCTGCTCTGAGTTTTAAAATTGAGTGTGGAATGCATTTTTGTAAATATGTTTTCCACCTTAATTTCTTTCTATTATTTCCAGAAAACTATAATTATTGGAGAATCACAGTGGGATTACATATAAAAATAAACAGAAAAATTTATTTAACAAATGAAATCATCTTATAGCATGTATTGTTAGCCTCTTGAATTTTATCTGTTAATTACTTAGTTGTATGATAAATTTATACTACAATCACTTCCATGATATACTTCTAATGTTGTTAAGGCATTATGAAATTTGGCCTAATTGTTAAGAACTTATGAAAGTTATAAATTTTTGGAATGATTCACTGTTGACATCTATTAATTTATTGATTATCACTAATTAATAAAGGTCAGTCAATAAAAGTTATTTAGGATTATGAACTTCTGCCCATCCTCAATTATCTTGCATGGTAAAAGGAGATTTTTCTCTATGTTAAAAAAATGGTTAGAGCTGGGGGTGTGGCTCAGTGCTAGAGCGCTTGCCTAGAATGCGTGAGGCACTGGATTTGATCCTCAGCATCACATAAAAATAAATAAGTAATTAAAGTTATGTCCATCTACAACTAAAAAAAATATTTTAAAAAATGGTCAATTTTTGTGAGTTTTTTATAAGCCTTAATCAGTGTAGATGGCATATTTTTAAATTTTACTTGGATAAAACACTCAATTATTATACTGATTATTACCCTTCATATTTATGAAATAAAATTAAGATAATTATATTTCCTCAAGTCCCTCATCTATGACAGGTTTATTTTCTGTGAATGTGCCAAAGGTACATTAATCAAACAACTTCAATTGGTGTTTTCCAGAGAAAGCACTTTCTAGAGAAAGTTCACATGATTCATAAACTTGGTGACTTCATGATCCACTTAAATAATAAGAAAGAAGTTCTTGCTGAACTCAAGGGAAAACCAACATGTTTATTTTCATATTTTCCCCAGGGGGTGGGTCACCAGTCTGCCTTTTTATGTACATCTTTTCTGTCTCCTTCTTAAAAACTGCAAACAATTGCCATGTATTTTCTTGGAGTTAAAAACAAGATAGCCAATTTTTCTTCAGAATTTCTTTGTGTCTACATGTCTTTGAAGGAGTGACTCCTCAGAATAATTGGTAGGTTTAATAGCAGTGCTGAAAACACCTCAGAATTATGGGCTTTAGTAAAAGAGGAGATATTTTACCTAGAGCTTGCAACTGAATGAAAACCATATTATTCTGATCATGAGGGAAAGAGTAAAAGGCAAGTTAGATCCACTAGTATCTGGATGAATATATCTGGTTGCAACAGAAATTTAAAAGCTTCTACACTCTCTCTGAGTAATAGCCTCCCAATCCTTGGTATCATTTTTATAGTCTTAGTTTTAATTTTCATAATATAAACTTGCATTAGTTTACTCTACAGGAGACAAAAGGAGAAAATAATTTACAACATGCTAAAATAATGGTAAATTAAGTTCTTTCTTGGCTTAGTTACCATCTATAATAAATCTAACATTTTATCTAATAATATCTCAAGAAAGTTGAGAATTGTTGACTCATTTTGCTCTATTAGTAATTTACTTATCTGTGTTATTAGTTTCCTTCATTATTTATTTTAATTGCAAAAACAGTTATAGATACATGTGAGGTAATTAATTTAAATCAATTTTTTAAAAATTTTCTCAAGTCTACACCTCTTTTCTTGATTGGTCATATAATATTTTCATAGATACAAATGTCTAATTCTACTGCGAATATATGCATTTTAAAACATTTATTTTCGGGGGGACGGGCTGAACCGCTGGCTGGGCGGTCTGCGACGTTCCCCGGGGATCTGATCGAGAGAGTAGAAGAGGGGTGCTCAGGAGCAGCCCCCGCTCCTGCCCCAGGAGGCACCGAGGGCGGGGGCCTCAGCGAACCGCTTTCTTGCTGGCCGCTTGAGGAGTGAGTAGACCCCGAGGGTCTGGGAGAGGGGCTGGTCCCCACCCATGAGTCCCTAGGGTCCCTGCTGCCTGCCCTGGCAAAGGCCGGAGGCGCCAGTGTCGTGCTTCCCCAGCCTCCTTCTCGCCGCCCTTTGGGGGTTTGGATTCAGGATTTGTTCCTAGTGTCCAAGACTTTGACAAGAAACTAACAGAGGCAGATGCTTACCGACAAATCTTGATAGAACAACTAAAGCTTTTTGATGACAAGCTTCAAAACTGTAAAGATGATGAACAGAGAAAGAAAATTGAAACTCTCAAAGAAACAACAAATAGCATGGTAGAATCTATTAAACACTGCATTGTGTTGCTGCAGATTGCTAAAGACCAGAGTAATGCGGAGAAGCACGCAGATGGAATTATAAGTACTATTAATCCTGTAGATGCAATATATCAACCCAGTCCCTTGGAATCTGTAATCAGCACAATGCCTTCCCAGACTGTCTTACCTCCAGAACCAGCTCAGTTGTGTAAGTCAGAGCAGCGTCCGTCTTCCTTACCCGTTGGACCTGTATTAGCTACCTTGGGACACCATCAGACTCCAACACCAAATAGTACAGGCAGTGGGCATTCACCACCAAGTAGCAGTCTAACTTCTCCAAGTCATGTCAACTTGTCTCCAAATACAGTCCCAGAGTTTTCTTACTCTAGCAGTGAAGATGAATTCTATGATGCTGATGAATTCCATCAGAGTGGCTCATCCCCAAAGCGCTTAATAGATTCTTCTGGTTCTGCCTCAGACTTGACACACAGCAGTTCGGGAAATAGCCTAAAACGCCCAGATACCACAGAATCACTGACTTCTTCCATGTCCAACGGTACAAGTGATGCTGACCTTTTTGATTCACATGACGATAGAGACGATGACGGAGAGGCAGGGTCAGTGGAGGAGCACAAGAGTGTTATCATGCACCTCTTGTCACAGGTTAGGCTCGGAATGGATCTTACTAAGGTAGTTCTTCCAACATTTATTCTTGAAAGAAGATCTCTTTTAGAAATGTATGCAGACTTTTTTGCACATCCGGACCTGTTTGTGAGCATTAGTGACCAGAAAGATCCCAGGGATCGAATGGTTCAGGTTGTGAAATGGTACCTCTCAGCCTTTCATGCAGGAAGGAAAGGATCGGTTGCCAAAAAGCCATACAATCCCATTTTGGGTGAGATCTTTCAGTGTCATTGGACGTTACCAAATGACACTGAAGAGAACACAGAGCTAGTTTCAGAAGGACCAGTTCCCTGGGTTTCCAAAAACAGTGTAACATTCGTGGCTGAGCAGGTTTCCCATCATCCACCCATTTCAGCCTTTTATGCTGAATGCTTTAACAAGAAAATCCAATTCAATGCTCATATCTGGACTAAATCAAAATTCCTTGGGATGTCAATTGGGGTGCACAACATAGGGCAAGGCTGTGTCTCATGTCTAGACTATGATGAGCATTACATTCTCACATTCCCCAATGGTTATGGAAGGTCTATCCTCACAGTGCCCTGGGTGGAACTAGGAGGAAAATGCAATATTAATTGTTCCAAAACTGGTTATAGTGCAAATATCGTCTTCCACACTAAACCTTTCTATGGAGGCAAGAAACACAGAATTACTGCTGAGATTTTTTTCTCCAAATGACAAGAAGTCTTTTTGCTCAATTGAAGGGGAATGGAATGGTGTAATGTATGCAAAATATGCAACAGGGGAAAATACGGTCTTTGTAGATACCAAGAAGTCGCCTATAAGCAAGAAAAAAGTGAGGAAGTTAGAAGATCAGAATGAATATGAGTCCCGCTGCCTTTGGAAGGATGTCACTTTCAATTTAAAAATCAGAGACATTGATGCAGCAACTGAAGCAAAGCACAGACTTGAAGAAAGACAAAGAGCAGAAGCCCGAGAAAGAAAGGAGAAGGAAATTCAGTGGGAGACAAGGTTATTCCATGAAGATGGAGAATGCTGGGTTTATGATGAACCATTACTGAAACGTCTTGGTGCTGTGAAGCATTAGGCTGGGAAACAAAAGTTTACACCCGATGACCAGGGCAAGTTGTCCAAATTAAGCAACAATCTTCCTTTGGGAGAACCTATCACTCCCTTCTTATTGCAGTGGTTCCTATCTCAGGGATACTGGACTTTCTGACATAGATGAACAATTAAAGCTGGAAAAGCTTCCCTTTCTCTATGGCAGTTAAGATTTTGACTTCAGTCCTGAGAAAACAAGATGTCTGCTCCTGTTCCAGACCCCATGCTTTGAAAAGTTTCACACTCTGCACTCTTGTTCTGCTGTTAAGACATGACATACAGACTCTTATTTCTTCGTTCATGTAATCTCTTGGGTTCTATATATACAAATATATACACACAAAAATATACCTCACGGCAGATTTTTCATAATCTTCCATCTATTGTAAATATTGGTTCCTCAGAGTTGTTTTAGAATATTAGTGCAATGTACTAAAATCAAGTGTTAGGAAATTTCATGGTTTCACTTATGATAACTTTTATTTTGGAAATGAACTATTATTAAATTGTATCTAAAGCTGGAAAAAAAACATTTATTTTCTTGCTTTATTAACTCTATCAATATTTGAAAATGAAGTTTTTTTGCACTAATAATATGGAGCCTCTTTTATTAAGTATACAAGTGTATTATTTTAATAAGGAAAAATACTCATAGTGATCATTTCCAAGTATATTTGACTTTTCACTTTCCCAAACTTTTATTAGTATTAAATGAATATTACCTTTGTATTATCTTATTTGTTTATAATTTAACAATTTAATGAAAAGGTAACATAGTGAAACCACATGATCAATATAAAACTTATAATACATATTCTAATAAAAAAACTGTATTTTACAACATTTCCATATACACTAATTGTTCTACATAACTGCTTCTGTGGAAACGTATTAGCTACTGAACACAGGCAAACAGCACTGGAGACCCCATAGTTTTTGTTTTGTAAGAAGGAGATTATACTTGAAAACAGTGAGGCAATTGTTCATTTTTTACCCATGTGAAAGGCATTGAATGAGCCTCTCCCTCCAGTCCCACCATAATAGGTCATTTACCCCATTCTCAGATGTAGTTTCTGCCAGAGCAAAGCCAAACATTTTCTGACCCAATTTTATGCATTTCACACCTTTTTAGTTTACTCATGTTTGTATAACACATACTACTCAAAACTTTAAATTTTCCATTTTAGGTTTAGCAGTGGCTTTAGTTAGGAAAGTCTTTTTTTCTATTTTAACTTTATCTATGAATGAAAAATTCTTATACTTTTGAAAATATCTCATCTCTGATAATATGCCCAAATTTACATGATGAATAATTAAGGATTTCAGTCCATCTATTTATAGACAGGTGAATATGAGATCTGAAGATTTTTAAATATGCTTTTAAAACATACTTCTTAAATATTTATAAAGTTTTTGCTTGCAAAATATGCAAATATGATTATTAAAAGTTTTAAAAACCTAGAGTAATGGGTACTGTTTTCTTTTCTTGACTTTCCATTTTTACATAGTAAATTAAACAGTTATTTTTGTGTGTTGTCTCTGGATTTTTACCTGTCAGGATTAAACAGTCAGTGTATTACTCTAGAGTCAGTGTGCTCAGGTATGAAACACCAGGGGACAGTACGTACTGGCTGCAGAGAAGTTCAGCGTTTAGGAGGGAAAGAAGCAAACACTACTTGGAAAATGCTTGGTGGTAGTCATGAGATTGTCTGCACAGAGAATACAAAGGGACGAAAAAGTAACAATCCCAGCCAGAAGTCAAGTACAACAGATTCATGAAAATAAGCAAGAGAACTGGAAGGAGAGGTCAGGAGTTTTGCTCACAACAAAGTAGTAATCACACCCTGCTTCATAAGATAACAAAAACAGACCTGAATACTGAAAAACACTAACTTTACTATGCAGAAACTTTCTAGGATGGGAGTATAATTATTTAGAGAGGAGAAAGTGCATATGACAGATATCTCAGTTTAAGTCTACAGAAATAAGTGAAATTATTGGTCTATATTTGTAGAATGAAAGACAGAGGAGGGAATATAGCATCACCAATAGAAGAAAGTACATTGAACTGATTTGCTGAGTTGGGTATGTAATTCAATTCACATGTACCCATCTGAATATATTAGACAGAGGGAAAAAGTGAACACTTAGGTTTCAAAAAGCTCAATGATTATGCTCTAACCCACTTGAAATCACTTATTTGACCATTAGCCATTTAACTCCTTTTCCTCATAAAACACATTGGACACAAGAGCATAAATGCATGAACTCATAATAGAAACAACAAATGTATCTAGATACAATCTATGTATGCAAACAAGATGTATGAAATTTTAAAATAGATTTCTCATATTCTGTGCCTCTCTGGCTGAACAACATGCAATAATGTTAATGGCACTTTTATTAATTAAAATTATTTATTTGTAAATATCCATTTTTCTCTCTTCCTATAGAAACCAAAGTTTACTGCTTAAATGTGCATATCCTGAAAACTATCCCTGATTAAAATATCAGTTTTTTTCCAGATAATTTTCATCTAAGAGGCTTTCTGAAAATTTCTGCATGAATAAGAAGAACATCTCTACGATATCTGAGTTTGTTTTGTTAGGGCTCACCAGCACTCTGGAACTGGAAATTGTCTCTTTTGCATATTTTTGCTGGCCTATGCAGCAATCATGGCAGGAAACCTTCTCATTGTGATCACTGTGACCTGTGACTCTCACCTTCATTCCACACCAATGTACTTCCTCCTTGGAAACCTCTCCTTTCTCGACATGTCTCTTTCCACCATCACGACCCCTAAAATGGTGGCAGATTTCCTCAGGGAGAAGAAAACTACTTCCTTGTGGGGCTGTATGGCTCAGATGTTCTTCCTCCATTTCTTGGGTGGCAGTGAGATGACTCTTCTCATAGTTATGGCGGTTGATCGGTACATTGCCATCTGCAAGCCTCTTCACTACACAGCCATCATGAGCCGCAGGGTGCTGGTGGGCTCTGTGCTGCTGTCCTGGGCTGTTGGCTTGATGCACACCATGAGCCAGATGGTCTTCACTGTCACCCTGCCCTTCTTCGGCCCCAATATAGTGGACAACATATTTTGTGACCTTCCCCTGGTAATAAAGCTTGCCTGCACTTCGGCCTATGTTCTGGAGTTGCTGGTAGCTGCTGACAGTGGCCTCCTGTCCTTCATCTGCTTCATACTCTTGCTTATTTCCTACTCTATCATTCTGGTAACTGTGAGACATGGATCCTCCAGTGGGCTCTTCAGAGCTCTGTCCACACTGTCTGCTCACATCACTGTGGTCAGTCTGTTCTTTGGGCCCTGCATCTTCATTTACACTTGGCTGTTCAGTAGTCTTTCAGTGGATAAATTTCTTTCTGTGTTTTTTTCAGTCATTACACCCATTAATTACACACTGAGGAATCAGGAGATGAAATCAGCCATAAACAGACTGAGGAACCAACACATGAGCTCCATACACACCTTCTAAACAATAGTCATGGAGATGAAGGGTTTGTGGAAAACCCACATCAATTACATGTCAGAATAGGTTGGTCCGAAATGGAGGTTCCTTGTAGCTTTTTAAATATTTTTATATCATGCATTTAAAGTTTTACAAAATGTCCCAATGTTGTATTTCTATGATATATACAGTTTTATTGAGAGAAAAATTATTTTCATTGAAATCGATTTCAGATATGCATTAGTAAATTGATTTTTTAATATAATAAGTATTGTGATTGAAAATTTGGCTCATTAACTATATTTAGAAAGTTAGTAGATACTGAAAAGAGAGAAAAACTGAATTTCTATACTTTAAATCAAGGATCTTTCAGCTCAATTCTATAGATGAGTAAAGAGAGTCAAGTTCATGTGAGTTCTTCTGAGTCCACAGACGTGGACATATACATTTACATTTTGGGGGATCCTAACAAGTCAAAGATTATTTTGTAACAGAGCAAACAAGTTGTTTTTATGATATCAATCCATATAAGAATGCATTTTTTCCTTAACAGAAATTACAGCTAACAAGAATGACATTGCACCTTTTGTCTTATCTTTCATTCATGTTTGTGTACAGATTTACATCATGCACCTTTCTAAAAACAAGTAGGATCATTACTTTAGTGTTTGTCCCCTGAACAAAGAAAAACTAAAGTAGCCCCCATGGATTCCTGGCATTTATACCACGAAAAAACAAGATTAGGAAAGCTGATATAATTGCCTACAGGAACCCTAAATTTGGAATAAATAGACCATCCATGACCTCTTGAACATGTATATAAAAGGCTAAGATTATAATTGACCCTCAGTTAAATGCACTAGAATTTGATATTTTACTTTTTTTTCCTAAATTAATTCTTTCTTATGTTTATATTATCATTTACTCGAAAATTGTTTACTATTGTCCCTCAAATAATGCTTACCAATGTAGTGATTTAAATTGCATAAGTGCCATTCAGTTTTCTTTCTTCTCAAACCCATCAATATGGTAATTCTAGAGAGAATTAATTGATCAAAGTGTTGTTATTTTTTGATCATATAAATCAAACTCAATTTAACCAACTGTGCCTTAATTAATAACTAAGGTACCTTCAATTTCCTAATAATACAAGCATTTTCATGATTAATATCTTTATACCCTCTCTGCATGTAAACCTGTGTAAAAATTTCTGTAGTATAAACACCCAGGGAAGAAAATAATTAATTTCATTAACAGCTACAGATTATTACCTACTTTCAACTGCTGAGCCAGATTTTCCACCAGTCAGTATTCTAAAAGATAGACACTCAACATCATTTTTGTGCTCTTTCTCCATAGAATACTGACTGATACACATATATGCATATTTATATATGCATACACATAATCTCATATGTAATACATGTATTTTATAAGTAGACACATACAATATTTGTTTGCAAACTTGAGAGTAAAGACTTAATGCTATTTTACTACTGACTAATTCTGTGCATTTCCTAAGACAGCATAATTTCCAAATCAGGAAATTCACAGTGCTATTTTATGAATAGCTAATCAATAGACTCATTCAACTTTATTAAACACAAACTAAATAGTGTCTTTTAATCAAGGTAAAACCTCTGGAACCACAAATTGTACTGCATCACCATGTCTCTTTATTATGTATTAATCTACAACAATTCCTCAATTTTTCCTTGATATTTTTATGGTGATAAATAATAAAATTTGTAGAGTCTGTCAGAGTTCAGATAATGTTTTCTAAGGTTTTATATAATGTTTCATAATGTTCATAATATTTTATATGACATATGTAATATTTTATAATGAGTAGATTCAGATTATTCACTTGTGGCAGTAGAACCCCCCAAGATGTATCCTTCTCAGTGATTCCTTGATTTTCTGAGTCTTGCTTATTTTACTTAGCATAATATTCTTCACTGATATTCATTTACATGCAAATTGCATAATTTTATTATTCTGTATAATTAAATAAATCTCCATTGTGTGTGTGTATGTGTATGTATGTATATATATATATATATATATATATATATATATATATATATATATATATATACACCCCATTTTGAAATCCATTTATTGTATTGGACAGGCACCTGGACTGTTTCCATGACTTGGTTAGTGGGACTTTTACTACTGTAAACATGGATGAATCTATATCACTATAGTATGCTGATTTTAGGTGTGGGATAAATATTGAGGACTGGAACAACTGGGTCATGTGGTGGTTTCATTTGTAGTCTTTAGAGGAATTTCCATACTGTTTTCCAAGGTGGTTGTTCTAATTTGCAGTCCCACCTAAGAGTGCTGCTTTTTCAGAATACACTATTTTGAAATGCACAAACACTTGCCAAGTTAGATAATATTCTTGGCCATAAAACAAGTCTCATTAACTTTGAAAGTATTCAAGTCACTCAGAGTTGTACACAGATAAGCAAAGAAGGTTTATTTGTAATAATCTGAAACTGGAAACAACACAAATGTGCCTCAGGACATGAATGTGAAAACAGTTATGGCTTTTAAGTACAATGAAATATTTGGCAATGAAAAGGAATGTTCTATTGATATAAATAGCATGATGAATACAAAAGTAATTATGATTAATAAAAGAAAAAATTGGGGGGGTTTACCAAGGATTGAATCCAGGGCACTCAACCGCTGAGCAACATCCCCAGTCCTATTTTGTATTTTATTTAGAGACAGGGTCTCACTGAGTTGTTTAGGGCCTCGATTTTGCTGAGACTAGCTTTGAACTCACAATCCTCCTGTATTAGCTTCCTGAGCCACTGAGATTATAGGCATGTGTCACAGCACCCAAGCAAGAAAATTTTTAAAAAGAGTGCATGCTACTCCAGTTTTTTTACATGAAACCCGAACATATGATAGATTGTAGACTGATGGTTGCCTGTGAGGGAGGATATATGGAAGGTCTGGAAAGAGATTATGTAAGAACAACTGAGCTTTGGGGGCTAAGGCACATGTCACTATTTAGAGGGTGGTGGTCTTTTTACAGCTGTATGCATTTATCCACACTCATCAAATTGTACATCTTAAATATGAGCCCTGTCTCATATATCAATGTACTATAATAAATTTGGTTTTAAATTCAAGTAGTAATATAAATATATTTAGAACTCATATCAAAGTCCTTTTTAAAAAACTGAAAACAGCTTAATAACTTGACATACAATATGTAACAGTCAGTATCTCATGTAATCATAGAATAAACGTTACATCAGGTCATTTGACCAAGATTCTATATCAATTCAGACAATCTTGACATGTGTTACGGCACTGACTATCACACCTTTCAGAGTATGACCTCTCTGGCAATTTGGAAATAAAATTTGAATATAATGTGAAACTTATTGTGCTTATTGTCCCAGTGAATAAAGTTTCAAATACTCACTGATTTTTAACATTGGGCTGATTTGCCTGATTTTTTACTTATCTCCCTTTTCTGACTTCAAGAGGATGCAACACTTGGTATCACTCTTATAAAGAAGACCTGAAGTGTTATCCAGGTAATTATTTCCATACTTGTGTTCTGAGCATAAAATGGGTTAATTTCCCCCAAGGGATGGCTTCAGGTGGTGAATATAGGACATGCTGAGGGAGAGCACCTCTGCAGACACTATCTCCACCCATAAATGGATGTAACACAAGCACACTTCAGAAGACAGAATCTGCTCTAAGAGAAAAGTGTGTTTAGTAAGTCATCTCATTTCTTTGATTTTCTTTAAGATAATTCTTAAAATATTTTCATGCCTTTATTTTAAAGATCCGTGCTCTACCTGGTGGAAAGAATGGCTTCATTAGCTTTTGAAAATTTCAAAAGAGAATCCACAAATTTTCTCCTCCTACCTGTTCCTAGTAGAATTTCTATGGAGTTAACAAGAGTAAACACAACTGTAATATGCCTTTCCTCAGCGATGCTCTCAGATCCAGGTAGGAAGACCATAGTCATTTCCCCATGAATCAACATGAACAGGTTCTAGTAAAACTTTTTCATGTAGTCCCTGACTCTTAAGAGGATAAAATTATTTTTATTATCAAAGAATGCAGAGTATATGATGATAGCTCTTAGCATAAAGAAAAAAGAAAACACACAGAAACGTTATAAACCTGGTTATTACAAAATATGTTAAAACTAACAGCCTAAGAATAAAGAGTATAATTACGAACTATAGAATATAACTACATATTTCACCTGTAGTTATCACAGAATTAATTAAATCATCTAAGTCCTATATATGCATGCAAAATGCAAATATTAATCAATAAATCTGTTGTGTGTAATTATTCATCAACATTTTCAAAAATAATAGTTACAAAACTTATTTTTAAGTAGCTATATGAGTTTTCATGGGTCAGTTGTTTCTCTCGAATATGCATAGTTATCTTTTAGTAAATTTCTATCTCAAACATATTTGCAGTAGTATTTGTGACAGTACTGTCTTCGTAATTTATTCCAGGTGGTATAGAAATGTCTTTTGAAACTTTAGGCCAGAAAATATTCTGTAAAAAGAAACTAAATTTTGTTTAAATGTTCAATTTGTTCAAATTTTACAATGGGCATGAATCAATTAGTTTTAATATTGATTTATTTTCCTTAGAAATTTGGTAAATCTCTATGACAGAATATAACGTCTATTTGCAACTTATGAGACTATTATCATATATTTCCTTTTCCCTAGCAAATTTTTGTTTGATTCAGCAATTTTTCTCTTTTTAATTTGTACTTCTGAGTCCTCAGTAATTGGAAGGAAAAGTAGTCACACTAAGGTAATGGATTTTGTTACTCACCTGCTCTCCTTGGTCCAAACTTGACATTTTAAAGGCTAGAAAAAGATGAGAAAACCAATGCCAAGAAATACTCATGGTGGAGGGAAATTATGGTCCCACCATCCAGCTTGAGCATAAAATGGTTTATTTCCCCCGTGGGAATTATTGTCATTTGCTAAGAGCTTGAGAAGTATTGTCCAGCTTGAGAAGTATTGTCATTTGCTAAGAGATCAAGCTAAGCAATATTGGTGTTTATTCTTGAAGGTTTAATTTTACATTCATTCAGTACTAACATTCCAAAGGTGCAATTTATTTACACATGTATGCAAATGCAATTTATTTCCAATTTATATATATATATACAGATATATATACATATATATTCACACACACATATATACACACATATACATGCATACATATATGTATATATATTTCTGTAGAAAGCAATAAAACTTTTGTAACTATTATATGTATATGTAAACATATAAATGTATGTATATATACATATATAGAGAGATGGATACCTAAAAAGAGGGAGAGAGAGAAAAAACAGAAGAGAGAGTGAGAGATTTTATTTTTGATGGTCAAGAAATTAATGTTTCAAAGTCTATGATTTTCTAGCATCCACTGATACAACTTAAGGCAAATGAACTTTTTTGCTAACCTTAAGATATCTGGAAAATTCAGAGCTCATTATATTTGAATCTAAGTTTGAGTTCCCATCCACTTTGGTTCATTCACTTATGTAACTCTATAATGAACATATTATTTCCCGAACCTGCTCACCTTACAAAATACATTTTATCTTCTGATAGATTTTAAATGCTGGTAAATTTTATGCCTAGTTTTGCATCCAAATCATATGCCAAATTTTTATTATGTGACCATCAATTCAGCTTCTCCCATGAAGGTTGGCTCAAGACTTGTTTTAGAAAGATAAGTAAAATTTTAATTTTTATTATCTTTTAAGAGGACATTTTATCAGGACTTGAAATCATTAAACATAGGACATAGAAACAGTATGAGTATGTCAAATCATTTGTACTGGATTGCAATATCAGTTCTCCATTATCTTCCCCAGCATGATTTAATTTTTTTATATAAAATGTGATGATTGTGAGTTTCAGGCTCAGGTTTTTTTTCACTTAGTAGTGTACATATCCACAATACCGGGTGAAACCACAATCATTGTTTAGCAATTCACCTTGCTTCTCTGCTTTCCACATTCCTTTCTTGTGAGAGAGCTTTCTAGGCAAATCATTTGGATAAAAATTCCAACTAACATGCAGAGAAGTCAGGCTCACAGTTATATTCTTTTGGAGATACGATGCTATTCATATTTAACCAAGATTTCTCCTTGCAATCATACTTTTTAATGTTAGATATGAAGAATTTCAATGTGAATATCAAATTCTTAACATTTAGTCTCCTTTCTGCTACCACTAACTGCTAATCTACTTTCTCCAGGTTATTTTAGAGGGCATACTCAATAAAATGTTTGGAGGAAATCAGTCCACAGTGTCAGAATTTGTGCTTCTGGGACTTGGCCACTCATGGAGCATGCAGGTCTTACTCTTCGTGATATTTTTGTTGCTTTATGTGATCATTGTATCTGGAAATATTGTCATTGTGACCTTAATCATCACTGACCCTCATCTCCATTCCCCCATGTACTTCTTTTTGGCCAACCTGTCCTTTGTTGATGTTAGGGTCTGTTAACAAGTCAAGATGGTGCCTGGCATTTTGCCAGAGGGAGTGGTTTGTGAAGTAATGCCAGGGAGCCATTAAGTGTGGAGATTCCTTATTGGTTGACTGCTGTATCTAGTTTATGTTAATTAAGATAAGCTGTGTGTAATGTATATATACCCCTCCTGTCCTACAATAAAGGGCTCCCACTCCTGCTGTATCAATGTACACAAGTTGTTCGTCACCCCCCGGTAGGTTATTTAGCTATAGCCGGACTGTGGCATGTTGATATATGGCTTTCCTCAGTCACCACTCCTAAGATGATCACAGATTTTCTCAGAGAGAACAAAACCATTTCCTTTGCAGGTTGCATGTGCCAAATCTTTTTTGCCCATTTCATTGCAGCAAGTGAAATGGTGCTTCTGGTGTCCATGGCCTATGACCGCTATGTGGCCATCTGCAAACCACTTCATTACTCCACCATTATGAGCCTGCAAAGGTGCACTGGGCTGGTGGTTTCTTCCTGGACTACTGGCTTTGTGCATGCCATGAGTCACCTGGCTGTGATAGTGCAGTTGCCTTTCTGTGGCCCCAGGGAAAAAGACAGCTTCTTCTGTGATATGCCTCTGGTGATCAAGCTGGCCTGCATGGATTCCTATAATTTAGACATTTTAATGAATGTTGACTGTGGGTTTGTGGCTGTAACCTGCTTTATCCTCTTGCTGATATCCTACACATATATTCTTCTCAATGTTTGCCTGTTGGGACTTGTCTGTGCCTTCTTTGGAGCTGTAGTCATTATTGGGCGTTAAGAAAAGTGGTCTCATGGTATCTCTGGGTAAGGCTTCTGTATACGTGACCACACGAAAGCTGGGTATGGCTTCCACATGCATAACAGGATTAAATTAGAATATGTCCCTGGGGTAACAGGGAGGTGCTTGTTCCCTATAGGCTCCCACTACTTCCTCTGCTCTACTTCCTCTTTACTCTGCTATAAAAATCATCTCAGAGGCAATAAAGATTGAGATTTGCTGCGCCTTCAAGGCTGACACAACTCCTGGCTCAGTGTGGTTTGTTCCCAATCTTTGGTGGGGACTGGGCCGTTGCTAAGAGCCACAGCCAAGTAATATGATGCATGGTATTTTTGGTTGAAAGTTGACGCCAGCTAGTCATTGAGATGATATGATTATGTTAAGATCTGCATTCATATGGATATTGGACTCCTGCTGTCCACCTCAGCCTGCTATGGGACTCCTAGAGAGTTCCCATTAGTTGGGGAAGTGCGGTAGGAGGGAATTCCGGAGGAGGAACTTCCTCTTGGGGATCCGGGAGAACACCACGTGCGTTGATCGGCAATCTTCCCGGGCATGTACGGGGCATTGGCGGCAGTTTCAAAAAACAAAGTTTGTTCCTGCTTGAGTGGCTCGTGATTTTGTGCCCAGCCAGACTGCGGCAATTGGTGGCCCGTACGGGGAACTCCTGAAGCTTGGAGGTGAGTAAAATGGCTCGTCCCTGAGGGAAGGCGAGAGAATGGGTGACCATTTCAAAAAACAATGTGTTCTTGTTTTGATTTATTTTGTTTTTGTTTCAAGCTGCCTATCCCTAGAATTTTCTCAGGCAAACTGGGAAAAATGGTTGGCTCAAGGTTTAAAGTTGTTCAGCCCTGAGAAAGAGAAAATTGATACAACTATTTTTTGTTCCGTTTTTGTTTCATTCTGTTTCGGTTTGGTTTTATGCTATCTTATTGGGTTGCGTTACCTTTATAGTAGATTAGAAACTAGTAAAAAGCAAACCGAAAGACTGTTAAGTAAATTGTTAGAGGTCCAGACTATGGTAGAAAACATATTAGGTCAAGTAAAAGAGAAGGTCTCTTGAGCTAGTCAGACAGAGGAAAATTTGAAGGAAGAAAGCTTAGAGGAAAAACAACCACCAGGCGGGGAATTACAACAGGAGGCTGCTACTAACTCCGTTCTATCACCAGAGGGCGCAATTCAACCCACAGCTCCATCTACAGCTGAGCGGCCCTCAACTCCCGTAGTTGATGGACGGAATCCTGAGGCAGGACCTCAAAGATTAGCATGCCCTGTACTTGAGCAGGCAGGAGGGCAACGAATTCACTGTGCTTTAGATTTTAAAACAGTGAAGCAATTAAAGGAGGCTGTAACAACCTATGGTCCGCAAGCACCCTTGACCATAAGTATGGTCGAATCTATTACCAACTTGGACATGACACCAGCAGATTGGGCTGACATGTGTCGATCTGTGCTAAATGGAGGACAATATTTATTATGGAAGGTTGCCAATGAGGAATTTTGCACGGAGACAGCTAGGCGAAATGCAGCAGCCGGTTACCCTCAAAGAAATCTAGAAATGTTGTTAGGAAAAGGACCTTATGAGGGTCAATGGCAATAAATTGAATATGATCCTGGTGTATATGCACAAATTGCTGTACATGTGGTTAGGGCATGAAAGACTTTACAGGGGCATGGAGATTTATAAGGACAATTATCTAAGGTAATACAAGGAACTAATGAACCTTACGCTGAATTTGTAGATAGGCTTATTCAAACAGCTTCTAGAATATTTCGGGATACAGAACAGGCAATGCCATTTATAAAACAACTGGCTTATGACCAAGCAAATCATTGTTGCAGAGAGGTCATTAGACCATGGAGACATGAAGATTTAAACATATATATTAAATTATGTAGAGACATTAATGAACAAGGGCAAGTCTTGGCAGCAGTACAACAGGCTTTAGATGCCAGGCCAAAAACATGCTATAATTGTGATCAAACAGGACATTTTAAAAGGAGTTGCCCCATAGGAGGAGGGTTTAACAAAGCTAGGTATCAAAGAAATAGAATACCGGGTATTTGCCCACGATGCCGTAGAGGGAGACATTGGGCTAATGAATGCTGTTCTCAAACCACCATAGAAGGTACTCCGTTACCAAGTGTTTACCCACGATATCGTGGAGAAAGGCATCAGGCTCCATTGCCAAAAAACGGACTGGAGTCCCAATGCTCCGGGGCCCAAAACCACAAATATACGGGGCAATGGAGGAACCCAGCAACACCATCAGGGTAATGCCCAGGACACATTATCCATTAAATCCCTCATCAGACAAACTAGAGGGAGCGCAGGTTTGGACATCTGTGCCTCTGCCAGAGCAGTACTAACTCCAGAGATGGGAGTTCAAATCATTCCCACAGGAGTAAAAGGACCTCTTCCCCAAGGAACAGTAGGCTTATTATTGGGATGCAGTTCTTCTACACTAAAAGGACAAGTCCTGGGGTAATTGATCTCGATTATGAGGGTGAAATAAAAATTATAGCTAGTTCTCCAAAAGGTATATCAGTAATTTCACCAGGAGATAGAATAGCACAGTTATTAATAATACCCAGCCTGCATGATAAATTTTCCAGTCTTTGTGTAGAAAGAGGTTCCAGGGGATTAGGCTCCACAGGTATATATTGGGCTATGCTGTCTTTAAATTTAGATTCTCACCCCATGCTAAAACTAAATATTCAAGGACATGAATTTAATGGGCTACTGGACACAGGTGCTGACCTTAGCATCATATCTCGTCAAGAATGGCCAAAACATTGGCCATTACAGCAAGCCACTCAAATGCTTCGAGGCCTAGGAGTGGCGACTAATCCCCATAGAAGTGCAATGGTATTAGATTGAAAGGATCCTGAAGGATGTGAAGGAACTATACAGCCTTTTTATTGGATCATCTTCCTATAAATTTATGGGGATGAGATGTCCTAGATCAATTAGGTTTGACATTAACAAATAACATCAGTCCTAACGTGCCCACTACTAGGGCTAAACAAGGCTTTAGGAAAGAAAAAAGATTAAGAGAACAAGAACAAGGTATAGCAGCACCAATTCAAATAGATCAAGGAATAAATAGACATGGATTGGATTTTCAGAAAGGGCCACTGAGACAATCAAAATTACTTGGAAATCAGAAAGACCAGTGTGGGTTACTCAGTGGCCTCTGAGTAAAGAAAAGATACAAGTAGCCCATGACCTGGTCAAACAACAATTAGCGGAGGGACATATACAACCTTCCATATCTCCCCATAATACTCCCATTTTTGTCATTAAAAAGAAATCTGGTAAATGGAGATTATTTCAAGATTTAAGAGCCATTAATAATGAGATGGTTATTATGGGACCTGCTCAATCAGGGATTCCCCAATTGTCTGCTTTACCAAAAACATGGTATGTTTTAGCTATAGATATTAAACATTGTTTTTTTTCATTCCAATTCATCCTGAGGATAGTCCACATTTTGCATTTACTATCCCTGCACTGAATCATGAAGGTCCTGATCAGAGATATGAATGGAAAGTACTCCCTCAGGGGATGGCTAATAGTCCAACTATGTGTCAAATTTATGTTAACAAAGCAATCCAGCCACTTAGAAATCAAAATCCTGAACTACAAATATTTCACTATATGGATGATGTGTAATTGGCACATAAAGATAAAAACACATTGCTAGAATGTTATGCCACACTTACAAATTTATAAAAAAAATATAATCTAGAGATAGCAATAGATAAAGTACAATTAAATCTTCCAATTAATTATTTAGGAGTTCTACTATCCTCAACCATGGTCCGTCCACCAAAAATTCAAATATGAGTAGATCAACTCAAATCACTTAATGACTTCAAAAGTTATTGGGAGACATAAATTGGATAAGGCCTTATCTAGGCATACCAACAGGAGAGCTAGAACCTTTATTTGATATCCTAAAAGGTCCATCAGATCCAAATTCACCCTGCATGTTAACGCCTGAAGCAAGAAAGGTATTAAAAATCATTGAAACATATATGGAAAATATGCATTTGGATAGAATTGATATAAGTTTGCCTTTATTATTTATTGTACTACCAACAAAAAATATTCCTACAGGAGTATTTTGGCAAGAAGGTCCATTATTGTGGATACATTTATCTTATTCTCCTAACACTATTCTTACTAGATATCCTGAGGCTGTAGGACAATTAATACTCAAAGGAATAAAAGCAACAAAGGGAGTATTTGGGATTTCTCCCAATAAAATTATTACTCCATATACTGTGGATCAAATTGATAAGTTAGCTAATGAGTTAAATACTTGGGCAATAATCATGTGTAAATCTAATGTTTTATTTGATAATCACTTACCATCTAATCCTTTGTTGTCTTTTTGGTCTAAGCATCCTGTAGTTTTTCCAAAAATGACAAGAAAAACCCCTATCATAAATGCTCCAAATATATTCACCGATGGGTCAAATAATGGTACAGCAGCAGCAGTTACCCCTGATCAAACTTTTACATTTTTAGTACCCAAACAATCAGCTCAAAAGGTAGAGCTTAATGCAGTATTACAAGCTTTTATGATGTTTAAAGATTCTGTATTTAATTTATTTTCTGATAGTCAGTATGTAGTTAATGCTATAGTATCCCTTGAAGATGCTGGTAGGATTTCCCCTTCTTCTACTGTTTTCTCTTTGTTTTCCACTATACAAAGTCTAATCTGGGACAGAAAAGATCCATTCTTTATAGGACATATCAGGGCACATACAGGATTGCCTGGAGCCTTTAGTTTGGGCAATGAATTAGCAGATAAATCTACACATGACACACATATTTTCTCCACAATAGAAGAAGCTATAAATATTCATAAAAGGTTCCATGTCAATGCTAATACTTTACAAAAGCATTTTAAAATAACTGAAGAACAAGCCAGACATATAATAAAACAATGTCAAAATTGTGTGACATATTTACCACAAGTTAATCTTGGAGTCAATCCTAGAGGACTGATACCTAACCATATTTGGCAGATGGACGTCACACACTTGCCAGAATTTGGAAAATTAAAATATTTGCATGTTACAGTTGATACTTCTTCTGGATTTTTGATGGGCTCCCTTAATGCTGGAGAAAAAAGTAAAGATGTTATAGCTCATTCTTACAAAATTTTGCCACTGTGCGCGTTCCAAAACAGTTAAAAACAGATAATGGTCCTGGTTATGCTTCTACCTCTTTTAAACAATTTTGCTCATCATTTGGCATTACTCACATAACAGGAATTCCATACAATCCACAGGGACAAGGCATAGTTGAAAGAGTTCATCAAACTATTAAAATATACTTATTAAAACAAAAGGAGGGAATTGGAAAGGGGTATATATCCCCCAAAGATAAACTTAAAATAACCCTTTTTACTCTAAACTTTTTAAATTTGGATTCATCAGGGCTTAGTGCTGCGGAAAGACATTTGTATCCAAAAAATGTACATAAGCCTAAGGTACTTTGGAAGGACATTCTAACAGGACAATGGAAAGGTCCTGACCCAGTGATTGTCTGGAGTCGGGGCTCTGTTTGTGTGTTTCCACAGGGAGAACAGCAGCCGATTTGGATTCCAGAGAGATTAACCAAAACAATTTCTACAGACAAAAAGGAGATGATTTGACTCAAATCCATAACAGCTGATATACAGAACTCCAGCTTGGCTATTCTTACATCTGCAACAGTGATTAACCAGGATGCTTTTTTCAATATCTATTTTATTATTGCTTTTTCCCAGTGATGCGATTTTTCCTAAGGAGCCGTCAATTGACTTGGTGTCGTGGCATTTCTGTATCCTCCTCCCTTCTAATAGTGATGGTCTAATTTTGGGGGCCAACAGAGGTGAGGCAAAGAACCTCACCCCCCCCCCCACTGGTGCATAGGCTTATCCACAAGTATGGCTATATGTTGGACCGGTAGTCAGTGACGGGTATGATCCAATTGAAGTAGTATCAACCTACGACAGGAGGCTGATGCCTAGAGATCAGTTTTCCAATGACGGGTAAGAACCATATGTTGAATTGGACAAACCTAACAGGCAGGGTCCCTAGCCACATTGCTTGTTGCTTAATTAAACAGAAGGGGGGAGATGCTAAGAGCCACAGCCAAGTAATATGATACATGGCATTTTTGGTTGAAAGGTGACACCAGCTAGCCATTGAGATGATATGATTATGTTAAGATTTGCATTCATATGGATATTGGACTCCTGCTGTCCACCTCAGCCTGCTATGGGACTCCTGGAGAGTTCCCATTGGTTGGGGAAGTGTGGTAGAAGGGAATTCCGGAGGGGGAACTTCCTCTTGGGGATCCCGGAGAATGCTGGGGGGGTCGATCGGCAATCTTCCCGGATGTGTACGGGGCATTGGTGGCAGTTTCAAAAAAAAAAGTTTGTTCCTGCTTGAGTGGCTCATGATTTTGTGCCCAGCCAGACTGTGGCAGACCCTGACACTTACCCTCTTGTTCAGCCCCTCGGAGATGACAGGCTGGTCCTGCCTATCTCCCACGTACACTTGTCACAGGGAGCAACATTTGCCAGAGATCTAAAAGTGGTGCATCTAAAGCCCTGTCCACCTCCAGTGCCCACATCACAGCATCACAATTCTGGTGATCTTTTTTGTGCCCTGTATCTTCATTTATGTGTGGCCACTCAACATCACCTGGTTGGACAAATCTCTTGTTGTATTTTATTCTGTTTTTACACCTCTCCTCAATCCAGCCATTTATACATTAAGAAATAAAGAGATAAAAAAGGATTTGAAAAGACTCAGGAGTTATTATGTAGGTTCCCAGGAAAAGGCTTAATGCCCAGAAATTCATTGCATGTACTTTAAATTGACAATATGCTGACCTTATAATATAGTTTAAACTTCAAGGAATATAGTTTATAGCTGTAAATAGTTCCAGTTTCCAGATACATCTGTAGATTTGAGGCAATGCAGAGATCTTAAATTTTACTAATCAGCCAATGTTGTGAATTATTTCCCTAAAATCCATCAAAGAACAATCCTTCATTATGGAAAAATCATCTTTTCAGTCTTTTTATACCTCTAATAATATGAAAAAGAACCTGCAAGCAAGCGTAGTGACTTTAGTGTTCATCTGTAATGTAACATGCATCAGTACAGGACACCAAATAAAACCTCATTGTGTGTGAACCACATTAGGCATGTCTGCTAAAATGGTGTGGATTTTTCTTGGTGGGACATGAAAGCATTCTAAAATAAGATTCTCATGTTTGTTCATAGCTGTGTGAATATACCACTTTCAACTTATACACATATATAAGGGAGTTTTATGGTATGATAATTCTATCTCAACAAGACTGCTCTTAAAAAATCCAATTCCAGGAGTACACCCATGGAACCTATCAAAACATGAAAGCTATGTCTTTTAATTTATTCAGTGTGCAGGCTTTTTCCTCCTTTGTCAGGCCTAGCATGGCCCAGGGGTGTCACTGGGACTTCAGTAATCCTCTTGGAGAGGAAGTCAGGTGCAAACAAAAGGATCTTCTGTTGCCTGAAGCTTCTTTGAGCAGTGTGAGGTTCTGGCTCTTCTAAGGTAGGGAGACTGCTGGGGTAAATCTTTCATGAGCAACATCCAGTTGTTCCCACACTTTGGACTTCTAGGTTTTCTCTGCCAGGGCCCTCATCTGAGCTTAACACCCATATCTGGACTAAGTGCTTATACATTTCTGGAGCTGTGTTATTGCATTAGATGTTAAATGTAGGTCAGTACTATCCCTTCACCACAGGAAATAAGCTTCTGTGGTTTTTTCCTACCAAATATTTCTTCAGGCCCTTACACTGGACCTTTAAGTACTTGTTTGTAGCCTTCTCTTCACTATTCCTCTGAAGGGAGTCCTACAGTTTAGCAATGAGGAAACAACTCCCCTACAGGAATGCAGTAGCTATTACTAATCTTTGAACACCTGAATCACTTCCCTGCAGGGGTATTCCTTTCCAAATGAATATTTTTTTCCAGTGAGGCTTGGTGGCAGGCTAAGGCAGGAGGATTGTGGTTTCAAGGCCAGACTGGGCAACTGGAAAGAAACTAAATTTATAAACAAGACTAAAAACAAAGATCAAAAATATTTTTCCCCCAGGACCATCAGTGAAATCTTTTAACATTCAGGAATCTTCTTCCAGAACTGGGATTTCATATATTCCCTGCGACTGATTCTTACTTGTCCACCAAGTTGCTCAGTGACTCAGCCACAAATCCACATTTACCATTTACTTTCCCAAGCTATTCTTGTTCCTAGTTGTGTAAGCTTGGCTAATCCGAGAGGCAGACACAAAGATGGATTCCAGTATACTCACACAGGGAAAACAGCAAGAAAAACAGAATTGATACACGAACAGTATAGAGATATGTCTAGAACATTATTTATGTTGATAAGGAGACATTTAAAACAAGAGTAAATTCTGTCAAAGTTTTATTTAACAGGAATTCAAAAATAGAGAAACAAATATTTAATGATAGAAATAAGAATAGTCATTCTTTCCAGTGATACTAACTGCAAAGTGGATTAAGGAAACTTTTAACTTTGAGAAAAAATATTTGGTAGTTGATAAATGTGATAATTTCAAGTACATTTATGAGGGAAAAATTTAATCTTTTCATGTAAGAGTTTGCACCTTAATATCTGCAAATTAATTCTCATATAGTAACAGGAAATATGAATGTCAAAACAAAAAAAAAGTACTGGTTTAAAATAGTTTAAAATGTTCAGGGTAGATCTTTTCAATATACAGGCCAAAAAAAATTGGCACATGGTAGATATAGTACTAATTATTAAAAAGCAGTGTTTTTATTTCATTATCATAACCTCTTTTGAAAAATCTCCCCTGAGGTACTTTCTAGCCAACTCTGTATTATGATAGTCAATGACTCATTATATTCTCCAAGGTCAAAGCAGGCAAAGGGGAATGGAATTCTGGTTTGCTGGGCTTAGGGAACATCTTGTTATTTATTTGTAGTTTTTCATTTTCATCCTTTGTCTTAACTTGTAATTTGTATGTAACTGTGTCTTATGTGTTAAATTTAAACCACATATGTATTTTAATTAATAGTGTTTTCTAATTTGCTATTTCTCTTTCTTTTTTTAAAATATTCTCCATATTATTTTTAATGGTTGAGAAAAATTCATTGTAGTTATGTTTCCTAATCTAGTTAACTAATAAACAATGGAGTAAAGCACACTCTTGCAATCAAATTATTATAAACATCCTTATTTCCCTCATTTGCCCCTCCCCTCCCACTCCCGGCCCCGTGCTGGGCATTAAACCTAGGGATTCAGGCTTGCCAGGTAAACACTCTATTCTACACCAAGTCACATCCCCTCGTTCTTAATTTCTTTTTTTATTTAATTTCTTTATTTTTTTTTAAATACAGGACAGCGGAATGCATTACAATTCTTATTACACATATAGAGCACAATTTTTCATATCTTTGAATATAAAGTGTGTTCACTTCAATTCATGTCTTTTTACATGTACTTTGTTTTGTTTTGTTTTTGCATTACAATTCTTATTACACATATATACCACAATTTTTCATATCTCTGTATATAAAGTAGGTTGACACCAAATTCATGTCTTCATACATGTACTTTGAATAATGTGACCATCACATTCCACCATCCTTGCTAATTCCCGGCCTCCTCCCTTTCCCTCCCACCCCTTTTCCCTACCTAGAATTCATCTATTCCTCCCATGCGCCCCCACCCTATCCCACTCTGAGTCAGCTTCCAGCTTCCTTATATCAGAGAAAACATTTGGCATTTGTTTTTTTGTGGGGGGATTGGCTAATTTCACTTAATAATTTGCTATTTCTTTGCAACAAACTTAATTTCATTGCACCAATAAATTAATTTTTTATGTAATCTTTGTCTTTACTGGCACAAAGGCTTGAATCAATTACCATTCATTTTGATTTAGACCAAATTCATTATAGTTTAAAACACATAATTACAATTTCATTGTAAATAAACAAAGATGAATGGGTAACAAAAGCAAGACCAGAGTTTCAATTTATCTAAAGATGTACTGATTTTACATTAAAAATAGAGGTTGCACCTCATGATCCAATGTGGAAAGGCGGTAGACATGGCTACTTCTTTCAGATTCAAATGTCTCCTACAATCATCTATCTGGTTCCTTCTTCAGTACTAAGGTGACTTTAAATTTTAGAACTTAAAGACTGGTTTTGAGTTATAATTCTTAGATCTTGAATAGTTTTCTTTAATGGGAAATGATAAAACAATACACTTTTTCATAGGATCAAACATCCACCTAAAATAAATAAATACAGAAAAAATGAAGGAAGTATAGGTAATACATATCTAAATAATGTTATGAATCTTAAAACAAACAAAGGATAATTGTAAAACAATGAAGTATGGCTAACTTCAAAATCACATGAGAATTTAAGAACTAAAGCAGAAAGAAAGTTTCAGAAAGCATAGAGCTAACTTGAACTGGAGGACATGCTATAGTGGGGCTCAGAGAAGGCGGGTGCGTGGGAGAGACAGGTAGAACAGAACCTCCTAGCTGAGCTTTGATGTTCATTGCTGCCTCTGCTTCAGCCAGCCAACACCAAATTCACAGCTGAACCTACAGCGTCTGCCTCAGCTTTACCAATGTGAATTTAGGCTTTCTGGGTTTCTTTGCTATTTATATCTCGCCCTCTTCCAGCTCAGGTGGTGGAAACTGGGTTCCCCTTGGTGGAATGGGCTGGGTGAGAAATAAAAGCTAAGAGAAATAAAACAGCAAAATATCACAGAACACAGAAAGTAATTTCAAAAGAGGGGGCAGGATGGGCAACACAATCATACAGATGGAGCTTCTATATTATGACAAAATGAAGCCCGGGCCTGCTTTATTTATATTAGGAAACAGCAAAGGCCTTCCATAGAATGTTCTTCATCAAAAAAGGTTAAAGTTAGGCTGTCCAGTTCCCAACAGGTTACACCCATCTCCTGAGCTACTATGGAGGAACTTCCTAGCGGAGCAGAGATAGAAGTCACGTGCGTTGGGCAATCTATTGGGAGGGCCACGGGTAGTTGGATAGTTCACAATACCAAACCCAAATCTCCCTGGCCACCATTCCTGGAGAAGACCCTCATGTAAATCACAGATGGCTTCCCACACTTACATCCTCTTCAAACTCCTGGGTATCAACTCCTTTCAACATTAGTAATTTATTATTACACAAAACAAGATTTTGAGTCACACATTCTGTTACACTATCAAAAACTCTCTGACTTTTCAAAAATATTCTATTCAACTTGTCCCATTTATGCCTCATTTTCTCTCCTGAGTAAAAGAGTCTGTTTGCTATATATCTGGAAAAGATGGAAATGATTTATTTATTAAAATTAACTGCAGCTATTACTTCTTAAATTACAAACTAAAATAACTCATTTTACTAAAATTAAAAATGTGAAATATATAAATTACAAAATAATCGCCCCTAATAAAGAAGTTCTTCATTAGACTTGAAAGCTCTACTGTTTTAATTGGGTAGGCATATAGTTGGTCAGCCATGTATTGCTCCAGAAGATGATTATCTATCATTTTGAAAATGGAAGTTCGGGCTGGGATTGTGGCTCAGTGTTAGAGCGCTCGCCTAGCACAGGTGGGACCCGGGTTCGATCCTCAGTACCACATAAAAATAAAGGCATTATGCTGTGTCCATCTACACCTAAAAAATTAATAAAATTTCTTAAAAAAAGAAATAAAATGGAAGTGTTACTCAAGCAACACTTTGACAAATTTTAGAGGATAACACCAGACCCAAGGATTTCGTATTTAGGGAAACTGTCAGTGATGGTCTGCTTATTTGTAGTCTCCTTAACTCAGGCTGATATTAATTGTCAAAGCTATATAGTATTATGCAGTGGGGCTTTTTGGAGGTAGGTAGACCAGGTCATGAGATTTGGCCTCCATGACTGCATTGTAATAACAGGGAGAGAGACCCAAGGTAGAAAGCCTGTTCTATCTCACATGGAGACAGTCCACAGAGCAAGAAGGACCTCACTAGAGGCAGCTGCCTGATCTTGAACATCTCAACTTCAGAACCGTGAGCCAAATAAGACATCATTCCTCAGGAGAAGATAGGAGAGAAGAAGGTTGGGAAAAAGAAAAAAAGTATGTAACTTTCAAAGCAACAAGGGATAGAGTCAAATCATCAAGTGAACCCCTGTTACAGTTTTACTATATTCATAGGAATAGTTCATTTATTTTACATAAATTAAAACCTGATAAATTTCAGAAAAAAATAAGATGTACAGGCAGGTGTCCACACTAATGCTGACCTTCAACTTATAGTTCTGATCATTTGTTCTTCACACACACACATGTACACATTTTGTTTTATAAGGAACCCAGCCTAATTCAATCTTAAGATTGGGAACCATCTCATCACAAAGTCATGAAAAATTAATTTCTGTTTTACTATAAATTCCTAAGATTTCTAAACTTGTTTGGATTCTTGCCCATGCCTTGAACTCACCCATGCCTGGCTCTCTCTGTCCAGATAACAAACCTCTCTGAAACCTCAGTGGCCACTCAGAAGATCCAAGAGAAGGTGGTGAAGCGGGAGGACCTCTTCATTGTGAGAAAGTTGTGGTGCACCTTCTTTGAGAGGAAGCTTGTGAAGGAAGCCTGTCAGAAGACCCTCAAAGATCTGAAACTGGACTATCTGGATGTCTACCTTATTCATTGGCCCCAGGGATTTCAGGCTGGTAAGGACTTATTCTCCAAAGATGATAAAGGCAACAACCTCATCAGTAAAGAAACATTCTTGGATGCCTGGGAGGTCATGGAGGAGCTGGTGGATGAGGGGTTGGTGAAAGCTCCTGGTGTTTCCAACTTCAACCACTTCCAGATTGGAAAGACCTTGAATAAGCCTGGACTCAAATATGAACCAGTAACTAACCAGGTGGAGTGTCACCCATACCTCACCAAGGAGAAACTGATCCAATACTGCCACTCTAAGGGCATCATGGTCACAGCCTACAGCCCCCTGGGCTTTCCAGATAGACCTGGGGCCAAAGCAGCAGACCCTTCACTACTGGAGGACCCTAAGATCAAGGAGATTCCTGCAAGGCATAAAAAATCCCCAGCCCAGGTTCTGATCCGGTTCCATATCCAGAGGAATGCGTGGTGAATCCCAAGTCTGTGACCCCAGAACTTATTCTCGAGTACTTTCAGGTTTTTGACTTCCGATTGAGTGATGAGGAGATGGAGACCTTACTCAGCTTCAACAGAAACCTGAGGATCTGTGTCCTGGCTGACCAGGCTAATTTGCAGGACTACCCCTTCACTGCCGATTACTGAAGCTGAATCTCCTGATGAGACACCTGATGGATTTTTTCTCTTCACTGAAGTGGAATTTGCTCTCCCTGAGGCCCATTTTAGCTAAATTTATATGAAATTATATTGTGCTTGATCTTGTCAGAATCTAGGCAAATTTTTTTTAAAAGTTATTAGTGTATTATAATTGCACATAATGGGATTTTTTGAATGCTCTAATCGTCCATGCATGCAACATTAGTTGCTCAATCTCCTTCCCAGAACCTTCTTTCCTAGTCCTCCTCCCTTCCCCTAAGCAAGGTTTTATTTAGATCCATATGTTGAACCAGGAAAAGACTTATCACAGGGAAGTATGACTCAGATGAGCAAATGCCTATTTCTTCCACTTATTTGATCTGAACAAATGTTTGTTAAACAACAGGGTCTCTGCTACCATTGAGGATGCAAAAATAAAAAGAATTAAAAAAATAATGAAGGTAAAAAAAAAGAAATAAACCAAATTCAAAAGGTCAAGGTTAAATGTTTTCACTCAAAGTGGACGTAAGAGCAAAGTCAGCAAAAAGCTCCCATCTAAAAGATTTTGAGTTTTCTCCACACAGAAAAGATGAGGTTTGAGGAGGTAAATGTTTCACCTGATGTAATCATTATAGAACATATACATCTATCAAATGTTACTTGGTGTTCCATTCATATGTACAATATTATATTTTTATGTACTGGTTAATTGACAAGTGGGATTACATCAAATTTAAAAGCTTCTGAAGCACAATGAAGAGAATAATTAATAGACTGAAGAGACTACTTAATGATGGGGGTAAATCTTTGGCAAGAATGTATCTGACAGAGAATTAATTTCTACAACATATTAAGAACACAAACATCAATAAAATCAGCATTTCAATTAAAAATAGGCAAATGACATGCATAGTCACTTCCCAAAAGAAATAAAAACAGCCAGTAAATAATTATATGAAAAAAATCCTTGTACAGTGGTGCACACCTGAAATCCCTGAGGCTCAGGATCCTGAGGCAGGAGGATCAGGAGTTCAAATCCAGCCTGAGCAAAAGCGAGATGCTAAGCAACTCAGTGAGGCCTTGTCTCTAAATCCAATACAAAATAGGGCTGGCAATATGATTAAGTGATCAAGTGACCCTGAGTTCAATCCCTGGTACAAATTATATAGAGTGCTCACATAGCATGTGTGAGGCCCTGGGTTCGATCCTCAGCACCACATTTAAAAAATATTTAAAATAAGTTACCATGTCCAACTACAAATAAAAAATGAATTTAAACCAGGCAGAATTTTGAATGATTAAATATTTTCTTCTATTTAATTTCTTAATTGAGAAATGGAATGTAACAAAGCGTGTGTGTGTATGTATGTGTGTGTGTGTGAGTATAGAGCTTTATCAAAAATCTAAAAATGGAACTTCCATATGATCCATTTATTCAAATCCTTAGTATATATATCCTTAAGAAATGTAGTAAGAGATACTGGCAGACCCACATTTATATCAATACTGTTCACAAACTATTTATGATAGTTAAGACATGCAATCATTCTATGGGCCCATCAACAGCTGAATGGATAAAGGCAATGTGGTCTTTATGCCAGGCATTGTGATTCACCATAAGGCAGAATGACATCCTATCATTTGTAGTAAAATGAATGGGAACAAGTGAGCAGCATGACAAACAAAACAAGGCACACAGACAAGTAGAGCATACTTTCTCTCACATGTAAAAACATGAGCAGAAAAAGCTGAAAACAGTAGAGAAATTATTATTGATTGATAAGGAGGCAAAGGGAAGAAAGCAGAAGGATGAGGGGAGAGGGTAGAAAAGCAGATGGACATGATCAATAGTCAATGTATATTCATGTATAGAAATACCACAATAAGTATCACTAATGTGTATCATTAGTATTAGTAATTCTAAAAAGTAATTTTTAAAAACTTACACATGAATGCACACTAAAGTATATCTTTATAATGTTATAAAATTCCCTAACATGAAAAAGTTTCTCAGAGGTAGAGATTATTTTGGACTAGTAAAGCTCTAAGATACTACTTTTAACTAATTCTAATGTACTATGTTATACACTGAGAAATGGCAGCCAAAGAAAGTCTGTAATTATATAAAAAAAGGAAATAAAAACTCCACAAAAATCCAAAATTAAGACTTTGTCTTTCCAAGGATACTCCCCTGCTCCCCCTCCCTCTCATTTCCAGCCCCTTCCTCTCTGTCTGTCCACGACTTTCTGAGTTCACCCATCTCTTTGGGCATTATCACACTTTCTTTTCATCTATAGCCCTGTATTTTCATATGTATTTTTGTTTATTTGATTTTTCTGTGCTTTCTTTCCAGATACTGATATATTTAACCTTTTTTTACTCCTGAGGATCTACTCTACAGATATATTTTTCATGCAAGATTACTTATGTATATTCAAAGTTATTAGCAGCATTGACTCTAATAGGAAAGAAGCCCCGACAAACATTACCTTCCTTCCTTTACCTCTTTTATTCACTTTTCATCATCTCCTATTGCCTTTCTGTCTGAACTTGACAAACATTTGAATGAAAGAATACTTGACTGAATATTGTATTTACTTTGTAAAATTAAAGTTCCTTATTTTAGTTTTAATGTTGTTCAGAATAATGCCATGGTTCTTTTTCATGTATAAGAAAAACTAGGAAGGGCTGGAATTGTAGCTCAGCAGTAGAGTGCTCACCTAGCATGTTGAGGCCCTGGGTTCCATCCTCAGGACCACATTTAAAAAAATTTAAAATAAAGACACTGTGTCCAACTACAACTAAAAAATGAATTTAAAACAAAAGAAAAACTAGGCATAATTTTGAGTGATTAAACATTTTCTTCTATTTAATTTTTTTAATTGAGAAATGGAATGTAACAAAGCACATTTTTAGAAAAAAAAGTATAACTGTCAATACAAAAGGTGCAATAGATTATCCTTTTGAGAGGACAAAGACCTAAAGGAATTGGTCTCCAAGACACCATGAAGATCTTTAGATAAGCATAATTAGTTATTTCTGACAATTCATTAGAAACCTAATGTATTCTCTTCATCTTACTCTTTTGCACCAAAAATATGCAGATACTATGATATTTATTATTGATTCAGGACCACTAATTAACTTCCTAGATAAGATCTATGACTTCTTATCCCAGATATGAGTTACATATCTAAAATAACCTGTCTAGGCTTACTGCTTTCATTATGCCTGATTAACATCTGACATTCTATTATCACTGCTGATAACAAATTGTCAAATATTACACAGATACATGTAATCCTATCCTTGTAGCAGCACAATCAAAATAGCCAAGTTATGGAACCAGCCTAGATATCCATCAACATATGAACAGATGAAGAAAATATGGTGTATATACACCATAGAGTTTTATTCAGTTATAAAGAAGAACAAAATTATGTCATTTAAAGGAAAATGGATGGAACTAGAGAGTATAATGTTGAGTGAAATAATGCAGACTCAAGATTAAGGGTCAAATATTATCTCTCATATGTGGATACTGGAGAGAAAAAACAAAGAGATAAAGGTATCACAACAAAATAAGACAGACTAGTAGAGAAGAAGATGATCAGAGGGATGAGTACAGGGAAAGGACAGGTACTAGGAAGTGAAATTTACCACAGTATGTTATGTACGTGTAGAAATATACCATACTTCTAAGGACATCAAAGACATTTTGTTATATTTCAGATCTCTTAGACTCAGTATGTTTGCTAATGCATGTGGGACTATGTGTTTGTGTGTTCATCAAATATGTGCTCCTGTATTTTTACTACTTATTCTATAATATTATAACATTCTTGCACAGCTACTGTGCAGAAATTATCATGATATGACTCTAAAACCTTTTCATCAGGATAAATATATCCTCATGTACATTATGTAAATTTCCACTCTACCTTTCAGCCTCTAACAGTTTCCTTGTCTGGATATTTTACACAACTGTTTTGTGTTGTCTTCTTCTTTCATACAGAATAGTCTTATTCAGGTTCCTTCCTATTGTATCATGTATCAATCAACAGTTTACTGTTCTTCTTTTCTTTTCTTTTTTTTTTGGGGGACAAATTGTATTTGTGTATTTCATAGCACTTTTAAAAAGTATTACATGTAACTAAAAATCAAACCAACATCTGTATATTTCACATTGCAGTAATTTGTTCTAATCAGTAGTCATTTCTCTTCCATATAATCCACTACAACTGTGAACTATGTAGTCTCAAAGTATTAATTATGTATTTGTTAAATGTTTTTATATTAGACTAACACAAATACATGATTTTTAAAAACATCTGTAGTAAAAGAGAGAAATTCCACTGATTTCAGCACTCCAAAAGATTACCTTGTGAACGTCCAACCCAGAATGAATAGTTCCTACTTTAGAGACTAGTATACAGACTAAATATTATTTCTCAATTTCTCCAACATGATTTTAACTGTTGTTTAGACAAAGCTTTAGACAGAAAAGGTGACTTCTTTTTTGGTACTGGAATTGAACTTAGGGGCACTCAACCACTGATTGACATCCCCAGCACTATTTTGTGTATTAGTTAGAGACAGGGTCTCACTGAGTTGCTTAGTGCCTCACAATGTCTAGATGGCTGTGAACTCACAATTGTCCTGTCTCAGTCTTCTGAGCTATTAGGATTACAGGAATGCACCACCTCACCTGTCTAAAATGGGAATTATTAAGTCAAACAAAGACATGATTTATCATTTAATGCCTTGATGAAATAGTGTCAGTTAATGAAACACCAATACTGTCCTAATCAGTTTTGACAGAGGTATACACACTCATTTAATCACTTGCTAATGAGACCAAAGAAGGCAATACATTGCAAATTAACTGCAATTAACTTTAATTTAATTATCTCTTAAATGAGTATATTATATGTTGTATATGGCCAATACCAATGCACTCTGCTTTAATTATATTACTTAGGATAGTGAAATTACTTTTTGTATTATTAAAAATATCTGTGAGAAGAATATCATTTGGCTACCATTCTGACATTCGGAGAACCAGATTTTAGGTATATGGTAAGTGAATAAAGGGCTACTAATTAGAATTTAAGAACAGGATATAGTGCCTAAACAGGATCGGCACCTGGTCATGTATATAACCAGGGTAATACTTCTAAGTCAGGTCAAAGGTACAGATCTTGTTTTAAGAGCCTGATGACCAGTTTAGATTGAGAATTCATAAGGCTATCTATGCAGAGCATGACATCAGAATTATCATTGCAATTCAGAAAACAAACAGAAAGTTAACAAGCAAGGACTTGGGCTTCTGTAGGACTTGAAAAAAACATTTTGTTATGGGTCAATAAGGAGAAGGGACCCACACTTTGCCCATATTCTGACAATTAGAAATAGTGAATTACCATTAACAACAATGATTAGTCATCAATAACCCAAAACAGAGAATCTTGCTAAAATTTATGTTGTGTGTTAGTGAGTAAATTCCTAAGACATTGTAAGCAAAGTAGCTTTGAGTCCTACAGAAGCACAGTTATATAGAAACACGTGGTTAAATAGGAATGAAAGTGTAGTTAGAAGACCTGAGTCTGGTAAGGAATGAGTAGAATGAAAGAAGGGTAAACTCAGGGTTCACAGGAATTATGGGGCATAAGTTGCTTTCAGCTATGCTAATTTGGGATGCAGCAAATATTTTTTTTTTTTACTAGGAGAGGATCTATTGAGCAGAAAAAGGTTGATCATAACAGGTAACTGTTGAGGACCACAACCAAGTCAAGATGCTACCGGCACTTTGCCAGGAGCAGTGATTTGTGAAGCAATGCCATGGAGTCATTAAGATGATGAGGATTCCTTAAAAACTGACTGTTGTATCTAGATGATGTTAATTAAGTTAAGCTGTGTGTAATTAGTTAAGTGTATATACCTCTGCTGTCCCATAAGAAAGAGGCTCCTGCTGTTTCAACCTTCACAAGTTGCTTGTCACCCCCCCCCCCCGGTTATTTTTGCCCAGCCAGACTGCAGCAGGTAACAATTTGCTTTTTGTGATTCTCCAGATTAGGAAGTCATGGACACTGGAAACAGCACAGTGGTGACAGAATTCATCCTCCATGGTTTGACCCAATCTCAAGATTCTCAAATCCTGCTCTTTGTGCTAGTCTCACTTTTCTACGTTGTAATTCTCCCTGGAAATTTTCTTATAATTTTGACCATAAAATCAGATCCTGGACTGGCAGCCCCCCTCTACTTCTTCCTGGGCAACTTGGCCTTCCTGGATGCCTCCTACTCCTTCATTGTGTCTCCCAGGATGCTGGTGGACTTCCTCTCTGAGAAGAAGGTGATCTCCTACAGAGGCTGCATCACCCAGCTGTTTTTCTTGCACTTCCTTGGTGTAGGGGAGATGTTCCTCCTTGTTGTCATGGCCTTTGACCACTACATCACCATATGTCGGCCTCTACACTATGCAACAGTCATGAACCCCAGGGTCTGCTATGCATTGCTGTTGGCTCTGTAGTGGTTTTGCTCACTCCACTGTGAAAGTGGCCCTTATCCTGCACTTGCCCTTCTGTGGCCCAAACCAGCTGGACAACTTCTTCTGTGATGTGCCACAGGTCATCAAGCTGGCCTGCACTGACACCTTTGTGGTGGAGCTCCTGATGGTCTCCAACAGTGGCCTGCTCACCCTGCTGTGCTTCCTGGGCCTTCTGGCCTCCTATGCTGTCATCCTCTGCAGAGTAAAGGGACACTCCTCACAAGGGAAGAGCAAGGCTATCTCCACTTGCACCACCCACATCATCATTTTGTTCCTCATGTTTGGACCTGCCATTTTTATCTACACCCGCCCCTTCAGGGCTTTCCCAGCTGACAAAGTGGTTGCTCTCTTTCATACAGTCATTTTTCCTTTGCTGAACCCTGTAATGTATACTCTTCGCAACCAGGAAGTGAAAGCCTCCATGATAAAGCTGTTATGTCAGAACAGAGTGTTCTAAATAGAGTAGAAACATGAGTAAATCAACAGCAGAGAAAGTCCAATCAAAATGAAATAAATTATTTCTTTATGCACTGAACAAATGAGTCATTAGGTAAGCATACTGTTACCAATCACTTTCAGTTTTCAGGCTGTGTGGCATATGAAGGAGATAAACAACATCCAGGTGTCCTAGGATATATTCAAGTGAATAAATACAGGTGAAACTTTTAAATCAGAAAAAAAATGTCAACAGCAGTGCTACACTCTAGATTGACTGGGGAGGTGCTAAATACCTTGCTTTTGATTGTCAGTAAGGTATTCTGACACAAACCAGCTGGTTCTTGGGTTTCAGCTGATATAAGATGATCTGGAAAAGTAACCACACAATTACCTGAGATATTCTAGGCAGAAAGGATGACTAATAAAAGGATCCACAATTTTATCTGTTTGGTACATTTGAAGACCACAAGAACAATGTAGCTTAGTGTAGTTGAAGCATTTGAAAGTGGCAAGAATGGAAAAGAAAAGAGTTTGGCAGGTAAAATTCTCCTGAAGTATTTCAAGCAATGGAAAGAAGTTCACGCCATTTAAACCTCAAATGAGGTCATAAAAGGCATTAAACTGGAGAGTATTAATATTTTCTACTTGCCTTAAGGAAAAAGCCTCAAGACTCTGGAGGAATATGGGAAATAAAATTTCATTAAGTAGAAAAAAATCATACTGGTAAGTAATTTTATTAGAGCCTTAATTAGTTATTTTTTTCCTAAATTTGAAAAGTGTTGTGATTTCCCTCACTGTTGTTGTTAATCTTGGAGAGGAATTTGAGTTCCCTTGAAATGATTTCATCCTGAATGTAATTATGTTGGCTATTTGGTGTGTTGATCTTTATTTAGTTATAGATGACTAAACCACTTCAATTTCTTTGTTTATTTGTTTGCTTGGATGAGGGAAATACCAGGTATCCTATATTTGACATAGTTGAATGGGTGGTAAAAGCAGCCTATGAACTTGGAATCAAGTTTTATATATATATATATATATATATATATGTGTGTGTGTGTGTGTGTGTGTGTGTGTGTGTGTGTGTGTTTTCATCACGACTTTAAAATTGATTAAACACAGGAAACTACAAAAAAGTTAGCTAGAAATAAAGTGAATAAAAAATTTCAAATGAAATTCAAATTGGATAAAAAGGAAAGTAAGGAAAGGGTATTAGAAATATGTAAGATATAATGGAAATATCCTACAATGTATAGTTGACATCCAAGTAGTGTGGGGAAAAGAGAAAATGGGAAAGATGCAATATTTATAGAGAACTTCTACAAAGTGATAAAGGGCATCACCATGGACCACATGGACCACAAGTCTTTGGTCCATAAGCAGAATAAAGTTTTGAGAAAGAAGACCCAAACACATGAATGTAAAGCAGATAAAAGTCAATGATACAGAGACTCTTAGAAGCCGCTGATAGAAGGAAGCACATATTGACTTGAAAGGATGAACAGTAAGGACAGCTTTCCCCCAAAAAACAAACATGGAAATCAGAGTACAATGATACCTTGAAATTGCTGAAAGACGACAAAACAAGTCATATAATTGTTATTAGATAAAGAAAACTGTTTAAGTTAAGAGAAAGACATTTTTTGGACAGAAAAACTGTTTTCTGAAAATTTGTACTAAATCAGTATTAGGAGTAGTTCTTCAGTAAAGAGACCCTAATCCTGAAAGGAAACAATAAATTAAATGAAAGAATAAAGCATATGTTAATTGTCAAGTTGATACACGTAAGTAAGTATAGACTGACTATTGACAGTACAAACAGTAGTGTATTTTAAAGGTTTTATATACATATGTACAGTACATACATATAGCATATATGTAATATATACATATTATACATATTGTGTGTCTGTATGTACACATGACAAGAGTCATGAACAATGAAAGAAACAATAAACAAGGAATTTAAGTGTTCTATGATTCTAATATATTAAAATATTTGGTCAAAATAATACTTCAAGTAGAATCCCTGGATATATGTTTAATCTTTATGAAATCCTGTAAAATACTAATAAGAAGTCTTCTAACTGTAAAATTCAGGACAAGTTTTGAAAAAGGATTGTTTTGCCTGAAAACAGCTAGAAAGAAGAAAGAAAGTGTCTGAAATAAGAAAAAACAGATAGAAAAGTAAATATACTACAAAAAATAAACATTAAAAGCTTCATTTAAAATCTGGAATTGCTAAACTTCAAGCATGAATGCTTTCACATACTTAAAAAATAGGTAGAAAAAAGTTGAAATAAAAGGAAAGTTTGAAATAAAATGAATACAGTTGTTTTTTGTTGTTCATGGGTTCCATATTTGTTTATTTGCCTACTCAGGAAATTTATCTGAAACCCCAAGTCAACATCTGTTATGCTTTTGGACTGATTTGAGGACATGCAGAGAACAGCAGAAACAAAACAAAAATCCTTGAATCACCCTGTGTGTGCACTCCCAGCTAAGGTGGCACAAAGTGACTCTGAGTTTTCTTTCAGCTCTTTTCCTGTAACAAGTGTCCTTTTCACAGTCTGTTCACCACACTGTTTTCCATGTATTTACAGTTATTGTTGGTGATTGTGCTGTGTAAAGGGCCCCCATCAGAGTGCTAAGAATGTTTCAAAATACAAGGAGTCTGTGATATGCCTTAGGGACCAATGCTTGTGTTAGTTAAGCTTCGTTCAAGCAGGAGTGATGCTGGTGGCAGTGAGGTCATTTTAAAACAGAAGTCTTTTTTTTTTTTAAAGAAGCAAGATAAAAAAATAATGTATTGATTGTTTGATGAAAATTTTGAGACCCGAGATGTGTAGAAAGATATGTTGCATTATTTCCTAAATTATTGTCATTTATTAATAAACATTAAAAATTAATTGTAATGTTATATAATACATATAAATGTTTCTTTTAGGCTACCATTTTTTTTAAAGATAGATAAATAATAAGACTATAAGGATAAAATACTTCAGAAAATCACAGAATGTTACCACTATAAAATATTGATGATCTCATTACAATCATTAGAACTTAAGAGGAGCTACAGATGAGAAAATTTAATCTTCCTATGAAAACAGTCAAAAAATGGGTAAGTAGTTAAACACTCATTAATCAAGAAATATTTAAATAGTGAGGCACTGTCTTTACAGTCTCATGAACTTCTGTAAGTCTATGTTCTTTTTTGTACAATATGTTTTTCAGAGATACACAAAATCAGAGGCAATATCTGAACCTTTAAAACTTCTAGAACACAAAAATAAAGAAAATGCTATGATATCATTCTGTCCAATATTTTTTTGAATATGACCACAGGAAAACAAACAGAAAAAAAAAAACAGAAATAGAAAGGATTGAGCCAAATTGAAAGATTCTGCAAAGCAAAGATTTCAAGTAAGAAAACATTCCAGAGTCTGAGAAAATATTGGCAACACATACACATCTGATAAAATATCTAAAAATCTCAAACAACTCAATGTTAAGAAAAAAATAGTTCAAAAATTGGCAATATATCTGAGTAGAAATTTCTCAAAAGAAGGATAAAAATAATAGCCAATGTATATGAAAATTCTGATTTATCATTAGTCATCAGGATACACTCAAATGAGATGTCTCCTCACACCTGTTACAAAGGCTGCTATCAAAAAGATGTGAGTAACATGGAGTAAAGGGGACTCTTATTCACTATTAATGGAAAATACTGAGGGAATGTAAATTAGTAAACCTAAATGGGAAAAAAATATGGGGGTTTTCTAAAAATTCAAAATAGAGCTACACATAGTCCAGTTACCTATCTACTGACTATGTATCCAAAGAACAATATCTGAAGATTTTTCTGCCCTCCCTTACTTATTTGGCACTATTCACAATAACCAAGATACAGAATCAACATAAGTGTCTATCAACAAATGAATAAAGAAATGTGGGTATATATGCACAGTGAAATAATATTTAGAATTTAAATGGGTGAAATCTTGTCATTTGTTACAACATGGATGAACCTGGAAGTCATCATGTTAAATGTGGTAAGTCAGGCACACCAAGACAAATATCATGTGATCTTACTTATATGTGGAACCAAAAAGTCAACCAAATAGAAATACAGAGTAGAAAGGTGGTTACCAGAGGCTGAGATGAAGATTAATTAAAGAGCACAAAATTTTGTTATAAACGAGGAATAAATTTAAAAAGTTTATTATACATAAGGAGACCATAGTTTAAAATTTATATTATCATCTTAAAATTTTCTTACTGACTGTATTTAAAGTGTTCTCACCACAAAAATAATCACATTTTCTGTAATGGCAAAAGGATATTTTAAAAACCCCCAGTGTATTTTTACCACTAGTCTCTGAGGGATCTAATAACTATCAAATTTGTTTTCTCCTCTATGTCCCTTACCAATGGATACTTTTAAATACTGTACTCTTTTCAATCCAGAGCAGACAAGTTCACTGGATGATGAAGACTAAGCATTTCAGGATTTCATAAAGTTGTTACTTCCAAAGTCCAAGTGCAACCTGGTAGGTGTCCTGACCCTTACACATTACCCTTCCTTTAAACTATATATGTGACACTAATTTGAAGTTACAAATTGAATGTGTACCTAAATAATAAATACAAATGCCAAATTTCTAAAAGAATGAGGGTTTTGAAAAGAGCTAAGTAAATGGAAATAAATTTGACTTTGTTTCAAATTGAAAAAATATTAAAAATACATCTTATATTGGGTGCTAAGAAATTAATTCAATACTCCTAGCTAAATAAGTCATCTTTAAAAAAGAGATGTTGTTTTTAAATTGTTTGCCCATGTTGATCAGATTGAATGGTTTTACATTATCACATGATATAAGAATCCTTACCTACTCTCTTTAAGGCATGCAATAATTTTTTAAAGTGGATATATAACAAGACTGCCAGCATAAAATGCTTGATCCATAGCTTAGAAAGTCACAACATGTTACCACAAATGATACTATTGTTATATTCATTAGAATTTAAGAGGAATGACATAAGAGAAAATCTAACATCTCTAAGAAACAGTCTAAAATGGGTAAATATTTAAACACTAATTCAACTGGAAAACAACCAATAGTTTGGAGGTTCATGTGCTCCTGCAAGTATATTATTTAATACTTCCTAGAAATATTGACTGTCCAGAGGAAATAACTGCACCTGATAGTCTTACTGCAAGAGTGCAAGCACAATCAAAAAGTCCTGGTGGCCAGTGAGAATAATCAGACATTTCCACTTTCAAATTCTGCTCATTTAATTTTTACATAACTCTGGAAGATGGAGTGAAATATAATGGTTGATATATGGAACACTTCTGATAAGATACTTCTCTTAACGCTAACTATGCAAGGGAAGGGTATGTAATTGCATGCTTTGTGTGGTTAGCTAGAGACACACTGTATTTTTACATTTAAATCGTGTGACTTACAGGTTAAAATTTACCAAAAAAAAAAAATCCCATGTATCTAATTTTCTTTCTTAATAATCATTATTGGCTCTGGTTATAAGGTCATGATACACACAAGAAAAGTTCTAGAAATAATTCACAGGCCTCTAATAGGAATTTCACTGCAGACCTACATCAAGGGAAAGGGGAGGCTTTGTACTTTATGGCTTAAAGTAGATCAACTCCTGACCTAATTAAATGTAAGTCTTTTTTTTTTTTTAATTCACTTAGCTGAGTCCGCCTCAGTCATTGGCACAATGTCTTTGATTTAATTCATCCTCAAAAATCTTAAGTTCAAATAAGCCTTTGTGAAAATAATTTAGAAGAAACAACGATCCAAAGGGGAAAATAACTTTCATGGCACTGTACAAACAGTGCATCTATATTTTTGTGTTATTGTTTGTTTTTCTTTTAATAAACAAAAATTAATGGTTCATATCTATTATTTTTTTTTCTCAAACTTTTTGAGAATAATTGAGTAACAATAATGGTGAACTTTGGTACATCCTAGTCTTAAGGAGGTGATTTTGGAAGTTCTGTGTATGGTTGATGTATGAAGACTTATGCACTAAATAGAAATATCACATTCAGATTTTGAATCCAGTTTTGTAAAGCACTTGCAAGCAATTATTTTGTTGGCTAAATAAACTGAATAGCATTAATGTCTATAGAGGCAATAGGAATCATTCCAATCTAAAACCTCTGTCTCCCCTGACATACTGGCTTTAATTTCAATTAACAATATAACTGTATTAACATTAAACATTACATTAATGATACGAGTATTCTCTCTTATACTTCCTTTCAGTAATATACAATGCATATTTTGTTTGAACACTGCTTTTTAATGTGACAGTGATAAAACTTTTTAGTGCATATTGAAGATAGGATTGAATGTTTCAGTCAATGAACTTCTGCAAAACTCAAACATAAAAATGTACTTCATTATTGATTTTCAAAGTCCTTCTTTATGTTCATAATAAACTAAGAATTCAACCACTGTCTGATCTGGAGCCAAACATGAAGACAGACTTAAGAGTTGATTCTCTGAATAAATAATAAACTGAAATGCAGAAGTATTGAATAGGAACATTGCCTTATTTTTCTCTGTGATTTTCTGTGCTTTCTTCTCTTTTAGACAACTTCTGACAGATTCACAAAAGTAGATACATGGATATCCTAAGTAAAAACACAAGTATTTCTGAGTTTATCCTGCTTGGACTTTCTCATTCCCAAGAAATTCAAATATTCTTTTTTGTTATCTTCTTTCTTGTCTATGTAGCCATTGTAGTGGGGAACCTCCTCATTGTAATCTCTGTGATATTTGATAACCATCTTCACTCACCAATGCACTTCCTTCTGGCAAATCTATCATTTTTTGACCTATGTCTTTCCTCTGTTGCAACTCCCAAAGTGATTGCAGACTTCTTTAGAAAACGCAAAACCATCTTATTGTGGGGCTGCATGGTCCAGATGTACTTTATGCACTTCTTTGGGGGTGGTGAGATGTCTCTCTTGATATCTATGGCCATTGACAGGTATGTGGCCATATGCAAGCCCTTGCACTACCAGATCATCATGAACCGCAGGATGCTCATTGGGTTTCTGATGCTGTCATGGGCAGTTGGATTCATTCATACCACAAGCCAAATGGTTTTCACGGTGGGTTTACCTTTCTGTGGTCCCAATGTTGTGGACAGCATCTTCTGTGACCTCTCTCTGGTCATTGAGCTGGCTTGCACTGACACCTATGTCCTGGAGCTCCTGGTGATTGCGGACAGTGGGCTCTTGTCCCTGGTGTGCTTCATCCTCTTGGTCATATCCTACATCATCATGTTCGTCACCCTCTGGCAGCACTCCTCCAGGGCCTCCTCCAAGGCTGTGTCCACACTCTCTGCTCACATCACTGTAGTGACCCTCTTCTTTGGCCCCGCTATCTTCATCTATGCTTTTCCGTTCAATAGTTATTCTGTAGATAAGTTTCTGTCTGTGTTTTACTCTATAATCACCCCCTTCCTTAATCCAATTATTTATACTTTGAGGAATCAGGAGATGAAGGCAGCCATTAAGAGACTGAGCAGTCAACAGATTGGTTCCTGTGTTTTCTCGTAGATTTTGTTTGTGTTCTTGCTTTTTTGTCTGCCTTCTACTATTTTAGAGACTCGAGTCTTAAGTATTTAATCAAGTGGCTGAAATAAAAATACTAAATGATGTCAGTTAAATTCCTGCCATATTCTGTATATTAAGGTACTTTAAAGTTTTGATTTAAAATGTTGATAACAGAGATACAGTTCCTGGAAAAACAAACATTTTATAACAGGAGACTTAAGATATCAAAAATATGTAAACACTTTGTGTCCTTATAAAATCTTTGTAATATTTTGGTGAATGAAATTGCAAACTATTTACTTTTAGTAAAAATATCAAAAATGGTGATAATTTTTTACTTCTACAGTTGTGTTCTTTAACTTAATGTTTTAAAAATGTCTTCCATTATATAGAAATATTATGAAGGTTTCTCAGTGGTATTAAATTAGAATTTATAAAAACTTTCTTCAATTCTATGGCCTCAACAGTGTAATTATACTAATGGTATAAAAAATTAGGAAAATATTTTCAAATATTTCTTTATATTCTGAATTCATTTCCTAAAATTCAAAATCAATGGCAGTAATAATAACTAAAACTTTTTCTATGTAAATATATTTTATACTAAATAAAAAGCATTGTTCAATGTTTCTTTATATTAATTTAAGTGTTTGCAAAGAAACCTTTTTTATAGTTACTAAGAACCAGACTCTTTTTCAAGCAATATAATACATTGTTAGTGATACATGTCTAGTTCCTGTCCCAGAGAGGATTACAGGGTTGAATTTGGGTGAAAGAGCTCTGTTACTCATAGTGCTCTCAGAAAACCATTGTGAGAATGAGATATTTAAACCAAGGATATAAACATTAAGAAAATTGCATAATAGCACATTAGAGAGAGAAAGAGATTTTCAGACAGAAGTGTCAGTCTATATAGTTATTGTGGAGTCAAAAAGAACTGTGTCTACTGAAGATAGACCTTTATGAAGAAGTCCTATGAATTAAAGGTGGCAAGTTTAATACAGAGATTGAATACAGGTGAAGACTCCAGAATATGTAAGTGGTAAATCCTCTTGTTTAATAAAAATTATAAATAAAGGAATTTAAATGAGAGGGATTAGAGATAGTAACCTTTGATTTTAATACAGCTCTGTCTTCTTAAGTGGATAAGTGAAAAAGGGAGGTGAGCTGGCTCTTCTTATACTGAGTCTGTTAAATGATAGTAAATTTATTGAAACTGTACAATGAAGCCTTCTAAAGGTAAATAAAAATCTAAAGTTATGCAAAAAAAAAAAATCTAACAGAACATTTCCAGGGTGATGTTCTACATCTGGAAATCAAGCTTACATATCTTCCCTTTTTACCCCTTTATTGTTTCCTACTTCAATTTGACCCTAGACCATGTCTTTTAAATTGTTTATCTTTATTTAATAACTAATACTTGATCATAGATATAAGAATAGTTATTATGTCTAGTGATACTGATTGAAAAGTATATAAATGAAACTTTTAACTTTGAGAAAAATAGTTGATAGTTGATAAATGTGATAATTTTAGGTACATTTATGAGGGGAAAAATTTCCATCTTATCATTTAAAAGTTTGAACTTTAGTATCTGCAAATCAATTCTCATATAATAGGAATGAAAAGTCAATTGGTAAGAAAAAGAATAGCAAAGCCAAAAGAATGTACTGGTTTAAAATAGTGTTCAGGGTAGATCTTATCAATATATAGGCAATAACAACAACAACAAAAATTGGCACATGGCAGATGCCCTATTAGTTATCAAAAATCAGTGTCTTTTTCATTATCATACACCTCTTGTTTAAAATCTCCCCTTAGGTAATTTCTAGCCAACTCTGCATTCTGATAGCCAGTGGCTAATTATATTCCCCAAAGTCAAAGCAGGTAAAGGGGAAAGAAATTCTTGTTTGCTGAGCTTAAGGGATATCTTGTTATTTATTTGTATTTTGTTTCATTCTCCTCTTTGCCTTAATTTGTAATTGGACTGTAGGTTTGTCTTATGCATTAAATTTAAATCACTAATGTGTTTTGATTGTGTTTTCTAATTCGCTATTTTTGCAACAAAATAAATTTCAATACACCAATAAGTTATTTTTTCTGTAAACTTTTTCTTTAATGGAACTAAGATTTTAATAATTGACCGTTCATTATGATTTAGACAACAGCTTAAAACATATGACTTTTCTGTGTATGTATATCAAATTTTCTCCCAAACTAAGAAACTGAGTCATCAAAGGAAGAAGACCTTTCCTGTTACTTGATTAAACTATAGTCCTCCTTCTAGAAAGAAGTTGATGTGTTCAGCAGCTCAGGAGAGTGGAATTCTACAATTTCTTTGTGAATGAACAAAGATGAATGAATGAATAAAACAGAAGATGGATCATAGATTCAATTTATCTAAAGATACGTTAATGTTCAACTAAGAAGTGTTTTCACTTATGATCCAATGTGGACTGGGGAAAGACATGACTGTTTCTTTTAGACTGAATTTTGTCCTACAATCATCTGCTTCCTTCTTTAGTACTGTTAGGGTAGCTGGCACAAATATCCATCAGAGTCACATCTCTGAGTTCAAGCAAACGTTCATTGACTGAGAATATCTTCCAGACTGCCCTTTTGCAATAAGAAGCAGCCTGTCGAACTAGATATTCCAATACAATGGAGTAGTTAAAAAATAACATGTTTAAAGTTCTCTATAGGTTTAATGCAATGCCAATCAAAATCCCAACGACATTTCTTGTAGAAATAGAGAAAGCAATCATGAAATTCATATGGAAAAATAAAAGACCTAGAATAGCAAAAACAATGCTAAGCAGGAAGTGTGAATCAGGCGGTATAGCAATACCAGACTTCAAACTATACTGCAGAGCAATAGTAACAAAAACAGCATGGTACTGGTACCAAAACAGGCGGCTGGACCAATGGTACAGAATAGAGGACACAGAAACCAATCCACAAAACTACAACTACCTTGTATTTGATAAAGGGGCTAAAAGCATGCAATGGAGGAAGGATAGCATCTTCAACAAATGGTGCTGGGAAAACTGGAAATCCATATGCAACAAAATGAAACTGAATCCCTTTCTCTCGCCATGCACATAAGTTAACTCAAAATGGATCATGGAGCTTGATATCAATCCAGAGACTCTGCGTCTGATAGAAGAAAAAGTAGGCTACGATCTACATACTGTGGGGTCGGGCTCCAAATTCCTCAATAGGACACCCATAGCACAAGAGTTAATAACTAGAATCAACAAATGGGACTTACTCAAACTAAAAAGCTTTTTCTCAGCAAAAGAAACAATAAGAGAGGTAAATAGTAAGCCTACATCCTGGGAACAAATCTTTACTCCTCACACTTCAGACAGAGCCCTAATATCCAGAGTATACAAAGAACTCAAAAAATTAGACAATATGATAACAAATAACCCAATCAACAAATGGGCCAAGGACCTGAATAGACACTTCTCAGAGGAGGACATACAATCAATCAACAAGTACATGAAAAAATGCTCACCATCTCTAGCAGTCAGAGAAATGCAAATCAAAATCACCCTAAGATACCATCTCACTCCAGTAAGATTGGCAGCCATTATGAAGTCAAACAACAACAAGTGCTGGCGAGGATGTGGGGAAAAGGGTACACTTGCACATTGCTGGTGGGACTGCAAATTGGTGCGACCAATTTGGAAAGCAGTATGGAGATTCCTTGGAAAGCTGGGAATGAAACCACCATTTGACCCAGCTATTCCCCTTCTCGGTCTATTCCCTAAAGACCTAAAAAGAGCATACTACAGGGACACTGCTACATCGATGTTCATAGAAGCACAATTCACAATAGCAAGACTGTGGAACCAACCTAGATGCCCTTCAATAGACGAATGGATAAAAAAAATGTGGCATTTATACACAATGGAGTATTACTCTGCATTAAAAAATGACAAAATCATAGAATTTGCAGGGAAATGGATGGCATTAGAGCAGATTATGCTAAGTGAAGCTAGCCAATCCCTTAAAAACAAATGCTATATGATATAAGGAGAGTAACTAAGAACAGAGTAGGGACAAAGAGCATGAGAAGAAGATTAACATTAAACAGGGATGAGAGGTGGGAGGGAAAGGGAGAGAGAAGGGAAATTGCATGGAAATGGAAGGAGACCCTCAGGGGTATACAAAATTACATACAAGAGGAAGTGAGGGGAAAGGGAAAAAAATACAAGGTGGAGAAATGAATTACAGTAGAGGGGGTAGAGAGAGAAGAGGGAAGGGGAGGGGGGGAGGGGGATAGTAGAGGATAGGAAAGGCAGCAGAATACAACAGACACTAGTATGGCAATATGTAAATCAATGGATGTGTAACCAATGTGATTCTGCAATCTGTATACGGGGTAAAAATGGGAGTTCATAACCCACTTGAATCAAAGTGTGAAATATAATATATCAAGAACTATGTAATGTTTTGAACAACCAACAATAAAAATTTAAAAAAAAAGAAACAGAAATTGTTGGTATCCAAGGGCTGGCTATGAGATGCGGGGTGCTTTTCTATCTTAATGAAAATGTTCTAAAACTTGTGGTAAAATTTGTACAAATCTGTGAATATATTAAAGCCATTGAAATGCACACATTTATCAAATAGGTGAATTTTGTGCATGTGAATTATCCTCAATAAAGCTATTTGAAAGTACCTAAAAAAATAACCTGTTTGATTTTGTGATTGTTACTTGATTTCTTGGCTGTGGTTTTGGTAGTTAGGGACTCTTTCAGGTTGGCTCTAACGGGATGGTCCTGCCTGGGTGGACAGGTGCTGATTATCAAAACTGAGTTACTTTGGCCTATGGACCTAACAAGTACTTGGGTGACTTTTATTTTAAAAACTTAAAGACTGGTTTTAAGTATAATTCTTAGATCTTGAATAGAGTTCTTTTTACCCAGAAATGATGAAAGAATAGATTTTTTCATATGATCAAACATCTACCTAAAAAGATATGAAAACAGGAAAAAATGAAGGAAGTAAAGGTATAGATATTATATATATGAATAATATTATGGATTCTATTTTCTACCTTATGTCTTATTACCATAATATCACATCTCTAACTCCTAGAATACCTAAAATTTTACTTATTTAGCCACACAATATTTCAAAAACTTTAGTTAGAGAAAATTCTCTGGAAAAAGACTTTGGCCTGGTATAAAACAAATAGTTTTACAGAATACAGAGCTCTCTGGTTTATCTAAAATATTAGGGTCTATACGCCACTTATTTATGTCTTGTTAGCTATTTTGAATAAAACACACTGTTATACTTTTTATAAAAATGGAAATAATTTATGTATAAAAATTGGAAATAGTTTCTTAAATTACACACTAAAATAGTTCATTTTCTTAAAATAAAAAATATGAAACATATAAATTACAAAAAAAATCCCAGAGAAAGGAATTTTTATTAACAGCATTCAGAGAGATACAGTCTCTACAGTTTGTATTTTGTTTCATTCTCATTGGGAGGCAAGATAGTTGGTCCCTTATGTATTGCTCTAGAAAACACTTAACTATCTTTTGAAAAGGGAAGTGACACTGAAACAAAAACTTTGTTCCAGTTTGGATGTGAGGTATCACCCAAAAGCTTACACATGAGACAATGAAAGAAGGTTCAGAGGAGAAATGGTAGGGTTGTGAGACTCTTAACCTGAATTAACCCCCTAATAGGGATTAACTGGTAACTGAAGTGGTTGGATGTGGCTGGGGGATGAAGAAATTGTGGGCGTGGCTTTGGAGTATATATTTGTAGCTGGTAAGTAGAGACCTGTCTCTCTGCTTTCTGATGATGAAGTGAGCTGTTTTCCTCTGCCACACTCTTCCACCATGATGTTCTGTCTCACCTTGAGCCCTGTGGAATGGAGTCTGTTGTCAATGGATTGTGACCTCTAAAATTGTAATTCTCCAAATAAGCTTGTCCTCCTCTACAATTGTTTTTGCTAGATCTTTTAGTCACAGGAGAAGAAAAAAGCTAATAAATAAACCTTCAAGGTTTATAGAGAAAAAAGAAACAAAATCCAATAACTTTATAGTAGGGAAAACTCAGCTATGCTGTGGGTGTTGTACTCTCTTTAATTCATGTCAAAATGTCATCCCCAAAGTTGGATGTTTCTGGTGTTTTGCAATGGAACTTTGGGGAGATAATTAAATGAATTTGTTAGGGTGGAGCCCCTATGACTGTAGGGGTGACTTTTTGATAATAGAGAGACAGTGCAGTGACCAGCATCACCTTGGGACTCCACAGAGTCCACAGCAGGAAGAAGGACCTCACTAGGTGCTGCCACCCAATCTTGAATACCTCAGCCTTCAAAAACAAAAGCTGAATTGGTCCTTGTTTCTTCATAGATTTTTCAGGTCTATGATATTCAGTTCTAACAGCAGAAACTGCCACTCAAAAGAAAATCATAGACAACTTTTTAAAAATAGAATAACTCAATGAGAATTTTTTTTGTAATAAATCTCTTAGAAGGAATCAAGAATACACCCTATCTAGTAGGAATGAGTTGGAAAAGAAAAGTGTTCACTCCTCCTTGAAGTTATTCCCACCAAGGGATAGATTTGTTTTCACCAACCCTTGCATGTGGACTGTTTTGAATTTAGCCAGTGTAATTCAACAAAAATGTTTTGTACCACAAATCTTTTCTCTCTTTGTCTGAATTTATCTTTCCAAAGTGGCATTGCCATTTAAAAATTATTATTTTGTGCTGCTGTCATATTGTAATATGCATAGAGCTATAAAAATTGAAATGGAAATAGGTACCAGTATTGGGATGCTACTAAAACAAAAATGAAAACATATGGAATTGGATTTGTGGTCAAGCAACAAAGGTTGGAAGGCTAGTGTTATGGTTTATATCTTAGATGTCCCCCAAAAGTTCATGTAAGAGACAATGCAAGAAAGCTTAGAGGTAAAATGACTGGGTTATGGAAACTGTTTCCTAATTAATGCATTCATTTGTCACTGAAGAATGAGTCTCTCTCTCTTTCTCTCTCTCTCTCTTTCTCTCTCTCTATCTGTCCTTCTTGATGGCCATGTCCTGAGCCATTTTCTTCTGCCACACTCTTTTGCCTCATCTCAGGTCCCAAAGAATGGAGTCATCCATCTATGGACTAAGACCTCTAAAACTGGGATCCCCCAAAAAAACTTTTCCTCCTCTCAAATTTTTCTTGTCAGGTCTTTTAGTCTCAGTAGCAAAAAAGTCAAGCAAAAACAGCTAGTGAGTAAGTGACTAGTGATCCTTCAACAGTAGTAAGGACAGTAATATTGGAAGATGGAAAGCTTTGGACCTCTTATATCATAATAAAGTGTTAGGCAACACTCTCTACAAATTTAATATGTCATATGAAAACATGCACAAGCACTTAAACATAAGGCTCAGCCATTTTTAAGCAAGTTCATAGTATGAGGTGAAGGAAATATTATGAATCATAATGTTAATTGTGTTCATATGTTTATTCATGTTAAAAGTAATTTTTGCTGTTTATTTAATGTTTATTTTCATAACTGTACATAAATTATAATGGTAAAAGTCAGAAATTATCCAGGCACACACCTATACAAACACTAATATTAACTCTCAAATTACATTTCTAGAAATATATTCTTCACATACATATAGAAATTTAGGTTTAATTATTATAAAATAGAGTGGGATAGATAAAAAAGTAGATAGCCTATATATTCCTAATAAAGACACAATTTTTATATCTTATACAACTACAAATTGAATTGTAATCTGGCATATAAGGATTTGTGAAACTGAATGTTAAGGGAAACATTCCAGAAATATTGTAAGTAAAAATATTAGTTAAAATATATTATGTAAATTGTTTTTCAAGTATATGTTTAAAAAGGGGAAAATGCTTTTTTTTTGCACTTATTGAAATAATCCTGTGATTTTTATCCTAGGTTCTTTTAAAATATGTATCTAATAGAAGAAAACTTATATGGATTGGGCAAAATTATTTTGAATTTGACTTTAAAAGGACATGAAATGAAAGCAAAAATTAGACAATTGGAATTACATCTATCTATCTGCCAAATGAATCAGACCAGGCATTGAACATTTGAGGCTGCATATCATCATCGTTAATAACAGCTCGATTTGTGGATGTTCCTTCATGTAATTCTCCAGCCTCCTTAGCAGGCAAAAGCAGATGAAGTAGAAGCCTGTACCAACCAGTGAGACCAAACTTCTGAAAACAAGCAAGGTGCCCAGGTTGCAGGGCAGCACAGGGTCAGGGGTTGTCCTGACCTTAGAGTACCAAGCACTCTCTGAAACCTGCTCCTGCCATAAATGCCAAGTTTTAATTTTTAGATTTATTTTTTGTTTCCATATCATTTTTTTCTATCACAATTTGTTGAAAATCTCTTTTCTGCATTTTTAATGTCTTATGATCTTGTGGCTGCTTTTTTATCAGTATGTTAATGTGTTTAATTCATTATCATAAAAGATCATTATGATTACTGTACTTCCACTTGGTCCACTCTGTCATCATTTTCTTTGCATATATACCCAGTAGTGAGATTGATGGATGTGATAGTTCAACTAATTTTTTTTAATGAAACCCCATATGGTTTTCATAATGAATGGACTAATTCACATTTTGAAAATGTGTACAGCAGTTCCTTTTTCTCTATATCCTCACCAGCATTTTTATCTTCAGTTTTTTTTTTAATTTTTAAGGAGCCATTATTATTACAGGGAGTTGATATCTCATTGTGGTTTTAATTTTTATTTGCCTGATGGCTAGTGATGTTGAACATTTTTTCTAAGTATGTTGGCCATATCTTCTTGTGAGATAAGTCTATTGTCTGTCTTTTAATATGTTAGTTTTTTTATATTATTGAGTGTTTGGAGTTCCTTATATATTCTGGATATTAAACCATTATCAGATTTATAGTTTGCAAATACTTTTTCCCGTTCAGTAGGTTATCTCTTCACTCTGTCAATTGTTTCCCTTGATGTACAGAAGTTCTTTAGTCTAAGGAAATCACATCTGTCTAGTTTACTTTTGTTCTCTGTGTTTTTGAATTATGTTGAAAAACCCAAAGGAATGAAACAGCTTGGCCACATTCATGGTATGAGTCATCTCTTCTTTCTCTCCACAGGTCACCCAAGAGCAGGCAACATGGCAGAGTCCTTGGAAATATTAAATCAGTCTCAAGTGTCAGAATTTATTTTGGTGGGACTGACCAGCTTCAAGGATGCAGAGATTATTCCCTTTGCATTCTTCTTAGCTATCTATGTTGGAATTGTACTAGGTAATCTAATAATGGTTATAGTGTTTTTTACCCCAAACTTGAACGCCCCCATGTACTTCTTCCTAGGAAATGTCTCTTTTATGGATATGACCTTTGCTTCCTTTGCCACCCCTAAAATGATCATGAACTTGGTAAAAAAAAAAAAAAAGATTATTTTCTTTTGCTGTTGTTTCACTCAAATAATTCTTCTTCATGTGCTGGGTAATGTTGAATGGTACTATTTATTTCCATGGCCTATAATAGATATGTGGCTATTTGTAAGCCCCTACACTGTATGACCATCATGAACAAGAAACTGTGTATTTGCTTGTAGTGATGTCATGGTGCTCAGGTCTCATTCACGTAGGACTTCAGTTAGTCTTTGCAATAAACTTGCGTTTCTGTGGTCCCAATGTGGTGCACAGCATTTGCTGTGATCTCCCTCTAGTTAGCAAACTAACATGCACAGACACATATTTTGTACAGATAGTCATTGTTGCCAACAGTGGCATGCTCTCCATGGGTTGTTTACTTATTTTGCTTATTTCCTATTGTGACCCTCATAACCATCAGGAGATGCTCTTCTACTGGGCAGTCCAAAGCCTGTTCCACTATGACATCTCATATCACTGTGGTCATTCTCTTCTTTGGTCCATGCATCTTTATCTATGTCTGGTCCTTTAGCAACCACTCCATGGATAAGTTCCTTGCTGTATTTTATACCATTATCACCCTTATCTTGAATCCACTTATCTGCACTCTAGGAAACTAATAAATGAAGACAGCCATGAGGAAACTCTGGAGAGCTTTTGTAAACTCCAGAGAAGATACTCAGATTAAAAATATAATTGAAGAGAAATAGTATTTTTCAAATCTTTAAAAGTTTCTTTACAAGAAAGTCACTAGAGTCATATAGAAGTAAGCAAATGAAGAAAAATTATGAAAGTCAGATATTCTAACATACTTTGGTCTATATAACATTGATAAATGGCTATTACTTTTTAATATGATGTTGACTGAATTATAATTGTCAAAGACTTACTTGTTCTTCAGAGAAGATTGGTAGATATATATATTTTCCTAGTATTCTGATGGCTGTAGATGGATGGGAAATAAAGGGAATCCTTTGAATGGTTTTCTGTACAGTTTGCGTAAGTGGCACTTGCTGTGGGCCTACGTTTGGTTTTCTGTCATGGCTACCTTAGAAAACAGATCTATAGTAAGGCAGCACCTGCCCATGCTTCTTTCTTCAGTTCCACGGCTTTCCAAGAACATCACTTATCAGATCCTCATGCCACCACTATCATAATACTCCATGGGGAAAGACTCCATGCCAAGAGGGCTTCTCTGAGTCTCAAGATCTCAGGTAAGAAACAAAGAATCTCAGAGAACATCAACTGTTTCCACCAAGGCAAACACCTAAATTGTTAGCCACCAAAGATCCCTGCTCCACTTTTCAATGATTCCATGCTAGTCAGGACAGTTTCACCCTTTTCAGTCATTTCTTTTACAAACCCACACAGAGTAAGATCTTTTCCCACAGAAATAACCCTATAAAGTCTAAAAGTGCTGAGTGGTCCAATAAATGCACAGAAATCTACTTGAGACAACAAGAAACATGAAAAAACATGAAGACTTCCCTCTACTTAACGAACACAAAGTACAATAGAATATTACCCAGCAATGAAGAGGAATGCTCTGTTGATATAAACAACATGTTGAATATCAAAAACCATTATGATGAGTAAAATAAGTCAGATTTTAAAATTAGTACATGCTACTTCACTTTATTCGCCTGAAGCTTTGGCATATGCAAAGTTAGCATCTGAGTAGAAATTGGTGGTTGTCTGTGGAGGAAGAATGTGTACAAGGACTGCAAAGAGTTTCTGAGGGATAAAGGAGCTTTGGGGGTAGAGGCACATGTGACTATCTAGATTGTGGTGAACATTTCATGGCTGTATACATGTATCCACACTCATAAAATTGTACATATTTAAAATGAGCAATTTATTATATGTTAATCTATTACAATAAAGTTATTTTCAAACCTAGCAGGTCAAAATAAATTTACTTTAAAATTGCGTCAATGTAGTTTTAAAAAATACCCTAAAAATGTTTTAGCAATTTGGCATAAAATACACACCACTCAGTGTGTCATGTAATCATAGAATAAACTGACTCAGATGTAGTCATTTGACCAAGATTCCCTATTCATTCAGAGAATCTTGATATGTGTTAGAGCACTGTATCATTTTGTTTGTGGTCATGTATCACATATGACCTCTCTGGCAATTGGAAATAAAATCTTTGTTTAAATATGACTATGTATATAGAGTTACAGAAAAAGATCACAGAAGATACTGCCTAAGTACTTATTGATCCGAAGAATAACATTTAAAACTTCACTAATTTTTAACATTGGGCTGATTTGCATGAATTTTTGTTTGTCCAACTTCAAGAGTATATGCAATACTTGGTAGCACTCTTAGAAAGAAGATCTCAAGAGTTGTCCAGGTAACTGTTTCCATGTGTGTGTTCTGAGCATAAAATAGAAAAATTGGGGGAAGGCTTCAGGTGGTGAATACAGGTCATGCTCAGAGAGAGCACATCCACAGACACTGTCACAAGCACACTTCAGAAGAAGACAGAATCTGCTCTAAGAGGAAACTGTGTGTTTAGTAAATCATCTCATTTATTTGATTTTCTTTAAGAAAATTCTTAAAGTATTTTCATGCCTTTATTGTAAGGATGGCCCCTATGCCTAGAGATGAGAATGGCTTCATTAGCTTCTGACAATTTGAGAATCCACAGATTTTCTCCTCCTATTCTGTTCCTAGTAAAATTTCTATGGTCTTAACAACAATGCACACCACTTTAATTTGCAGTGCCTCAGAGATGCTCTTAGCAACATCTTTATAATTAAAGGTGAATAACAGATGTTCACTACTTAAGGTTTAACTTCACATTCACTCAGCACTAACTGTTTGAAGATACATTTTACTTACACATTGATGTAATTTATTCTAATCTTACAAATAATATGTATGTGTGTATAAAGAGATAGATTTTATCTTTCATAGTCAAAAGACAAATATTTCAAAGTCTATGTATTTTACAGCACCTACTGAAAAATTTTAAGGCAAATGTTTTCATATAACTTTGTTATATGAAACTTTCAGAGCTCGTTGTATTTTAATCTAAGTTTGAACTGGTATACACTTTGGTTAATCCACGTCTATGTGACTGTACATTGATTATTATTACTTACTAATCTGTTTACTCTATTAAATACATTCTCTTATATGTTGAAATTGATGGTAAATTATGTTCCTGGTTTTGCATGCATCATAGCAAATGTATTAGAAGGTTGGCTCAATTTTTATTTTACAGGGATAAATTAAAACTTTAATTTTACGATATCTTAACAAGATGTTCCAACAAGACTTGAAGGATTTATTACACATAGGACCAAGAAATGATAGGATCCTGTCACTGCAGTATCAGTCACCATCATATGAAGTACATTATTTAATTTTTGTTATAAAATGGAATGATCAGGAGTTTCACACTCAGATTTTTTTTCATTTACTAGTGCATATAACCTACATTCCTGGTGAAACCATAATCATTGTTTAACCTTTCACCTTGCTTCTCTGCTTTCCTCACTCCTTTCTTATCAGAGCACTTGCTCAGCAAATCATTTGCATAACATTTCTATCTAATGTCCAGTAAAGTCAATTAGCTTCTTTTGGGAACATAATGCCATTCATAAATAACCAAGATTTCTCTTTGTATTCCGCCTTTTAATGTTAGAATAGAATTTCTATTAGAATGTGTTAGAACAGAACAGAATTTCAATGTGAATATTAAATTCTCAAAATTAAGTCTTTTTTCTCCTCCCACTAACTGCTAATCTACTTTCTCTAGGTTATTTCAGGGAACACACTGAATAAAATGGATGAAGGAAAATAGTCCACAATGTCATAATTTATACTTGTGGAACTTGGCCACTCATGGAGTATGCAGGTCTTACTCTTCATGATATTTTTGTTACTTTACCTGATCATTGTATCTGGAAATATTGTAACTGTGACCTTAATCAGCACTGACCCTCATCTTCATCCCCCCATGTATTTCTTTTTGGCCAAACTGTTCTTTGTTGATATGTGGCTGTCCTCAATCACCACTCCTAATTTAATCACCAACTTTCTCAGGGAGAAGAAGACCATTTCCTTTGCAGGTTGAATGTGCCCAATCTTCTTCGTCCATTTCATTGCAGCAGTTCAGATGGTGCTCCTGGTGTCCATGGCCTATGACCGCTATGTGGTGGCCATCTGTAAACAACTCCACTACTCCACCATTATGAACTTGCAAAGGTGCACTGGAATAGTGGTTTTTTCCTGGACTACATACTGACTTTGAGCATGCTGTGAGTACCTGGCTGTGATTGTGTAGCCTTTCTGTGGCCCCAGGGAAATAGGTAGCTTCTTCTGTGATATGCCACTGGTGATCTAGTTGGCCTGCATGGATTCTCCGGACTTGGGAATATCAATGATTGTTAAATGTGTGACTGTGGCTGTAACTGTTTTTTCCTCTTGCTGGTGTCCTAAACATATATTCTTCACAGTGTTTGCCAGAGATCTAAAACTGGTGCATCAAAGGTCCTGTCCACATGCGGTGCCCACGTGTCACAGTGGTGGTGATCTTTTTTGTGCCTTGTGTGTTCATCTACGTGTGGCCCCTCAACATCACCAGGTTGAGTAAATTTCTTGCTGTGTTTTATTCTGTTTTTACACCTCTTCTCAATCCAGCCATTTATACACTAAGAAATAAAGAGATGAAAAGGCTCTGAGAGATTCAGGAGCTATTACATGTGTTCTAAGGAAAAGACTTTTGTAGAAACTCATTGCATGTACTTCAAATTGAAAATACACTGACCTTATAGTACAGTTTGAAAATGAGATAATTTAGTGAAGAACTACAAATTGTTCCATTCTCTAGACACAAGTATACATTTAAGACGATTCATGGATTTTTCTTTTTTTTACATTTGCACACCACAAAGCTTAATGTTGTGAATTATTTCCTTAAAACCCAAACAAGAATGATTCTTCATTATGGGAAAAATAGCTTGTCATTCTTCTTATTCCGTTAATGATGTGAGAAGAACCTAAAATATGAACACTCATGCGTTCATCCTAATGAATAATTTTAATGAATTTGTCTTTTGAGTATTGTCTTAATTCCATTAAAATACTTTATCTGGTATTTTAACATTCCCCTGCCATTCTTTCATTTTACTCTTTGTGAAAATGTAACTTTATTATTATTTTTGTAGCAATATTCTGCCAGGGAAAACAGAACAGAGAAAAATGAAGAAAGAAGGAAACAAAATTGAATAACAATTATAACATTAGACGTTACTATGGTTTGGTTTTCATTAGCTCAAGTGAAATAAAATTAAATAATAAATTTTAAATTAATAAATAAAAATTATTCTGTTATCTTTTCAGTCTTTCAATCATAAGGACTAAATATATATTATTTCAATTATTATTTACCATTGGCCTAGAATCCTAATATATAATATCCCTGAGGAGAGTGACCATGTCTTGGCATGTTAATTCTTTTTTTTCCCTTTAATCAACCTTATAATTTTTTAAAGTACATTACCACCCAACCAAAACGCCATCAAGATCTAATCACCTTCCTTAAAAACCCTACTTTTAACAGCTTTGCATTGGTGACCAAGCTTTCAACACAAGAGTCTTTGAGGAATGTTTCATATACATACTAAAATATTTTTCCCTAAATTTCCAATTATATATTCCTCCCCCAAATGAAATCCAATGCTCACACTCAAAATTGCCTGTGAATAATAGAAACTTTAATCATAAATGCTTGGAAGTAAAAACAGCACAAACTACTTATTACCTGGTGAATGAATAAATAAAATGTGATGTATCCATACAAAGAGATGTTGTTTGGCATATAAATAGTCAGATACTGATGTATACTACAACATGTATGAATCATGAAAATATCAGGCTCCTTGAAAGTCCAAAAGACATAAATCCTGGAACTTAATAGATAAATCCAATGTAGACTAAATCTTATGAAGGCTAAATACCAGCTTTAAACCACCAAACCTCTCTGTTTAGAGTAAGGCAGAGTTTGCCAGTTTGACTCTATTCTCATTTAGCGCCACATAATTTCATGTGATCTGTAAATTCTTTTGCAGTTCCTTGATGTCTACTTACTGTAAGGTACTTGTAGTATCTTAATCACTGTAACAACAAAAATTATCTCTGCATATCTCCAAATGTTCTGTAAAGGGAACATTTTCCTGAATGAGAAACATAGCATTAGGTTATTTACTTCCAGTATATTGATCTCATAGTGAGATGAATAAACCTTTTCTGGGGAGTGCAGCATAAACTGGGGCACATATAATTAATAATTTTTAATAAACTATATTTATGATTTAATAAACATTTCTAGAAAAACAATATGTTTGAATTCTATGTGTAATTGAAGTCCTAATAAATAGGTAAAAGGGAGTATGAGAAAGAACAATATCTGAAAAGATAATCACCAATAATTTTGACAAATTGGCAAAACCATCAACCCAGATTTAAAAAAATGCAAAACAAAAAAACATAATAAACAACAAAAAAGAGAGATCCAGACATATTAATGTAAGACACATAAAAATCAAAAATAAAGGAAAAATATCAGGAAAAACTTAGATGAGGAAACACAAAGAAGCAACAGCAAAATTGACTCCTTTATCCACAACAGGAACATGAAAGCCAGAGATGGGGTGACATCTTTAGGTTGCTGAAAGAAGATAATACTCACTACGAATGTTCAAGAGATTTTTAAAAATTCTTTAAATAAGCGTTAAATAAAGATATTTTCTTGTTGTTATTTTAGTTCTCTTTTTCTTTCTTCTAATTAATTTTTTGTCTCCTAGGTTTTTTTTTTTAATCTAACTAGATTATTTTTTTAAAAAAAAAACTCCTCTCTTTAAGCTTAGAAATTCTTTATTCTGTTTGACGTAGTCTTTTGTTAAGGTTCCCAACCCTATTTTTTATTTTATTTTATTTTATTTATTCTTTAGCTCCAAGGGTTTGGGGTTCTTTTTTATGATCAGTAGCTTTTATAAATCATTAATTATTTTTCTAATTTCTTGGAATTATCTCTCCATATTCTCCTGTATTTCATTGATTTTTCTTAAAATGAATATTTTCCAGTAGTAAGCAATTCACTAATTCCTTTTGCTTTTGGGTCTATAACTAGACTATTATCAGGTATCACCTTATCTTACTTTTTCATGCTTCTTGTTTATCTATATTGATATTTGCCTTTACTAAGTTATAGAGTTACTTTTGTAGTAAAACACTTTAGGCTGGTGATGCATTCTATAAGGTCAATTGGGAAGCAATAGAAACTTTGGTTCAAAGTGTTAACAGAACTGTGATTTTCATGTAGTTCTCCTTTTGTAATCAATGTTGGTGATAACATTGAGCATCTGGTCTAGGGAGAGATGTGGATTTCTTATACAAAATGGATTCCTCTCTGTGTGTTGTATGAGATGGTTGTGGGTAGGGGACACTCAACAATTTTCCAGGTTCATGTCGTGTGATGTCCACTTCCTTAGGCCCCAGCAGACAAGGAACAACTGGTATAATAATAGAGGCAATGCATTTCTCAGATTTCAAGGTTTGCATGGGGGTGCGTATGATAAGGTCGTCCAAGTACACATAGTTCAGTGGTCCCAACAGTGGGGATGGGGCACTTGTCAGTATGTGATGGCTATGCAATGACTGAGCTGCATGAATGTACTCAGGTGGAGTATCCATCTGTGTCTGAGGCCTGTACAGAGACTTCATGATACTCAGCAGCTCAATCCATTCATGGTAGGCTGTCCAGATGCTTCCTGAAGATGTGAGTTGGTGGGTAAGATCTTCAGCTGTTTAATAGGAGGCAGAGAAAGATGGGTGGGTTTACTTAGCAAATTCTTCAGGTTAGTGTGGTCTCAGGATGGCACCATGTAGCAGAATACTGGATGGGGTGGCACCATGTGAACTGGGATCTTTCATGGGTTAATGCAGTAGATTCCAAAACTGGGCTCAGTGTTGTAAGGGTCACAACGTTTTCCATGGTAAATTCTTTATTTGTCCAGGGAAATAGTGGGAATTGCTGGGGAACTCTTGCTTATATTTTCCTTGCCATGTGATGGCCTTCTCGTTTATGGTTGTATTGCAGGGCAGCCAGCACCCAGCCAGGGTAGTTTCTTGCTCAGAAGGTGTAAGACACCTGCTAAAAAGAGTTTGAAATAATTAATAAAGATTAAGACTCAGCCATAAATTAGATCAAAGAGGAAGCAGAGTGCCTGATAGATCCTCCAGTCCACATAGGAGCTGGAACTGAATAACCAGAAAATGGCTCCGGTTCTTTATTTAAGGGTGAGTACATCAAAGGCAGGGATAAGGTTTCAGCAGGAGAAGTCTTGTTTCTCCATGTGGAAAGGGTCTTGCACCAAACAGGCTGATTGTCATCTTGAAAGCCACACCCATCTCTGAGAGGCTATGTGGCTGTGTGGCTCCAGCAGGTCACCCCATTTCAGGTACTGTGTTGAACCTGACAGAGCTGGGTAGGCAGTCCCATGTAGTGGGCAGTCTCAAACCAGCAGGATTGCTGCTTGAACTTCACAGATACTAGACTTTCACATCCATTGGCTTCTATGCCGATTTGGTTCATGAAATGTTCACAGATGGCTCCCAGCATGGTTAATCTTAATTGAGAAGAATGGGATGGTAGATACCATGTGCTTCATTACCTTCTTCATAAGTCCATGCTAGTTCTCCATGCATGCCACTCTGTGGAATCTCTCTCATATCCCTACTTCACTCCTGCACTCTAACTTTCAAGTAGAGTAATACTGTTTTTCCTCTTTTGTGGTCTTGTGTGTGTGTGTGTGTGTGTGTGTGTGTGTGTGTGTGCATGTGAAAATATGCACATATATAATAGAAAACATTAATTGTAAGCAATAATTTGAAGTTTATACACCACTTACTATGTCTGCTAGAGAAAGCATGAGAAGTAGAATTTATATGCCATAGGAGAGAGGCACAAATAGATCAAGCATTAATGGATTATAGAGAGTGATAATAACTGGGCTTTTCCCAGAGCCAAAAGAATCTTCTTATTGAGAATACAGTAATATATAACTATCACTGACTGAGTCTACACCCAGTCCTTGATGATTTCATTCCAATATAGGATATTGTGTAAAACATGATATTTTACCTCTGTTTATAAATGACTATTCTCATGTGCTGTTAACTCAGTATATTCTGTTATATAGAAAGTGAAAGGAAAGTACATTCATGATAACTGACCAATTGTTGCATTTCCTTTCTGCAAATAGGCTGCTTTGATTTGGTGGTACTAGAAGGACTCTCCTTTATCATATGCCCTTAGATATTGTTTATAACAAAAAAGACTATGGACATGAAAGAGAAACATAGCAAATCATACCCTGATTTCTGTGAAGATAAATCATTGACTCAACTAAAATTCAATGGGCCAATATAACCTGCTTATTTTTTGGTGGCTTGTCAGGCTCTTCAAGGAATGCTTCTATACAGGTGGTGTGGGTTGGTGTTTGCTGGTAATCAGTTGAATGCTTGTTGGGCCAAAAGCAATATAAATCATGGTGAGTAGGGATTATGCATATCTTCTCTTTCTGCCACTATGGCTGTTATAATCATAGCAGGTGATGTCAACTGACCCAATCACTTACAACTTTGATTTAAGGAAATTATCCTGGAATAGTACACATGTAATCACATGTCTTCAGAAGGAGGTTATGGTAAAGCTACTTCTCTTTCCACTCCAATTTAGAAATGGAGGGGCTATCAGATGGTAAATTTGGATACCCTGTACATACCCTCTTTATAACCTCATTTTGTCAGTTTAGTAACAAGATTTTTTCATTTTAAATATGTGCAGTGATTTTGCTTTCACTAAGTAGCTCTCAGAGAATTGTGGAGCTGGAGGGAGATAAAGTCTCTGTGAGTCTCTACCAAGCCCGGCCCTATACTGAAGTTTCACTAAATAGCCACTCAAAAATATTGCTTTCATGTAATCCGCCATTTTTATTTGCAAGGAAGATGGTAAAATATGTTCTAAAAGAATTCAGATGTCTGTTAGTAGGGGAGAGTGGCAAGGAGGCACTCAGCAGTATAACTCTGACACATGGTCCATGTGCATTGCTAACCTGGTCTCTTGTGAGAAAATGGAAGTGCTGTGATTGGTCTAACTGGATATCTGGCTCTTTGGGGACAGGGTTTGAGACTCTACCAAAGTATATAGTTAATTGATTCCAAAGAAATTGGTTTAAATTATCAAGGAAGAAGGACAAATCATGATTGGAAAACTAGCAATTTCTGCCATAGAGAATTAATCATCAGAGTTATTCAATTTTCTTTCTAAAACTTCCAGTTAATTGAATAAAGCAATGAGAAAATAAAATGAAAGCTATTTTAATATTTGTAGATTGCTTGATATTTAACTTAAAAACACAATGACCCATTGGACAAAATGTGCTCAAGACTGAGTCACATCGTAGGTAGCATATGCCTGAAATTCTAGTCACTATATAGGCAAGAGGATCACTTGAGCTCAGAAGTTGGAGAGCATCCAGGGCAAAATAGTAAGAACTCATGCCCACCCCACAGAGAAGGAGAGAGAGATTTTTATAATTTTTCTACTTAACCCTTAAATATATGAATAATTACATTTGTAGATAACATAAATTATGTTAAGGAATAGCATTAAATATAACAACAGAATAATAAATATACCAAATTTTATTTATGATAAAACTATAATGATAAAACTTCTATGAAGTATAAAGAAGATAAGTATTTATAGACCAATAAAATGTTTTCTGGATAAAAAACTCAATTTTTTAGTTGTTCATTTTCCCTTCACTTATTGTAAGTCTAATGCTATAACGATTGAAAATCTTAAGAAATGACATATAAAAATAACTTTATTCATTAAGAAATACTGAGATATACAAGAAAAATTTAAATGACTAGATCAATATGTGAGCATTAAAGTTTCCTGATGTTGACATTTGCTATAAAATACAATGACTAAGAATGAAATTCATGGTAGTTTATTTAAAAAAAAAAAAAGAAAAGAAAGAAAGAAAGAAATAGACCAAAAAATAGAAGAAAATTGAAAAACTCAAAGAAGATCCTTGTCTATCAGTAAATTTAAAAAATTATAAAGTAAATATTACATAATTTAGAGGAATCAATTAAAATAATGAAAAGATAACTCATTAATTTATAAGTTATTTATTTATAAATTTCAGAAAAATTAGATTAAATGTGAAAAATTCACTTTTGATAAAATTTAGAATGAAAATAATCTAGAATAAATCATTTATCTTGTATTAGTTTAACAATTATTGATACTTATTGTAAAAAATAAAAGAAAATAATAGCCACCATACAAAATCTTATTATTTGCCTCAAGTGATACTTTTCCAACACCCCCTGAGTATTGATTTTTGCCTTTAGTGAATTACCAATTTGATAGGGGAGAAATGGTGTCTCATTCTCTGTAATGTCAAATGGTCTATTTTAAAAATCCCCATTGCTTTCTTACTGCCATTCTCTGAGGAATCTAATAGCAATCAAATGAGATTCCTCCTTCATGCCTTCTATCCAGGGATACATTTATATACTGTTGCCTTTTGCAAGTCCAGAGTAGAAAATAAAGAAGATTAAGATTGAGCATCCAGGATTTCATAATGATTCTCCTTTGAAGTCCAACTTCAAACTGGTAAGTTACAAAATCCTCATCTATGTGACTCAACCTGCTTACTACATCTATCACACTATGTGCAGTGTTAAATATGTCCATAAATAAGAAAGATTAAAATGCTGAAATCAGGACTTATAGAAGAGATGAAATGAGGAAATTCAAATGAAATGAATTTTATCTTGCTAAAATCAGGGTAAAATATGAAAATCATAATAACAATGTGTATGCGAATTGAGAAATTATCAATTCAGACCAAATAAGTCTTGCTTTTAGAGATGAGAGATCTATGTATGTTTGACTTATTCAGCAATACTGATTATATTGAATTATTTTATTCTTTGGATAATTATATGATATAGAGAAAATAACTTTGTTGTCTTTAGGGATGATGTCATTTCAAGAGAGATAAATAATAAAACCACAAAGATACAATGACTGATCCATAGCTTAAAAAATCATAGTATATTACCATACATAAAATATTGATGCTATCATTACATTTATTAAACTGTGTTATATATATGTATTTCTATGGTATAACGAATCCCAATGTTATGTGTAATTACAATGCACAGATTTTTCAAAATTAAAAAAAAATGATAGAGAGGAATACATGAGGAACTTTAATTTTCCTATGACAACAATCTAAAAATGCCCAACATTTAAAACCCTGTTAATGGGCTGGGGTTGTAGCTAAGTGGTAGAGCACATGCCTAGCATGTGTAAGACAGAGTTTGATCCTCAGCCCCACCCAAAAAAGGAAATTAAAAAAATTAAGATATTTTGTCCACCTACAACTAAAAATATATTTTTGAAAAACCTATTAAGCTGCCAAGAATATGACGAAAGATCAAGTCTAGGACTTGATCTTTGCCAGATACATTTGCACCTGCAAATTAACTTACTTGCATACTTAATTATAAAAAAAAAAACTGCAGAAGGTATAATTCAAAGAACACAATTGTCTTACTATGAGAGCACAAAGCAGAGTAAAAATTCTCAGCTGTGAGAAAGAACTATTGAAAGCTTTCTGTTTTCAAATTCTATTACTTTAGAAGTTCTCAAGCTACTTTAAAGGGTGGTTTCACAAACATGGTTTAAAAATGGTTAGAATGCAGGTCATTTTTAATGATACAATATTTGCCTCATGATATTAACTATCATGGAAAAATATACATGGTTAAATGTTCATTTCAGTAGCAAAAAATATGATACTCTAAAAATCTAAACTGTGTTTTAAAGGTTAAAATGTCTAAAAGCAAACATGCATTTGATTAAATTTTTATGATATTTCATTAGGTTTGTGTCTAGACCCTGACAAAATAAAGGTATACAGCTGAGCAACAATAAGAATGAGACTCGGAAAACAGAGCAACCAGGGGCCAAAAGAGGAATGCGCTGAACTAATTGGACTGATATAGATTGTTCATTGACCTGGTCTCTTAAATGTAAGTGTTCATATTTTTTTAAATTCATTTAGCTTAGCTGAGTCCTCCTCAGTTAGTAACACAATGTTTATTATTTATATCCAAGCCAGAAAATGTTAAAATCTTAAGAAAGTTAAAATAAAATCATTGTGCTAATATTCGGTACAAAAAGGACAAGTACCAACAGATATCACATAGGTGAAACTACACATCATATACTTTATTTCTGGTTTTGGTTAAATTTAGCAGTTTAATGATTTGTCTCACTCTTTAACTTCCTTGTTGGAGTAAAGTTGACAGGACTATTGGAGTCAACTTCACTAAATTCTAGTCTTAATGACCATGATTTTGTTTTTTCTATGCAAACACGACATGGAAAAACGTGTTAAACAGGGATATCAGATACAAATGGTCTTTAATTCAATTTTACAACAATTGCATAAGAAGAACAGACAACATACACTTACTTTACTGGAAACACAAACTAAAGAGCTAGGAATATGTGGGATAAGCTAATTTACTTTTAAGAATCAGAGTGTTTCAGTCTAAGAACTTAATCTTTCAGAGCAATATGGTTTGATTTCAATTTACTGTAACTCTATCAACATTTAGGATTTCATATATAAAAATGTATTCCTCTGATTCTTCTGAAACGCCTCCTGTATCATTTTATACTAAGCATTCATTCACAGTCTGCTTGGAACTGAACATGAAAACAGATAAGGTTTAAGCATGTTCTACTGACTTTGCCTCATATTAACCAAATGACAAATTTGATATATGTGGATTGGTATCCACCACATTTTCTACTCACTTTCTGCCCTGTGAAATATCTCAGACTACAAAATACCAAGGAACACCTACAAAGTAGTCACCTTACCAATCGGGTTGGCTCCCTAAATAACAAATAAGATGTTTAAGTAAAGATTAGGCTTGGTGTCTTGTTAGTCCCTGTCATTTTTTATGTTTTTTTCCACCTTCCAGATGACATCTAAGAAACTCATGAAAATTGATAAATGGCTATCATAAACAGAAATTCAAGTATTTCTGAATTCATTCTGCTGGGACTTTCCAGTTCTCAAGAACTTCAGTTACTTTTTCTTGGCATCTTCATACTTGTCTATGTAGCCATTGTAGTGGGGAACCTCCTCATTGTAATCTCTGTAATATTTGATAACCATCTTCACTCACCCATGTACTTCCTTCTGGCAAATCTATCATTTTTTGACCTATGTTTTTCCTCTGCTGCAACTCCCAAAGTGATTGCAGACTTCCTCAGAAAACGCAAAACCATCTCATTGTGGGGCTGCATGGTCCAGATGTACTTTATGCACTTCTTTGGGGGTGGTGAGATGTCTCTCTTGATAGCTATGGCCATTGACAGGTATGTGGCCATATGCAAGCCCTTGCACTACCAGATCATCATGAACCGCAGGATGCTCATTGGGTTTCTGGTGCTGTCATGGGCAGTTGGATTCATTCATACCACAAGCCAAATAGTTTTCATGGTGGGTTTACCTTTCTGTGGTCCCAATGTTGTGGACAGCATCTTCTGTGACCTCCCTCTGGTCATCAAGCTGGCCTGCACTGACACCTATATCCTGGAGCTCCTGGTGATTGCAGACAGTGGGCTCTTGTCCCTGGTGTGCTTCATCCTCTTGGTCATATCCTACATCATCATGTTCGTCACCCTCTGGCAGCGCTCCTCCAGGGCCTCCTCCAAGGCTGTGTCCACACTCTCTGCTCACATCACTGTAGTGATCCTCTTCTTTGGCCCCGCTATCTTCATCTATTCTTTTCCATTCAATAGTTATTCTGTAGATAAGTTTCTGTCTGTGTTTTACACTATAATTACCCCCTTTCTTAATCCAATGATTTATACTCTGAGGAATCAGGAAATGAAAGGAGCCATTAAGAGACTATGCAGTCAGAATAGTGTTTTCTGTCTGGACAGGTAAATATTGCTTGTGATCTCTAATTTTTATGTATTTCTTCTGTTATTTTTAGGTCTTCATTATTGTATACTTGTTCAAATAATTAAAATTACAGTGTAAAATATTATCAATATTATTCTCTCCAAATTACTGGAATTTTTAAGATATTTTTCTTTAAGATTTAAATGGAAATGTTCATAATACAGACATAATGCCTAGATATGAATGTATTTTTCATGTACCTGCTTGTCTTAAAATGTTTACAATATATAAACATAATGTCTCTATGTTAAAATTGTATGATATTTCAATGTATTAATATGTAAAACTGGCACACTTTTAATATAACACAGAAGACAGTTTTTGGCATCTATTTTTTTTTAAATCATGTTTTTTTTTTTTAACTTGTGCAATGTTTAGAAAGATTTTTATCACTCTATGTTAACTTTTTGGAGGTTATTTGGTAAAGTTCAGGATTGAAATTAGTGAAATTTTTTTTTATTCTCTGGTTCCAATAACTATCCATTCTTATAAAACATAAGAACTTATTTAGAAATTAATATTTCAAATGTTTGCTCATTGTTGGGGAACACACCTGTAATCCCAGTGGCTCAGGAGGTAGGCAAATCGGAATTTCAAAACAAGATTCAGTAATTTAGAGAGGCCCTAAGGGGAAAAAAAAATGAAAAGTTTGCTTGATTTCACAAATAATTCTCTAAGAATATCCATATCAATTAAAATTTAAAATGATGTCTCTTTACCATTTCATGTTCTACCAAAAAACATGACTTTTTTTAAAAAATTCAATTCAATTTTGAAACATTTTGCTTTTAAATATTTACTATGTACCACACTGTTTTCTAAGCAATAGATAAACTGTTAATGATATATTTCTGGTCTTACCCTGTGGACAATGACCTAACAGAGTTACCTGTAAGTTAAGTATAGTGAACTCAGAAGAGGAGATGGATAAGCCCAGGCATTTAAAAAGCTGAGAATTAGACATTTTCGCTTCCATCCCTGGTCTGCTTTATTCTCTTGTTCAAATCCTACATTGTCATGTTTGACACCCTCTGCAGCACTCCTCCATGCCTCCACCAAGAGGAAAAGAGCATTCGAAGCAGAAGGGCCTGTCTATACTGGAATTGTAGAGTGAGAGATAGCTTGTAGGAAAGAAGATAGAGCTCTATGAAGGATACTGATAAACAAAAGTAAGAAAGATTGATGCTGAGATATTGTATGGAAGGAAAGACATCAAAATGGACAATTCTAGTGAATGCATTTTCAAATTCAGAAATGGAAAGATACAAATGGGTATTGAGAATGAGATTCAATATACTTTTGGGGGGAGCATTTAATCACTGAGCCACAACATTAGCCATTTTTGTTATTGTTATTATTTTTATTTGAAACAGTTCTTTGCTAAATTGCTGAGGCTGGCTTTGAACTTGTGATCCTCTGATCTCAGCCTCCATAGCCACTGGAATTACAGGTGTGTGCCACCATGCTCTGCATGCCTATACCTGCATATCTGTAATCCCAGCAGCTCTAGAGGATGAGGCAGGGAGATCACAAGTTCAAAGTCAGTCTCAGCAATTTAGCAAGACCCAAAGCAACTTGTCCAGACCCCATCTCAAAATAAAATATAAAAAGGGCTGAGTGTTGTTCCCCACTCTAAGAAAAGATCACTGACTCCAATTTTAAATCAAATTAAAGCAAGCTTGTATTTGTGTACACAAAGGCCAGCCAGCGACGGTCCTACCAGAAATACCGGGCTAGAGATCAGTACCCCATCTTTCCAGGAACACAGTTTTATAGCAAAAAAAAAAATTTGCAAAGGTGGGTATCTTGAGATTTCCCAGATAACAGAATTTGGACAAGCATAATACAAAGGAGATAGTAGGCTAATTATCTACATGGAATGATATTTCAAGGTAGGGAGTAAATTCATATTCAAACATCAGAATTTATGAGGTACTGCTGAGGTTCCATAGAGGGTTATTATCTGGTCAGGGGGAGCCAGGATTTATGAGGCACAACTAAGGTTTTAGAAAAGGTTGTTATCTGGTCAGGGAAACTAGGCATGGGTGATTTCAGAGCACGGGCAATTATTCCAAACAAATTTAGAAATCGCAGTAATTTATAGTAAAACAGAAATTACCTTTTTATGACTTTGTGAGGAGATGGCTCCCAATCTTATCTTAAGATGGAATTTGGTTGGGTTCATCACTGAGGATGTAACTTAGTGATTAAGTACCCCTGGGTTCAATCCCTGATACCAAAAAAAAAAAAAAAAAGAAAGAAAAAAAGAGAAAAAAGATTATATATACTTTTTAGTTTGATATATCTCTATCCACTTAAGCAGAAAATGAAAAAAAAATTGACAAAAGTCAAAGCAGAAAGAATAGGTCATGGGTCAATTTGGCTAATAAGCCTGGACTTGAATTTATGAAGCAAATTGAATATTAAGGTTACTGAAACTTTTCAATAATGACTTATAAAGGCAAGTAAAAAACTAAAATTAGATAAAACACCTCCAGAGACTTTCCTGGGGTGACATCTTTTATTGGATGGAATATGTACCTCTAAATTTCAACTTACATATATTCCTTCCTTATCCTCTTCCTTTAAAGTATTTTTACTGTACTTAAGTTTGGCCTAGGACCAGTGTTCCATGCTAATTGAAAAAGCCAAACAGAAAAACAAACAGTAATTATTGCCACTTGTATGTAGATTCCAAAATATTTGATAATGGTTACAAAGTCTGGGTAGGGTGGAAGAAATGAGGAGTTGATAACCAAAAAGCACACAGTCTCAGGCAGATCAGGGGAATGGTAGACATTTTTCTTTTGATATCTACTGCATAGCTTCGTGAATATAGTTAAGAATTAGATTTCATACATTTTAGTATCATTATGAGAGTGAATTCTGAATGTTCTCATCACAAAGTATGTTAAATACTTACAATAGTACTTATGTTAATAGCTTGATTTAATCATTCCACATTGAATAAAAGAATCAGAACCTTACTTTCTAACCCATAATCCCAAACTTCCACAATTTGTCAATATAAAAGAAAAAAAAACAAATAAATAACTCTAAACACAATATGAAAAAAAAATTAGCATTATTTTGGAAAAATCTTATGTCTGATAACTGATTTAGTTAATCAACTCTAGACACCCATTTTCTCCACATGCTATATTTCTAATTTCTTTATTCAGGATTTTTTTCCTTTCTTAGAATTGAAGCCAGAATTAGACAGGCAAAGGGAAATCGAGTCAGGTTGGATCCAGGAGGCCAATTTTGAGTGAGTTGGGGAAGTTGGAGACAGTCCCACAAGGATTGAAATGTTAATTCCTTCAAAACCCTTCCTCCACCCTTATCAAGAAATTGTCCCTGCTTCAATCTGTTGCCAAGGTAACCTGTCCCAGGAATTGCCCCTGCCTACAGTGAGTTTTAAGGTTGTTAATGTGTCCTCTGCTGCACCACCCTGCCTTTCCCCCTTCAGCCCACCATTTCCATCTTTTGGCCATCCCAACAAGGATTTCCCAGGCCTAGCCAAGTACTTAGGAAGAAGAAAGACAGGGGTAGAGGGAAGGAGAACAAAGGAAGCCTAGGGAATATAAACAGAGGAGAAGCCTAGCTTTTTAGGATACCAGGATACCAGCTGTGGCCCACTTCTCCCTCCCAGGAGAAGCCTATGTTACCCCTTTTTAAATAAAACCTGCTTTATGTACTTGCTTAGGCCTGCTTCTCTATTGTTCAAACTTCAACATGTGAGGAAGCAGGATTCCTCACCAATAACCAGTGGTATCAGAATGACCTCTTCAAAAAGGAATGTGACACTAAAAAGTGGCATATATATTCAGAGCAAATACAAATTTAATATATTATTTTTTATAGCACTACTGATTGCTAGTGTCTAGTTGGGTATGACCATTTTTGCAGACAATTAGCAATACTGAGTATTTCCTTGTAGGACTCATGGTCATTTGTATGTCTTTTTTTGAGAAATGTCTGGTAAGTTTTATAGCACATTTTTAAATGGGATGATTATTATTATTATTGAGTTATTTTGGTTTCTTATAAATTTTTAATGCAATACCTTGTCAGATTATAGTTTAGAAATAATTTATCCTATTCCAGAAATTGTCTGTATGACAGGACAGGAAAGTCTGGACATATGAGGAATTTTCAGGAAGGATGTTTTTGACTGAAGGGTCCAGAGGGCAACTATAGCCTAAAACATTCTCTGGACAAAGAATCTGGAAATTCCTTGAACTTTATATCAGTGGTAGGAGGGGCTTGAAGATTTACATGACAAGTGTTTTTTGTCCTATCTTTTTTTAGACTAGACAGAGGCATTTACAAGTTTTTCTTGCTATTGCTTTATTTTTTTTTTTCTGCAAACCTGACATTTACAGAAAACAGGAAACTACCAACCATAATGCCCTTCTACAGAAGTTTTTGCTGATATCCTATGTAAAAAGCTCTCCAACAAGACTAAGAGGAACATATATGTTACTCTCTGGCTTGCTTCATGTTCACTCTAATGATTGTGTTGCTATGCAAAAGACTTTCAGTTAGCTGTAATCCCATTGTCTATGTTGAACCACAATGCAAGAAAAGACCACTGACTCAGTTTTAAATCAAACAGCAACCTTATATTGTTTACACAAATGCTGGCCTGCGACTGTCTCTCCCTGCAGCAGTCCGGCTGCAGCAAAATAACCGGGGTGACAAACAACTTGGGTACATTGATACAGCAGGTGTGGGAGCCCTTTATTGTAGGACAGGAGGGGTATATATACATTCCACACAGCTTATCTTAATTAACATAAACTAGATACAGCAGTCAACCAATAAGGAATCTCCACACTTAATGGCTCCCTGGCATTACTTCACAAACCACTCCCTCTGGCAAAATGACTTGTTAACAGACCCTAACATTTCCCCCTTTTGTTTAATTTAAATAAGGACCATAGTGGTTTTTACACAAACACCATAAATAATCTGCTGCAAGCAGAAGGGGAGGATACAAAATGCCACAATACCAAGCCAATTGATGGCTCCATGCAAGAAGCCCTTGGAAAAATTATACCAGCAATGACACCATTAGCAAAGATATGGAGTTACAATTTGTTGTAGATTACAGTTTGTTGTCTCAGTCCAGGTAAAGCAGTGTCTCAATAGATTAACTCACAGTCTAGGTAAATCACAGTCCAGGTAAGTTCTGCAGGCAGCTAGCTTAAATCACAGTCCAGGTAAGTTCTGTAGGCAGCTAGCTTGATCCAAAGTCTCATCTGGTTCTTAGCAACACTGGAAATTCTTCCACCCTCATCCTCACAGGCACTGGGAGGAAGGCAGGAACTCTGGCAATGCTGTCTAATGAAAATCCTGCAGCATTCCACTAAGAAAACAATCTTTTGAACAATTTAGTACATTATCTCAAGGTTTTTTACATTTGAAATAAGCCTTAATAGTGCTATTACTCATTAGCTTCCAGGTGTGGGAGAACCATTGTAGTTACTGGCCTTGGAAATGATCAAACTTCAGGGAGGAGGGCTGTCTTTTGCCTGCAACATCCCGGGCAGCCCCAGATGGCCCCAGGAAGAGTCTGGGGAATGTTCAGGACTCAAACTTACACTGGGCACAGGGAGCAAGAGCCTGTGAGACTGTGCCTCAGGGTCAGGTCTAGATTTGGGCTCTGGCAGTGGCGTCCTGCTGCCCGGGGAGGGGGGGGGCGTGGGGGGGTGGGGTGGGGAAGCCTGCTGCTGCAGCTTGGAAAGTCTTTGCTGCGCCATGACCCGGCTTGGACACATGGCAGTCGCCACGCCAATTCATGCACCCTCCTGTAATGAAAAGTATTCAGTAATAGCCTTTTGCTGCAACTTTCCTGACAATCCTTCCTCCTCTGAACTTTCTTCTTTCTGACTAGAGTTCGTGGGCTCTTATCAACACATGCCCTAAGTATTCTTGGTTCCATTGGGTGTGAACGTCTAGTGCGTTTGGGTCCCTGGGTAAGGGTCACGAAATAACCAGGACACAGGGGATGCAGAGCAAAGGCAGCAATTTCAACTGCATGCTGAGGTTTATTTGCAAGTTCCTTTTATATTCTTCTTCTAACAAAGCAAGCAATTCTTCAATAACACTTTGCCCACATTGCCCAGATAACATGCCTCAGCAGATACACAGAGCTAACTTCAGATCGTTCCTGCTTATTTGATAAGTACCCTCCTAAAGTTCCTTGTAGACATTATCTACTCCCCTGAGGATGCATCTATCTCTTCAGAATGTACTGTTCCCAGGACAAGTATGCAGGAAGCTTCTTCCTCTTGGCCAAACCATGCAGAACTTGTGACTTGCGATAAGGGGAAGAGAACGTTTCCTCCTCCTAACTGAGGTTTGCCTCAGCTGACCTAAATCACAGCCACAGCTCTTGCAAAGTGTCAGGCCTGAGGGAGCTAAACTCTGCACACTCAAACCCCCAAAATTGGGGTGTCTTCTTCCCTTATCAATTTACTTCTCACCCCTTCCATATTTTCATCATAAAGACAATACAACATTTCAAGACAAAACAAGACACAAACATACTGTATCAATCTTCTCCATTTTCTCAAAATGTCCATTTTTCCTCTTGCCCTATCTGCCTAGGGACAAGCAGATTTGCTCCCGTCCTATCTATGGACTATGGACAGGCAGCTTTTTTTAGTCACTTACCCCCGAGTGTCCCAGGGCTCCCGGTATGGGCTACCATCTGCTGCAGCCCTGCTGGCTGGGCAAACTAACCGGGGGGTGACAAGCAACTTGTATACATTGATACAGCAGGAGTGGTGGCAGTTTATTGTAGGACAGGAGGGGTATATATACATTCCATACAGCTTATCTTAATTAACATAAACTAGATACAGAAGTCAGCCAATAAGGTATCTCCACACTTAATGGCTCGCTGGCATTACTTCACAAACCACTCCCTCTAGCAAAATGCCAGGCGCCATCCTGATTTGTTTACAGACCCTAACATCTCCCAAAACAAGGTCAGAGAATAGCCCCCCAGCACTCCAGGAAAAGTTTTTAAAGCACAAAAAGTTGCAAAAAGGGGTTGTCTTGATAACTTACAGTTAACAGGATTTTGACAAGAATAATACAAAGGGAGATAGTAGGTTAGTGATCTACATGGCATAATATTTTAAGGTAGGGAGTAAATTCAGATACCAACATCAGAATTTATGAGGCACCACTGAGGTTTTAGAGAGAGTTGTTACCTGGTCAGGGAATCCCAGGCATGAGTGAGTTCAGAGCATGGGCAAGAATTCCAAACAAGTTTAGAAATCTCTGTAATTTATAGTAAAACAGAAATTAACTTCTCATGACTTCAAGATAAGATAGCTCCCAATCTTAAAATGATTTAGGCTGGTTCATGAGTGTACTTTTGGTTCTTTTCTTGTACTTTGGAGATATTGTTCAAAATATTCTGTTCAATTCAATGTCCTGAAGCATTTCACATTTTTTTCTTCCTCATTTACCTTCTTAGATTTAGGTCCTACATTTAATGATTTAACCAATTTTTACTTATATAATGTTTAAAGACAGTGTCTTGTTTTATTCTTCAGCAAAGGGATATAAAGTCTTCACACCATCATTAATTGAAGAGACTGTCCTTTGCCAATGTGTTTTGAACACCTTTGTCAAAGATCAGATGAATGTGAGTGTATGGGCTTACTTAATTTTCTTAATTTTGAACCATTGGTTTATGTATCTATTTATATGTCCAAATCATGGTATTTTGAATTACTATATTTTAAGGTCAATTACTGTGATGTCTACAATTTGTCATTTTTCTAAACATTGCTTTGTCTATTTAGAATTGTTGGGGTTCCATATGCATTTTAGGACCATTTTTCTAGTTTTGTGAAGGATTTCATTGATACTTTGATAAAGAATTCCAATGAACCTGTAGATTGCTTAAAATAATATGGACATTTTAACAATATTGATTCTTCCAATTCATGAACACAGGATGTCTTTCCATTTTGTATGTCTTCTCTAATTTTTTATTGAAATTATATAGTTTTCAATATAGAGATAGTTCAAGTCAAGTGAGATACCAATTCATTTCAATAAGAATGGCTATTATCAAAAAGGCAAAAGATAATAGGTCCTGGTAAAGATGTGGAGAACTGGGAACATTTCCACATAGTTCATGGGCATATCCATGAGGAAAACAATGTGGAGTTTCCTCAAAACATTAAAAAAATTAACCTGTTATATGATCCAGGGATCCCCCTAGCTGGTATATATTCAAAGGAAATGAAACAAATATATTACAAGACAACTGTGCTCCCATGCTCATTAAAGCACTATTTACAGTACCAAAGACATGGAATCAAATTATGTGTCCATTAATGGAAGCCTGAATAAAAAGAAGGTGGAATAGATACACAATGGAATACTAATCAGCCATAAAAATAATGTAATCTCTGATCTGCCATAACAGGGATAGAACTGGAAGATATTAGGTTAAGTGAAATAAGCCAGTCACAGGAAAACACTGCATGATTTCATTCATATATTAGTTAAAAAAAATGTCGATCTCATAGAAGTGGGGTTTAGAATGTTGCTTAACAAGGTCTGGGGAAATTACAGGAATGGGGAAAGGTTGGCCAACTGGTACAAAGTTACAGTTAAATAAGAAACATAAGTTCTGGTATGCTATTGTATACTAGAGTGAGTAGGCAAATAGCAAAAATGTAGAATAAATTTCTAAAAGCTATAATAAAAGATTTTTAACGTTTTCACCATAGGTAAATGGTAAGTATTCCAGGAGAATAAATATGTTAACCTGACTTGAACAATACACAATGTATATATGTATTAATACATTCATGATGTCACATAAATAAATACAATTTTGAGTATCAAATAATTATCAATAAAAATCTGAGGCTTCACCAAAGTGAGAATTTGTTATCAGAGTCTGCTCTGAGTTTTAAAATTGAGTGTGGAATGCATTTTTGTAAATATGTTTTCCACCTTAATTTCTTTCTATTATTTTCCAGAAAACTATAATTATTGGAGAATCACAGTGGGATTACATATAAAAATAAACAGAAAAATTTATTTAACAAATGAAATCATCTTATAGCATGTATTGTTAGCCTCTTGAATTTTATCTGTTAATTACTTAGTTGTATGATAAATTTATACTACAATCACTTCCATGATATTCTTCTAATGTTGTTAAGGCATTATGAAATTTGGCATAATTGTTAAGAACTTATGAAAGTTATAAATTTTTGGAATGATTCACTGTTGACATCTATTAATTTATTGATTATTACTAATTAATAAAGGTCAGTCAATAAAAGTTATTTAGAATTATGAACTTCTGCCCACCCTCAATTATCTTGCATGGTAAAAGGAGATTTTTCTCTATGTTAAAAAAATGATAAGAGCTGGGGGTGTGGCTCAGTGCTAGAATGCGTGAGGCACTGGATTTGATCCTCAGCATCACATAAAAATAAATAAGTAATTAAAGTCATATCCATCTACAACTAAAAAAAAATATTTAAAAAAATGGTCAATTTTTGTGAGTTTTTTATAAGCATTAATCAGTGTAGATGGCATATTTTTAAATTTTACTTGGATAAAACACTCAATTATTATACTGATTATTACCCTTCATATTTATGAAATAAAATTAAGATAATTATATTTCCTCAAGTCCCTCATCTATGACAGGTTTATTTTCTGTGAATGTGCCAAAGGTACCTTAATCAAACAACTTCAATTAGTGTTTTCCAGAGAAAGCACTTTCTAGAGAAAGTTCACATGATTCATAAACTTGATGACTTCATGATCCACTTAAATAATAGGAAAGAAGTTCTTGCTGAACTCAAGGGAAAACCAACATGTTTATTTTCATATTTTCCCCTGGGGGTGGGTCACCAGTCTGCCTTTTTATGTACATCTTTTCTGTCTCCTTCTTAAAAACTGCAAACAATTGCCATGTATTTTCTTGGAGTTAAAAACAAGATAGCCAATTTTTCTTCAGAATTTCTTTGTGTCTACGTGTCTTTGAAGGAGTGACTCCTCAGAATAATTGGTAGGTTTAATAGCAGTGCTGAAAACACCTCAGAATTATGGGCTTTAGTAAAAGAGGAGATATTTTACCTAGAGCTTGCAACTGAATGAAAACCATATTATTCTGATCATGAGGGAAAGAGTAAAAGGCAAGTTAGATCCACTAGTATCTGGATGAATGTATCTGGTTGCAATAGGAATTTAAAAGCTTCTACACTCTCTCTGAGAAATAGCCTCCCAATCCTTGGTATCATTTTTATAGTCTTAGTTTTAATTTTCATAATATAAACTTGCATTAGTTTAATCTACAGGAGACAAAAGGAGAAAATAATTTACAACATGCTAAAATAATGGTAAATTAAGTTCTTTCTTGGCTTAGTTACCATCTATAATAAATCTAACATTTTATCTAATAATATCTCAAGAAAGTTGAGAATTATTGGCTCATTTTGCTCTATTAGTAATTTACTTATCTGCGTTTTTAGTTTCCTTCATTATTTATTTTAATTGCAAAAACAGTTATAGATTCATGTGAGGTAATTAATTCAAATCAATTTTTTAAAATTTTTCTCAAGTCTACACCTCTTTTCTTGATTGGTCATATAATAGTTTCATAGATACAAATGTCTAATTCTACTGCGAATATATGCATTTTAAAACATTTATTTTCTTACTTTATAACTCTATCAATATTTGAAAATGAAGCCATTTTGCACTAATAATATGGAGCTTCTTTCATTAAGTATACAAGTGTATTATTTTAATAAGGAAAAATACTCATGGTGATCATTTCCGAGTATATTTGACTTTTCACTTTCCCAAACTTTTATTAGTATTAAATGAATATTACCTTTGTATTATCTTATTTGTTTATAACTTAACAATTTAATGAAAAGGTAACATAGTGAAACCAAATGATCAATATAAAACTTATAATACATATTCTAATAAAAAAAACTGTATTTTACAACATTTCCATTTACACTAATTGTTCTACATAAGTGCTTCTGTGGAAACGTATTAGCTACTGAACACAGGCAAACAGCACTGGAGACCCCATAGTTTTTGTTTTGTAAGAAGGAGATTATAGTTGAAAACAGTGAGGCAATTGTTCATTTTTTACCCATGTGAAAGGCATTGAATGGGCCTCTCCCTCCAGTCCCACCATAATAAGTCATTTACCCCATTCTTAGATGTAGTTTCTGCCAGAGCAAAGCCAAACATTTTCTGACCCAATTTTATGCATTTCACACCTTTTTAGTTTACTCATGTTTGTATAACACATACTATTCAAAACTTTAAATTTTCCATTTTAGGTTTAGCAGTGGCTTTAGTTAGGAAAGTCTTTTTTTCTATTTTAACTTTATCTATGAATGAGAAATTCTTATACTTTTGAAAATATCTCATCTCTGATAATATGTACAAATTTTCATGATGAATAATGAAGGATTTCAGTCCATCTACTTATATACAGGTAAATATGAGATCTGAAGATTTTTAAGTATGCTTTTAAAACATACTTCTTAAATATTTATAAAGTTTTTGCTTGCAAAATATGCAAATATGATTATTAAAAGGTTTAAAAACCTAGAGTAATGGGTACAGTTTTCTTTTCTTGATTTTCAAGTTTTACATAGTAAATTAAAAAGTTATTTTTTGTGTGTTGTCTCCAGATTTTTACCTGTCATTTTTTTGAGATTGAGGACTATATAGTTTCAAAAATAATGTCAAGATTGACACGTAGTGTGAGTGAGCTAATGATGAATATCAAAATGATTCTTGACAACGAGGTGATTATGTCAATGACATTAAATAGAGCACAATATTTTTTATCAAAGCTCACTATTCCTTACAGATTGTCTGTTGTGAAGTGCTTCTGTGGTCTCTTTTGGGTTGAGTTTCCTTATAATTACCAAAAAAAGAAACTAATTCTAAAGAATAGAATCTCATCAGTGCACATACTTATATGTAGTCAATGAAATACACAAAGATGCTCAATATGTTAGCTTTATACCTTCTTAATAGTCTGCATTTAAAGAGTGCATATTAGACTAATTTTACAGAAAAAAATAATCAATGTTCAAAACACTTAATGGTATATTTCCCTTATAAATACTGATGCCCAAACTGAGATTTGGTATCAGTATTTATATTTCTCGACATGTCTCTTTATTTCTTCAGATATTATTCATTCCAAAGATGTAGGCTAACCAATGTTTTCTGAATATTTGATGAAATACTAAGTCAAAAGTCAGAATAAATTTCTGGCTTCTGTTCTGGTGCTTCAGAATCAGGACATGGTACAAGTGTGTGCCTTTTACACATGTGTGTTTGCTTTTTTATCTCTGTAGGTGTTATCAGTAGTGGTTCTAAAGAAAGAAGAAGGAACAGAAAAGAAAGGAGAAACCAAAAAATCCAAATCAAAATTAAAAAGTAAGATAGAAGTGAGTTGACAATATCAGATTGCTGTGGGAAAACAGAACCCAAATGTCAGGATTAAAGAGGCATTGTATTAGTCTAGAGTCAGTGTGCTCAGGAATGAAACACCAGGGGACAGTACATACTGGCTGCAGAGAAGAGAAGTTCAGTGTTTAGGAGAGAAAAAATCAAACACTACTTGGAAAATGCTTGGTGGTAGTCATGAGATTGTCTGCACAGAGAATACAAAGGAACAAAAAAGTAACAATCCCAGCCAGGAGTCAAGTACAACAGATTCATGAAAATAAGCAAGAGAACTGGAAGGAGACGTCAGGAGTTTGCTCACAACAAAGTAGTAATCACACCCTGCTCCATAAGATAACAAAAAACAGACCTGAATATTGAAAAACACTACTGTTACTATGCAGAAACTTTCTAGGAGGGGAGTATAATTATTTAGAGAGGAGCAAGTGCATATGACAGATACCTCAGTTTAAGTCTTCAGAAATAAGTGAAATTATTGGTCTATATTTGTAGAGTGAAAGACAGAGGAGGGAATATAGCATCACCAATAGAAGAAAGTACATTGAACTGATTTGCTGAGTTGGGTATGTAATTCAATTCACATGTACCCATCTGAATATATCAGACAGAGGGAAAAAGTGAGGACTTAGGTTTCAAAAAGCTCAATGATTATGCTCTAACCCACTTGAAATCACTTATTTGACCATTAGCCATTTGACTCCTTTTCTTCATCAAACACATTGAACACAAGAGCATAAATGCATGAATTCATAATAGAAACAACAAATGTATCTAGATACAATCTATGTATGCAAACAGGATGTATGAAATTTTAAATAGATTTCTCATATTCTGTGCCTCTCTGGCTGAACAACATGCAATAATGTTAATGGCACTTTTATTAATTAAAATTATTTATTTGTAAATATCCATTTTCTCTCTTCCTATAGAAACCAAAGTTTACTGCTTAAATGTCCATTCCCTGAAAACTATCCCTGATTAAAATTTCAGGTTTTTTTTCCAGATGATTTTCATCTAAGAGGCTTTCTGAAAATTTCTGCATGAATAAGAAGAACAGCTCTAGGATATCTGAGTTTGTTTTGTTAGGGCTCACCAGCACTCTGGAACTGGAAATTGTCTCTTTTGCATATTTTTGCTGGCCTATGCAGCAATCATGGCAACCTTCTCATTGTGATCGCTGTGATCTGTGACTCTCACCTTCATTCCACACCAATGTACTTCCTCCTTGGAAACCTCTCCTTTCTCGACATGTCTCTTTCCACCATCACGACCCCTAAGATGGTGGCAGATTTCCTCAGGGACAAGAAAACTACTTACTTGTGGGGCTGTATGGCTCAGATGTTCTTCCTCCATTTCTTGGGTGGCAGTGAGATGACTCTTTTCATAGTTATGGCGGTTGATCGGTACATTGCCATCTGCAAGCCTCTTCACTACACAGCCATCATGAGCCGCAGGGTGCTGGTGGGCTCTGTGCTGCTGTCCTGGGCTGTTGGCTTGATGCACACCATGAGCCAGATGGTCTTCACTGTCACCCTGCCCTTCTGCGGCCCCAACATAGTGGACGACATATTTTGTGACCTTCCCCTGGTAATAAAGCTTGCTTGCACTTCAGCCTATGTTCTGGAGTTGCTGGTAGTTGCTGACAGTGGCCTCCTGTCCTTCATCTGCTTAATACTCTTGCTTACTTCCTACTCTATCATTCTGGTAACTGTGAGACATGAATCCTCGGGTGGGCTCCCCAGAGCTCTGTCCACACTGTCTGCTCACATCACTGTGGTCAGTCTGTTCTTTGGGCCCTGCATCTTCATTTACACTTGGCCGTTCAGTAGTCTTTCAGTGGATAAATTTCTTTCCGTGTTTTATTCAGTCATTACACCCTTACTGAACCCCATTAATTACACACTGAGGAATCAGGAGATGAAATCAGCCATAAACAGACTGAGGAACCAACACATGAGCTCCATACACACCTTCTAAACAATAGTCATGGAGATGAAGGGTTTTGTGGAAAACCCACATCAATTACATGTCAGAATAGGTTGGTCTGAAATGGAGGTTCCTTGTAGCTTTTTAAATATTTTTATATCATACATTTAAAGTTTTACAACATGTCCCATTGTTGTATTTCTTTGATATATACAGTTTTATTGAGAGAAAAAATATTTTCATTGAAATTGATTTCAGATATGTATTAGTAAATTGATTTTTTTAATATAATAAGTATTTTGATTGAAAATTTGGCTCATTAACTATATTTAGAAAGTTAGTAGATACTGAAAAGAGAGAAAAACTGAATTTCTATACTTTATTTAAATCATGGATCTTTCAGCTCAATTCTATAGATGAGTAAGGAGAGTCAAGTTTATGTGAATTCTTCTGAGCCCACAGGCGGGGACATAAACATTTACATTTTGGGGGATCCTAACAAGTCAAAAGATTATTTTGTAACAGAGCAAACAAGTTGTTTTTATGATATCAATTGATAAAAGAATGCATTTTTTCCTTAACAGAAATTACAGCTAACAAGAATGACATTGCACCTTTTGTCTTATCTTTCATTCATGTTTGTGTACAGATTTACATCATGCACCTTTCTAAAAACAAGTAGGATCATTACTTTAGTGTTCGTCCCCTGAACAAAGAAAAACTAAAGTAGCCCCCATGGATTCCTGGCATTTATACCATGAAAAAACAAGATTAGGAAAGCTGATATAATTGCCTACAGAAACCCTAAATTTGGAATAAATAGACCATCCATGACCACTTGAACATGTACATAAAAGGCTAAGATCAAAATTGACCCTCAGCTAAATGCAATAGAATTTGATATTTTACCTTTTTTTCCTAAATTAATTCTTTCTTGTGTTTATATTATCATTTACTCGAAAATTGTTTACTATTGTCCCTCAAATAATGCTTACCAATGTAGTGATTTAACTTGCATAAGTGCCAATCAGTTTTCTTTCTTCTCAAACCCATCAATATGGTAATTCTAGAGAGAATTCATTGATCAAAGTGTTGTTATATTTTCATCATATAAATCAAACTCAATATAACCAACTGTGCCTTAATTAATAACTAAGGTACCTTCAATTTCCTAATAATACAAGCATTTTCATGATTAATATTTTTATACCCTCTCTGCATGTAAACCTGTGTAAAAATTTCTGTAGTATAAACACCCAGGGAAGAAAATAATTAATTTCACTAACAGCTACAGATTATTACCTACTTTCAACTGCTGAGACAGATTTTCCACCAGTCAGTATTCTAAAAGATAGACACTCACATCATTTTTGTGCTCTTTCTCCATAGAATACTGACTGATACACATATATGCATATTTATATATGCATATATAATCTCATATGTAATACATGTATTTTATAAGTAGACACATATAATATTTGTTTGCAAACTTGAGAGTAAGGTAAAGACTCAATGATATTTTACTACTGACTAGTTCAGTGCATTTCCTAAGACAGCATAATTTCCAAATCAGGAAATTCACAGTGCTATTTTATGAATAGCTCATCAATAGACTCATTCAATTTTATTAAACACAAACTAAATAAACAAGGTAAAACCTCTGGAACCACAAATTGTACTGCTTCACCATGTCTCTTTATTATGTATTAATCTTCAACAATTCCTCAATTATTCCTTGATATTTTTATGGTGATAAATAATAGAATTTGTAGAGTCTATCAGAGTTCAGATAATGTTTTATAAGGTTTTATATAATGTTTCATAATGTTCATAATATTTTATATGACATACATAATATCTTATAATGAGTAGATTCAGATTAATCACTTGTGGCAGTAGAACCCCCCAAGATGTATCCTTCTCAGTGATTCCTTGACTTTCTGAGTCTTGCTTATTTTACTTAGCATAATATTATTCACTGGTATCCATTTACATGCAAATTGCATAATTTTATTATTCTTTATAATTAAGTTAAACTCCATTGTGTGTGTATATATATATATACCACATTTTAAAATCCATTTATTGGACAGGCACCTGGACTGTTTCCATGACTTGGTTAGTGGGACTTTTACTACTGTAAACATGGATGAATCTATATCACTATAATATGCTGATTTTAGGTATGGGATAAATATTGAGGATTGGAACAACTGGGTCATGTGGTGATTTCATTTGTAGTCTTTAGAGGAATTTCCATACTGTTATCAAAGGTGGTTGTTCTAATTTGCAGTCCCACCTAAGAGTGCTGCTTTTTCAGAATACACTATTTTGAAATGCACAAACACTTGCCAAGTTAGATAATATTCTTGGCCATAAAACAAGTCTCATTAACTTTGAAAGTATTCAAGTCACTCAGAGTTGTACACAGATAAGCAAAGAAGGTTTATTTGTAATAATCTGAAACTGGAAACAACACAAATGTGCCTCAGGACATGAATGTGAAAACAGTTATGGCTTTTAAGTACAATGAAATATTTGGCAATGAAAAGGAATGTTCTATTGATATAAATAGCATGATGAATATAAAAATAATTATGATTAATAAAAAAAAATTGGGGGGGGTTACCAAGGATTGAATCCAGGGCACTCAACTGCTGAGCAACATCCCCAGTCCTATTTTGTATTTTATTTAGAGACAGGGTCTCACTGAGTTGTTTAGGGCCTCGATTTTGCTGAGACTAGCTTTGAACTCACAATCCTCCTGTATTAGCCTCCTGAGCCACTGAGATTATTAGGCATGTGTCACAGCACCCAAGCAAGAAAATTTTTAAAAAGAGTGCATGCTACTCCAGTTTTTTTACATGAAACCCTAACACATGATAGATTGTAGACTGATGGTTGCCTGTGAGGGAGGATATATGGAAGATCTGGAAGGAGATTATCTAAGAACAACTGAGCTTTGGGGGCTAAGGCACATGTCACTATTTAGAGGGTGGTGGTCTTATTACAGCTGTATGCATGTATTCACACTCATTAAATTGTACATCTTAAATATGAGCCCTGTCTCATATATCAATGTACTATAATAAATTTGGTTTTAAATTCAAGAAGTAAAATAAATATATTTAGAACTCATATCAAAGTCCTTTTTAAAAAACTGAAAACAGCTTAATAACTTGACATACAATATGTAACAGTCAGCATCTCATGTAATCATAGAATAAACATTACATCAGGTCATTTGACCAAGATTCTATATCAGTTCAGACAATCTTGACATGTGTTACGGCACTGACTATCACACCTTTCAGAGTATGACCTCTCTGGCAATTTGGAAATAAAATTTGAATATAATGTGAAACTTATTGTGCTTATTGTCCCAGTGAATAAAGTTTCAAATATTCACTGATTTTTAACATTGGGCTGATTTGCCTGATTTTTTACTTATCTCCCTTTTCTGACTTCAAGAGGATGCAACACTTGGTATCACTCTTATAAAGAAGATCTGAAGTGTTATCCAGGTAATTATTTCCATACTTGTGTTCTGAGCATAAAATGGGTTAATTTCCCCCAAGGGATGGCTTCAGGTGGTGAATATAGGACATGCTAAGGGAGAGCACCTCCACAGACACTATCTCCACCCATAAATGGATGTAACACAAGCACACTTCAGAAGACAGAATCTGCTCTAAGAGAAAAGTGTGTTTAGTAAGTCATCTCATTTCTTTGATTTTCTTTAAGATAATTCTTAAAATATTTTCATGCCTTTATTTTAAAGATCCGTGCTCTACCTGGTGGAAAGAATGGCTTCATTAGCTTTTGAAAATTTCAAAAGAGAATCCACAAATTTTCTCCTCCTACCTGTTTCTACTAGAATTTCTATGGAATTAACAAGAGTAAACACAACTGTAATATGCCTTTCCTCAGCGATGCTCTCAGATCCAGGTAGGAAGACCATAGTCATTTCCCCATGAATCAACATGAACTGGTTCTAGTAAAACTTTTTCATGTAGTCCCTGACTTTTAAGAGAATAAAATTATTTTTATTATCAAAGAATGCATAGTAGATGATGATAGCTCTTAGCATAAAGAAAAAAGAAAACACACAGAAACGTTATAAACCTAGTTATTACAAAATATGTTTAAACTAACAGCCTAAGAATAAAGAGTATAATTACGAACTATAGAATATAACTACATATTTCACCTGTAGTTATCACAGAATTAATTAAATCATCTAAGTCCTATATATACATGCAAAATGCAAATATTAATCAATAAATCTGTTGTGTGTAATTATTCACCAACATTTTCAAAAATAATAGTTACAAAACTTATTTTAAGTAGCTATGTGAGTTTTTATGGGTCAGTTGTTTCTCTCAAATATGCATAGTTATCTTTTAATAAATTTCTATCTCAAACATATTTGCAGTAGTATTTGTGACAGTACTGTCTATGTAATTTATTCCAGGGGGTACATAAATATAGAAAAGTGGCCTCATGGTATCTCTGGGTAAGGCTTCTGTATACGTGACCATAGGAAAGCTGGGTATGACTTCCACATGCATAACAGGATTAAATTAGAATATGTCCCTGGGGTAACAGGGAGGTGCTTGTTTCCTATAGGCTCCCACTACTTTCTCTACTCTACTTCCTCTTTACTCTGCTATAAAAATCACCTCAGAGGCAATAAAGATTGAGATTTGCTGCGCCTTCAAGGCTGACACAACTCCTGGCTCAGTGTGGTTGGTTCCCAGTCTTGGGTGGGGACTGGGCCGTGACACTTACCCTCTTGCTCAGCCCCTCGGAGATGACAGACTGGTCCTGCCTGTCTCCCTCGTACACTTGTCACAGGGAGCAACATTTGCCAGAGATCTAAAAGTGGTGCATCTAAAGCCTTGTCCACCTGCAGTGCCCACATCACAGTTCTGGTGATCTTTTTTGTGCCCTGTATCTTCATTTATGTGTGGCCACTCAACATCACCTGGTTGGACAAATTTCTTGTTGTATTTTATTCTGTTTTTACACCTCTCCTCAATCCAGCCATTTATACATTAAGAAATAAAGAGATAAAAAAGGCTTTGAAAAGACTCAGGAGTTATTATATAGGTTCCCAGGAAAAGGCTTAATGCCCAGAAATTCATTGCATGTACTTTAAATTGACAATATGCTGACCTTATAATATAGTTTAAACTTCAAGGAATATAGTTTATAGCTACAAATAGTTCCAGTTTCCAGATACATCTGTAGATTTGAGGCAATGCAGAGATCTTAAATTTTACTAATCAGGCAATGTTGTGAATTATTTCCCTAAAATCCATACAAGAACAATCTTTCATTAAGGAAAAATTATCTTTTCAGTCTTTCAACACCACTAATAATAGGAAAAAGAACCTGCCAGCAAGCGTAGTGACTTTAGTGTTCATCTGCAATGTAACATGCCTCAGTACAGGACACCAAATAAAACCTTATTGTGTGTGAACCACATTAGGCATGTCTACCAAAATAGTGTGGATTTTTCTTGGTGGGACATGAAAGCATTCTAAAATAAGATTCTCATGTTTGTTCATAGCTGTGTGAATATACCACTTTCAACTTATACACATATATAAGGGAGTTTTATGGTATGGTAATTCTATCTCAACAAGACTGCTCTTAAAAAATCCAATTCCAGGAGTACACCCATGGAACCTATCAAAACATGAAAGCTATGTCTTTTAATTTATTCAGTGTACAGGCTTTTTCCTCCTTTGTCAGGCCTGGCATGGCCCAGGAGTGTCACTGGGACTTCAGTTATCCTCTTGGAGAGGAAGTCAGGTGCAAACAAAAGGGTCTTCTGTTGCCTGAAGCTTCTTTGAGCAGCATGAGGTTCTGGCTCTTCTAAGGTAGGGAGACTGCTGGGGTAAATCTTTCATGAGCAACATCCAGTTGTTCCCACACTTTGGACTTCTAGGTTTTCTCTGACAGTGCCTGATCTGAGCTTAACACCCATATCTGGACTAAGTGCTTATACATTTCTGGAGCTGTGTTATTGCATTAGATGTTAAATGTAGGTCAGTACTATCCCTTCACCACAGGAAATAAGCTTCTTTTTTTTTTTCCTATCAAATATATCTTCAGGCCCTTACACTGGACCTTTAAGTACTTGTTTGTAGCCTTCTGCTCACTATTCCTCTGAAGGGAGTCCTACAGTTTAGCAATGAGTAAACAACTCCCCTATAGGAATGCAGTAGCTATTACTAATCTTTGAACACCTGAATCACTTCCCTGCAGGGGTATTCCTTTCCAAATGAATATTTTTTCCAGTGAGGCTTGGTGGCAGGCTAAGGCAGGAGGATTGTGGTTTCAAGGTCAGACTGGGCAACTGGAAAGAAACTAAATTTATAAACAAGACTAAAAACAAAGATCAAAAATATTTTTTCCCCCAGGACCATCAGTGAAATCTTTTAACAATCAGGAATCTTCTTCCAGAACTGGGATTTCATATATTCCCTGCGACTGATTCTTACTTGTCCACCAAGTTGCTCAGTGACTCAGCCACAAATCCACATTTACCATCTACTTTCCCAAGCTAGTCTCGTTCCTAGTTGTGTAAGCTTGGCTAATCCGAGAGGCAGACATAAAGATGGATTCCAGTGTACTCACACAGATAAAACAGCAAGAAAAACAGAATTTGATACACGAATAGTATAAAGATATGTCTAGAACATTATTTATGTTGATAAGGAGACATTTAAAACAAGAGTAAATTCTGTCAAAGTTTTATTTAACAGGAATTCAAAAATAGAGAAACAAATATTTAATGATAGAAATAAGAATAGTCATTCTTTCCAGTGATACTAACTGAAAAGTAGATTAAGGAAACTTTTAACCTTGAGAAAAAATATTTGGTAGTTGATAAATGTGATAATTTCAAGTACATATATGAGGGAAAAATTTAATCTTTTCATTTAAGAGTTTGCACCTTAATATCTGCAAATTAATTCTCATATAGTAACAGGAAATATGAATGGCAAAACTGGGTTCCCCTTGGTGGAATGGGCTGGGTGAGAAATAAAAGCTAAGAGAAATAAAACAGCAAAATATCATAGAACACAGAAAGTAATTTCAAGAGTGGGGGCAGGATGGGCAATTTGATCATACAGATCAAGGTTCTATACTGACAAAATGAAGCCCGGCTCTGTTTTATTTATATTAGGAAACAACAAAGGCCTTCCATAGAATGTTCTTCATCAAAAAAGGTTAAAGGTAGGCTGTCCAGTTCCCAACGGGTTACACCCATCTCCTGAGCTACTATGGGGGAACTTCCTAGCGGAGCAGAGATAGAAGGCACGTGCGTTGGGCAATCTATTGGGAGGGCCACGGGTAGTTGGATAGTTCACATACCAAACCCAAATCTCCCTGGCCACCATTCCTGGAGAAGACCCTCATGTAAATCACAGATGGCTTCCCACACTTACATCCTCTTCAAACTCCTGGGTATCAACTCCTTTCAACATTAGTAATTTATTATTACATAAAACAAGATTTTGAGTCACCCATTCTGTTACACTATCAAAAACTCTCTGACTTTTCAAAAATATTCTATTCAACTTGTCCCATTTATGCCTCATTTTCTCTCCTGAGTAAAAGAGTCTGTTTGCTATATATCTGGAAAGATGGAAATGATTTATTTATTAAAATTAACTGCAGCTACTACTTCTTAAATTACAAACTAAAATAACTCATTTTACTAAAATTAAAAATGTGAAATATATAAATTACAAAATAATCACCCCTAATAAAGAAGTTCTTCATTAGACTTGAAAGCTCTACTGTTTTAATTGGGTAGGCATATAGTTGGTCAGCCATGTATTGCTCCAGAAGATGATTATCTATCATTAAGAAAATGGAAGTTCGGGCTGGGATTGTGGCTCAGTGTTAGAGCGATTGCCTAGCACAGGTGGGACCCGGGTTCGATCCTCAGTACCACATAAAAATAAAGGCATTATGTTGTGTCCATCTACACCTAAAAAATAAATAAAATTTCTTAAAAAAAAAGAAAGAAAATGGAAGTGTCACTCAAGCAACACTTTGACAAATTTTAGAGGATAACACCAGACCCAAGGATTTCATATTTAGGGAAACTGTCAGTGATGGTCTGCTTATTTGTAGTCTTCTTAACTCAGGCTGAAGTTAATTCTCAAAGCTATATAGTATTATGCAGTGGGGCTTTTTGGAGGTAGGTAGACCAGGTCATGAGATTTGGCCTCCATGACCGCATTGTAATAACAGGGAGAGAGACCCAAGGTAGAAAGCTAGTTCTATCTCACATGGAGACAGTCCACAGAGCAAGAAGGACCTCACTAGAGGCAGCTGCCTGATCTTGCACATCTCAACTTCAGAACCGTGAGCCAAATAAGACATCATTCCTCAGGAGAAGATAGGAGAGAAGAAGGTTGGGAAAAAGAAAAAAAGCTTGTAACTTTCAAAGCAACAAGGGATAGAGTCAAAGCATCAAGTGAACCCCTGTTACACTTTTACTATATTCGTAGGAATAGTTCATTTATTTTACATAAATTAAAACCTGATAAATTTCAGAAAAAAATAAGATGTACATGCAGGTGTCCACACGAATGCTGACCTTCAACTTGTAGTTCTGATCATTTGTTCTTCACACACACACACATGTACACATTTTGTTTTATAAGGAACCCAGCCTAATTCCATCTTAAGATTGGGAACCATCTCATCACAAAGTCATGGAAAATTAATTTCTGTTTTACTATAAATTCCTAAGATTTCTAAACTTGTTTGTATTCCTGCCCATGCCTTGAAATCACCCATGCCTGGCTCTCCCTGACCAGATAACAACCCTCTCTGAAACCTCAGTGACCCCTCAGAAGATGCAAGAGAAGGTGGTGAAGCGGGAGGACCTCTTTATTATGAGAAAGTTGTGGTGCACCTTCTTTGAGAGGAAGCTTGTGAAGGAAGCCTGTCAGAAGACCCTCAAAGATCTGAAACTGGACTATCTGGATGTCTACCTTATTCATTGGCCCCAGGGATTTCAGGCTGGTAAGGACTTATTCTCCAAAGATGATAAAGGCAACAACCTCATCAGTAAAGAAACATTCTTGGATGCCTGGGAGGTCATGGAGGAGCTGGTGGATGAGGGGTTGGTGAAAGCTCCTGGTGTTTCCAACTTCAACCACTTCCAGATTGAGAAGATGTTGAATAAGCCTGGACTCAAATATGAACCAGTGACTAACCAGGTGGAGTGTCACCCATACCTCACCAAGGAGAAACTGATCCAATACTGCCACTCTAAGGGCATCATGGTCACAGCCTACAGCCCCCTGGGCTTTCCAGATAGACCTGGGGCCAAAGCAGCAGACCCTTCACTACTGGAGGACCCTAAGATCAAGGAGATTCCTGCAAGGCACAAAAAATCCCCAGCCCAGGTTCTGATCTGGTTCCATATCCAGAGGAATGCGTGGTGAATCCCAAGTCTGTGACCCCAGAACTTATTCTCGAGTACTTTCAGGTTTTTGACTTCCGATTGAGTGATGAGGAGATGGAGACCTTACTCAGCTTCAACAGAAACCTGAGGATCTGTGTCCTGGCTGACCAGGCTAATTTGCAGGACTACCCCTTCACTGCCGATTACTGCAGCTGAATCTCCTGATGAGACACCTGATGGATTCTTTCTCTTCACTGAAGTGGAATTTGCTCTCCCTGAGGCCCATTTTAGCTAAATTTATATGAAATTATATTGTGCTTGATCTTGTCAGAATCTAGGCAAATTTTTTAAAAAAGTTATTAGTGTATTATAATTGTACATAACAGGATTTTTTGAATGCTCTAATCGTCCATGCATGCAACATTAGTTGCTCAATCTCCTTCCCAGAACCTTCTTTCCTAGTCCTCCTCCCTTCCCCTAAGCAAGGTTTTATTTAGATCCATATGTTGAACCAGGAAAAGACTTATCACAGGGAAGTATGACTCAGATGAGCAAATGCCTATTTCTTCCACTTATTTGATCTGAACAAATGTTTGTTAAACAACAGGGTCTCTGCTACCATTGAGGATGCAAAAATAAAAAGAATTAAAAAAATAATGAAGGTAAAAAAAAAGAAATAAACCAAATTCAAAAGGTCAAGGTTAAATGTTTTCACTCAAAGTGGACGTAAGAGCAAAGTCAGCAAAAAGCTCCCATCTAAAAGATTTTGAGTTTTCTCCACACAGAAAAGATGAGGTTTGAGGAGGTAAATGTTTCACCTGATGTAATCATTATAGAACATATACATCTATCAAATGTTACTTGGTGTTGCATTCATATGTACAATGTTATATTTTTATGTACTGGTTAATTGACAAGTGGGATTACATCAAATTTAAAAGCTTCTGAAGCACAATGAAGAGAATAATTAATACACTGAAGAGACTACTTAAAGTAGGGGTAAATCTTTGGCAAGAATGTATCTGACAGAGAATTAATTTCTACAACATATTAAGAACACAAACATCAATAAAATAAGCATTTCAGTTAAAAATACGCAAATGACATGCATAGACACTTCTCATAAGAAATAAAAACAGCCAGTAAATAATTATATGAAAAAAATCCTTGTACAGTGGTGCACACCTGTAATCCCTGAGGCTCAGGATCCTGAGGCAGGAGGATCAGGAGTTCAAATCCAGCCTGAGCAAAAGCGAGATGCTAAGCAACTCAGTGAGGCCTTGTCTCTAAATCAAATAAAAAATAGAGCTGGCAATATGATTAAGTGATCAAGTGACCCTGAGTTCAATCCCCGGTATAAATTATATAGAGTGCTCATCTAGCATGTGTGAGGCCCTGGGTTCGATCCTCAGCACCACATTTAAAAAATATTTAAAATAAAGATAACGTGTCCAACTACAAATAAAAAATGAATTTAAACCAGGCAGAATTTTGAATGATTGAATATTTTCTTCTATTTAATTTCTTAATTGAGAAATGGAATGTAACAAAGCGTGTGTGTGTATGTATGTGTGTGTGTGTGAGTATTGAGCTTTATCAAAAATCTAAAAATGGAACTTCCATATGATCCATTTATTCAAATCCTAGGTATATATCCTTAAGAAATGTAGTAAAAGATACTGGCAGACCCACATTTATATCAATACTGTTCACAAACTATTTACAATAGATAAGACATGCAATCATTCTATGGGCCCATCAACAGCTGAATGGATAAAGGGAATGTGGTCTTTATGCCAGGGATTGTGATTCAGCCATAAATCAGAATGACATCCTATCATTTGTATTAAAATGAATGGGAACAAGTGAGCAGCATGACAAACAAAACAAGGCACACAGACAAGTAGAGCATACTTCCTCTCACATGTAAAAACATGAGCAGAAAAAGCTGAAAACAGTAGAGAAATTATTATTGATTGATAAGGAGGCAAAGGGGAGAAAGCAGAAGGATGAGGGGAGAGGGTAGAAAAGTGGATGGACATGATCAATAGTCAATGTATATTCATGTATAGAAATACCACAATAAGTATCACTAATGTGTATCATTAGTATTAGTAATTCTAAAAAGTAATTTTTAAAAACTTACACATGAATGCACACTAATGTATATCTTTATAATGTTATAAAATTCCCTAACATGAAAAAGTTTCTCAGAGGTAGAGATTATTTTGGACTAGTAAAGCTCTAAGATACTACTTTTAACCAATTCTAATGTACTATGTTATACACTGAGAAATGGCAGCCAAAGAAAGTCTGTAATTATATAAAAAAGGAAATAAAAACTCCACAAAATCCAAAATTAAGACTTTGTGTTTCCAAGGATACTCCCCTGCTCCCCCTCCCTCTCATTTCCAGCCCCTTCCTCTCTGTCTGTCCACGACTTTCTGAGTTCACCCATCTCTTTGGGCATTATCACTCTTTCTTTTCATCTTTAGTTCTGTATTTTCATATGTATTTTTGTTTATTTGATTTTTCTGTGCTTTCTTTCCAGATACTGATATATTTAACTTTTTTTTACTCCTAAGGATCTACTCTACAGATATATTTTTCATGCAAGATTACTTATGTATGTTCAAAGTTATTAGCAGCATTGACTCTAATAGGAAAGAAGCCCCAACAAACATTACCTTCCTTCCTTTACCTCTTTTATTCACTTTTCATCATCTCCTATTGCCTTTCTGTCTGAACTTGACAAACATTTGAATGAAAGAATACTTGACTGAATATTGTATTTACTTTGTAAAATTAAAGTTCCTTATTTTAGTTTTAATGTTGTTCAGAATAATGCCATTGTTCTTTTTCATGTATAAGAAAAACTAGGAAGGGCTGGAATTGTAGCTCAGCAGTAGAGTGCTCACCTAGCATGTTGAGGCCCTGGGTTCCATCCTCAGGACCACATTTAAAAAAATTTTAAATAAAGATACTGTGTCCAACTACAACTAAAAAAAAAATTTAAAAAAAAGAAAAACTAGGCATAATTTTGAATGATTAAACATTTTCTTCTATTTAATTTTCTTAATTGAGAAATGGAATGTAACAAAGCACATTTTTAGAAAAAAAAAGTATAACTATCAATACAAAACGTGCAATAGATTATTATTTTATTTGAGAGGACAAAGACCTAAAGGAATTGGTCTCCAAGACACCATGAAGGTCTTTAGATAAGCATAATTAGTTATTTCTGACAATTGATTAGAAACCTAATGTATTCTCTTCATCTTACTCGTTTGCACCAAAAATATGCAGATACTATGATATTTATTATTGATTCAGGACCACTATTTAACTTCCTAGATAAGATCTATGACTTGTCATCCCAGATATGAGTTACTTATCTAAAATAACCTGTCTAGGCTTACTGCTTTCATTATGCCTGATTAACATCTGACATTCTATTATCACTGCCGATAACAAATTGTCAAATATTACACAGATACATGTAATCCTATTCTTTTTTTAAAATTTTTATTGTTGGTTCTTCAAAACATTACATAGTTCTTGATATATCATATTTGCACTTTGATTCAAGTGGGATATTTTTACCCCGTATACAGATTGCAGAATCACATCATTTACACATCCATTGATTTACATATTGCCATACTAGTGTCTGTTGTATTCTGCTGCCTTTCTTATCCTCTACTATCACCCCTCCCCCCCTCCCTTCTTCTCTCTCTACCCCCTCTACTGTAATTCATTTCTCCCCCTTGTATTTTTTCCCTTTCCCCTCACTTCCTCTTGTATGTAATTTTGTATACCCCTGAGGGTCTCCTTCCATTTCCATGCAATTTCCCTTGTAATCCTATTCTTGTAGCAGCACAATAAAAATAACCAAGTTATGGAACAAGCCTAGATATCCATCAACATATGAACAGATGAAGAAAATATGGTGTATATACACCATAGAGTTTTATTCAGTTATAAAGAAGAACAAAATTATGTCATTTAAAGGAAAATGGATGGAACTAGAGAGTATAATGTTGAGTGAAATAATGCAGACTCAAGATTAAGGGCCAAATATTATCTCTCATATGTGGATATCTGGAGAGAAACAACAAAGAGAAAAAGGTATCACAACAAAATAAGACAGACTAGTAGAGAAGAAGATGATCAGAGGGATGAGTACAGGGAAAGGACAGGTACTAGGAATTGAAATTTACCACAGTATGTTATGTACGTGTAGAAATATACCATACTTCTAAGGACATTAAAGACATTTTGTTATATTTCAGATCTCTTTGGCTGAGTATGTTTGCTAATGCATGTGGGACTTTGCGTTTGTGTGTTCATCAAATATGTGCTCCTGTATTTTAACTACTTATTCCATAATATTATAACATTCTTGCACAGCTACTGTGCAGAAATTATCATGATATAACTCTAAAACCTTTTCATCAGGATAAATATATCCTCATGTACATTATGTAAATTTCCAGTGTACCTTTCAGCCTCTAACAGTTTCCTTGTCTGGATATTTTACACAACTGTTTTGTGTTGTCTTCTTCTTTCATACAGAACAGTCTTATTCAGGTTCCTTCCTATTGCATCATGTATCAATCAACACTTTACTGTTCTTCTTTTCTTTCTTTTCTTTTTTTGGGGCCAAATTGTATTTGTGTATTTCATAGCACTTTTAAAAAGTATTACATGTAACTAAAAATCAAACCAGCATCTGAATATTTCACATTGCAGTAATTTGTTCTAATCAGTAGTCATTTCTCTTCCATATAATCCACTACAACAGTGAACTATGTAGTCTCAAAGTATTAATTATGTATTTGTTAAATGTTTTTATATTAAACTAACACAAATACATGATTTTTAAAAATATCTGTAGTAAAAGAGAGAAATTCCACTGATTTCAGCACTCCAAAAGATTACCTTGTTACCCTCCATCCCAGAATGAATACTTTCTACCCTAGAGACTAGTATACAGACTAAATATTATTTCTCAATTTCTCCATGATGATTGTAACTCTTATTTAGACAAAGCTTTAGACAGAAAAAGTGACTTCTTTTTTGTTACTGGAATTGAACTCAGGGGCACTCCACCACTGATTGACATCCCCAGCACTATTTTGTGTATTAGTTAGAGACAGGGTCTCACTGAGTTGCTTAGTGCCTCACAATGCTGAGCTGGCTGTGAACTCACAATTGTCCTGTCTCACTCTTCTGAGCTATTGGGATTATAGGCATGCACCACCTCACCTGGCTAAAATGGGAAATATTAAGTCAAACAAAGTCATGATTTGTCATTTAATGCCTTGATGAAATAGTGTCAGTTAATGAAACACCAATACTTTCCTAATCAGTTTTAACAGGGGTATACACACTCATTTAATCACTTGCTAATGAGACTAAAGAAGAAAATACATTGCAAATTTAAAGTTAACTGCAATTAACTTTAATTTAATTATCTCTTAAATGAGTATATTATATGTTGTCTATGGCCAATACCAATGCATTCTGCATTAATTATATTACTTAGGATAGTCAAATTAATTTTCATATTATTAAAAAATATCTGTGAGAAGGATATCATTTGGCTACCATTCTGACATTCCGAGAAGCAGATTTTAGGTATATGGTAAGCAAAAAAAGGTATACTAATTAGAATTTAAGAACAGGATATAGTGCCTAAACAGGATCGGCACCTCGTCATGTATATAACCAGGGTAATACTTCTAAGTCAGATCAAAGGCACAGATCTTGTTTTAAGTGCCTGATGACCAGTTTAGATTGAGAATTCATAAGGCTATCTATGCAGAGCATGACATCAGAATTATCATTGCAATTCAGAAAACAAACAGAAAGATAACAAGCCAGGACTTGGGCTTCTGTAGGACTTGAAAAAAATACTTTGTTATGGGTCAATAAGGAGAAGGGACCCACACTTTGCCCATATTCTGACAATCAGAAATAGTGAATTACCATTAACAACAATGATTAGTCATCAATAACCCCAAAACAGAGAATCTTGCTAAAGTTTATGTTGTGCGTTAGTGAGTAAATTCCTAAGACATTGTAAGCAAAGTAGCTTTGAGTCCTACAGAAGCACAGTTCTATAGAAACTCATGGTTAAATAGGAATGAAAGTGTAGTTAGAAGACCTGAGCGTTGGTGAAGAATGAGTAGAATGAAAGAAGGGTAAATTCAGGGTTCACGAGAATTATGGGGCATAAGTTGCTTTCAACTATGCTAATTTGGGATGTAGCAAATATTTTTTTTTTTACTAGGAGAGGATATATTGAGCAGAAAAAGGTTGGTCATAACAGGTAACTGTTGAGGACCACAACCAAGTCAAGATAGCGCCTGGCACTTTGCCAGGAGAAGTGGTTTGTGAAGTAATGCCAGTGAGTCATTAAGATGATGAGGATTCCTTAATGACAGACTATAGCAGGTAACAATTTGCTTTTGTGATTCTCCAGATTAGGGAGGGATGGACACAGAAACAGCACAGTGGTGACAGAATTCATCCTCCTTGGTTTGACCCAATCTCAAGATGCCCAAATCCTGCTCTTTGTGCTAGTCTCAGTGTTCTACCTCATAATCCTCCCTGGCAATGTTCTTATCATTCTTACTATAAGATCAGATCCTGGACTTAATGCTCCCCTCTACTTCTTCCTGGGCAACTTGGCCTTCCTGGATGCCTCCTACTCCTTCATTGTGTCTCCCAGGATGCTGGTGGACTTCCTCTCTGAGAAGAAGGTGATCTACAGAGGCTGCATCACCCAGCTGTTTTTCTTGCACTTCCTTGGTGTAGGGGAGATGTTCCTTCTTGTTATCATGGCCTTTGATCGCTACATTGCCATATGTCGGCCTCTACACTATGCAACAGTCATGAGCCCCAGGGTCTGTTATGCATTGCTGTTGGCTCTGTGGCTTGGGGCCTTTGCCCATTCCATTGTGCAAGTGGCCCTTATCCTGCACTTGCCCTTCTGTGGCCCAAACCAGCTGGACAACTTCTTCTGGGATGTGCCACAGGTCATCAAGCTGGCCTGCACTGACACCTTTGTGGTGGAGCTCCTGATGGTCTCCAACAGTGGCCTGCTCACCCTGCTGTGCTTCCTGGGCCTTCTGGCCTCCTATGCTGTCATCCTCTGCAGAGTAAAGGGGCACTCCTCAGAAGGGAAGAGCAAGGCTATCTCCACTTGCACCACCCACATTATCATTGTGTTCCTCATGTTTGGACCTGCCATTTTTATCTACACCAACCCCTTCCGGGTTTTCCCAGCTGACAAAGTGGTTGCTCTCTTTAATACAGTCATTTTTCCTTTTCTGAACCCTGTAATATATGCACTTTGCAATCAGGAAGTGAAAGCCTCCATGATAAAGCTGTTATGTCAGCACAGAGTGTTCTAAATGAAGTAGAAATATGAGTAAATCAACAGCAGAGAAAGTCCAATCAAAATGAAATAAATTATTTCTTTATGCACTGAACAAATGAGTCATTTAGTAAATATACTATTACCAATCACTTTCAATTTTCAGGCTGTGTGGCATTTGAAGGAGATAAACAACATCCAGGTGTCCTAGGATTATATTCAAGTGAATAAATATAGGTAAAACTATTAAATCAGAAAAAATGTCAACAGCAGTGCTACACTCTAGATTGACTGGGGAGGTGCTAAATACCTTGCTTTTAATTGTCAATAAAACCAGCTGAATCCTTGGGATTCAGCTGATTCAAGATGATCTGAAAGTAGTAACCACACAATTACCTGAGATATTATAGAAAGAAAGGATGACTAATACAAGGATCCACAATTTTATAAGTTTGGTACATTTGAAGACCACAAGAAGAACAATGTAGCTTAGTGGTGTTGAAGCATTTGAAAGTGGCAAGAATTGAAAAGAGGAGAGGTTGGCAGGTAAAACTCTCCTAAAGGATTTTCAGCCAAGAAGTTCATACCATTTAAACCTTAAATGAGTTTATAAAAGGTATTAAACTGGAGAGTATTAATGTTTTCTACTTGTCATAAGGAAAAAGACTCAAGACTCTGAAGGAATATGGGAAATAAAATTTCATTAAGTAGAAAAAATTCATACTGTTAAGTAATTTTAATGGTGCCTTAATTAGTTTCAAATTTTTCCTAAATTTGAAAAGTATTGTGATTTTCCTCACTGTTATTGTTAATCTTGGAGAGGAATTTGAGTTCCCTTCAAATGATTTCATCCTGAATGTAATTATGTTGGCTATTTGGTATGTTAATCTTTATTTAGTTATAGATGACTAAACCACTTCAATTTTTTTCTTTGTCTCTTTGTTTGCTTGGATGGGGGTAATACCAAGTATCCTATATTTGAAATAGTTGAATGGGTGGTAAAAGAAGCCTATGAACTTGGAATCAAGTTATATATATAAAATATGCATTATATATATATATATATATATATATATATATATATATATATATACACATACATACATACAGCAAACTGGTCAATTGAAGAAATCCTGTCCTCATAGCAATTATTAATATGCAGAATACAGCAATTATTTTTCCATTTCAGGCTATAAGTTCACAAAACTGAAATTGTGTATAATGCTCAGGAAAATTGCTCAGAGCTTCTCTAGCACTAGTATATAGTAGATATCTCCATATAAAATGGAAACCTTATATCCTGCAGTCCCTATGCCACTTCCCTGATTTCGGAATTTAAGACTTACTAAGTCAATCAGAAGTTGTAAGAAGACTTTATCCATGATGCCTCTGGAGAAGACAAAGTTGGATTCTGTCTTAAGAAGACTGGAAATCAGCTTCAACCTACAGTCTTCTTTGGATGAACAAGGGCTTTCTAATGGTTTGTTGTGAGGTGCTTCCCTCTGCATTATAGGTTGCTGGGTAGCATCTCTGACCTCAACCTACTAGAGGTAATGTTTGCCCACACTTGAGATTCTCTGAGTTAAGAAGATTAGCTTCCTCATTTTGCAAATAGTACATGATCTAGTGCCTATGCAACTTATGATTTTTTAAAAAACTGTATTCATAGTATAATAAAAATCACTGGAAAATATTAGTATGCTATCTAAATATAATAAAAAATCATTTGTATGTATTTCTATACTATCCAGAGTATGAAAGAAAATAATATCATTAAACTAACTATGATGACTGTGTTCAAAATGGTAGAAAATAATGTATAAAAAAGGTAAAAGTTCAGACACATGGCACATGCCTGTAATCCCAGTGGGTTAGGAGGCAGAGGCAGGAGGATCATGAGTTCAAAGACAGCCCTAGCAAAGCAAGGCACTAAGCAATTCGGTGAGGCCCTGTCTCCAAATAAAATACAAAATAAGGTTGGGTTGTGGATAATTGTTTGGTGCCCCTGAGTTCAAACCCCATCCCCCCCAAAAAAGATAAAATAATTTCAACAGAAAATTATAATTCAAGAAATCGTCAACTAAAATTCTATTAATTAAAAATTGTTAAAGTAAGAATTCATCACAACTTTAAAATTGATTAAACACAGGAAACTGCAAAAAAGTTAGTTAGAAATAAAGTGAATAAAAAAATTCAAATGAAATGCAAATTGGATAAAAAGGAAAATAAGGAAAGGGTATTAGAAATATGTAAGATACAATGGAAATGTACTACCTATATGTAGTTGACAACCAAGTAGTGTGGGAAAAAGAGAAAATGGAAAGATGCAATATCTGCAGAGAACTTCTACAAAGTGATAAACAGAATCAACATGGACCATGGACCAGAAGTCTTTGGTCCATAAGCAGAATAAGGTTTTGAGAAAAAAGACCCAAACACACGAATGTAAAGCAGATAAAAGTCAATGATAAAGAGACTCTTAGAAGTCGCTGATGGAAAGAAGCACATATTGACTTGAAAGGATGAACAGTAAGGACAGCTTTTCCCCATAAAACAAACATGGAAATCAGAGTACAATGATACCTTGAAACTGCTGAAAGATGACAAAACAAGTCAAATAATTGTTATTAGATAAAGAAAACCATTTAAGTTAAGAGAAAGACATTTTTAGACAGAAAATCTGTTGTCTGAGAATTTGTACTAAATCAGTATTAGTATTTAGAATAGTAGTTCTTCAGTAAAGAGACCCTAATCCTGAAAGGAAACAATAAATTAAATGAAAGAATACATTAATTGTCAAATTGATACATGTAAATAAATATAGACTGACTATTGACAGTACAAACAGTAGTGTATTTTAAAGGTTTTATCATACATATATGCAGTACATACATACAGCATGTATATAATATATACATATTATACATATTGTGTGTCTGTATGTGCACATGACAAGAGTCATGAACAATGAAAGAAACAATAAACAAGGAATTTAAGTGTTCTATGATTCTAATATATGAAAATATTTGGTCAAGCTAATACTTCGAGTAGAATCTTTGGATATATGTTTAATCTTTATGAAATCCTGTAAAATACTAATAAGAAGTCTTCTAACTGTAAAATTCAGGACAAGTTTTGAAAAAGGATTATTTTGCCTGAAAACAGCTAGAAAGAAGAAAGAAAGAGTGTCTGAAATAAGAAAAAACAGATAGAAAAGTAAATAAGCTAGAAAACACAGAAAAGTAAATAAACTACAAAAAATAAACATTAAAAGCTTCATTTAAATTCTGGAATTGCTAAACTTCAAGCATGAATGCTTTCACATACTTAATAAATAGGTAGAAAAAAGCTGAAATAAAAGGAAAGTTTGAAATAAAATAGATACATTTGTTGTTTGTTGTTCATGAGTTCCATATTTGTTTATTTGCCTACTCAGGAAATTTATCTGAAACCCCAAGTCAACATCTGTTATGCTTTTGGAGTGATTTGAGGACATGCAGAGAACAGCAGAAACAAAACAAAAATCCTTGAATCACCCTGTGTGTGCACTCCCAGCTAAGGTGGCACAAAGTGACACTGAGTTTTCTTTCAGCTCTCTTCCTGTAACAGGTGTCCTTTTCACAGTCTGTTCACAGCATTGTTTTCCATGTATTTACAGTTGTTGTTGGTGATTCTGCTGTTTAAAGGGCCCCCAGTCAGAGTGCTAAGAATGTTCCAAAACACAAGGAGTCTGTGATATGCCTCAGAGACCAATGCTTGTGTTAGGTAAGCTTCATTCAAGCAGGAGTGATGCTGGTGGCAGTGAGGTCATTTTAAAACAGGAATCTTTTAAAAAAAAAATAAGCACAGATAAAACAAAATAATGTATTGATTCTTTGATGAAAATGTTGAGACCAGAGATTTGTAGAAAGATATGTTGCATTATTCTCTAAATTATTCTCTAAATTATTAATAAACATTAATGATTAATTATAATGTTATTTTATATAATATAAATAAAAGTTTCTTTTAGGTTGCCATTTTTTAAAGTTAGATAAATAATTAGACTGTAATAATCACATTTTCTGAAATGGCAAAAGGATATTTTAAAAATCCCCAGTGTATTTCTACCACTAGTCTCTGAGGGATCTAATAACTATCAAATGTGTTTTCTCCTATATGTCCCTTACCAATGGATACTTTTAAATACTGTACTCTTTTCAATCCAGAGCAGACAAGTTCACTGGATGATGAAGACTAAGCATTTCAGGATTTCATAAAGTTGTTACTTCCAAAGTCCAAGTGCAACCTGGTAGGTTTCCTGACCCTTACACATTACCCTACCTTTAAACTACATATGCCACACTATTTGAAGTTACAAATGGAATGTGTATCTAAATAATAAATACAAATGCCAAATTTCTAAAAGAATGAGGGGATTGAAAAGAGCTAACTAAATGGAAATAAATTTGATTTTGTTTCAAATTGAAAAAAATATTAAAAATACATTTTATATTTGGTGCTAAGAAATTAATTCAATACTCCTATCTGAATAAGTCATCTTTAGAAAAGAGATGATGTGTTTAAATTGTTTGCCCACACTGATCAGATTGAATGGTTTTATATTATCACATGATAAAAGAATCTTTACCTACTCTCTTTAAGGCATGCAATAATTTTTAAAAGTGGATATATAACAAGACTGCCAGCATCAAATGCTTGATCCATAGCTTAGAAAGTCACATCATATTACCACACATGATACTATTGTTATATTCATTAGAATTTAAGAGGAATGACATGAGAAAAAATCTAACATCTCTAAGAAACAGTCTAAAATGGGTAAATATTTAAACACTAATTCAACTGGAAAATAATCAATAGTTTGGAGGTTCATGTGCTCCTGCAAGTACTATTTATATACTTCCTAGAAATATAGACTGTCCAGAGGAAATAACTGCACATGATAGTCTTACAGAAAGAGTGCAAGCACAATCAAAAAGTCCTGGTGGCCAGTGAGAATAATTAGACATTTCCACTTTTGAATTCTGCTCATTTAATTTTTACATAACTCTGGAAGATGGAGTCAAATATAATGGTTGGTATATGAAACACTTCTCATAAGATACTTCTCTTAATGCTAACTATGCAAGGGAAGGGTATGTAATTGCATGGTTGGTATTTGGGACACCTCTGATAAGATATTTGCCTAGCTATGCCAGGGAAGAGTATGTAATTGCATGCTTTGTGTGGTTAGCTAGAGACACAGTGTATTTTCACATTTAAATCGTGTGACTTACAGGTTAAAATTTACAAAAAAAAAAAATTCCCACGTATCTAATTTTCTTTTTTAATAATCATTATTTGGTATGGTTATAAGATTCTGATAAACACAAGAAAAGTTCTAGAAATAATTCACAGACTTCTAATAAGAATTGCATTGCGGCCCTACATCAAGGGAAAGGGGAGGCTCTTCACTTTATGGCTTAAAGTAGATCAAGTTCTGACCTCATTAAATGTAAGCCCTTTTTTTAAAAATTCACTTAGCTGCTGTGTCCGCCTCAGTCATTGGCACAATGTCTTTGATTTAATTCATCCTGAATAATCTTAAGTTCAAATAAGCCTTTGTGAAAATAATTGAGAAGAAACAAAGATCCAAAAGGGACAATAACTTTCATGATACTGTACATACAGTGCATCTACATTTTTTGTGCTATTGTCTTTTCTTTTTCTTTTAATAAGCAAAATTAATGGTTCATCTCTCTTATTTTTTCTCAAATTCTTTGAGAAAAATTGGATAACACAATAATGGTGATCTTTGGTACATCCTAGTCTTAAGGAGGTGATTTTGAAATTTCTCTGTATGGTTGATGTATAAAGACATATGCACTAAATAGAAATATCACATTCAGATTTTTGAATCCAGTTTTGTAAAACACTTGCAAGCAATTATTTTGTTGGATAAATAAGCTGAATAACATTAATGTTTATAGAGGCAATAGGAATCATTCCAGTCTAAAACCTCTATCTTTCCTGACATATTGACTTTAATTTCAATTAACAATGTAACTGTATTAACATTAAACATTACATTAATGATATGAGTATTCTCTCTTATAGATCCTTTCAGTAATATACAATGCACCTTTTGTTTGAACACTGCGTTTTAAAGTGACAATGATGAAACTTTATAGTGCATACTGAAGATAGGATATGAATGTTTCAGTCAATGAACTTTTGCAAAGCTCAAAGATAAAAATGTACTTCATTATTGATTTTCAAAGTTCTTTTTTATGTTCATAATAAACTAAGAATTCAACCACGGTCTGATATGGAGCCAAACATGAAGACAGACTTAAGGGTTGATGCTCTGAATAAATGATAAAGTGAAATGCAGAAGTAATGAATAGGAACACTGTCTTATTATTCTCAGTGACTTTCTGTGTTTTCTTCTCTTTTAGACAACTTCTGACAGACTCACAAAAGTAGATACATGGATATCCTAAGTAAAAACACAAGTATTTCTGAGTTTATCCTGCTTGGACTTTCTCATTCCCAAGAAATTCAAATATTCTTTTTTGTTATCTTCTTTCTTGTCTATGTAGCCATTGTAGTGGGGAACCTTCTCATAGTGATCTCTGTGATATTTGATAACCATCTTCACTCACCCATGTACTTCCTTCTGGCAAATCTATCATTTTTTGACCTATGTCTTTCCTCTGTTGCAACTCCCAAAGTGATTGCAGACTTCCTTAGAAAACGCAAAACCATCTCATTGTGGGGCTGCATGGTCCAGATGTTCTTTATGCGCTTCTTTGGGGGTGGTGAGATGTCTCTCTTGATAGCGATGGCCATTGACAGGTATGTGGCCATATGCAAGCCCTTGCACTACCAGATCATCATGAACCGCAGGATGCTCATTGGGTTTCTGGTGCTGTCATGGGCAGTTGGATTCATTCATACCACAAGCCAAATGGTTTTCCTGGTGGGTTTACCTTTCTGTGGTCCCAATGTTGTGGACAGCATCTTCTGTGACCTCTCTCTGGTCATTGAGCTGGCTTGCACTGACACCTATGTCCTGGAGCTCCTGGTGATTGTGGACAGTGGGCTCCTGTCCCTGGTGTGCTTCATCCTCTTGGTCATATCCTACATCATCATGTTCGTCACCCTCTGGCAGCGCTCCTCCAGGGCCTCCTCCAAGGCTGTGTCCACACTCTCTGCTCACATCACTGTAGTGACCCTCTTCTTTGGCCCCGCTATCTTCATCTATGCTTTTCCGTTCAATAGTTATTCTGTAGATAAGTTTCTGTCTGTGTTTTACTCTATAATCACCCCCTTCCTTAATCCAATTATTTATACTTTGAGGAATCAGGAGATGAAGGCAGCCATTAAGAGACTGAGCAGTCAACAGATTGGTTCCTGTGTTTTCTCTTAGATATTGTTTGTGTTCTTGCTTATTTGTCTGCCTTCTACTATTTTAGGGACTTGAGTCTTAAGTACTTAATCAAGTATGATATCAGTTTTATTCCTGCCATATTCTGTATATTAAGGCACTGTAAGTGTTTTGATTTAAAAATTTTCATAACAGAGATACATTTCTGGAAAAGCAAACATTATTTTATAACACGAGTCTTAAGATATCAAAAATATGTAAACACAGTGTTTCCTTATAAAATCTTTGTAATATTTTGGTGAATGAAATTGCGAACTATTTACTTTTAGTAAGAATATCAAGATGATAATTTTTTACTTCTACAGTTGTGTTCTTTAACTTAATGTTCTTAAGATATCTTCCATTATATGTCAATATTATGAAGGTTTCTCAGTGGTATTAAATTAGAATTTGTAAAAACTTTCTTCAATTCTATGGCCTCAATAGTGTACTAATGGTATAAAAAATTAGGAAAACATTTTCAAACATTTTTTTGTGTTTTTAATTTGTTTCCTAATATTTAAAATCAATGGCAGTAATAATAATTAAAACTTTTGTGTCAATATATTTTTATACTAAATAATAAGCGTTATTCAATGTGTCTTTATATTAATTGAAGTATTTATAAAGCAACCTTTTTTTATAGTTACTAAGAACCAGACTCCTTTTCAAGCAATATAAAACATTGTTAGTGATATATGTCTAGTTCCTGTCCCAGAGAGGATTACAAGGTTGAAGTGGGATGAGAGATCTATGTTACTCATTGTGATCTCAGAAAACCACTGTGAGAATGATATGTTTAAACCAAGGATATAAGAATTAAGGAAACTGCATAACAGCACATTAAAGAGAGGAAGAGATTTTCAGACAGAAGTGTCAGTCTATAAAGGTATTGTGGAGTCAAAAGAACTGTGTCTACTGAAGATAGACCTTTATGAATTAAAGATGGCAAGTTTAATAGTGAGATTGAATACAGGTGAAGACTTCAGAATATGTAAGTAGTAAATCCTCTTGTTTAATAAAAATTATAAATAAAGGAATTTAAATGGGAGGGATTAGAGATAGTAACCTTTGATTTTAATACAGTTATGTCTTCTTAAGTAGATAATTGAAAAAGGGAAGTGAGCTGGCTTTTCTTCTTATCCTGATCTGTTAAATGATAGTAAATTTATTGAAACTGTACAATGAAGCCTTTTAAAGGTAAATAAAAATCTACAGTTATGCAAAAAATAAAATCTAACAGACCATTTCCAGGTGATGTCCTACCTGGAAATCAAGCTTACATATCTTCCCTTTTTACCCCTTTATGTTCCCTACTTCAATTTGGCCCTAGACCATGTCTTTTAAATTGTTTATCTTTATTTAATAACTAATACTTGATCATAGATATAAGAATAGTTTTTGTGTCTAGTGATACTGATTGCAAAGTGTATAAAGGAAACTTTTAACTTTGAGAAAAATATTTGATAGTTGATAAATGTGATAATTTTAGGTACATTTATTAGGGGAAAAGTTTCCATCTTATGATTTAAAAGTTTGAACTTTAGTATCTGCATATCAATTCTCATATAATAGGAATGAAAAGTCAATTGGTAAGAAAAAAATAGCAAAGCCAAAAGAATGTACTGGTTTAAGATAGTGTTCAGGGTAGATCTTTTCAACATATAGGCAACAACAACAACAACACAAATTGGCACATGGTAGATACCCTATTCGTTATTAAAAAGCAGTGTCTTTTTTCGTTATCATACACCTCTTTTTTTGAAATCTTCCCTTAGGTAATTTCTAGCCAACTCTGCATTCTGATAGCCAGTGGCTAATTATATCCCCCAAAGACAAAGCAGGTAAAGGGGCAAGAAATTATGTTTGCTGGACTTTAGGGACATCTTGTTATTTATTTGTATTTTTTTTTCATTCTCCTCTTTGCCTTAATTTGTAATTTGTCTGTAAGTTTGCCTTATGCATTAAATTTAAATAACTAATGTGTTGTAATGGATTGTGTTTTCTAAATTGCTATTTTATTGCAACAAAATAAATTTCAATACACCAATAAATTATTTTTTTGTAAACTTTTTCTTTAATGGAACTAAGGTTTTAATAAATGACCATTCATTATGATTTAGACAACAGTTGAAAACATATGACTTTTCTGTGTATGTATATTAAATTTTCTCCCAAACTAAGAAACTGAGTCATCAAAGGAAGAAGTCCTATCCTGTAACTTGATTAAGCCATAGTCTTCCTGCTAGAAAGAAGTTGATGTATTCAGCAGCTCAGGGAAGTGGAGTTCTCCAATTTCCTTGTGAATGAACAAAGATGAATGAATGAATAACAGAAGATGGATCAGAGATTCAATTTATCTAAAGATTCATTAATGTTCCACTAAGAATAGTTTCCACTTATGATCCAATGTGGACTGGGGAAAGACATGGCTGTTTCTTTTAGATTGAATTTTGTTCTACAATCATCTTCTTCCTTCTTTAGTACTGTTAGGGTACCTGACACAAATATTCATCAGAGACACATCTCTGAGTTCAAGCGAACGCTCATTGACTGAGAATATCTTCCAGGCTGCCCTTCTGCAATGTGAAACAGCCTGCTGAACGAGATATTCCAGTACAATGGAGTAGTTAAAAAATAACCTGTTTGATTGTGTGATTGTTACTTGATTTTTTGGCTGTGGTTTTGGTAGTTAGGGACTCTTTCAGGTTGGTTCTAACGGGATGGTCCTGCCTGGGTGGACAGGTGCTGATTATCAAAACTGAGTTACTTTGGCCTATGGACCTAACAAGTACTAGGGTGACTTTTATTTTAAAAACTTAAAGACTGGTTTTAAGTAATATTCTTAGATCTTGAATAGAGTTCTTTTTTCCCAGAAATGATAAAACAATGGATTTTTTTCATATGATCAAACATCTACCTAAAAAGAAATGAAAACAGGAAAAAAATGAAGGAAGTAAAGATATAGATATTATATATGTAAATAATATTATGGATCCTATTTTCTACCTTATGTCTTATTACCATAATATCACATCCCTAACTCCTAGAATACCTAAAGTTTTACTTATTTAGCCACACAATATTTCATAAACCTTAGTTAGAGAAAATTCTCTGGAAAAAGACTGTGGCCTGATATAAAACAAATAGTTTTACAGAATACAGAAATCTCTGGTTTATCTAAAATATTAGGGTCTATACACCACTTATTTATGTCTTGTTAGCTATTGCAAACAAAACACACTGTTATACTTTTTATAAAAATGGAAATAATTTTTGTCTCAAAATTGGAGATAGTTTCTTAAATTGCACACTAAAATAGTTCATTTTCATAAAATAAAAAATATGAAACTTATAAATTACCAAAAAAATCTCAGAGAAAGGAATTTTTAATAACAGCATTCAGAGAGGTGTAGTCTCTACAGTTCTCATTGGGAGGCAAGATAGTTGGTCCCTCATGTATTGCTCTAGAAAAAACTTAATTATCTTTTGAAAAGGGAAGTTGTTAAGGTCTATAAACAAGTCAGATTGGCTCCTGTTATTTTGCCAGAGAAATGTTAGAGTCTATAAAAAAAGTCTGCATGGTGCCTGACAAAATGCCAGAGGGAGTGGTTTGTGAAGTAACAAAAGTGAGCCATTAAGTGTGGAGATTCCTTATTGGTTGACTGCTGTATCTATTGTATGCTAATTAGATAAGCTGTGTAAAATGTATAAATACCACTCCTGTCCTACAATAAACGGCTCTCACTCCTGCTGTATCAATCTACACAAGTTGTTCATCACTCCCCGGTTATTTTGCCCAGCCAGGCGGGCTGCGGCAGGAAGTGACACTGAAACAAAACCTTTGTTCCAGTTTAGATGTGAGGTATCACCCAGAAGCTTACACATGAGACAATGCAAGAAGGTTCAGAGGAGAAATGATAGGGTTGTGAGACTCAACCCAATTAATGAATTAATCCCCCCCACATAGGGATTAACTGGTAACTGAAGTGGTTGGGTATGGCTGGAGGATGTAGAAATTGTGGGCGTGGCTTTGGAGTATATATTTGTAGCTGGTAAGTAGAGACCTAACTCTCTGCTTTCTGATCGTGAAGTGAGCTGTTTCCTTCTGCCACACTCTTCTGCCATGATGTTCTACCTCACCTTGAACCCTGTGGAATGGAGTCTGCTGTCAATGGATTGTGACCTCTAAAACTGTAACCCTCCAAATAAGCTTTTCCTCCTCTACAATTGTTCTTGTCAGATCTTTTAGTAAGCAAAATGTTCTGTTGTGCTATTGAACCATAGTATGACTCTAGATAACAAAAATGTACTCTTCATTTGCAAAAGCAGGAAGAAATTATTTTGAAAGTTTTACTATGAAGAAATGACAAATAAGAATATAGGAAAAAATAAACAAATCCCAAATGTTTTGTCTGATATAAGATGACTGAACTATAATGGGGTAGGGAGGGGGAGCATGGGAGGAAAAAATGAACTCTAGATAGGGCAGAGGGGTGGAAGGGGAAGGGAGGGAACAGGTGTTTAGCAATGATGGTGGAATGTGATACACATCATTATGTATGAAGACTTGAATTAGTGTGAACATACTTTAGACACAGAGATATAAAAAATTGTGCTGTATATGTGTAACAAGAATTGCAATGCATTCTGCTGTCATGTATTTAAAAAATAAAATCAATTAAATATTTTAAAAAATATATAGGTACCCTTACTGTGAGTTAAAAATTACACAACGTATACACATATCAAACCATCCCATGGTACATTCTTAATGTGTACTATCCGTAAGTTTTTATGTATCAGAGAAAAATAAATGATAGATTCAACACATGAATGAGGACATGCTTTAATTAATTCAAACTGCATTTTCTTCTTTTTGTTTTCCTTATTATATTATTCAGCAAACCACATATTGACTTAACAACTTTATCATGGAGGCTCTCACTTCCTGGTTGCGAAGTGTATATATTACAGGGTTCAGCAAAGGAAAGATGACTATATGGAAGAAAAAAACCACTTTGTCAGATGGGAAAACCTGGAAGGGGCGGGTGTAGATAAAAATAGGAGGTCCAAACATGAGGGACACAACGATAATATGTGTTTTGCAAGTGGAGATAGCCTTGCTCTTCCCTTCTGAGGAGTGTCCCTTTACTCTGCAGAGGATGACAGCATAGGTGGCCAGAAGGCCCAGGAAGCAGAGCAGGGTGAGCTGGCCACTGTTGGAGACCATCAGGAGCTCCACCACAAAGGTGTCAGTGCAGGCCAGCTTGATGACCTGTGGCACATCCCAGAAGAAGTTGTCCAGCTGGTTTGGGCCACCGAAGGGCAAGTGCAGGATAAGGGCCACTTGCACAATGGAGTGGGCAAAGGCTCCAAGCCACAGAGAAAAGTGAGACTAGCACAAAGACCAGGAGCTCAGCATCTTGAGATTGGGTCAAACCAAGGAGGATAAATTCTGTCACTACTGTGCTGTTCCCTCTCTCCATCACTTCTCATTCTGCAAAATAAAAGCAAAACAGAGGTCATCTGTTAGAAACACTTTTTCTTTTGTTTCACAGGTCCACCCCAGATAAAAGCAATATTTGCCATAGCCAACACATCCTAGTTAAATACAATTAATACCTCATAAGACTTCTGTGTCCTGGATCAATCCCTCTCTCCTTCTTCTTCTAATTTCTCACTAAGGCTCTCTTTTTCTAGTCACATGCACATTTAACTTTTATCCTGTGTTTATATATAACTGTCTTCTCTAGGACCCTGGGACGTTTTGCTTGGGGTATGTTAGAAATTTCCCAGTTAATGGAAAACTTAACCATTATCAAGGTTGTCCTTTTTGTGGTGTTGTAGGCCTATTATTATTGTTAATGGTTCTTCATCATTTGTAATTGTTAGATTTTGGCCAACTTTGGGTTCCTTCTCTTTATCCTCAAAAAACAAAGTGCTTTTGCACTTGCTTTTTTATTCAGGTCCTATGCAAGCCTGAGTTCCTGATTGCTATCTTTCTGTTTGTTTTCTGAATTTATGTATTGCTGCTTTGCAACTCTCTGCTCTGCTTTGTTGTCCTTTGTGCATTCTCCTAAACTGGTCATCAGGATCTCAAGCAAAATCTGTACATGTGACTTGCCTTAGGGGGTTCCTTTAATTAACGATGGTCTGGGCCAATCCTATATCTGCACTATATCCTGCTCTTAAATTCTAATTAATATTCACCCAGCCTCATTTGCTTAATCAATCTCAGAATGTTAGTCAAATGATATCCTTCTCTCTAACAGGTATTGTTTTATAATACAAAAATTCATCAGAATATATAAAAAATTTTGTCTATCCCTACTAATAATATTAAAGCATAGTAGAGTAGGAATTCTCTAGATGGAAATATACTGTAACATATTCATTTGATATATAAGAAAAAAATAAAAATTTTAAATTTATGATTAATGTACTCTTTTTTGAACTTATTAGCAAGTGATAGGCAAAATTATGGGTGCGTATTTTTACATTTCAACTAATTAGATAATTATTAATTAATGGTTCATCTATTGGTGCAATTTATTTATGCACTTTATAATATCATGGTATTGCTTTTCAAAATATTTCCCCTTTTCTGGCTATAATGTTTTACTAAATATTTATGCTAGAGAAATTGGGAATTAAGGTGTAGTCCATATGATGGTTTGCAAAGTAGAATATTCATTCTAGGGAGGGGGCATAACATATTTAATTGGGGTGATTAATAATAGTGGACCTTCTTTCTATGTCACTCTAAGCTATATTTTTGAAAAATCTTATATTTCCCAATGTGCTATAATTTTTGTGTTAGTATAATTGTACAAATATTTAATAACAAATAAATTCTCACACATTGTTAGACTGCATGTTTTAGTACTGGAGTGGATGACTTAAAAGATGAATCATTACTAATTAAAACTGATTGCTGCCATACAACATACAAGTAGTACCATTGAGTTTTGTGTTTTTTTTTAAGAGAGAGAGAGACAGAGGGAGAGATTTTTAATATTTATTTTTTTAGTTTTCGGTGGACACAACATCTTTGTTTTAATGTGGTGCTGAGGATTGAACTGGGGCCGCATGCATGCCAGGCGAGCACACGACCGCTTGAGCCACATCCCCAGCCCCAATACCACTGAGTTTTGATTACAGGTAATGCTTTCTTTTCAGAAGTTCCAGGAACCCAGGTTAATGCAATTTGGCAATGGAAAGTAATGAAATACACATGCTACAACATGAATAAAAAGAAAAAGCTTTACATTATGTTAATGGGGATAGTCACACAAAAGAAACAATATTTAAAAGGTCCAGAAATGGAAAACTTAGAAGAAATGTAGCATAATGATTGCCTAGGTTTAAAGGGTGGAATGAAGATTGACACAGCATATATGAGAACGTTTTAGCCTGATGAAAGTGTTCTAGAATTATATTATGATGATTCTTGCATGATAAACTATGATTAAATAGTGCATTTTAAATGTTGTGTTTTATGATGTGCTGATAATATCAATATTGAAAAATATTGATGTAAGTAAATGTGGAGTGATACTAATGTAAATGTAATATAAATTACTAATGACATCACTATATAGATGAGATAGGAAGGGAAAAATGAGGGAAAGAATAAAAAATAATCAGATCCAAAAGACCTTACAGAACTCATGGGACACTTAGGCAATGTGTTATATTTTACCACACACCTGTGAGGAAATATCTAAACATTTATTTTATGTGATTAGTCACATTTGTAACTAATAACTAAATGTTATAGAACAAGTACTCACAACAAAGGAGCACATATTTAGACACACAAACACATAATCCCACATGCATTAGCACACATAGAGTGAGTCTTAGAAATCTGAAATATGACATAATGCCTTTGATATCCTTAGAAGTAGCTAGGGAGCTGCCTTCTCTGTACCTACTTACACCTCCACATCCACACTTCACACTGTCTGCAGAATCTGTTCCCAGGACAGTGAGCTTGGGAGCTACCCTCCTGTACTTACATCTGGTGCATCCACTGCTCACCTGAGTTGATCAACTGTGCTTCTTCAGGTTCAAGGTTCTAAGACACAGGTAGCTCTCACTCTTCCTTTGTTTACTTTCCATTGTCTGTACCTATTCCCTGTCACCCAACAGATGGAATTCCATACCTTCCCAAGTCTTTGGTCCACTTCCTGCCCTCTTCAAGTCTCATTTCTGTTCTTGAGGTTCTTAAATCATGCTCATCAGAGACTGAGAATAGCTGTGTATGAGATGACATTCCTCTGTTTGAGCCTGGAGAACAGGTTCAAGCAATGGGTATCACAAGTTAAAATAAGTGTTCAGGCAGGGAGGACAAAGAAGTTATGTTAGTGTGGGCTAAGGTGGAGCCTGAAGGTGGTTACCACCTCTAGCCTTCCTTGTCATTTCACCTGCTACAATACTCATCTGGCACTGCAGATGCACAGGCAGAGGGGAGCTCATATCCCTCATTCTTTCTCAGAATTCAGTTGCACAAGCATCTGCAGGCCAGATTGTGCATAACTAGGTAGCCATTAGTCCATCTGCTAGAGCCATGGCTTGAAGACAGAATCTCTATCCTAGCACCTGTCTCCTTCATCATTCCCAATTGATTTTCTTTTGCTTCTTTTTCCTTCCTCTTCCTTCTGCTAATTCTATCTTCATATATTCATATGTATTCTTTCACATTGCTTTCAATTTTGTAGTTTCTTTCCCTTTTATTTTTTTCTCTGTAATTTTCTCTCTATTCTCTTCTTTTCCTCATTTGCTTTCTTACTTATTCTTTTCTCCTCCTCCCACTTGTCCACATTATTTGAGACTTAAGTATTTTTCACTGTCTTTTCTACATACATAATTTCAGTACATTCAATGCTCATTTTTTCAATAATTCTGAAGTAGTGGATTGTTTACCTTTGGTTAATATTTCTGTTGATTACATGGGCTAAATTCTAAACAGTCCACATGCAAGGACTAGAAAAATGAAATCTATCACTAGATGGGAAAACATCAAAGACAAATGATTTTCAACTTGCTCCATCTTGATAGTTTATTCTTCATTCTTCTAAGATATTCCTTGTAATAAATAAAAAATGAATTATCATATTAAAATTTGTCTATAGTTCTTTAATTTGAATGACATGTATCTTTGTCTGTTTCTCCTATTAGAAATGAATACCATAGACCTGAGAAATTTATAAAAACTATGGAACAATTCAGCTCATATTTGTGAAGGCTAAGGTATTCAAGATGAGGTGGCATACCTAATGAGGGCCTTCCTGCTGCTGTGGATTTTTGAAAAGTACCAAGGTGTTGCCAGTCATTAAATGTTTGGACAGAACAATCATGCTAACTTGGATCTCTCTATTATTTTAAAGTTACTAATAGAGTCATAGGGGCCCCATGTTCATGATGTCATCTAATTACCTTACAAAAGCCCTAATGTAAAATATGTAAACATAAATTTGGAGGATTAAGTTTTGACATGAGAGACTCAACATGGCGGCGGGCGGGGAGTCAGCGCTTTCAGTACCTCCTCAGCCATGCTGACAGAGAGACACATCAGAACTTTTGGATTCTACCTGCTGAGAAACTCCCAGCAAGATTCCGCTGAAGTGAGACCTAGGTGGGGAATTTGGGATTATTGGAGGTGACAGCTTAACCCGGACAGGTGAATCTCGGCCACCCTGTGCAGAGGTCCGGCCAGTGATTACCTGGCGACCAGCGCAGAAGGAGGCATTTCAGCATTGCCAGAGACTGTGTGCAGCGTAAATACCCTTTGAAGACATTGCTAACCAAGCCTTCATGAAACAGCGGACCAGAACTGAAACCGATTCTGGGACAGACCAGAGACAGGCAAGACCCAACCCTCCCATGGGACACTCCGGCAAGGAGTTTGGGGCCCGCCATAGCAAAGAGCTGATGTCACCAGAGTTGGGCGGAGGGGATCCCTTCCCAGCAAAATCGCTTCAACAGGTGTGTGACTCCCATTCCCACCAGATGCTTAAGGCTGGGCAACCTCAAAAATCTCACCCCAGAGCTCTGTGTGCATGACTGTAAGGGCCAAGGGAAGCAGAGGAGACTCCTGACTCCCAACTCCCCCTACCACTAGCAGCGAAACCCAAGGCCTTAGCTGCCAGTTCCCGGGGCATGGCCACCAAAGGGGTCCAGACAAATTAAACTGACGGTTCCCAGATCACCCGCTCCACAACCGTGGGGTCTGGATGAATGACAAACAGAGAGAGTGCTCTTTCATTTGGGAAATATGGCACTCAGGGGTGCTGCAACAGTAACTAGATCTGTGGAGATAGCCTCCAGGGGAGCGGGGCCTGGCTGGCTGGCAGGAGGAAGGGGGTAGGGGCAGGAGAAGAGAGACGGCTCTGGACTAACAGGATTGGAGAGATGCCCAGTCGGGGAAGAGTAGCTGCCTCACAGGAATTGCTGCTGGCACATAGAGGGCAGAAGCTCGGCTCGGGGGCACAGCTGCACCTACTGGAAGAGAAGAAAATAGAACTCTAAGACTTCATTTATCTTTTTTTTTCTTTTCCCTTTTCAATTTTTATTGTGCTTTCCATTCTCCTTTATTCTACCTACTTTTCTCTCCCACTTTCTCTTTAAGGACTCCTTCCTTCCCCTTCCCCCTAACTTTCATCCCAAGCATTACAACTTTCATTACGTGTAATTTTCTAAATGAAAATAGGTGAATGTTCCGAGGCTGTCTATAGGGCTTCTAAGTACCTAGCTATTACCAAATACCCTGATCCATTCACCTGTTAATATCCCCCTTCAGTAGAGCAATCTTTCAAAGTAGCCAAGACATACTAACCTTCATACCATCATAGCACCCAATCTAAACATAAAGTCCTAAGACTATATATATATGCCTACAGAATCCATAAGCCTTTTATGAATCGAATGAAGCAGCTTTAAATTACAAAAAAGCCCAACATCTCTAGACATCTCCCACCACAAAGGAGAGACCACAGAGATATACAAAACCAAAACAAATTTATAGGAGAAAACAGAAACACAGCAGTTAAACAGACTTGGAAAGTAACGTGAACACCATGAAAAAACAAGGGTAAAAAGGATTACAAACAATACAGGACAACTTAAATTTACAGGAGAACTTAGAGGCATCAAAAAATGGACAGAGAAAGAACTCAAGGCATACCTGACTCAGATGAAATGGAATCTTAAAGAAGTCATTAGACAGCAAGTCCAAACAATGAAAGAATGCTTTCAAAATGAATCACATAAGCAGATTCACGAAGTAAAAATGAAATCTACCAGGAGATAGAGATTTGAAAAAAAAATCAAACAGTAATCGTAGAAATGCAGGAAACCATAAACCAAATCAAAAACTCAAATGAGAATATTACAAATAGACTAGATCAAATAGAAGTCAGAACATCAGATAATGAAGACAAAGTTTATCAACTGGAAAAGAGTATAGTCCACACAGAAAGGATGGTAAGAAACCACGAGCAAAACATACAAGAGATATGGGATGTCATAAAAAACCAAACTTAAGAGTCATTGGGATAGAGGAAGGTATAGAGGTCCAAACCAAAGGAATGAGCAATCTGTTGAATGAAATAATTTTAGAAAACTTTCCAGACATAAAAGATGGAATGGATTGCCAAATCCTGGAAGCCTACAGGACCCCAAACATACAAAACCGTAATAGACCAACTTCAAGACATATTATTATGAAGATATCCAACACACAGAACAAGGAGAGAATATTAAAAGCTACAAGAGAAAGGAGGAAGATTACATTCAGTGGTAAACCAATTAGGTTAACGGCTGATTTTTCATCACAGACGTTGAAAGCAAGAAGATCCTGGAATGATGTATTTCAAATGCTGAAAAATAATGGATTACAACCAAGAATATTGTATCCAGCAAAATTAAGCTTCAGGTTTGACAATGAAATTAAAATATTTCATGATAAACAAAAGTTAAAAGAATTCGCAGCCAGAAAACCAGCACTGCAAAGCATTTTGAGCAAAACACTACAAGAAGAGAAAATGAAAAACAGCACCAAAAACCAACAGTGGGAGGTAACTCAGTAAAGGGGGGGGGGAATAAACAAAGAGGAAAAACAAGCCAAATTCAACTAAATAAATAAATAAACATGATTGGCAGTAGAAACCATATATCAATAGTAACCCTAAACGTTAATGGCTTAAATTCACCAATCAAGCGACATAGGCTAGTAACTTGGATTAAAAAAACAGATCCAACAATATGCTGCCTTCAGGAGACTCATATGATAGGAAAAGACATACACAGGTTGAAGGTGAAAGGTTGAGAAAAATCATACCACTCACATGGTCTTCGGAAGTAAGCAGGAGTGGCCATACTCTCATCGAATAAAATCAACTTCAAACCTAAGTTAATCAAAAGGGATAAAGAAGGACACTATATAAGGGACCATTCACCAACAAGGCATAACAATTATCAATATGTATGCACCAAATAATGGTGCTGCGAAGTTCATAAAAAGAAAAAACTCTTCTCAAGTTCAAGAATCAAATAGACCACAACACAATAATTATGGGTGACTTCAACACACCACTCCCACCATTGGACAGTTCCTCCAAACAAAAGTTTAATAAAGAAACTATAGAAGTCAATAACACAATCAATAACCTAGACTTAACCAACATATATAGAATATATCAACCATCATCAAGTGGATATACGTTTTTCTCAGCAGCACATGGATCCTTCTCAAAGATAGGACATATATTATGCCATAGGCAACCCGTAGTAAATATAAAGGTATGGAGATAATACCATGCATCTTATCTGATCATAATGGAATGAAACTGGAAAACAATGATAAAAGAAGGAAGGAAAAATCCTGCATCACCTGGAAAATGAACAATATGTTACTGAATGATCAATGGGTTACAGAAGACATATAAGAGGAAATAAAAAAATTATTAGAGATAAATAAAATACAGACACAACATATCAGAATATATGGGACACAATGAAAGCAGTTTTAAGAGGTAAATTCATTGCCTGGTATTCATTCTTCAAAAAAAGAAAAAACCAACAAATAAATGAGCTCACACTTCATCTCAAAACCCTAGCAAAGGAAGAGCAAAACAACAGCAAATGTAGCAGAAGGCAAGAAATAATTAAAATCAGAGCGAAAATCAATGAAATTGAAACAAAAAAACCATTGAAAAAATTGACAAAACTAAAAGTTGGTTCTTTGAAAAAAATAAATAAGATCGACAGACCCTTAACCATGCTAATGAAGAGAAGAAGAGAGAGAACTCAAATTACTAACATATGGGATGAAAAAGGCAATATCACAACAGACACTACAGAAATACAGAAGATAATTAAGATAATTAGAAGTTATTTTGAAACCCTATATTCCAATAAAATAGAAGATAGTGAAGATATTGATAAATTTCTTAAGTCATATGATTTGCCCAAATTGAGTCAGGAAAACACACACAATTTGAACAGACCAAAAACAAAGGAGGAAATAGAAGAAGCCATCAATATACTACCAACCAAGAAAAGCCCTGGACCAGATGGGTATACAGTGGAGTTTTACAAAACCTTTAAAGAAGAATTAATACCAATACTTTTCAAGTTATTTCAGGAAATAGAAAAAGAAGGAGCTCTTCCAAATTCATTCTATGAGGCCAACATCACCCTGATCCCGAAACCAGAAAAAGACACTTCAAAGAAAGAAAATCACAGACCAATATCTCTAATGAACCTAGATGCAAAAATCCTCAATAAAATTCTGGCAAATCAGATACAAAAACATATCAAAAAAATTGTGCACCATGATCAAGTAGGATTCATCCCTGGGATGCAAGGCTGGTTCAATATACGGAAATCAATAAATGTTACTCACCACAACAATAGACTTAAAGATAAGAACCATATGATCATCTCAATAGAAGCAGAAAAAGCATTCGACAAGATACAGCATCCCTTTATGTTTAAAACTCTAGAAAAACTAGGGATAACAGGAACATACCTCAATATTGTAAAAGCTATCTATGCTATACCTCAGGCTAGCATAATTCTAAATGAAGAAAAATTAAAGGAATTCCCTCTAAAATCTGGAACCAGACAAGGATGCCCTCTCTCACCACTTCTATTCAATATAGTTCTCAAAATACAGGCCAGAGCAATTAGACAGACGAAAGAAATTAAAGGCATAAAAATAGGAAAAGAAGAACTTAAATTATTACTATTTGCGAATGACATGATTCTATATCTAGAAGACCCAAAAGGGTTTACAAAGAAACTATTAGAGCTAATAAATGAATTCAGCAAAGTGGCAGGATATAAAATCAACACGCATAAATCAAAGGCATTCCTGTATATCAGCGACGAATCTTCTGAGATGGAAATGAGGACAACCACCCCATTCACAATATCCTCGAAAAAAATAAAATACTTGGGAATCAACCTAACAAACGAGGTGAAGAATTTATACAATGAAAATTACAGAACCCTAAAGAGAGAAATAGAAGAAGATCTTAGAAGATGGAAAGTGATACCCTGTTCATGGCTAGGCAGAACTAACATCATCAAAATGGCGATTTTACCAAAAGTTCTCTATAGGTTTAATGCAATGCCAATCAAAATCCCAATGGTATTTCTTGTAGAAATAGATAAAGCCATCTTGAAATTCATATGGAAAAATAAAAGACCCAGAATAGCAAAAGCAATGCTAAGCAGGAAGTGTGAATCAGGCGGTATAGCGATACCAGACTTCAAACTATATTACAGAGCAATAGTAACAAAAACAGCATGATACTGGTACCAAAACAGGCGGGTGGACCAATGGTACAGAATAGAGGACACAGAGACGAATCCACAAAATTACAAATATCTTATATTTGATAAAGGGGCTAAAAGCATGCAATGGAGGAAGGATAGCATCTTCAACAAATGGTGCTGGGAAAACTGGAAATCCATATGCAACAAAATGAATCTGAATCCCTTTCTCTCGCCATGCACAAAAGTTAACTCAAAATGGATCAGGGAGCTTGATATAAAATCAGAGACTCTGCATCTGATAGAAGAAAAAGTTGGCTCTGATCTACATACTGTGGGGTCGGGCTCCAAATTCCTTAATAGGACACCCATAGCACAAGAGTTAAAAACAAGGATCAACAAATGGGACTTACTCAAACTAAAAAGTTTTTTCTCAGCAAGAGAAACAATAAGAGAGGTAAATAGGGAGCCTACATCCTGGGAACAAATTTTTACTCCTCACACTTCAGATAGAGCCCTAATATCCAGAGTATACAAAGAACTCAAAAAATTAAACAATAAGAAAACAAATAACCCAATCAATAAATGGGCCAAGGACCTGAACAGACACTTTTCAGAGGAGGACATACAAACAATCAACAAGTACATGAAAAAATGCTCACCATCTCTAGCAGTGAAAGAAATGCAAATCAAAACCACCTTAAGATACCATCTCACTCCAGTAAGATTGGCAGCCATTATGAAGTCAAACAACAACAAGTGCTGGAGAGGATGTTGGGAAAACGGTACACTTGTACATTGCTTATGGGACTGCAAATTGGTGTGGCCAATATGGAAAGCAGTATGGAGATTCCTTGGAAAGCTGGGAATGGAACAACCATTTGATCCAGCTATTCCCCTTCTTGGACTATTCCCTAAAGACCTTAAAAGAGTGTACTATAGGGATACTGCTATGTCGATGTTCATAGCAGCACAATTCACAATAGCTAGACTGTGGAACCAACCTAGATGCCCGTCAATAGATGAATGGATTAAAAAATGTGGAATTTATACACAATGGAGTATTACTCTGCACTAAAAAATGACAAAATCATGGCATTTGCAGGGAAATGGATGGCACTAGAGCAGATTATGCTAAGTGAAGCTAGCCAATCCCTAAAAAAACAAATGCCAAATGTCTTCTTTGATATAAGAGAGCAACTAAGAACAGAGTAGGGAGGGAGAGCATGAGAAGAAGATTAACATTAAACAGGGACGAGAGGTGGGAGGGAAAGGGAGAGAGAAGGGAAATTGCATGGAAATGGAAGGAAACCCTCATCGTTATCTAAAATTACATATAAGAGGAAGTGAGGGGAAAGGGGAAAAAAAAACAAGGGAGAGAAATGAATTACAGTAGATGGGGTATAGAGAGAAGATGGGAGGGGAGGGGAGGGGAGGCGGGATAGTAGAGGATAGGAAAGGCAGCAGAATACAATAGACACTTGTATGGCAGTATGTAAAAATGTGGATGTGTAACCGAAGTGATTCTGCAATCTGTATATGGGGAAAAAATGGGAGTTCATAACCCACTTTAATCAAATGTATGAAATATGATATGTCAAGAGCTATGTAATGTTTTGAACAACTAAAAAAAATTAAAAGAAAAAGTTTTGACATGAGTTAGGTAGGGTACAAATACCCACATGAAAGCTAACCATTTTTCCAAAATGAAATCCTTGAGTTTTGTTTTTCTGCCCTAAAAGTTGTGGAGATTTTACATTAGGGTCACAGCCATTTTTTAATGATGTTTTACTATTTTTTGGAGCCGTACGTGAGTGCCTAACTAACATGTCACCCAATTAGAACTTAGAGATTACATGTCTCTAAATATTCATAATAAAAACTGCTTTCTCTAGAATGGCTTTTGTTTAGTAATTCATGTTTAATGTTTTTGATATTAGTAAAATGAGCTATTTCGTCTGTAATTTTAAAAACAGCACTTTTAGTTAATTTTGATAGATTAATTATTTCAATTTTTATAAGAGGTATTTCTACTGTTTTAGGATAGCAAACAAGACATGACTAGGTGGCAAATAGACCCTAAAATTTTAGATGATTCAGAGAATTCTGGATACAATGATATCTATTATATTGGGCCACAGTCCTATTAGAAAACATTACATGATTAAATAGGTAAAATTCCAGGTATTCTAGAGTTAGAGATGTGATATTATGATAATAAGACCTAAAAGTACAAAATATGGTTCATAACTTATTTACATAAATAATACATATACATTTTCTTCTTTCATTTTTCTCTTTTCATTTCATTTTTAGATAGATGTTTGATCATTAAAACAAAATTTGTTTCATCATTTCGTGGTAAAGTAACTCTATCTAAGAATTATAACTCAAAACCAGTATTTAAGTTCTAAAAATAAAAGTCGCCTTAGTACCAAGGAAGAAAGCACATGATTTGTAGGAGAAAACTAAATCTAAAAAACCAAAGCCATCTACCCCTATTCGACATTGGATCATGAGATGCAAACTCTATTATTTGTGGATCATCAGCATATCTTTAGATAAATTGACCCTCTGGTCTTGTGTCTGTTACAGGTTCATCTTTGTTCATTCACAATGAAATTGTAGAAACCCACTTCCCTGAGCTGCTGAACACCCCAACTGATCAATAAGAAGACTGCAGTTTTATCTTGTCACAGGAAAAGACTTCTGTCTTTGATGACTCTACTTCTCCGTTTGGATGGAAATTTGATATACATATACAGACAGACGAAAGTAATGTATTTTAAGCAGTGGTTTAAACCATAAAGCATGATACTTTATTGAAATCATAGTATTAGGACAAAAGGAAAGGATTAAAAATGAAAAAAATTATTGGTGTATTGAAATTTATTTGGCTGCAAGGAGAATAGCAAATTAGAAATTATAAGGCAGTAATCGTTTAAATATAATATATGGAGTAAAATTCAGGCAAAGTACAAATTAAGGCAAAAGTGGAGATTAAAATACACTAAGAAATAACAAGATGTTTATTAAACCCAGCCAACTTCCCCCTTTGCCTATTTTGACCTTGGAAAATATAATTAGCCACTGGCTATCAGAATACTGAGCTGGCTACAAACTATGTTAGGGGAGATTTTACAAAAGATGTCTGTGGTAAAGGAATAAAAAAGACACTGCTTTTTAATAATTAATACTATATCTACCATGTGCCATTTTTTAATTGACTGTGCTGTTGAAAGATACTGCCCTGAACATTATTTTAAACCATTTAATTTTTTGGTGATGCTTCTTCTTTCCAGTCTACTTATAATGCCTCTTAATATATGAGAAATAATTTGCAGATGCAAGTGAATGCAAGTTTTTTCTCCTATACATATATCTGAAATCACCATACTTATCAAACCATAAAATATTTCTCTCACCTTAGGCATTTACTTGGAGCTTTTTATGGTCAATATTACCTGAGACAATAGCTATTTCATTCCTGTTATTACATATTAGTTTCATCTATTCTTGAATTTGTATAAAATACAATATCATAGTTCTTTTCATTTTGTTTTAAATTTCTTCTTCTGAACATAAATAATTCTTTAGAGATATCTCTGTGGTTAGTGTATCTGTTCTATTTTTCTTACTGGGTAACATTTCACTGTGTGAATATGCTTTAATCCTATCATGACATCTACCTCTCATATGAGCCAAGGTAACATGTCTAGTAATGAGAAAAACCTTGGAAGGCAGCAGGTGTTACAGGTGTGCATCACCAAGCTCTGCTGGCAAAACATTCTTTTGTAAATAACACTACTTCAGGGAAGCAATTGAAGGTTTAAAAAAGAAACACTATGCCACTATGCCACAGTGGAGCTCTTTGCTCTTTGCTAAGCTGTATTGTCTCATTGTAGAGGAATAGTGCATAAGAGGCCACAAACAAGTAGTTAAAAGTTCCAGTGTAAAGTCCCAAGGAAATATTTGGTAGTTCCAAAAAGGTACTTATTTTTCATGGTAAAGGGATATCTACTAGAACTACAGAATATCTAATACAATTACATAGCTGCAAAAATACATCTATACTTGGTCAGGTATGTGTGTTCTACTCAAGTCAGGGTACTGGCAGAGAAAACTTGGACATCTGAAATATGTGGTCGGTACACCTGAATGGATGATCCTGAAGGCTTTGCCCCAGCATACTTCCTCCTTGAGTAGAATTAGAACTTCACCCTACTCAAAGGAGCTTCAGGTGACAGAGAACCCTTTTGTTCTGGCCTGGCTTCTTCACCATGATGATAACTATAGTTCCAGCAAAACCACTGGGACCCACTAGACTTGACAAGAGAGGAAGAGACAGCAATCGCAAGAAATAGCTTTCTTGTACTGATAGGACCCATGGGAGTGCTCTTAGAATTAGATATTTTTTTTAAAAAAATCTTGTTGTGATAAAAGTTCCATACCATAAATTTCACCTATATATGTATGTGAGTTCCTATGTTTGTTACATTCACAGAATTATGAACAAAACATGACAATGTAATTTTAGAATATTTTCATGTTAAAAAACAAAAAAATATTTTTAGCACGTTTCTAATGTGATACCAAAACACATGAGATTTTATTTGGTGTCCTGCACCGATGCATGCTGCAGTGTGATGAATATTAAAGTCACCAGACTAAACTAAATGATACAGTCACAAAAGATTACATTTTACCACGCTTCCACAGCTCTGGACAATCATTAATATATTTTCTGCCCCTAAGTTTTGCCAATTATGGACATTGGATACAAATGGTTTATGTCTTTTGGTCTGTCACGGAGCCTGATATTTTCATGATTCATAGATGTTTTTGTATATATCAGTATTTGATTATTTTATGCCAAATAACATTTCTTTGTATAGATACATCACATTTTAAAATCCATTCACCAGGTAATAATATTTTGTGCTGTTTTTATTTCTGAGCATTTATGTTTAAAGTTGCTATTATTCACAGGCAGATTTGAGTATGGGCATTGGATTTCACTTGTGGGAGGAATATGTAATTGGAAATTCTAGGTAATAAATATTGTAGTTTGTATTTGAAACATTCCACAAAGACTCTTGTGTTGAAAGCTTGGTCACCAATGCCAAGCTGTTAAGAGGAGGGTTTTTAGGGAAGGTGATTGGATCTTAATGGCATTTTGGTTGGGTGGTTATGTACTTTAAAAAATGATAAAGTTGATTAAAGGGAAAAAAAGAATTAACATGCCAAGTAATGGTCACTCTACTCAGGGATATTATATTTTAGGATTCTAGGCAAATGGTAAATAATAATTGAAATAATATATATTTGGTCTTTATGATTGAAAAACTGAAAAGTAGCAGAATATTTTTTTATTTATTCATTTTAAATTTATTATTTAATTTTATTTCACTTGAGTTAATGAAACGCAAAACATAGTAAAATCTAATGTTATGTTATAATTGTTATTCAATTTTGTTTCATTTTTGACATTTTTTCTATGTTCTGTTCTCCCTGTTAGAATATTGCTACAAAAATAATGATGAAGTTGCATTTTCACAAAGAGTAAAATGAAAGAAAGGCAGGGAAATTTTAAAATACTGAATAAAGTATTTTAAATGGAATTAAGACAATACTCAAGACAAATTCATAAAAATTATTCATTAGGACAAAAACATGAGTACGTCAAACACATTTTAGGTTCTTCTCACATCATTAATGGAATAAGAAGAATGACAAGCTAATTTCCCCATAATGAAAAATCATTCTTGTTTGGATTTTAGGGAAATAATTCACAAAATTAAGCTATGTGGTGTGCAAATGTAAAAAAAAAAAAGAAAAATCTGTGAATTGTCTTAAATGTATACTTGTGTCTAGAGACTGGAACAATTTGTAGCTCTTCACTAAATTATCTCATTTCAAACTATACCATAAGGTCAATGTATTTTCAATATATGTTGAAGTACACACAATGAGTTTCTGGCAAAAGTCTTTTCCTTAGAAAACATGTAATAGCTCTTGAATCTCTCAGAGCCTTTTTCATCTCTTTATTTCTCACTGTATAAATGGCTGGATTGAGAAGAGGTGTAAAAATAGAATAAAACACAGCAAGAAAGTTATACAACCAGGTGATGTTGAGGGGCCACATGTAGATGAACACACAAGGCACAAGAAAGATCACCACCACTGTGACACATGGGCACTGCAGGTAGACAGGGCCTTAGATGCACCAGTTTTAGATCTCTGTAAAACACTGAGAAGAATATATGTTTAGGACACGAGCAAGAGGAAAAAAAACAGTTACAGCCTCAGTCACACATTTAACATTCATTGATATTCTCAAATCAGAAGAATCCATGCAGGCCAACTAGATCACCAGTGGCATATCACAGAAGAAGCTACCTATTTCCCTGGGGCCACAGAAAGGCTGCACAATCACAGCCAGGTACTCACAGCATGCTCAAAGTCAGTAGTCCAGGAAAAATCCACTATTCCAGTGCACCTTTGCAGGTTCATAATGGTGGAGTAGTGGAGTGGTTTGCAGATGGCCACATAGCGGTCATAGGCCATGGACACCAGGAGCACCATCTCAAAGGCTGCAGTTAAATGGGTGAAGAAGATTTGGCACCTGCAACCTGCAAAGGAAATGGTCTTCTTCTCCCTGAGAAAATTGGTGATTATCTTAGGAGTGGTGATTGAGGACAGCCATGTATCAACAAAGAACAGTTTGGCCAAAAAGAAGTACATGGGGGGATGAAGATGAGGGTCAGTGCTGATTAAGGTCATAGTTACAATATTTTCAGATACAGTGATCAGGTAAAGTAACAAAAATAACATGAAGAGTAAGACCTGCATACTCCATGAGTGGCCAAGTCCCATAAGTATAAATTCTGACAGGGTGGATAGATTTCCTTCATCCATTTTATTCAGTGGGTTCCCCCAGTTAGTGGGAGGAGAAAGGAGACTTAATTTTGAGAATTTCATATTCACATTGAAATTCTGTTCTATTCTAACACATTCTAATAGAAATTCTATTCTAACATTAAAAGGCAGATTACAAGGAGAAATCTTGTTTAATTAAGAATGGCATTATGTCCCCCAAAGAAGCTAACTGACTTTACTGGACATTAGATAGAAATGTTATGCAAATGATTTGCTGAGCAAGTGCTTTGATAAGAAAGGAGTGAGGAAAACAGAGAAGCAAGGTGAAAGGTTAAACAATGATTATGGTTTCACCTGGAATATAGGTTACATGCACTAGTAAATGAAAAAAAATCTGAGTGTGAAACTCCTGGTCATTCCATTTTATAACAAAAATTAAATAATGTACTTCATATGATGGTGACTGATACTGCAGTGACAGGATCCTATCATTTCTTGGTCCTATGTGTAATGATTCCTTCAAGTCTTGTTGGAACATCTTGTTAAGATATCATAAGATTAAAGTTTTAATTTAAACCTGTAAAATAAAAATTGAGCCAACCTTCTAATACATTTGCTATGATGCATGCAAAACCAGGAACATAATTTACCATCAATTTCTATATATAAGAGAATGTATTTAATAGAGTAAACAGATTAGTAAGTAATAATAATCAATGTACAGTCACATAGACGTGGATTAACCAAAGTGTATACCAGTTCAAACTTAGATTAAAATACAACAAGCTCTGAAAGTTTCATATAACAAAGTTATATGAAAACATTTGCCTTAAAATTTTTCAGTAGATGCTGTAAAACACATAGACTTTGAAATATTTGTCTTTTGACTATGAAAGGTAAAATCTGTCTCTTTATACACACATAGATATTATTTGTAAGATTAGAATAAAATTAGAATACATCAATGTGTAAGTAAAATGTATCTTCAAACAGTTAGTGCTGAGTCAATGTGAAGTTAAACCTTAAGTAGTGAACATCTGTTATTCACCTTTAATTATAAAGATGTTGCTAAGAGCATCTCTGAGGCACTGCAAATTAAAGTGGTGTGCATTGTTGTTAAGACCATGGAAATTTTACTAAGAACAGAACAAGAGGAGAAAAATCTGTGGATTCTCAAATTGTCAGAAGCTAATGAAGCCATTCTCATCTCTAGGCATAGGGGCCATCCTTACAATAAAGGCATGAAAATACTTTAAGAATTTTCTTAAAGAAAATCAAATAAATGAGATGATTTACTAAACACACAGTTTCCTCTTAGAGCAGATTCTGTCTTCTTCTGAAGTGTGCTTGTGACAGTGTCTGTGGATGTGCTCTCTCTGAGCATGACCTCTATTCACCACCTGAATCCATCCCCAAATTTTTCTATTTTATGCTCAGAACACTCACATGGAAAACAGTTACCTGGACAACTCTTAGGATCTTCTTTCTAAGAGTGCTACCAAGTGTTGTATATACTCCTGAAGTTGGACAAACAAAAATTCATGCAAATCAGCCCAATGTTAAAAATTAGTGAAGTTTTAAATGTTATTCATTGGATTAATAAGTACTTAGGCAGTATCTTCTGTGATCTTGATCTGTAACTCTATATACATAGTCATATTTAAACAAAGATTTTATTTCCAATTTCCAGAGAGGTCATATGTGATACATGACCACAAACAAAATGATACAGTGCTCTAACACATGTCAAGATTGTCTGAATCAATAGGGAATCTTGGTCAAATGTCTAGATCTGAGTCAGTTTATTCTATGATTACATGAGACACTGACTGGTATATATTTTATGCCAAATTTTTGAAACATCTTTAGGGTATTTTTTTAAAGGACATTGATGCAATTTTAAAGTACACTTATTTTGACCTGCTGGGTTCGAAAATAATTTTATTGTAGTAGATTAATATATAATAAATTGCTCATATTAAAAATGTACAATTTTTTGAGTGTGGATACATGTATACAGTCATGAAATGGTCACCACAATCTAGATGGTAACATGTGCATCTGCCCCCAAAGCTCCTTTATCCTTCAGAATCTCTTTGCAGTCCTTGTACACATTCTCTCTCCACAGACAACCACCAGTTTCCACTCATATGCTAACTTTGCATATGCCAGAGCTTCATGCGAATAAAGTGAAATAGCATGTACTCATTTAAAAATATGACTTATTTTACTCATCATAATGGTTTTTGATATTCAACATGTTGTTTATATCAACAGAGCATTCCTCTTCATTGCCAGGTAATATTCTATTGTACTTAAACACCACTACTTTGTTACCCATTCATATCCTGAGGGACCTTTGTATTGTTTTCACTTTATTTGCTATTTCAAATAACCTTTGAACATTTGTGCACAAATATGAGTGACAAATAGTTGAAAAGTTATTGAGACTTTTTTAATGGCCCAGAAATTGTCTAATTTAAATAGTTTTAAACACTTTAAAAAGGAGTATTCTTATATTTTGTTCAAGGTGTTCTAAAAATATCAATTATATCTAATTTATCCCTGATGAATTTTTGTCTGTCTCTAGATTATTTAGAATGAGATTTGAACATTTTTAAATCATGGTATTTTGATTGTGACTCTTTCTCCTTGTAGTTTTCTTAGTTTTTTTTACCTATTGTAATGACCTATAATTAGAGACAAACATAATTGAAATTATTGTTTCATTCTAATTAATTGACCACTTTCTTTATGTGAGATGATTGTCATTTTCTGTTAATAAATTTGTCGTACAGTGCAATATTCATGTTATTAAAATAGCCACTGATATTTTCTTTTGATATGTATAAACATTGCATATATTTTCTATATCTTCTAAATTGTATTTTGTTTTTATTGAAGAGACTGTATTTTCCCCATTGTATGTTGTTGCTAACTTTCTTATTTTGGGGGGTGGGGTAATTACATTATTTTATTTTCATATATGCTTGACATTTTCCATAAAAAGAAAGTTCCAAAAATTAAAGGTTAAATTGTGTTTTATCCCAAAGCTATGCAATCTGAAAGACAAGGCCACTAGAAATAACTGTGGTACAACGTGTTTGGTATGTAACATATTTTACTGATACTGAACATTGAGAGAACTTACATAAACTTTTTAGCAACTTTCTTGAAAACAAATTGATCAAAAAGGCACAGAATTTCTGTACTCACTATTGTGTCCCATTGAGGTGAATACATTTTTATGTCAACACTCATGTTTTTTACTACTACACATTCATAGTAGATTTTGTAGTCAGGTAATCTGAAACTTCCTGCTCTGTACTGTTTGTGTGAAATTGCTTATGTTCTTCTGGGTCTTTTGTGGATCCATGTTTTATTTCATTTCTTAGAAAAAATTGTCATTGGAATTTTAATAGGAATTTTATTGAATTAATAGGTTTCTTTATAGAACATGGACATTTTAGCAAGATTAATGCCTAAAATCCATAAATGTTTGGTATCTTTCCTTCTGTTATGTTCGATTATTTTCAAAAAAGATCTTAAATCTTCATTTATAAGTATTTCATTTTTGCATCTATTAATAATGAGGTAGTTTGAGGATTACCTTATATATTCTAAAGGTAGTAAGTAGAAATGCAACTAGATTTGGTATATTGGTTATTTATCATACAACTTTAATAGATTTGTTTACTATAATTCTTTTCTGCCAAAGTCTATAGGAGATACATGTGCGGGTGTGCGCTCTCTCTCTCTCTCTGATATTTTTTGCTATAAACTTCTGTCTTAGACCTATATTTGCTGCTTCTCTTTAGTTTTGGTGTGATATGTGTCCATTTCATTTGTTCACATGCTTTAAAATTTTCATTTGGGTTTCTTCTTTGTCGCATTGTTTGTTTAGAATTGTGGTATTTACTCTTCATACTTTCATAAATTATCTAAAGATTCTTAGCTATTTATTTCTGATTTCATACCAAGTGGTCAGCATAGACATCTGAAATGATTTAAAGCTAAAATTTCACAGGACTTGATTTGTGGTCTATATCTGGTCTATCCTGGAGAATGAACTACCTGCCCTTGAGAGAATGTGTATTCTGTTGCTGTTGGATGGAATTTTCTGTGTGCTTTTTAGGTTCATTTGCTGTCATTGTAGATTAATGCAAATATTTCTTTATAGATTTTTGTGTCTTCATGATATGTCCGTTGTTGAAAGTGTAGTACTGAAGTCCTTAACCATCACTGTATCACATTCTATCTCTTTACAAAATCTTCCCTCAATTTAATATACATATATTAAAAATTGTTAAGGTTTCATGACTTAACCATTTTTCAATTGTATAATGACCTCCTGTGTTTCTTTGTACACTTTGTGTATGTAATTGTATTTAACCTATATAAGCTTAACCACTCTTGCTCTCTGGTTTCATTTGCACACATCTCATAATACTTTTTTAAGTGGGTAAATATTTAAATTATTTTCATATAAGAAATTGTACTTTTACTCTACACCTTCCCATATTTCTTCTAGGAAATATAAATGATATAAAATGTTTTACTTATGTATTTTATATTTTCTTTTATGTTGTTAGTCCTTCAACAAGTTTTTATATGTTTTATATGATTTCAACAATTCTGTGGTATTTCAAATTTTGTTTATTGATTTTCTGGAATTTTTATCATTGTTTAATCATTTCTTTCTATAAGTAAGTTTGCTCAGCTGCCATAAAACTGTAATTGTGAATTCTTTGCCTGGTTGTCCATAGGTCTGGAGTCTGCTACTGAGGAAAATTTTGTGTTCATTAGGTAGAGGGAAGTCTTCATGGTTTTTCATGTTTCTTGTTGTCTTAAGTAGATTTCTGTGCATTTATTGGACCACTCAGCACTTTTAGATTTTATAGGGTTATTTCTGTGGGAAAAGATCTTACTCTGTATGGGTTTGTAAAAGAAATGACTGAAAAGGGTGAAACTGTCCTGGCTAGCATGGGATCATTGAAGAGTAGAGCAGGGATCTTTGATGGCTAACAATTTAGGTGTTTGCCTTGGTGGAAACAGTTGATGTTCTCAGAGATTCTTTGTTTCTTGAGACTCAGAGAAACCCTCTTGGCATGGAGTCTTTCCCCATGGAGTATTATGATAGTGGTGGCATGAGGATCTGATAAGTGATGTTCTTGGAAAGCCGTGGAACTGAGGAAAGAAGCATGGGCAGGTGCTGCCTTACTATAGATCTGTTTTCTCAGGTAGCCATGACAGAAAACCAAACGTAGGCCCACAGCGAGTGCCACTTACTCAAACTGTACAGAAAACCATTCAAAGGATTCCCTTTATTTCCCATCCATCTACAGTCATCAGAATACTAGGAAAATATATATATCTACCAATCTTCTCTGAAGAACAAGTAAGTCTTTGACAATTATAATTCAGTCAACATCATTTTAAAAAATAATATCCATTTATCAATGTTATATAGACCAAAGTATGTTAGAATATCTGACTTTCATAATTTTTCTTCATTTGCTTACTTCTATATGACTCTAGTGACTTTCTTGTAAAGAAACTTTTAAAGATTTGAAAAATACTATTTCTCTTCAATTATATTTTTAATCTGAGTATCTTCTCTGGAGTTCACAAAAGCTCTCCAGAGTTTCCTCATGGCTGTCTTCATTTATTAGTTTCCTAGAGTGTAGATAAGTGGATTCAAGATAAGGGTGATAATGGTATAAAATACAGCAAGGAACTTATCCATGGAGTGGTTGCTAAAGGACCAGACATAGATAAAGATGCATGGACCAAAGAAGAGAATGACCACAGTGATATGAGATGTCATAGTGGAACAGGCTTTGGACTGCCCAGTAGAAGAGCATCTCCTGATGGTTATGAGGGTCACAATAGGAAATAAGCAAAATAAGGAAACAACCCGTGGAGAGCATGCCACTGTTGGCAACAATGACTATCTGTACAAAATATGCGTCTGTGCATGTTAGTTTGCTAACTAGAGGGAGATCACAGCAAATGCTGTGCACCACATTGGGACCACAGAAACACAAGTTTATTGCAAAGACTAACTGAAGTCCTACGTGAATGAGACCTGAGCACCATGACATCACTACAAGCAAATACACAGTTTCTTGTTCATGATGGTCATACAGTGTAGGGGCTTACAAATAGCCACATATCTATTATAGGCCATGGAAATAAATAGTACCATTCAACATCACCCAGCACATGAAGAAGAATTATTTGAGTGAAACAACAGCAAAAGAAAATAATCTTTTTTTTTTTTTTTACCAAGTTCATGATCATTTTTGGGTGTCAAAGGAAGCAAAGGTCATATTCATAAAAGAGAGATTTCCTAGGAAGAAGTACATGGGGTGTTCAAGTTTGGGGTGAAAACACTGTAACCATTATGAGAAGGTTACCTAGTACAGTTACAACATAGATAGCTAAGAAGAATGCAAAGGGAATAATCTCTGCATCCTGGAAGCTGGTCAGTCCCACCAAAATAAATTCTGACACTTGAGACTGATTTAGTAGTTCTAAGGACTCTGTCATGTTGCCTGATCTTGGGTGACCTGTGGAGAGAAAGAAGAGGTGACTCATACCATGAATGTGGCCAAGCTTTTTCATTCCTTTGGGTTTTTCGATATAATTCAAAAACACGGAGAACAAAAAAAAACTAGACAGATGTGATTTCTTTAGACTAAAGAGCTTCTGTACATCAAGGGAAACAGTTGACAGAGTGAAGAGATAACCTACTGAACAGGAAAAAGTATTTGCAAACTATAAATCTGATAATGGTTTAATATCTAGAATATATAAGGAACTCCAAACACTCAATAATATAAAAAAACTAACAGATTAAAAGACAGACAATAAATTTATCTCACAATAATATATACAAATGGTCAAAATACTTAGAAAAAATGTTCAATGTCACTAGCCATCATGCAAATACAAATTAAACCACAATGAGATATCAACTCCCTGCAATAATAATGGCTACTTAAAAATTTAAAAAAAAAAGCTGAAGATAAAAATGCTGTTGAGAATATAGAGAAAAAGGAACCGTTGCACACATTTTCAAAATGTGAATTAGTCCAGTCATTATGGAAAATCATATGGGGTTTCATTAAAAAAAATTAGTTGAACTATCACATCCATCAATCTCATACTGGGTACATATGCAAAAAAAAAATGATGACAGGGTGGACCAAGTAGAAGAACAGTAATCATAATGATCTCTTAGGATGATAAATTAAACATGTTAACATACTGATAAAAAACAACCAAAAGATCATAAGACATTAAAAATGCAGAAAAGAGATTTTCAACAAATTGTGATGGAAAAAAATGGATATGGAAACAAAAAATAAATCTAAAAAATTAAAAATTGGCAATTACATCAGAAGCAAGGTATCAGAGGGTGCTGGGTACTTTAAGGTCAGGAAAACCCTTGCCCCTGTGCTGCCCTGCAACCTGGGCACCTTGTTTGTTTTCAGAAGTTCAGTCTCACTGGTTGGTACAGCTTCTACCTCATCTGCTTTTGCCCGCTAAGGAGGCTGGAGAATTACCTGAAGGAACATCCACAAATCGAGCTGTTATTAAAGATGATATGCAGCCTCAAGGGTTCAATGTCTGGTCTGATTCATTTGCCAGATAGATAGATGTAATTCCAATTGTCTAATTTTTGCTTTCATTTCATGGCCTTTTGAAGTCAAATTCAAAGTAATTTTGCCCAATCCATGTAAGTTTTCTTCTATTAGATACATATTTTAAAAGAACCTAGGATAAAAATCACATGATTATTTCAATAAGTGCAAAAAAAGCATTTTTCCCCTTTTTAAACATATACTTGAAAAACAATTTACATAATATATTTTACCTAATATTTTTACTTAGAATATTTCTTGAATGTTTCCCTTAACATTCAGTTTCAGAAATCCTTATATGCCAGGTTACAATTCAATTTATAGTTGTATAAGATAAAAAATTGTGTCTTTATTAGGAATATATAGGCTATGTACTTTTTTATCTATGCCACTCTATTTTAAACCTAAAATTTTATTTTAAACCTAAAATTCTATATGTATGTGAAGAATATATTTCTAGAAATATAATTTGAGGGTCAATGTTAGTGTTTGTATAGGTGTGTGCCTGGAATATTTCTGACTTTTACCATTATAATTTATGTACAGTTATAAAAATAAACATTAAATAAACAGCAAAAATTACTTTTAACATGAATAAACATATAAACACAATGAAGATTATGTTTCATAATATTTCCTTCACTTCATATTATGCACTTGCTTAAAAATGGCTGAGTCTTATCTTTAAGTGCATGTGCATGTTTTCATATGAGATATTAATTTTGGAGAGAATGTTGCTTAACACTTTATTATGATGTAAGAGGTCCAAAGCTTTCCATCTTCCAATATTACTGTCCTTACTGCTGTTGAAGAATCACTAGTCATTTACTCATGGCTGTTTTTAGTTAGCTTTTTTGCTACTGTGACCAAAAGACCTGACAAGAAAAATTTGAGAGGAGGAAAAGTTTTTTGGGGAATCCCAGTTTTAGAGGTCTTAGTCCATAGATGGATGACTCCATTCTTTGGGACCTGAGAAGAGGAAAAAGAGTGTGGCAGAAGAAAATGGCTCAGGACATGGCCATCATGAAGGTCAGAAAGAGAAAGAGAAAGAGAGAGAGACCCATTCTTCGGTGACAAAATAAATATTTAAAAGGCAAACCAATGATGACCACCTCCTCCATTAACAAACTGCTTTCAGTAAATCATTAGTAGTAGATGAATGCACTAATTAGGTAACAGATTTCATAACCCAATCATTTCACCTCTAAGTTTTCTTGCTTTGTCTCACACATGAACTTTTGGGAGACATCTAATATATAAACCATAACACTAGCCTTCCAGCCTTTGTTGCTTGACCACAAATCCAATGCCATATGTTTTCATTTTTGTTTTAGTAGCATCCCAATACTGGTACCTATTTCCATTTCAATTTTTGTACCTCTATGCATACTAAAATATGACAGCAGCACAAAATAATAATTTTTAAATGGCAATGCCACTTTGGAAAGATAAATTCAGAGAAAGAAAGAAAAGATTTTTGGTAAAAAAAATTTCTGTTGAATTGCACTGGCTAAATTCAGAACAATCCACATGCAAGTGTTGGTGAAAAGAAATCTATCCCTTGGTGTGTAAAGGTCGGGCGAGCATCGGAGGAAGAGACCACCAAGAGACTGTCTCATGCAACAGCAAAGGGTTTATTGGGGGTCCAGCATGCTGGGGCTCAGAGCTCACTTGAATAGAGCAGAGAGCCCTGAGAACAGCTTAAGCAGAGCTTATATACCTTCCTTGGAGAGGGCAGGGAGGGAAGTTACATTCTGCAGTTTGGCAGTTGGGGACAGCACATTCTGGGAACAAGATTAGCAAACAGTTCTCAAGATTTCAACAGTGTTTTGTTAAGCATACAGGAAAAAGGAGTGACAAGTACCTATTTTATTAACCTTTCAGGTGAGAATAACTTCAAGGAGGAATGAACACTTTTTTTTCCATCTCATTCCTCCTAGATAGAGTTTGTTCTTGATTTCTTCTAAGAAATTTCTTACAGAAAATGGTTGTTGAGTTTTTCTATTTTTTAAAAATTATCTATGATTTTCTTTTGAGTGGCAGTTTCTGCTATTAGAACTGAATATCATAGACCTGAAAAATTCATGAAGAAACAAGGACCAATTCAGCTTTTGTTTCTGAAGACTGAGGTATTCAAGATTGGGTGGCAGCACCTAGTGAGGTCCTTCTTCCTGCTGTGGACTCTGCAGAGTCCCAAGGTGATGCTGGTCACTGCTATCTCCCTCTATTATCATAAAGTCACTACTACAGTCATAGGGGCTCCACCCTAATGAGCTCATTTAATTATCTCCCCAAAGTCCCACTGCAATACATCATAAACATCCAACTTTGGGGATTACATTTTGCATTAGAGTATAACACCAACAGCATAGCTGAGTTTTCCCTAATATAAAACTATTGGATTTTGTTTATTTTTTTCTCTATAATCTTGAAGGTTGATTTAATCAGCTTTTCTATCTCACTGTAATTTACTACCCCTTATCAACCTTTTCCCATTCCTCTTAACCCTACTCTCCCCAGCCTCTGGAACCATCATTCTATTCTTTTCTCTTTCCTGATGTTAGAAAAAATGTTTTCAGTGTTTCTTTCAATCAGCATGATGTTGGCTATTATGGGTTTGTAATATAGCCTTTATTGTGTTGAGACATATTCTTTGTAGATATAATATTTTTGAGGGTTTATTTTTATCATATTGAATTTTACCAAATGCTTTTCTGCCTCTATGAGATACTCATATGTTTTTTTTCCTTAAGTTTATTGATACATTTACAGAATTTTGTGTGTTCTACCATGAATAATCAAGAAATATACAATGTATCATGGATTCAGATGTGCTGTTGGATTCTGTTTACTAGAATTTTCTTGAAAATTTTTGTATCTATGTTCATTAGGGATATTGTTCTAAGTGTCCTTTTTGTTATATATTTTTTTTCTTAGTATTGTTATCAAGGGAGTCTAGTTTAATAGAATTAGCTCAGGAGAGTTCCTTCTTTTTCTACTTTTTTCTTAGAGTTTGAGATAGTTGATATCAGCTCTCCTTTGAAGATTTTGTATAATTAAGCAGTGAAACCATCCAGTCCTAGGATTTTGCTTGTTGGAAGTCTATTACTAATTCAATCTTGGCTTTGGTCATTTTCTGTTTTTTTACATTTCAATATCACTATGAATATTGGTTTGTTCATTTTCTGTTCATTTTCTGTGTCTTTACAGTTCAATATCACTATGTTATATGTATGCAAAAATTCATACATTTCTTCTGGATTTTTAAATTTATTGACAAATACTGTTCATAGCAGTCCATAATTCTCCTTTGTGTTTATTTGCATTTGTTTTAGTACCTTTGTTTGTAGGTAATCTCTTTTATATCTTGATTCATCTAGCTAAAAATTGTGCTTTTTAAAATGCACTTTAAAAGCAGTTCTCCACTTTGATAACTTTTGTATTCTTTTTGGTCTCTCATGTCTCTCCTCTGATCTTTGTTAATTTATTTTCTTTTTATGAATTTTGGCCTTTTTTTTCTTTTCAACATCAGATTCTTTACTTGAACAATTTACCTTTTTTGACATATATGCTTATTGCTTTGAAAGTTGTTCTTAGTATTGCATTTGCATTATCTTGTGTTTTGATATGCTGTGCTTCTTTTTATTTTGATTTTTTTAAAAATACTTAATTTTAAAAAATATTTTCATGTGTTATTGTTCATTCAAGAGCAAGTCAATTGTTTTTCATGTATTTGTACTATTTGTAAATTATGTGTTGTTGATATCTAGCTTTTTGGACAGACTCCATTGTGGTCAGAGAAGATATATGATATGATTTCAAGATTTTTTAATTTATTAAGATTAGTTTTGTGACCTAACATATTGGCCATGCTGGAGAAAGTCCTAGTTGCTGATCCAAAAATATATTCTGCGGCTATTGGTGAAATATTCTGCAAGTATACATTAGGTCCACTTGATCTACCATATAGTTTATCTACAATGTTCCTTTGCTGATTTATTTTTCCTGAATAATCTTTTCATCGATGAATGTATGCTCATTAACTGTGTTGAAACATATCTGTCTTCTTAGATCTAATAATCTTTTCTTCATAAAATTGGGTTCACCATTATTGGAGATATATATATATATATATGTGTGTGTGTGTGTGTGTGTGTGTGTAATTTCCTTTTTTTGTATTGATTCCTTATCATTATATAGACATTCTATTTTGACATTTTTTGACTTCAAATCTGTATTGTTTGATGTAAGTGTAGGTATTCCTGCTAACGTTTTATTTCCATTTGCATGGAAATAATATCCCATACATCCCTTTGTTTTAGTTTATATGTGTTTTTACTGGTGAATAATTTCTTATAGACAGCAATAGGATGTCCTTAAGTTTGCTGTAAGGATAGTCTGGTGGTGAATCCTCTCCAGTTCTGCATGTGCAAGAAAGAATTTATTTCTCCTTGATGTCAGAAGGTTAGCTTTGTTGGGTACAATATTTTTGGTTTTAGTTACTTCTTTCAGAATTTTTTATATACCATGCCATTTTCTCCTGACCTATAAAGTTTCCACAGAGAAATTTCATCTTAGTCTAATGAAGATTCCATTAAAGATCACTTGAAACTTTCTATATTTTTAGGTTTTTGCCTTTGCTTTTTATTTTTGACAGTTTGATTATACTAAGCCTTGGAGATGACCACTTTGGTCAAATCTAAGCCGTATCCCTTAAGTTCTTTGATATGGATATTTCTATCTTTTCCAAAATTAAGGAATTTTTTAGATATTATTTTATTGAACAAGTTTTTACTTCATTTCTTCTCTTCCTTTTTTAGAATCTCCATAATGCAGTTATTTGTATATCATGTTTCATATCTCAAAAATTTCTTCCAAGTTGTTTTAATTCCCTTTAATTCTTTCTTCTCATTAATTTTTTTTCTCATAGGTTGTTTTTTTTAATCTAACTAGATTATTTAAAAAAACTCCTTTCTTTAAGCTTTGAAATTCTTTATTTTGTTTGACATAGTCTTTTGTTAAGGTTCCCAACCCTATTTTTAATTTTATTTTATTTTATTTATTCTTTAGCTCCAAGAGTTTGGGGTTCTTTTTTATGATCACTAGCTTTTTTAAATCATTAATTATTTTCATAATTTCTTTGAATTATCTCTCCATATTCTCTTGTAATTCATTGATTTTTCTTAAAATGAATATTTTCCAGTATTAAGCAATTCACTGATTTCTTTTGCTTTTGGATCTATAACTACGCTATTATCAGGTATCATGTTATATTTCTTTTTCATGCTTCTTGTTTATCTATATTGATATTTGCCTTTACTAATGTTATAGAGTGACTTTTATAGTAAAACACATTAATCTGGTAATGCCTTCTATAATGTCAATTGAGAAGCAATATAAACTTTGGTTCAAAGTGTGAACAGAACTGTGATTTTCATGTAGCTTCTCCTTTTGTAATCAATGTTGGTGATATCAGTGAGCATATGGTCTAGGGAGACATGTGGATTTCTTATACAAAATGGATTTATCTCTGTGTATTGTATGAGATGGTTGTGGGTAGGGGGCACTCAACAATTTTCCAGGTTCATGTGGTGTGATGTCCACTTCCTTAGGCCCCAGCAGACAAGAAACAACTGGTATAATAATAGAGGCAATGCAGTTCTCAGATTTCAAGGTTTGCATGGGGATGGGTACGATAAGGTCTTCCAAGTACACATAGTTCAGTGGTCCCAACAGTGGGGATGGGGCACTTGTCGTATCTGATGGCCATGCAATGACTGAGCTGCACGAGTGTACCCAGGTGAAGTATCCATCTGTGTCTGAGGACTGTACAGACTTCATGAAACTCAGAGGCTCAATCCATTCATGGTAGGCTGTCCAGCTGCTTCCTGAAGATGTGAGTTGGTGGGTAAGATCTTCAGCTGTTTAATAGGAGGCAGAGAAAGGTGGGTGGGTTTACTTAACAACTTCTTCAGGTTAGTTGGTCTCAGGATGGCAAACATGTAGAAGAATACTGGATGGGGTGGCACCATGTGAACTGGGATCTTTCATGGGTTAATGCAGCAGATTCCAAAACTGGGCTCAGTGTTGTAAGGGTCACAACGTTGTCCATGGTAAGTTCTTTATTTGTCCAGGGAAATAGTGAGAATTGCTGGGGGACTCTTGCTTACTCTTCCTTGTCATGTGATGGCCTTCTCATTTATGGTTGTATTGCAGGGCAGCCAGCACCCAGCCAGGGTAGTTTCTTGCTCAGAAGGTGTAAGACACCTGCTAAAAAGTGTTTGAAATAATTGATAAAATCAGCCAAAAATTAGATCAAACAGGAAGCAGAGTGCCTGATCGATCCTCCAGTCCTCATAGAAGCTGGGACTGAACAAACAGAAAATGGAATAAAATGGCTCCGGTTCTTTATTTAAGGGCAAGTACATCAAAGGCAGGGATAAGGTTTCAGCAGGAGAAGTCTTATTTCTCCATGTGGCAAAGGTCTTGTAGCAAACAGGCTGATTGTCAACTTGGAAAGCCATACCATCTCTGAGAGGCTCTGTGCTGTGTGGCTCCAGCAGGTCACCCCATCTCAGGTACTGTGCTGAACCTGACAGAGCTGGGTAGGCAGTCCTACGTAGTGGGCAGTCTCAAACCAGCAGAATTGCTGCTTGAACTTCACAGATACCAGATTTTCCTATCCATTGGCTTCTATGCTGACTTGGTTCTTGCAAAGTTCACAGAGGACTCCCAGCATGGTTAATCTTAATAGAGAAGAACGGGATGATAGATACCATGTGCATCATTACCTTCTTCATAAGTCCATACTAGTTCTCCATGCATGCCACTCTGTGGAATCTCTCTCATATCCCTACTGCACTCCTGCTAACTTTCAAGTAGAGTAATACTGTTTTTCCTCTTTTGAGGTCTTGTGTGTATGTGTGTGTGTGTGTGTGCGCGCGCGTGTGCGTGCACGAATGTAAATCTATTCAGATATATAATAGAAAACATTAATTGTAAGCAATAATTTGAATTTTATATACCATTTACTATGTCTGCTAGTGAAAGCATGAGAAGTAGAATTTATATGCCATAGAAGAGAGGCACAAATAGCTCAAGCATCAATGGATTATAGAGAGTGATAATAACTGGGCTTGTTCCAAAGCCCCCCAAATTTTCTTATTGAGAATATAGTACTGTGTAACTATCACCAGTATCTATACCCAGTCTATACCCAGTCCTTGATGATGTCATTCCAATATAGCATATTGTGTAAAACATGATATTTTATCTCTGTCTATGAATGACTATTCTAATGTGGTGTTAACTCAGTGTATTCTGTTATATAGAAAGTGAAAGGACAAGTACATTATGATAACTGACCAATTGTTGCATTTCCTTTCCGGCAAATAGGCTGCTTTGATTTGGTGGTATTAGAAGGACTCTCCTTTATCATATGCCCTTAGATATTGTTTATAACAAAAGAGACTATGGACATGAAAGAGAAACATAGCAAATCATACTCTGATTTCTGTGAAGATAAATCATTGTCTCAACTAAAATTCAATGGGTCAATGTAACCTGCTTATTTTTTGGTGGCTTGTCAGTCTCTTCAAGGAATGCTGCCATACAGGTGGTGTGGGTTGGTGTTTACTGGTAATCAGTTGAATGCTTGTTGGGCCAAAAGCAAGATCAGTCATGGTGAGTAGGGATTATGCATATCTTCTCTTTCTTCAACTCTGGCTGTTATAATCATAGCAGGTGATGTCAACTGACCCAATCACTCTGTCTCCTTGGCTATTTAACAGCCTGTTTGTGATGTTCTCTAATGGGTACTACTGCCACAGAACCCAGATCATGTTGGAAAGCTCTGATCTTATTATAATCTATACTCAAATGGTAGGGATACTAGAGCATAATAGACACCTAGGAGATGATTGTCAAACCATCTATAGTTCTCTGCTGTACATAGTGTGGTCAGGTTGCATAATCTTATGGATCTACACTGGAATTCTCCTAGTAGGATTTGTCAAAATTTTTGTGGTGCATTTCTCAGTAAAGTTAACTTTGGTATCATAGGTTTTCCAAAGGCATATAGCTTTACTGGAAAGTTTACTTTTACTGTGTAGTAAGAATTCTCAGATTACTTTCCTGAATTAAGTTCCAGTAAAACCTGCACCTCCAGTCCAATAAAAGGGTGAAAAGCAATATTCCCAGGCTGGAATATACTGCCTCCAGGTCATAAAGAGTGCCACCAGACATCATAACTTCTTCTTAACAGTGGAACGATTGAAGTGCAAAATATGATACTTTGCCCTTAAAGTTTATGGTGAGGTCCCAGCACATTTGCTGTGAATAGACTGCAAAAAACTTCATAAATGTGGAAAGATCATGCATTTTGGTTTTTGTTGTTGTTATTGGTTTTGTTTATTTTAAATGAAGTTTTTTGTCCTCAATCTTGATGGTTTACAGTGACCTAATGCTAGAAGGGAAAATACTGCTTTTCTTCCATCTCATATAAGGGAGTATTGAAAACTCAAATTTCCTACATTTTAGGTGACTGTGTCTCACACATCCATAACCACAATCATATTCACGCCTGCTATTCTGCTATTAATAAACTCAGATTATGGTTATAAATAAATTAGAATTATTTCTTAGTGTGAAACAAATCCATATAAGTCCAGTGTTTGTATTATAGACCCAGAAAATCATCACAGACTGAAAACTCCTTTTTTTCTCATAGCATGTATCTTCTATTCTCAATGTCACAAAATGCCTGTAGGAATTTCACATCTTTAATTTATATTCTAGATATATAATGAAAAATAAAAGAACTGTTTAATGTCTGAAATCATTTGTCTTCCAGCCCATTATTTTCATTGTTTCATTTTATCAGCTTTGCTCTATTACAGGATGCTTTAATCCATGAAGACTGAATTTCCAGTGCCTAGTTGGACCCTGGCTTTCTGATAGTCAGAATTGGGAGTCATGAGAAGATTAATAAAGGGAGATAGGAAGGGAGGAAGAAGTATCTCCTTCCCTGCACCTCTCACCTCCACTGGAGCACACTGCCTCTGAAGAAGTAGTTGTATCAGGTCCATGGCTCCAATTCTTATGTGGAAAAAATTACCGTATTTTTGACTCTTCACATAAACTGTTTTAAGCAGAATACTAACTTCATAAAGTTCATATTCTAATCCTCAAACCTATGGATATTTTACATTACAATGCAAAAATAATTTTATGATGTGATAAAGTTTATAAACTTTGATTTAAGGAAATTATCCTGGAATAGTACACATGTAATCACATGTCTTCATAAGGAGGTTATGGTAAAGCTACTTCTCTTCCCACTCCAATTTAGATATGGTAGGGGCTATCAGATGGTAACCTTCGGATACCCTGTACGTACCCTGTTTATAATCTCATTTTGTCAGTTTAGTAACAAAATTTTTTTCATTTTAAATATGTGCAGTGATTTTGCTTTCACTAAGTAGCCCTCAGAGAATTGTGGAGCTGGAGGGAGATAAAGTCTCTGGGAGTCTCTACAAAGCCAGGCCCTATACTGAAGTTTCACTAAATAGCCACTCAAAAATATTGCTTTCAAGTAATCTGCCATTTTTATTTGCAAGGAAGATGGTAAAATATGTTCTAAATGAATTCATATGTCTGTTACTAAGGGGAGAGTGGCAAGGAGGCACTCAGCAGTATAACTCTGACACATGGTCTATGTGCATTGCTAACCTGGTCTCTTGTGAGAAAATGGAAGTGCTGTGATTGGTCTAAGTGGATAAAATCTGGCTCTTCCTGGGCAGGGTTTGAGATTCCACCAAAATATATAGTTCATTGATTCAAAAGAAATTGGTTTCAATTATCAAGGAAGAAGGACAAATCATGATTGGAAAAGTAGCAATTTCTGCCATAAAGAATTAATCATCAGAGTTATTAAATTTTTTTCTAAAACTTCCAGTTAATTGAATAAAGCAATGAGAAAATAAAATGAAAGCTATTCTAATATTTGTAGATTGCTTCATCTTTAGCATAAAAACACAATGACCCATTGGACAAATGTGCTCAAGATTGAGTCACATGGTAGCATATGCCTGAAATTCTCTCCACTCTATAGGCAAGAGGATCACTTGAGCTCAGAAGTTGGAGAGCAACGAGAGCAACATAGTAAGAACTCATGCCCACCCCACAGAGAAGGAGAGAGAGATTTTTATAATTTTTCTAATTAACCCTTAAATATATGAATAATTACATTTGTAGATAACATAAATTATGTTAAGTAACAGCATTAAATACAATAACAAAATATGAAATATACCAAATTGTATTTATGAGAAAATTATAATGACAAAATTTTTATAAAGTATAAAGAAGATAAATATTTAAAGACCAATAAAATGTTTTCTGGATGAAAAAAAACTCAATTTTTCAGTTGTTCATTTTCCCTACACTTATTATAATTCTAATGCTATAATGATTGAAAATCTTAAGAAATGACATATAAAAATATCTTTATTCATTAAGAAATATTAAGATACATAAGAAAAATTTAAATGATTAGATCAATATATGAACATTGAAGTTTCCTGATGTTGACATTTGGTATAAAATACAATGCCTAAGAATGAAACACATGGTAGTTTATTAAAAAAAAAAAAGGAAAGAAAAGAAAAAGAAAGAAAGAAAAATAGACCAAAAATAGAAGAAAATTGATAAACTCAAAGAAGAACCTTGTCTATCAGTAAACTTAAAAAATTATAAAGGAAACATTGCACAATTTTAGAGGAATCAATTAATTACAGTAAAGAAAACATACCTCATTAATTTAAAAGTTATTTATTCATAAATTTCATAAAAAAATGTTTAAATGTGAAAAATTCACTTTTGATAATTTTTTTTTTAAAGAAATGGGAATTTTTTTATTGATTTTTCCCCTACCAACTGAATAGCTTCTATATATTTAGCTAAGACTCTGGGTCACATAATATGATATGTACCACACTTGTATGTGTACATATAAAGTATATGACAGAATGGACTTCTTAAAATAAGCAAGACTTGTCTGCAAATCTATGAATGAATTTGAAACAGCACTTGGTACAACTTTTGATAAAATTTAGAATTAAAATAATCTAGAATAAATCATTTATCTTGTATTAGTTTAACAATTATTGATACTTATTGTAAAAAATAAAATAATAGCCACCATACAAAAATCTTATTATTTGCCTCAAGTGATACTTTTCCAACACCCCCTGAGTATTGATTTTTGCCTTTAGTGAATTACCAATTTGATAGGGGAGAAATGGTGTCTCGTTTTCTGTAATGTCAAATGGTCTATTTTAACAATCCCCGTTGTTTTCTTACTGTCATTCTCTGAGGAATCTAATAGCAATCAAATGAGATTCCTCCTTCATGCCTTCTATCCAGGGATACATTTATATACTGTTGCCTTTTGCAAGTCCAGAGTAGAAAATAAAGAGGATGAAGATTGAGCATCCAGGATTTCATAATGATTCTCCTTTGAAGTCCAACTTCAAACTGGTAAGTTACAAAATCCTCATCTATGTGAGTCAACCTACTTACTACATCTATCACACTATGTGCAGTGTTAAATATGTCCACAAAAAGAAAGATTAAAATGCTGAAATCAGGACTTGTAGAAGAGATGAAATGAGGAAATTCAAATGAAATGAATTTTATCTTGCTAAAATCAGGATAAAATATGAAAATCATCATAACAATGTGTATGCAGAATTTACAAATTATCAATTCAGACCAAATAAGTCTTGCTTTTAGAGATGAGAGATTTATATATGTTTGACTTATTCAGCAATACTGATTATATTGAATTATTTTATTCTTTGGATAATTACATGATATAGAGAAAGTAACTTTGTTGTCTTTAAGGATGACATCATTTCAAGAGAGATAAATAATAAAACCACAAAGATACAATGCCTGATTCATGGCTTAAAAAATCATAATATGTTACGATCCTGATGCTATCATTACATTTATTATACTGAGTTGTATATATGTATTGCTATGGTATAACGAATCCCAATGTTATGTGTAATTACAATGCACAGATTTTTAAAAATTAAAAAAATGATAGAGAGAATTATATGAGGAACTTTAATATTCCTATGACAACAATCTAAAAATGCCCAACATTTAAAACCCTGTTAATGGGCTGGGGTTGTAGCTCAGTGGTAGAGTGCTTGCCATGTGTGAGACACTGAGTTTGATCCTCAGCCCCACCCAAAAAAGGAAATTAAAAAATTAAGATATTTTTGTCCACCTACAACTAAAAATATATTTTTGAAAAACCTATTAAGCTTCCAAGAATATGATGAAAGATGGACTTGATCTTTGCCAGATACATTTGCACCTGCAAATTAACTTACTTGCATACTTAATTATAAAAAAAAACTGCAGAAGGTATAATTCAAACAACACAATTGTCTTACTATGAGAGCACAAAGCAGAGTAAAAATTCTTAGCTGTGAGAAAGAACTATTGAAAGCTTTCTGTTTTCAAATTCTATTACTTTAGAAGTTCTCTAGCTACTTTAAAGGGTGGTTTCACAAACATGGTTCAAAAAAATGGTTAGAATGCAGGTCATTTTTAATGATACAATATTTGCCTCATGATATTAACTATCATGGAAAAATATATATGGTTACATGTTCACTTCAATAGCTAAAATTATGATACTCTAAATATCTAAACTGTATTTTAAAGGTTAGATTGCATAAAAGCATACATGCATTTGATTTAATTTTTATGATTTTTCATTAGGTTTGTGTCTAGACCCTGACAAAATAAAGGTATACAGCTGAGCAACAATGAGACTCAGGAAACAGAGCAACCAGGGGCCAAAAGAGGAATGCGCTGAACTAATTGGACTGACATAGATTGTTCATTGACCTGGTCTCTTAAATGTAAGTGTTCATATTTTTTTAAATTCATTTAGTTTATCTGAGTCCTCCTCAGTTAGTAACACAATGTTTATTATTTATATCCATGCCTGAAAATGTTAAAAGCTAAAGAAAGTTAAAATCATTGTGTAAATACTGGGTACAAAGAGGACAAGTACCAACAGATATCACAATGGTCAAACTACACATCATATACTTTATTTCTGTTTTTGGTTTACCTTAGCAAAGTTTAATGATTTGTCTCACCCTTTAACTTCCTTGAGGGAGAAAAGAAAAACAGGAATATATGAGTCAAATTCACTATATCCTGGTCTTAATGACCATGATTTTGCTTTTTCTATGCAAACATGACATGGAAAAACGTGTTAAACAGGGATATCAGATACAAATGGTCTTTAATCCAATTTTAGAACAATTGCATAAGAAGAATAGATAACATACACTTACTTTACTGGATACACAAACTAAAGCGCTAGGAATATGTGGGATAAGCTAATATACTTTTGAGAATCAGAGTGTTTCAGTCTAAAACCTTAATCTTTCACAGCAATATGGTCTTATCTCAACTTACTGTAACTCTATCAACGTTTTTCTTTATATCAAAATATGGGGATAGCAACTTATTAGTTCTCTTCATGGATATTGTAGATGCATATTGTATTGTAGTGCATATTGTAGATTTTTTTTTCACAATTTTCTTTCTTCTTACGAAACTATAGAGGTGGAAAATTCAGCTTTATTTAGCACTACTAAAAGTAATAATCAGTGGTTTCCTCATTATTTGAAGGTAAAATAGATAACATATCTATATGAAAATTGTAATTTTATTATGTTCCTATTTTTGAATTCAGGAAAAAGGAAAACTTTAAAAATATAATACAAATTTAAAAAGTGGAAGTTAAAAGGAATATTTAGGATTTCATATATAAAAATATATTCCTCTGATTCTTCTCAAAAGCCTTCTGTATCATTCTAAACTAAGCATTCATTCACAGTCTGCCCGAAACTGAACATGAAAACAGACAAGGTTTAAGCATGTTCTACTGACTTTGTCTCATATTAACCAAAGGACAAATTTGGAGTGTTATCTACCACAGTTTCTACTCACTTTCTGCCCTGTGAAATATCTCAGACTACAAAATACCAAGGAACACCTACAAAGCAGTCACCTTACCAAATGGGTTGGCTCCTAAATAACAAATAAGATGTTTAAGTAAAGATTAGGCTTGGTGTCTTGTTAGTCCCTGTCATTTTTTTATGTTTTTTTCCACCTTCCAGATGACATCTAAGAAACTCATGAAAATTGATAAATGGCTATCCTAAACAAAAATTCAAGTATTTCTGAATTCATTCTGCTGGGACTTTCCATTTCTCAAGAACTTCAGTTACTTTTTCTTGGCATCTTCATACTTGTCTATGTAGCCATTGTAGTGGGGAACCTCCTCATTGTAATCTCTGTGATATTTGATAAACATCTTCACTCACCCATGTACTTCCTTCTGGCAAATCTATCATTTTTTGACCTATGCTTTTCCTCTGCTGCAACTCCCAAAGTGATTGCAGACTTCCTCAGAAAACGCAAAACCATCTCATTGTGGGGCTGCATGGTCCAGATGTACTTTATGCACTTCTTTGGGGGTGGTGAGATGTCTCTCTTGATAGCTATGGCCATCGACAGGTATGTGGCCATATGCAAGCCCTTGCACTACCAGATCATCATGAACCACAGGATGCTCATTGGGTTTCTGGTGCTGTCATGGGCAGTTGGATTCATTCATACCACAAGCCAAATGGTTTTCCTGGTGGGTTTACCTTTCTGTGGTCCCAATGTTGTGGACAGCATCTTCTGTGACCTCCCTCTGGTCATCAAGCTGGCCTGCACTGACACCTATATCCTGGAGCTCCTGGTGATTGTGGACAGTGGCCTCCTGTCCCTGGTGTGCTTCATCCTCTTGGTCATATCCTACATCATCATGTTCGTCACCCTCTGGCAGCGCTCCTCCAGAGCCTCCTCCAAGGCTGTGTCTACACTCTCTGCTCACATCACTGTAGTGATCCTCTTCTTTGGCCCCGCTATCTTCATCTATTCTTTTCCATTCAATAGTTATTCTGTAGAAAAGTTTCTGTATGTGTTTTACACTATAATTACACCCTTACTTAATCCAATTATTTATACTCTGAGGAATCAGGAAATGAAAGGAGCCATTAAGAGATTGTGCAGTCAGAATATTGTTTTCTGTCTGGACAGGTAAATATTGCTCGTGATCTCTAATTTTTGTGTATTTCTTCTGCTATTTTTAGGTTTTCATTATTGTATACTTGTTCAAATAATTAAAATGAAAATGTAAAATATTATCAATATTATTCACTCCAAATTACTGGAATCTTTAAGATATTTTTCTTTAAGATTTAAATTGAAATGTTCATAATACAGACATAATGCCTAGATATGAATATGTTTTTCACGTACCTGCTTGTCTTAAAATGTGTGCAATATGTAAACATAATGTCTCCATGGTAAAATGTATGATATTTCAATGTATCAATATGTAAAACTAGAACATATTAATATAACACAGAAGACAGTGTTTGGCATTTATTTTTTAAAGTCATTTTTTTTAAACTTGTGTAATATTTAAAAAGATTTTTATCACTCTATGTTAACTTTGTGGAGGTTATTTGGTAAAGTTCAGCATTGAATTTAGTGGATTTTTTCTTACTCTCTGTTTCCAATAAATATCCATTCTTATAAAACATATGAACTTATTTAGAAATTAATACTTCAAACATTTGCTCATTGTTGTGGCACATACCTGTAATCCTGGTAGCTCAGGAGGCTAACACAGCAGAATCGGAAGTTCAAAGCGAGCTTTAGCAAGTTAGAGAGACCCTAAGCAAAAAAAGAAAAAAAAATTTAAACATTTGCTTGACTGAACAAATAGTTCTCTAAGAATATCTAATCAATTAAAATTTAAAGTGATGTCTGTTTTACCCTTTCGTGTTCTACCAGAAAACATGACTTATTTTCTTAATTCAATTCAGTCAATTTTGAAACATTCTGCTTCTAAATATTTACTATGTACCACACTGTTTTCTAAGCAATAGAAAAACTGTTAATGATATATTTCTGCCCTGTGAAAGATGACAGAACATGTTACCTGTGTTAAGTACAGTGAACTCGGAAGAGGAGATGGATAAGCCCAGGCATTTAAAAATCTGCAGAATTAGACATTTTCGCTTCCATCCTGGTCTGCTTCATTCTCTTGGTTATATCCTACATTGTCATGTTTGACACCCTCTGCAGCACTCCTCCATGCCTCCTCCAAGAGGAAAAGAGCATTCCAAGCAGAAGGGCCTGTCTATACTGGAATGGTAGAGTGAGAAATAGCTTGTAGGAAAGAAGATAGAGCTCTATGAAGGAGACTGATAAATAAAAGTAAGTAAGATTGATGCTGAGATATTGTATGGAAGTAAAGATATCAAAATGGACAATTCTACTGAATGCATTTTCAAAATCAGAAATGGAAAGATACAAACGGGTCTCGAGAATTAGATTCAATATACTTTTAGGGAGAGCATTTAATCACTGAGCCACATCATTAGCCCTTTTTGTTATTGTTATTATTTTTATTTGAAACAGTTCCTTGCTAAATTGCTGAGGCTGGCTTTGAACTTGTGATTCTCTGACCTCAGCCTCCGTAGCCACTGGAATTACAAGTGTGTGCCACCATGCTCCGCATGCCTATACCTGCATATCTGTAATCCCAGAAGCTCTAGAGGATGAGGCAGGGAGATCACAAGTTCAAAGCCAGTCTCAGCAATTTAGCAAGGCCCGAAGCAACTTAGCCAGACCCCATCTCAAAATAAAATATAAAAAGGCCTGATTGTTGTTCCCCACTCAAAAAAAGATCATCGACTCCAATTTTAAATCAAATTAAAGCAATCTTGTATTTGTGTACACAAAGCCTGGCCAGCGACTCTCTTACCAGAAACCCCAGACTAGAGATAAGCACCCCAGCTTTCCAGCAACACAGTTTTATAGCAAAAAAAAAGTTGCAAAAGTGGGTGTCTTGAGAACTTCCAGATAACAGAATTTTAACAAGCATAATACAAAGGATACAGTAGGCTAATTATCTACATGGCATGATATTTCAAGGTAGGTTGTTATCTGGTCAGGGGAAGCAAGGATTTATGAGGCACAACTAAGGTTTTAGAAAGGGTTGTTATCTGGTCAGGGAAAGCTAGGCATGGGTGAGTTCACAGCAGGGGCAGGTATTCCAAACAAATTTAGAAATCACAGTAATTTATAGTAAAACAGAAATTAACTTTTCATAACTTGTCAGATTATAGTTTAGATATATTTTATCCTATTCCAGAAATTGTCTGTTTGACAGGACAGGAAAGTCTGGACATATGAGGAATTTTCAGGAAGGACGTTTTTGACTGAAGGGTCCAGAGGGCAACTATGGCCTAAAACATTCTCTGGACAATGAATCTAGAAATTTCTTGAACTTTATATCAGTGGGAGGAGGGGCTTGAAGATTTACATGACAAGTGTTTTCTGTTCTATCATTTTTTAGACTAGACAGAGGAACTTACAGGATTTTTTGTTGTTGTTGTTGTTTTTGGTAGTGTTTGTTTGTTTTTTTTTTTTTCTGCAAACCTGACATTTACAGAAAACAGGAAACTACCAACAATAATGCTCTTCTACTGAAGTTTTTGCTGACACCCTATGTAAAAAGCTCTCCAACAAGACTAAGAGGAACATATACATTACTCTCTGGCTTGCTTCATGTTCACACTAATATTTGTGTTGCTTTGCAAAAGACTTTCAGTTAGCTGTGATCCCATTGTCTATGTTGAACCACAATGCGAGAAAAGACCACCAACTCAGTTTTAAATCAAGTAACAGCAACCTTGTATTGTGTACACAAAAGCTGGCCAGAGAATGTCTCTCCTAAAACCCAGTCAGAGAATAGCCCCCCAGCCCTCCAGGAAAAGTTTTTAAAGCACAAAAAGTGCAAAAGGGGGTTGTCTTGATAACTTACAGCTAACAGGATTTTGACAAGCATAATACAAAGGCAGATAGTAGATTAGTGATCTACATGGCATAATATTTTAAGGTAGGGAGTATTTTCAGATCCCAACATCAGAATTTATGGGGCACCGCTGAGGTTTCAGAGAGAGTTGTTATCTGGTCAGGGAATCCCAGGCATGAGTGAGTTCAGAGCATGGGCAAGAATTCCAAACAAATTTAGAAATCTCAGTAATTTACAGTAAAACAGAAATTAACTTCTCATGACTTTGTGATGTGATGGCTCCCAATCTTAAATTGGAATTAGACTAGGTTCATCAGTGTACTTTTGCTTTTTTTCTTATACTTTGGAGATCTTATTCAAAATATTTCTGTTCATTTCAATGTCCTGAAGAATTTCCCATTTTTTTCTTCCTCATTTACCGTCTTAGATTTAGGCCCTGCATTTAATGCTTTAACCAATTTTTACTTATACAATGATGAAAGACAGTATCTAGTTTTATTCTTTGGCAAAGGGATATACAGTCTTCACACCATCATTAATTGAAGAGACTGTCCTTTTGCCAATGTGTTTTGAACACCTTTGTCAAAGACCAGATGGCTGTGGGTGTATGGGCTTACTTTTAGTTTCTTAATTTTGAACCATTGGTTCATGTATCTATTTTTATGTCCAAATCATGCTATTTTGAATTACTAAGGTAATGTATTTTAAAGTTAATTATTGTGATGTCTACAATTTGTCATTTTTCCTCAACATTGCTTTGTCTATTTAGAATTGTTGGGGTTCCATATGCATTTTAGGACCATTTTTCTAGTTTGTGAAGGATTTCATTGATATTTTGATAAAGAGTTCCAAAGAACCTCTAGATTGCTTAAAATAGTATGGACATTTTAACAATATTGATTCTTCCAATTCATGAACATAGGATGTCTTTCCATTTTGTATGTCTTCTCTAATTTTTTTATTGAAATAAAATAAAAATTATATAATTTTCATTATAAAGATAGTTTAAGTCAAGTGAGATACCCATTCATTTCAGTAAGAATGGCTATTATCAAAATGGCAAAAGATAATAGGTCCTGGTGAAGATGTGGAGAACTGGTAACATTTCCACATAGTTCATGGGCATATCCATAAGGAAAACCGTGTGCAGTTTCCTCAAAACATTTTAAAAAATTAACCTGTTATATGATATAGGGATCCCCTAGCTGTTATATATTCAAAGAAAATGAAATAAATATATTACAAGACAACTGTGCTCTTATGTTCATTAATTACACTAATTACACTAATTAATTGCACTAGTTACAGTACCAAAGACATGGAATCAAATTAAGTGCCCATTAATGGAAGAATGAATAAAAAGATGGTGGAAGACATACACAATAGAATACTAATCAGTCATAAAAATAATGTAATCTCTGATTTGCCACAACAGGAATAGAACTGGAAGATATTAGGTTAAGCGAAATAAGCCAGTCAAGAAAAAATACTGCATGATCTCACTCATATATTAATTAAAAAAATGTTGATCTCATAGAAGTGGAGTTTAGAATGTTGCTTAACAAGGTCTGGGGAAGTTACAGGAATGGAGAAATGGGGAAAGGGTGGCCAACTGGTACAAAGTTACAGTTAAATAAGAAACATAAGTTCTGGTATGCTATTGTATACTAGAGTGAGTAGGCATAGCAAAAATGTAGAATAAATTTCTAAAAGCTATAATAAAAGATTTTTAATGTTTTCACCACAGGTAAATGGTAAATGTTTGAGGAGAAAAAAATATGTTATCCTGATTTGAACAATACACAATGTATATATGTATTAATACATTCATGGTGTCCCATAAATAAATACAATTCTGTGTATCAATTAATTATCAATAAAAATATGAGACTTCACCAAAGTGAGAATTTGTTATCAGGGTCTGCTCTCGGTTTTAAAATTGAGCGTGGAATGTATTTTTGTAAATATGTTTTCTACCTTAATTTCTTTCTATTATTTTCCAGAAAGCTGTAATTATTGGAGAATCACAGTGGAATTACATATAAAAATAAACAAAAATTTATTTAACAAATGAAATAATCTTGTAGCATGCATTGTTAGCCTTTTGAATTTTATCTGTTATTTACTTAGTTGTATGATAAAGTTATACTAGAGTCACTTCCATGATATTCTTCTAATGTTGTCAAGGCATTATGAAGTTTGGCATAATTGTTAAGAACTTATGAAAGTTATAAATTTTTGGAATGATTCACTGATGAAATCTATTAATATATTGATTATCACTAATAAATAAAAGTCAGCCAATAAAAGTTATTTATGATTCTGAATTTCTGCCCTCCCTCAATTATGTTGCATGGTAAAAGGAGATTTTTCTGTATGTTAAAAAATGGTTAGATCTGGGGGTGTGGCTCAGTGGTAGAGTGCTTGCCTAGCATGCATGAGGCACTGGGTTTGATCCTCAGACCACATAAAAATAAATAAGTAATTAAAGTTATGTCCATCTACAACTAAAATAAAATTTCAAAAATGGTCAATTGTTTGTGAGTTTTTTATAAGCCTTATTCAGTGTAGATGGCATATTTTAAAATTTTTCTTGGATAAATCACTCAATTATTATACTGATTATTACCCTTCATATTTATGAAATAAAATTAAGATAATTATATTTCCTCAAATCCATCATCTATGACAGGTTTATTTTCTGTGAATGTTCCCAAGGTACATTAATCAAACAACTTCAATTAGTGTTTTCCAGAGAAAGCACTTTCTAGAGAAAGTTCACATGATTCACAATCTTGGTGACTTCATGATCCACTTAAATAATAAGAAAGAGGTCCTTGCTCTGAACTCAAGGGAAAACCAACATGTTTATTTTCATATTTCCCCCTGGGGATGGGTCACCAGTCTGCCTTTTTATGTACATCTTTTCTGTTTCCTTCTTAAAAGCATTTTTAAGCTGCAAACAATTGCCATGTATTTTCTTGGAGTTAAAAACAAGATAGCCAATTTTTCTTCAGAATTTCTTTGTGTCTACGTGTCTTTGAAGGAGTGACTCCTCAGAATAATTGGTAGGTTTAATAGCAGTGCTGAAAACACCTTTACAATTATGGGCTTTAGTAAAAGAGGAGATATTTTACCTAGAGGTTGCAACTGAATGAAAACCATATTATTCTGATCATGAGGGAAAGAGTAAAAGTCAAGTTAGATCCACTAGTATCTGGATGAATGTATCTAGTTGCAACAGGAATTTAAAAGCCTCTACACTCTCTCTGAGAAATAGCCTCCCAATCCTTGGGGTCATTTTTATAGTCTTAGTTTTAATTTTCAGAATATAAACTTGCATTAGTTTAATCTACAGGAGACAAAAGGAGAAAATAATTTACAACATGCTAAAATAATGGTAAATTAAGTTCTTTCTTGGCTACAGTTACAATCTATAATAAATTAATATTTCATCTAATAATATCTCAAGAAAAGTCAGAATTATTGACTCATTTTGCTCTAATAGTAATTTACTTATCTGTGTTTTTACTTTCCTTCATTATTTACTTTAATTGCAAAAACAGATATAGATACATGTGAAGTAATTAATTAAAATCGATTTTATTTTAAATTTTCTCAAGTCAACACCTCTTTTCTTGATTGGATATATAATATATTCTTAAATACAAATGTCTAATTCTACTGCTAATATATGCAGCTATGTTCTTACTTTATTAACTCTTTCAATATTTGAAAATGAAGCCTTTTTGCACTCGTAATATAGAGCCTCTTCTATTAAATATACAAGTGTATTAATTTAATAAGGAAAAACACTCATAGTGAAAATTTCCCAGTATATTTGACTTTTCACTTTCCCAAAATTTTTTAGTATTAAATGAATATTACCTTTGTATTGTCTTATTTGTTTATAATTTATCAATTTCATGAAAAGGTAACATAGCGAAACCACATGATGAATAGAAAACATATAATACATATTCTAATCAAAAAACTTTCTTCTACACATTTCCATATACACTAATTGTTCTAAATAAGTGCTTCTGTGGAAACATATTGGCTACAGAACACAGGCAAACAGCACTGGAGACCCCATAGCATTTGTTTTGTAAGATAGAGATTATAGTTGAAAATAGTGAGGCAATTGTTCATTTTTTACCCATGTGAAAGGCATTGAATGAGCAATCCCTCCTCCCCCATTCCACCATAATAGACCATTTACCCCATTCTTAGATGTAGTTTCTGCCACAGCAAAGCCAAACATTTTCAGACCCAATTTTATGCATTTCACACCTTTTTAGTTTACTGATGTTTGTATAACACATACTATTCAAAACTTTAAATTTTAGGTTTAGCAATAGCTTTAGTTAGGAAGGTCTGTTTTTGTTTTTTGGGTTTTTTTCTGTTTTAACTTTATGAGTGAAAAATGCTTATACTTTTGAAAATATTTCTTCTCAGATAATATGAACAAATTTTCATGATGAATAATTAAGGATTTCAGTCCATCTATTTATAGATATGTGAATATGAGATCTGAAGATTTTTAAATATGCTTTTAAAACATACTTCTTAAATATTCATAAAGTTTTTGCTTACAAAATATGCAAATATGATTATTAAAAGTTTCAAAAACCTAGAGTAATGGGTACTGTTTTCTTTTCTTGATTTTCCGGTTTTACATAGTAAGTTAAAAAGTTATTTTTGTATGTTGTCTCAAGATTTTTACCTGTAATTTTTTTTTGAGATTGAGGACTATATAGTTTCAAAAATAATGTCAAGATTGATAAATAGACTCAATTATTGTGTGAGTGGGCTAATGATGAATATCAAAATGATTCTTGATAAAATTGACAAGGAGGTGATTATGTCAATGGCATTAAATAGAGCACAATATTTTAATCAAAGCTCACTATTCCTTACAGATTGTTTGTTGTGAAATGCTTCTGTGGTCTCTTTTGGGTTGAGTTTCTTTATAATTACCAAAAAAAGAAACTAATTCTAAAGAATAGAATCTCATCAGTGCTCATACTTATATATAGTCAATGAAATACACAAAGATGTTCAATATGTTGGTTTTATACCTTCTTAATAGTTTGTATTTAAAGAGTGCGTATTAGACTAATTTTACAGAAAAAATAATCAGTGTTAAAAAGAGTTAAAGGTATATTTCCCTTATGAATACTGAGGTCCAGACTGAGATTTAAACACTATTTCTGCAGATATTATTCATTCCAAAACTGTAGGCTAAACAATGTTTTCTGAATATTTGATGAACTACTAAGTCAAAAAATGAAAAGTCAGAATAAATTTCTGGCTTTTGTTCTGGTGCTTCAGAAATCAGGACATGGTACAAGTATGTGCCTTTGCATCTGTGTTTGTGTGTGTGATTGTTTTTTATCTCTGTAGGTTGTATCAGTAGTAGTTCTAAAGAAAGAAGAAGAAAAAGAAAAGAAAGCGGAGACCAAAAGATCCAAATCAAAATTAAAATTAAGATAGAAGTGAGTTGACAGTATCAGATTGCTGTGGGAAAACAGAATCCAAATGTCAGGATTAAAGAGCCAGTGGATAAGTCCAGAGTCAGTGTGCTCAGGTGCGAAACACCTGGGGACAGCACTGGCTGCAGAGAAGAGAAGGTCAGTGTTTAGGAGGGAAAAAAAGCAAACACTACTTGGAAAATGCTTGGTGGTAGTCATGAGATTGTCTGCACAGAGAATACAAAGGGACAAAAAAAGACAAATCCCAGCCAGGAGTCAAGTACAACAGATTTATGAAAATAAGCAAGAGAACTGGAAGGAGAGGTCAGGAGTTTTGCTCACAACAAAGTAATAATCACACCCTTCTCCATAAGATAACAAAAAACAGACCTGAATATTGAAAAACACTAATGTTACTATGCAGAAACTTTCTAGGAGGGGAGTATAATTATTTAGAGAGGAGCAAATGCGTATGACAGATACCTCAGTTTAAGTCTTCAGAAATAAGTGAAATTATTGGTCTATATTTGTAGAATGAAAGACAGAGGAGGGAATATAGCATAATCAATAGAAGAAAATACATTGAACTGATTTGCTGAGTTGGGTATGTAACTCAATTCACATGTACCATCTGAATATATTAGACAGAGGGAAAAAGTGAACACTTAGGTTTCAAAAAGCTCAATGATTATGCTCTAACCCACTTGAAATCACTTATTTGACCATTAGCCATTTGACTCCTTTTCTTCATCAAACAAATTGAACACAAGAGCATAAATGCATGAACTCATAATAGAAGCCACAAATGTATCTAGATACAATCTTTGTATGCAAACAAGATGTATGAAATTTTAAATAGATTTCTCATATGCTGTGCCTCTCTGGCTGAAAAACATGCAATAACGTTAATGGCAATTGTATTACTTAAAATAATTTATTTGTAAATATCCATTTTCTCTCTTCCTATAGAAACCAACATTTACTGCTTAAATATCCATACCCTGAAAACTATCCCTGATTAAAATATCAGTTTTTTTTTCCAGATGATTTTCATCTTAAAGGCTTTCTGAAATCTTCTGCATGAATATGAAGAACATCTCTACGATATCTGAGTTTGTTTTGTTAGGGCTCACCAGCACTCTGGAACTGGAAATTTTCTCTTTTGCATATTTTTGCTGGCCTATGCAGCAATCATGGCAGGAAACCTTCTCATTGTGATCACTGTGATCTGTGACTCTCACCTTCATTCCACACCAATGTACTTCCTCCTTGGAAACCTCTCCTTTCTCGACATGTCTCTTTCCACCATCACGACCCCTAAAATGGTGGCAGATTTCCTCAGGGACAAGAAAACTATTTCCTTGTGGGGCTGTATGGCTCAGATGTTCTTCCTCCATTTCTTGGGGGGCAGTGAGATGACTCTTCTCATAGTTATGGCTATTGATCGGTACATTGCCATCTGCAAGCCTCTTCACTACACAGCCATCATGAGCCGCAGGGTGCTGGTGGGCTCTGTGCTGCTGTCCTGGGCTGTTGGCTTGGTGCACACCATGAGCCAGATGGTCTTCACTGTCAACCTGCCCTTCTGCGGCCCCAACATAGTGGACGACATATTTTGTGACCTTCCCCTGGTAATAAAGCTTGCCTGCACTGAGACCTATGTTCTGGAGTTGCTGGTAATTGCTGACAGTGGCCTCTTGTCCTTCATCTGCTTCACACTCTTGCTCATCTCCTACACTGTCATTCTGGTAACTGTGAGACATGGATCCTCGGGTGGGCTCTCTAAAGCTCTGTCCACATTGTCTGCTCACATCACCGTGGTCACTCTGTTCTTTGGGCCCTGTATCTTCATTTACACTTGGCCCTTTAGCAGTGTTTCAGTGGATAAATTTCTTTCTGTGTTTTATTCGGTCATTACACCCTTATTGAACCCCATTATTTACACTTTGAGGAATCGGGAGATGAAATCAGCCATGAGCAGACTGAGGAACCAGTGTATCAGCTTCAGACACACTTTCTAGACAACAATCATGAAAATGAGTGGTATTAATGGAAATCTCATGTAAATTACATTTCAGAGTAGGCTGATATTATTTTGTCTTATTTGTAAGTTTTCTAACAGTCATATTGCACACTGAAATTATTTAATATCATGTTCCATCATTATATTTTTATATTTAGTTTTATTGAAAGAATAAGTTTTCCCATTAAAATTCAACTCAGATTGAGTTCTAAAAAATTCAGACTTATCAATAAATTAGTAAATTGTTTCTTTAAATGGAATAAAGAATAAAGTAGAAATACTGGCTCATTAATCATATTTAGTAACCCAGAAATATCTAATATTAATATTCTTCACATAAAGAAAAATTAAATGTAAAATTGTTTACTTTTAATTATGGATCATTCAGTTAAATTCTCTAGATTACTAAATATAATTAAAATTATATAGATCATTCTGAATTTATAGGCACATATACATTTATTTAGATTTTTTGGGGTCTTTTAATTGTGATAAGATTAATCTTGTAAATTTTTTTTTAGTTGTTGATGGACACACCATATCTTTATTTAATTTTATGTGGTGCTGAGGATTCAACCCAGTGCCTAATACATATGAGGCATGCACTTTACCACTGAGCTACAGCCCCAGCAAAAGTTTACTTTTTAACAAGGCTGGCACATTAGTTTTATGAGCAGTAAGATCCATAAAGCAAATGTTATCCACTTAAAGAAATTCCACATAACAAATAAATTGTTCATAACACAATTTGGCTTATTATTTTATTTATATGTGTATTAAATTTTCTATTCATATTTGTTCTCATATTTCTCTCTGGAAATTAACACAAAAATAATACTTTTGTGTTAATCTCTCTTGTGAATAAAGAATAAATGAAGAAACAACAATGAATTTCAGGCATTTACCTCTCAACAAAATAGGAAGATCCAAATGGATTAAAATGCATAAAGAAAGTCATAAAGTATACTAAATTAATAAATTTAGACCTGTGGTTCATGGATATTAGAACTGACTTTCTAGGCCTATTGATATGAAATTCAAAATGTCCATCTTTACCAAAGACCTCATAATCTCTTAGAGGCTTTATACAATACTTCTCTGTCACTGTCTCTTATGCAATATGTGAGCTACAGTAACTAGAGCTAAGGATGTTTTCACAGTCATATGTGCAAGGCATATGTTATACTAAATTCTTTTCTCAAAAATGAATTGAGGAAACTGGGAACAGAGCCCCTGGGAACACAGGGCATAAAAGTATCTATTTCTAAAGATAAATATTTATTATAGAGTTAAATGTGGATATTGATAAATATGTACCCTTTTCAAATTTGTAACATTTGTAACATTTTAGCACATTTGATTCAGATCATCTTTCACCATAATTAATATTTTGTTATGATATAATATAAATATTATTTGATATGGTTTATGTATATGTAAAGATAGATAATATATACATATTTAATATATTTGAATGCATTGATATATTTAAATATAGATATCTAAGTGTATCCAAATTATATACACATAAAAATTGTATTTATGGATAAATATATATACATGTTCTATAGTTAATTTTAATAGGTCAGCTCATTTGGCCCAAGGCACACACAGAGATAGTTGGTCAAGGATTATTTTGGGTATTTTTGTGAAGGTGTTTTTTAGATGAAATTAACAATAAAATGGGTAAACACTGTGTAAAACAGAGTATCCTCCATGACTTCCCCAAGCAGAGCAGAATTCTTCCTAAAGACCCTCTTTGGAACTCAAACTGCATATATCCTCCTGAGCCTCCAATTTACCAGTCTACCTCATTAGAATTTGTTCAGCCTCTACAACCATGAGAAACAATTCTTTAAAAAAAATGTGAGGATTGCAGGTTCAAAACCAGTCTCAGCAACTTAGAAAGATTGAATCTCAAAATAAAAAGTTAAAAGGGAGAGGGATGTTGCTCAGTGGTTAAGAGCCTCTGGGTTTAAAACTAACAAACAGACAAAACAAAACAAATCTCTCTCTCTCTCTCTCTCTCTCTCTCTCTCTCTCTCTATATATATATATATATATATATATATATGTATATATATATATAACTTAACTATAGAACATGTATATATATTTATATATATACATGTTCTATAGTTAAGTTATATATATATATACATATATATATATATATATATATATATATATATTGAGAGAGAGACAGAGACAGAGACAGAGAGATTGATAGATTGATAGAAACATGTTGTTGATAGTGTTTCTCTGGAGAACTCTAAATCAAATATATACATTCACACACATACATATATATTCATATGTTTATAAATTATAAGTATACATGATATCATAATATATAAAACTTTATCTGAATTTTGGAAATAAGTTTAACATGGGATGCCTTTTTACTCCTAACAAGCTCTTTGTGTATTTCCAAAAGCAGTGCAATTTTTAAAATCAGGAAATTGCATTAATGTTTTAGCAAAATTTAATCTATAGATCTTATTCAATTTGTGATCAGTTACCTGAATAAAGTCATTTTAGAAAAGAAAAAAGACATCTAGAGCAGAATCTAATCCAGAGACACAGAATGTATTGCATTTCCCTGCCTCTGGTTTATATATTAATCTTCAACCATTCCTTAATTGTTCCTTTATACTCATGACGTAAAAGCGACATAGAAATTTCCCAAGTTCTTTATTAGAGCTGCAAGTCTCAGAATTGCAATAAATATGGTATGAAAGGAAAATAAAAACGGAACCTAATTTAAAGCGTCTCTGATATGTTATCTCAAAACCTTGGCAAGCCTTGTTTCTCTGGCAGTAGTGTTATTCCCCATATCAGAAAGTGTTCTAATCTGCTTCAGGCGGATGTCTTAAAAATATTTTTATAGTTCCTCAAGACATTCATTTATTCTTATGTCTGTGCTATTACTGGTTTGAGGGCTTCAATTAATGGCTATAACCAGATAAGGCAACAACACTAACAACAACAGAAATCATAGGCCAATATTCTTGATGAATATAGTTGTAAATATCATCAACAAAATACTAACAAACTGAATCCAACAGCATATTAAAAATTATTTGCCATGAGGAAGTGGGATTTACCCCAGGGATTTAAGTAGGTTTCCACATACAAAATAAATAAATGTGATACACCACACCAACAGAATGAAAGCCAAAATGTATGATCATCTCAATGTATACAAAAAAGGCATTTCAAAAAATTCATCCCTTTGTGGAAAAAAACCTATGAGTGAGTTAGTTATAGAAGAAACATTTCCCAAACTTAAGGAAACATGTATAATAAGCCAACAACTAACCTTATACTGACTCTACCATTGATCTGAATTTAATGTCTTTTCAGAGTACTATTAGGCAATGATTAAAAATCTATCATGCTCAGAGTAATTTTGCATAACAAAAAATAATAATTGAAAAAAGAAGTCAAATTGTCACTTTTTTTGAGATGATATTCTTATGTAAATAAAACCCAAAATATTTTACCAAAATTATTAGAACTAATAGATAAAGTTTCATAAAAACCATGGAAACAAATGATAGTCCATTTTCTAGAAAATGCCATAATTTTATTCTTTTTTATGGCTTAATTCACATTTTCTTAGTCCATTCATCTGTTGATGAACACCTAAGCAGGTTCGTCTCTTAAGACCAATATTTTGCAAGGAGATTGGGTTAGTAATAAAAAGTTTTCCATCAAACAAAACCTTGGACCTGATGGATATACTACTGAAGATTTTGAAGAAGAAGTAATAACAATCTTGCTCAAACTTTCTAAAAAAATTTGTTTAAAAGGAGTATTTCCAAACTCATCTTTGAGCAAAGCATTACACCAATATGAAAGCCACTAAAAGAAAATAATATTATAGATCAAATAGACAAAAAAAAGACATGAAACTAGATCTTTTAAAAACCAGGAAAATATTAGCAAACTGAATTTAACCATACATTCAATTGATCATTTATCTGTTAAAAGGAATTTATTCTAAGAAATCACAGGTAGTTCAACATATGCAAATATAAAAAACGGATATAGCAAAATAACAATGTAGGAGAGCAATAACATGTGATCATATGAACACATGAAGAAAAAGCATTTAACAAAATTTAATATTTTTTCTTATAAAAACTCAAAATATTAGGTCACATATGATAAGCTCTTAGCTTGATGGAAAGCTTAAAGTGTTTCCTCTAAGAACAAGAACAGAAAAAAAAGAGGATTACTAGTCTTACCATTTCTATTCACATATAGTACTAAAGTCTGAGTAAGTGCAATTAGGCAAAAGAAAGAAATAAAAAGTATCAAAATTGGGAAGAAATATGAAAATTGTCTCTGCAAATGACATGAAGCCATATATAAAATCCTACAGAATTCATTGATATTACAACTGAATTTAATAAACTTGCAGGATACAAAATCAATATATATCAGTATTATTTCTATATGCTAACCACATAAATTGAAAAGGAAGTCAAGAAACAATCTCAATTTTAATAGCTACAAAATAAAATACTTAGGGAATAGATTTAACTAAGGGACTAAAGATTGTGTTGAAAAAACAAATAAATATAAAGATATCTAGAATTCATACATTTAAACAATAATCTTATTAAAATGTCCACATCATCATAGAAACCTACAGGTTAAATGTAACCCCTGTTGAGAGCCACAGCCAAAGCAGCCCCAGCAAACTCGCAGCTGATTGGCTCACTGTGGCCCCAGAAAACTTCCAGCTGATTGGCTCCTCTGTGGTGATGCTCATTGGGCTGTTTCCCCGCCCTTTCAGACCATGGAGCTGCTCATTGGGGGACTCTTTTGGCTCCGCCCATGTGACCCAGCCAATCAGCCTCAAGAGCAGGAGGAGTGGGGGGTTGAGAGGCTCCTGGGAGCCAGAGGTGGCAGTTGGGCTCTGAGGGAATTCCTGAAGACCTCCTGTGGTACAGCGTGTGTTCTAAAAATAAAGTTTGTTTCTGCTTGAGAAGTGGCTCCTGAGTGAATTGTGCCCAGCCAGACTGCGGCAACCCCCATCAAAATTCCAAAAATCTTTGTCAAAGAAATGGGAAAAAGCTTCCTAAAATTTATTTAGATCCAAAAAGACCTTGAAGAACCAAGGAAATCTTAATCAAATTGGCAAGGCTGGAGGTATCACACCACTGAAAATCTGTGGTAATCAAAAAAGCATGGTGCTGACATAAAAATATACACATAAATCAGAACAGAATAATGAGCACATGAAGTATTTCATGCATTTTTGGTCAATTTATTTTCAACAAAGATGCCAACAACAAGCAATGGGGAAAAGATAGCCTTTTGGGGGAAAAAAAGGGAATGCGTGAAAGGATGAAAAAACTATAATATTAAAAATTATTTTAAGCCAGTGATTTTTAATTTTTTTTTTTGGTTGTAGATGAACATAATACCTTTATTTTACTTTTATTTATTTTTGATGTGGTGCTGAGGCTTGAACCCAGGGCCTCACACATGCTAGGCAAGCGCTCTACAATTGAGCTACAACCCCATTCCCATGACTATTTTAATAACACTTAAAGTATATTTCAGAACAAACAACATTACCAGAGACAAAGAAGCTCATCTCACTGAGACAGCACTCACTTCTTTCTCTTGCCTAATTGCACTTATTCAGGATGACATATCAGATGTAATCATGTTTGTCTCTAATGGAGTTTTAAAGTATGTGACAAACTGATAGGACTACAAAGAGAAAGAGGCACACACAAAATTTTGTATTAAAACGTATTATAATCACTACTCACTAATTAATATAATTAGATAAAGATTCATCTTTGATCAACTAATTCATTATAATCTATGTATACATGAAAATATGACCAAAATGTCACAATAGTCATTCTTTTTGAAGCACACAGCCATTTGAAAATTATTATTATGGTCAAATAAACAAGCCTCCATTAATTCTAAGAAGCATTCAAGTTACCCAGATTTGTACACAAATCCACATAGCACTGTATTTGCAAAATCTCCAAACTGGGAATAACATAAATTTCCCACAACATGTGAACAGGTAACAAAACTATGTTTTTTAAGTACAAGAGCATTCAGCAATACAAATTAAAAACATATATATTCTTTTGAAACAAATAACAGCATGGCAAATTTTCAAATAAGTATGATGGGTTAAAGAAGTAAGATTCAAAAAGTGGACATTCTACTTGATTTCATTTACATAAAACTTCAAAATATGCAAAATTAGTAATAGAATATAGGTGAGTGGTTGTCTGTGGAGATAAGATGTGTGGAGGAGTTGGAAAGGGAGCTTTGGGGGCTGAGGCACATGTCACCATCTAGACTACGATGATTTTTTTCATGGTTGTACATATGTATACACACCTATCAAACTGAACTTTTTAAATATGAGTAGTTTGTTATATGTAAATGTACTATTATAAAGAGTTTTTAATACCTAATAGGTTAAAATGAATGTATTTTAAACTCACATTAATGTCCTTTTTAAAAACTTAAGATATCCTAATAATTTTACATCCAGTTTGTAACAATTAATATCCCATGTTATCAGAATAAATTGAAAGATACTGGACATTTGACCAAGATTCCCTACCTGCTTAGAAAACCTTGGCATGTACTAGGACACTCAACCATATCAAGGTTTTCTGTTTGTGGTCACATGTCACACTGTCCAGCATATGATCTCCCTTGCTATTGGAAATAAGATTTGAATTAAATATTATTATATAGATAGAGTTAGAGATCAAAATTGCAGAAGATCTCTCCTTAGTATTTATGATCAAATGCTTAGTTTTTAAAGCTTCACGAATTTTTTAAAACTGGACTAATTTATGTGGGGTTTAACTTGACTCCTTGTCCTGAGTATTCAAGATTATGCAAAACTCAATATCACTCTTAACAAAGAAATCCCCAGGAGAATTTCAAGATAATTATTTCCATGATTTTGTTTTGTTCAGAGCACAGAATAGATAAATTTCACCCAAGGGATGGCTTCAGGTGGTAAATATAGGTCATGCTGAGGGAGAGCATTTCCACAGACACTGTCTCCACCAAGCAATGAATGTCATCACAAGCACACATCCGAATAGAAGAAAAGAGAATCTCATCTAAGCAAAAATACAAGGTTGAGTAAGTCATCTCATCTCTCTAATTCTGTTTCCTAATTCTTAAAACAAGTTTATGCCTTATCTTAAAATGCCCAATGTACTTGGAGTTGACAATACCTTTTTTTTATCTTTGGACATTTTCAATAAACTATTTATGGGTTTTCTCCTACTATTCTGTTTCTACTTGGATTAACAGTGCACACACCAATAAAAAGTACTGCTTCAGAGATGTTGTCAGATCTATCTCAGGAGATCACTTTTACTGCTTTCTAATCAACATGAGCAGCTTCCTGCTACCCTAGCTCAAATGGTCCCGGCCTTTTAAAAGAGTAAAGTTTTCCTTTGTCTGTTTAATATCAGACAGTAGATAAGATAACATTTAGCTTAGAGAGAGAAGTAGAAAGGATTGCAAACCTAATGAGAAGTGATATAAACTGAAGTCATAAGATTAAAACGGATAACCATAGAACAAAGGAAAGTATTGTGAGCTACTCGACTAGTTCTGTGTATCTCGTGAACATGTATTTCAGGCAACCTATTACATTTTCTAAGTCCTAATATATTCTTGCAAAAATACAAATATTGAGAATATCACAGAGTTTAGAGAGTTTATAGTTAAAAAAATCTTTGCAGATCAAGAAAAAAAACTTAATTACATCTAGAGAGAAACAAATACTTTTGTTACTGAATTAATTTTTTTTAATTTCTGTATTTTAATACTCCTAAAAGAGTAACTCAAACTGTCTCCTTTTCCAGTGTTCAGTTTTATTAGTACCAAAACTAACATTAGCCCCTTTTATGAAAATTATTTCTATATTAAAGATCAGAATTTCAAAGATGCTTTAATAGAATGTCCTATTGCCTCTAGTTTCTCTAAAATATTAATAGCCCCTTATGGAAAAAAAAGGTGAAAGGTGAAACAGTGATTATGCTCTTGGAAAGCCAGCAGCATGTCTAATACACCAATCACATTTGAATACCCTGAACTTGCTGAATAGAAGAATGTGACATTAGAGAAAATATCAGCAGGAAGTCTTTTAAAGAAAGGTAATTATATACATTTTACTAACAGAGTTCAACAGAGCTGTAAAAGTGTTGCCCATAGCTCTGGAAACGGAATGGTTTTGAGATCCACTATAAAGAAAAGTTAAAGGAAATAACTAATATTTATTAATATACTCACAGTACTTGAAGATATTATATTTTTTTCTGTATATATTTTTTAACTTATTTATGAAATGTATTAGGTTGACTGTGATTATTTTATGGATAAGGAAATGGAAACAGAAGTAGGTTTAATATAGGCTAAAAGGTCAAAAGGGACAGAGATTTCAGTAGTATATAATGTTAAAATCTAGGGTTATTCTATTAAATCTACCAAAATTGATTAATATTAGTATAGTAATAATAAGAATTTGTCCATCAATATTTCGAATATAACAGAAAACTAATTTTCTTTAAAATACATCTTAAAAACATACATAGTCATCTTTTAGCAAATTATTCTCTCAAACACATTTGAAATTATGCTTTTCCATTAATTGTTATCTATGTTACTTATTCCAACAGAAACAGAGTTAGTTTTGAAAAGTATACTTGAAAATTTATTGTTTACAAGAAATTAATTTTGATAAAAAGTTCAGATTGTTCAAATTTTGCAGGAGGCATGAATCTATTTGGTGAAATATTAGTTGATTTTCTTTATAATTTGAGTAAATAGAGCTGAAAATATGCGTATTTACAAGCTATGAGACTATTAATCTGTGTCTCCTTTTCCCTAGCAAACTTTGTGTTGCTTAATTATTTTAGGAAATGCTCTTTATTCCTTCTATTTGTTCTTCTATCTTCCTCTCTTCTTTCTTCCTTATATACTTATTCTTCTAACTCCTCAGTAAAAGAGGAAGAGGTACTAACTCAGAAAACAGTAATGGTTTTTATTATTAACACTATGCTTGACCCCATCCTGGTGATTTCCAGAGGTAAAAGAAGATGAGACACACAAGTTAAATAATACCAAGGAGATTTAAGGAAGGGAGGAAAATGGGCAATTATTTTTCTACCATTAATCTTGAAAAACAAATTGTCATTTTACTTAAGACATCAATATAAGCAATATTTAGAGATGAATATTGGTGTTCACAGGTTTAACTTCATGTTCATACTCAGCATTACCAAAAAATGTATTTAATTTACATATGTATGTAATTTATTCCCAGCGTATGAATAATACATAGTTGATAGCCAGCCAGATACATGACATTTTTAACTTTAATGTTCAGGAGACTAATATTTCAAAGCCTAGATATTTCATTAAATACTTTAATATAATTGAAGGCAAATACTTTCTATTGATAATCTTGAGTTATATGTACCTTTCAGAGTCCATCAAGATGGATCCTAGGTCTGAATTGCCTTCACTTTGGTTAAAACATTTCTACATGACTCTATATTAATATTTTTTCTAATCCATTCAGTTCACAAAATAAACACTTTTAAAATTTTTATTAATGATAAATTATGCACACAGTTTTGCATGCATATCATTATGCCAGGATATTGATTACTTGGCCTTGAAGGTATTTACTATATGAGTTTCTCTCATAAAGGTTGTCCCAACATTTATTTTTGAGGGAATAACTAAAAATTTAATTTTATGATGTCATATAGTAGAGGTTCCATTGAGGCTTGAAGTAGTTGTTACACAGATTACAAGAAGTGTAAGATTCTATCATATAATTTATACTGGATTTCAAAGTGTTTCCCATCATCTTCCCAAGTATATGATTTAATTTTTGTTATATAGTATAATGATTGCTGGTGCTACACTCAGATAGACCTATTTTCCAGGTGACTACCATATTTCTTTTTAATCCTTTCATAATCCTTTTCTGCTTTCCTTACTGGCTTCTTGGGAGAGTGCTTACTCAGCAAATCATTTGCAAGACAATCTCTCTTGATGTCTTGGAAAGTTAGCTTCTCTTTAGGGCATAAAACAATTCATATTTAACCAAGATTTCTCCTGAAATTATATTTTCTAATTTCAGATATAGATGATAGATTTCAATGTGCATATCAACTTCTGAAAGTTAAATACATTTTCTCATTCTACTATTTAATAATCTATCCTCCTCTCTAGGTTATTTCAGAGGGAACACTGAATGAAATGGATGGAGAAAATCAGTCTATAGTGTCAGAATTTGCACTTCTGGGACTTGGCCACTCATGGAATATGAAGGTGTTACTTTTCATGATATTTTTGATGCTTTATTTTGTCATTGTAACTGGAAATATTGTCATCATGACCTTAATCATCACTGACCCTCATCTCCATTCCCCCATGTACTTCTTTTTGGCCAACCTGTCCTTTGTTGATATGTGGCTGTCCTCAGTCACCACTCCAAAGATGATCACAGACTTTCTCAGGGAGAACAAAACCATTTCCTTTGCAGGTTGCATGTGCCAAATCTTCTTTGCCCATTTCATTGCAGCAGGTGAGATGGTGCTCCTGGTGGTCATGGCCTATGACCGCTATGTGGCCATCTGCAAACCACTCCACTACTCCACCATTATGAACCTGCAAAAGTGCATTGGGTTGGTGGTTTCTTCCTGGACAGTTGGCTTTGTGCATGCCATGAGTCACATAGTTGTAATTGTGCGGCTGCCTTTCTGTGGCCCCAGGGAAATTGACAGCTTCTTCTGTGATATGCCTCTGGTGATCAAGCTGGCCTGCATGGATTCCTATAATTTAGACCTTTTAATGAATGTTGAATGTGGATTTGTAGGCATAACCTGTTTTATTCTCTTGCTGATGTCTTACACATATATTTTTCTCAGTGTTCACCAGAAATCTAAAACTGGTGCATCTAAGGCCCTGTCCACCTGCAGTGCCCACATCTCAGTAGTGGTGATCTTTTTTGTACCTTGCATCTTCATCTATGTGTGTCCACTCAATATCACCTGGTTAGACAAATTTCTAGCTGTGTTTTACTCTGTTTATACACCTCTTCTCAATCCAGCTATTTATACTATGAGAAATAAAGAGATGAAAATTGCTATGAAAAGACTTTGGAGCTATTACATGAGTTCCCAGGGGAAGACTTAATGCCCCAAAACTCAATTGCATGTACTTCACGGTGACAATGCATTGATCCTATAAAATAGCCTTGAATTCAGGGAATTCAGTTTATGTCTACAATTATTTCTAGTCTCCATATGCAATTATATATTCAATGTAATTCAAGGAATTTAACATTTACTGATCAAACAGAAACACCGTTACATATTTCCATAAAATCCATATATGAAAGATCCTTCTTTGGGCGGGGGGTAAATTATTGTACTCATCTGCCTATATCACTAACAATGTGAAGAAGACCCTAAAATTGGTTTAACTAACTCATATGTCCATCCCAATGAGTAAATTTCAAGGAACTTCCTTTGAATATTGTCATAACTTCATTTTTTAAAATTTATTCTGTGCAGGTGCATTGGTGTACTCCTATAATCCCAGCAGCTCAGGAGGCTGAGTCAGGAGTATCATGAGTTCAAAGCCAGCCTTAGCAAAAGTGAGGCAGTAAGCAACTCAGTGAGACCTTGTCTCTAAATAAAATACAAAATAAGGCTGGGGATGTGGTTCAGTGGTTGAGTGCCCCTGAATTCAATCCCCAGTACCCTGCCCCCCACCCCCACAAAAAAATTCTGTGCCTCAACACTTCCCCTCAAATCTTCCTCTTAACACTTTGTCAAATGCTAACTTCACTGTTGTAATTCTTGCCTTAATCTAGATTCCCATCAAAATATTAATGGGGGAAAACCAGAAAAAATAAAGAGGGAATAAAATAAAAGTCATCAACTACACCAGAAATAACTGGTTTGGGTTTCATTAATTTAATTAAAATAAAATAGATGAATACATAAATAAAAGTTAATGTTATTTTTTTAGTTATCTCAGTCCCAAGGACTAAAATGTACTCTTTAAATTATTATTTACCATTTCTGTAAAATACTGAAATATAATCTCAGGGAAAGTGAGCTTAGCATGTTACCTTATTAAAATACAACATATAACATACTGGCTAATACATAATAGACAACAAATATACTTCAAAAAATCAATGCAGTCCCGTTGGTTGTTCCATTCAAATACTTATGTCATTTATTTCTCAATGAATATTGAAGTATACATTTTGGCCTTTAAAATATTTTTAAAAATGTCAAGTATATACAATAGTTATTTTATTTCTTCCAGAATTATACATTAAATGGATTGAAATTGCTATAAAAACAATAAAAATCCTAAAGCAGAAAGATGGAGAATAAACAAATTATATTTTTATTTTAAAAAGAGAGCAAAATATAACAAAATGGTAGAATTAATGCATTTATCAGCCTTGACTACCTACTCTGTTGATCATGTTATATGTATTATTATCTTAAAGACTTTGCTTATTGTCCTCAAATTTTGAATTACTGAACACAACTTAGATCAAATAAATATTAAATTTCCTCATAAAACTACAGTCATATTTTCTTTAAATAAGGCTTCAGAAGACAACTTGATTTCAAGACTATTCATTTATTAAATTATGTTGCAGAGTGCAATAAAACATTTTCACAAAGCACATAAAAGAATAACTCATGCAAAAAGTAAAATTCCAAAAAGTCCCTATTGAGCACACAAAATAAAAGATAATTGTTGGAAATGTCAAAATTCACAATATTGTTTGATTATAGAGTGTAGGTAGTAAACAATTTGGATCATACTCACTGAATTGTAAGCCTGAGCGTATTTCAGTACACACACAACATTAAAGGGCTAGAAGTGAAATATTTGACTTTCTGGCTTACTCATAATCCCAAATCTTCCATGAGTATACTAATTTAATTACTTAGTTATAATCATTGTATATTTTAAATAAGTTTGTTCCTATTTAGAATGCTGAGTATCTTTATATCTCCATATGCCCTTAGGTGGGAATTTTTATAATTTCATGAATCTTTAGAAATAATGGTATAAGAGTAAAAAACACAGCTTACAATATGCTTTAGTCTGACTTGGCAAAACAATATTCAAGTAGTCCATATGCTAAACTGAAATATTTTAGTCACTTCCTGCTATGCTATTCAAACTTAGTATTTATAAATTAATCAGAAAGATGAGTTCTGTATAATCACCACTAATCTATTTTTAAGAGAAGCTTGTACATGTATATTTTATTAAGATATCAAAATGACATTGATTTAAATGAAAATAAACTGCATCTTTAGGAAGTCTGTCACTTTTTTTTCTGTGTAAGCAGAATGATTTGACCCTTATTGTGAGCCCAAGGTTGGCTTTCTATCTTTTCAGCAAACTGATTCCTGCATCAGCACACACATGGGTGCCACCTAAGAAAATAGTAACTTTGTGTTTCATGATCTACCTGCACTGCAAATTGGTACAACCTTTCTGGAAAGCAGTATAGAGATTCCTTAGAAAACTTGGGATGGAACTACCACTTGACCCAGTTATCCCTCTCCATTTAGACCCAAAGGACTTAAAATCAGCATACAACAGTGACACAACCACATCAGTGTTTATAACAGCTCAATTTGCAATAGCTAAACTATGAAACCAACCCCACAACAGATGAATGGATAAAGAAAATGTGGAATATATTGCCGCAGTCTGGCTGCAGCAAAATAACCGGGGGGTGACGAATAACTTGTGTACATTGATGCAGCAGGAATGGAAGCCGTTTATTGTAGAATAAGAGCGGTATTTATACATTTTACACAGCCTATCTAATTAGCATAAAATAGATACAGCAGTCAACCAATAAGGAATCTCCACACTTAATGGCTTGCTTTTGTTACTTCACAAACCACTCCCTCTGGCATTTTGCCAGGCGCCATCCAGACTTGTTTACAGACTCTAACATTTCTCTGGCAAAATAACAGGTGCCAATCTGACTTGTTTACAGACCTTAACAATATATACACAAAAAAAATAAAATTATGGCATTTGAAGGTAAAAGGATGGAGTTAGAGAATATTATGCTAAGCAAAGTAAGCCAGTCTCCCAAAACCAAAGACCAAATGGTTTCTCTGCTATGCGGATGCTAATTCACAATAAGTGGGTGCAGGCAACTGGGGGCTGGGGAAGAATTTAGAAACTTTGGGTTGGGCAGAGGGGATTGAGCAGCGGGAAGGGGGTGAGGAGTGGGAAGGATGGTGGAGTGAGATAGATGTTATTATCCTATGTACATGTATGACTGCACGGATGAACAGGGTGACTCTGTATTGAGTACAGCCCGAGAAGTGAGAAGTTGTGCTCCATTTGTATGCAATGAGTTGAAATGCATTCTGCTTTCATGTATAATTAGAATAAATAAAAAAAATAAAATGGGAGAATAAAAAAAAAGAACACATGTGTCTTGTTGCCTCCAAATCATAGTTGTTTAGGATGTTCTTATGGGTGCTAGATTATCAAATGTTGCTCTCATCTTTCTGCTCCCAAAATCCCAATATCAGGTAATTATGCTCATGACCCCCAAAATAAGGTAATGTAGAGCAAAGTACTTGCCTAATATGTATCTGGCACAAGATTCTATTCCCATCACCCCTCCCCCAAAGCTTACATGTTGTGTAAAGATACTTATTTTTACCTTCAGTTAAGTAGATTTTTAAATGTTATCTCTAATAATAAATGACATTATATACTATTGTTTTCTAGGGAGTTATTTTAGCAATATTCAAGTACCATCATAGCATTATTAATTCCACTAATAAATCATGATTCTCTTCAGTTCCTTTACCATATTAATTGACAACTTTTTATTGATTTCCATCTATAATATATTTCTTTGATGTATGACATAAAAGTTAGCGATTATTGAAAAATTTATTTCATATTTAATAAGTTTAATGTAGTCTTAGTGAAATACTGACAACAAAAGAATATAAATGCATATTAATCTTAGCTCTTTTTTCTGTTTTTGCATATCCTTTGATCATAATCAAGATGTTAATTTAACTATTAAAGAAGACTTTGAAGTCTTACAAAACATTTCAGGTAGTGGTAGCAGTATGTTAGAGACAAAATGAAATCAGAAAATAATTGTGTGTATTCCATTAATGGATAAAAATGATCTAAATAACAAGAATCAGTATGTTTTATTTCATTTCGAAGATGGCAAAAGTGCCATCTAGCAGTTGTGCTCCATTGTGTATACCCAAATGGACTGAATACTTATCTCCATAAAAAAATCTGAGCCTGGATATTTACAGTAGTCTTCTTCATAATTGCCATAAAACAGAAATAAGCAACATGTTCTTCAGGATATGAGTTGTTAAATAAAGTGTGGCACATTCATAAAAAAGAATCAGTCTTAAAAACAAATGAGCTTTCAGGTATAAAAAGGCACAGAAAAACCTAATACGTGTATTAATAAGCACATGTGCCAATCCAAATAGGCTCTGTAGAGTGTGAGTCTAATTATTCAACATTTCAGAAAAGATAAAACCATTGAGACAGTAGATCCACTTTTCCAGGAGCAGGATTTAGATTGGAAAGAAGGAGAAAAGAATGGACAGAGTCCAGAGAAATTTAAGGGCAGGAAAATTATTTGGAGTGACAATACAATATTAGATGTATGTGATTATCTATTTGTTCAAACCTATAGAATATATAATCTTAAAATTGAACCCTAGAGTCAATTACAGACTTTGGGTGAGAATAATGTGCTAGGGTAAATTCAAGTATGGTAACAAATGCACTATCATGGTGTTGATTGTTGATAATTAGGAAGTGGGGCTTGTATTTGAGGAAGAAACACATGGAACTCTCTGCACTGTCTACCCAAGTTTGCTGAAATGTAAAAGCTGCTCTCAAAAACAGTCTGTAACTTTTTTTTTGAAATTATGATGCTAACACACATCAAGACTTCAATTTCAATAATGAGTAAATCATGTTTCACAAGAAAAGAATATTAGAGTCATGCCATATAAAGGGGTCAACTAATCAAGAGGATTTAATATTTTTAATCATGTATGTCTTCTATAACAGAGCTTTAAAATGCATGGGGAAAAAACTAAGAGAACTACAAGAGGTAGATTTTGTTTTTTTTTTTTTTAATTCTAAAAGACTGTACTATCCCTCTATTGATAGAAGTAAACAAAAATTCACCAGATGCTGTGATTCTGGTCAACTAGTTGCTGGGCTACCTTGTCTCGGGGGTGTGAGGGGGTGGGGGGAGTAGGGGGGGTAGAGACGCAGAATCAACACACAGACTCAGGGAGCTGGTGAGAGAACTGACTGGAGACCCACCTCAGGTCAGCATCCAGTAGCTCAGATTATTTTTGGAATGCATACAATTGTTACAGGGTTTGAGTCGGGCGTGCCCATCAATATTCGCAAGCAAGATAGTATCCATAAACCAATCATCTTATGCCTAATATAACCACCCTACAAGGATGTTCTAAATATTGCTATCATCAGGAAGGGTCTTTGTACCTAGGGGAGAGGATTTCTAAGTTAGAAGTTCCATTCCTGAAGCTCCTGGCTATGTTTCCTGGCCTGGCAGCTTGGCAATGCTAACCACAGGGCTAAGGATGTGGTTTCACTAAGGGCTCGCTGGAGCAGAGCATCCCATCCTGTTCCTATCAGGAACAAGCCTTCCTATCAGGCCTGAACAAGTATAGATTCTTCAAGCACTCCGAGCTGCTCATAGCTGCTAGCTGCTAGCTGTAAACTGAAAGTTATTCCAACAACCAGAGAATGCAGAAGACTTGAAGACACATATGAAGCAATATGATGCATTGAAAATTGTAGAAAGTTTTTACAAAAACCCACAGATTACTCCATCTTTTCAAATGCACAAATAATATTCAGCAAGTTAGCTCATGTTCTGGGCTATAAACAAAGACTTACTAAATTTAAGTATTGAAGTCACACAGAGATGTATGCATAAATGTACATTTCAACTTCATTCATAACAGTCAATAACAGGAAACAACTCAAATTTTCTCCAACAGATGAGCTAGTAACCTAATTGTGGTTTAAAGATAGAATAAATATCCCTAATAACAGAGATTTAAAACAGGTGAAACAAAAAATAACTGATAGTATTATAAGGAAGATTGAATTAGGGTTTATGATCAGAGACATAATCCTCTCTTAATAATTGATAGACCAGACCATAATTTTTGTCATAAAAAACTCAATAAATTTAAATGTTCACATTACAAAGAAATTAGTACAAAAGTCATTACAGCTTTATTTGTAAGAGCCACAAACTGGAAACAATGTAAATATCCCTCAGCAGATAAATGAATGACCAAATTGTGGTACATCATGGTACAATGGAATACTACCCAACATTTAAAAAGGAACAAACTACTGATATTCACATGGCATGGTAAATATTAATGTAAATATGCCGAGTGAAAGATGTCATACTTAAAAAGAGTACATAAGATTTTACTCTATTTATAAAAAACTGAAAACTGCAAACTAAATGACTAGTAATAGGTATTGATTTATGGTCATCTATGGAGGGTGGATTTGATTAGGGTAAGAAAAAAGTGATTGTAAAGGAACAAGAAAACTTAGAGGGCTGATATTTTTTAAATTGGTGTATTGTAGTTGTACATAATGGTGGGATTTATTGTTACATATTAGTACATGCATGCAATATATTAGTATAATTTAATCAATATCATTCCCCAGTATTTCCCCTTTTCTACCCCTCCTTTCTTCCCATATTCCTGTTCTTCTACTCTACTGGTCTCCCATCGACTTTCATCAGGTCCATCCATCTTTTTTTTTTTTCCTTTTTCCTAACTTTCACATATAAGACAGCATACAGCTTTTGACCTCTGAGTTTGGATTATTTTACTTAAAATAATGTCCTCAATTCTATCTATTTCATGCAAATGTCATAATTTCATTTTTCTTTGTGGCTGAGTAAAACTCTTTCATATATAAATACCACATTTTTGTTATCTATTGATGGACACCTATGCTGGTTCCATAGTTAAGCTATTGTGAATTGTGCTGCTGTAAACATGGGTATGCATGAAATACTATAGTATGATGAAAAATTTAATTCTTTAGGATAAATACCGAGGAGGAGTATAGTTGGGTCCTATGATGGGTTCATTCCTCATCTTTTGAGGAAACTCCATACTGATTTTCATAGTGGTTCTAATTTACAGTCCTGCCAACAGTGTAAAAATGTTCCTTTTTCTCCACATCCTTTCCAGCTTTTATTATCATTTGGATTCTTGATAACTGCCATTCTAATATGAGGAAAATTAAATCCCAATGTAGTTTTGATTTGCATTTCCTGAAATGTTAATGATGTTGAAAACTTTTTACAAATATTTGTTGACCATTTGCATTTCTTCTTTTGAGAAGTGTCTGTTCAGTCTAGATTATTATTATTTTTGGTGTGAAGTTTTCTGAGTTCTTTATACATTTTCAATATAAATTCTCTGTCAGAAGAATAGTTAACAAAGATTTTCTCCCATTATGTAGGTTTTCTCTTTACATTCTTAATTAATTATTATCTTTGCTGTGCAGAAGTTTTATAATTTGATTCCAACTCATATGTTACCTCTTGACATTGTTTCCTAATCTTTAAGGGTCTTATGGCAATTTTTTGCCTGTGCCTATATGTTGGAGTATTGACCCTATATTTTTGTCGAGGATTTGCATGATTTCTAATTTCTAGGTCTTGAATATGTTTTGAATTGACTTCTGTGTAGTATGAGAGATATGGGTCTAGTTTCATTCTTCTACATAGGGATAAACAGTTTTATCAGCACTATCTGTTAAAAGACTGTATTTTATTCAATTGTTTTTGGCAATTTAGTCAAGGATCAGACGGCTGTAGATGTGTGAATTTGTCTTCTACTCTGTGTTATTGGTCTATGTGACTGCTTTTATGCCAATACCATACAATTTTGTTACTGAAGCTCTATACAATAACTGGAAATCAGTTTTTCTGGCTTAGAATTATTGTGACTATCCTGAGTTTTTACTGTTCCAAATGAATATTGGAACTATGTTTTCTAATTCTGTGAGAAATGTCATTGGTATTTTGATGGAGGTAGCACTGAATCTGTGTGTTGCTTTTGATGGTGGGCCATTTTAATAATATTAATTCTGCCTAACTATGAAAAATGGCATATATTTCCATCATTTTGTGTCTACTTCAATTTCTTTCTTCAATGTTCTATAGTTTTCTTGTAGAGATTTTTCACCTCCTTGGTTATTCCTTAGATATTTTATATTTTGAGACCATTGTGAATGGGATTCTTTCCCTGATTTTTTTTTCTCATAAGATTCATTATTGGTATATAGGAAAGCTATTGATTATTATATGTTGATTTTGTAAACTGCTACTTTGCCAAATTTTTTATTAGCTCTATTAGATTGAGTCTTTTGGATCTTCTTAGTATAGAATCATATTTTCTGCAAAAGATGTCAAATATACTTTTTCCTTTCCTATTTTTATCCCTTTTATTGCCTTCTCTTACCTAATTGTTCTGGCTCAAATTTATACTACTTATTAAATAGCAGTGATGATAGTGGACATGCTTGACTCATCTCAGAGTTTAGAAGAAAGGTTTTTATTTTTCCCCCATTTACTATAAGGTTAAATTCCCTCTCTCTCTCTCTCTCTCTCTCTCTCTCTCTCTCTCTCTGTGTGTGTGTGTGTGTGTGTAGCCTTATGATGTCCAGGTAGTTTCTTTTATCCCTAGTTTCTTCTATATTTTTACCATTAAAGGATGCTGAATTTTGATGAAGACTTTCTCCACATCTATTGGATAAATAAGTGATTTTTGTTCTTAATTCCACTTATGCAAATGAAATTAAAATTTATAAATTATATATATATATGTGTGTGTGTGTGTGTGTGTGTGTATTAAGACAACCTTGAATTCCTGTGATAAAACTACTTGTTTTTGATATACAATCTTCTTAATATGTTCATGAGTATATTTGCTAATCTTAAGGATTTTTACGTACAAATTCTTCAGGAATATTAATATATCATTTGCTTTTATTGATGTGTTTTTATCTGGTTTTAGTATAAGTATGATGCTGAATTTATAGAATGAATTTGGGAGTGTTTCATCTCTTCTATTTCATAGAATAAATTGAGGAGTATTGACATTAGTTCTTCTATAAAGGTCTGGTAGAATTCAACTGAGAATTCATCTGGACCTAGGCTTTAGTCCTTGTTATTTGCTTGAAGGCTTTTTATTAATGCTTCTATCTCATTATAACATATTAGTCTATTTAAATTATCTATATTCTCTTGATTCAATTTTATATGTTGTCTAGAAATGTATTCATTTCTGTTAGGTTTTTCAATTTATTGGAATGTAAGTTTATGAAATGTTTCCTCATGATTCTCTGGATTTCTATGATATCTGTGGCAAGTTCTCCTTTTTAATCTCTAATTTTGTTAAATTGGATCTTCTTTCTTTTTCTTTTAGTTATATTGGCTAAATACTTATCAATTTTGTGTATTCTTTCAAGGAACTAAGTCTTCATTTAATTGATCTTTTGTATTATTTTAGTCCCAATTTCATTGATTTCAGCTCTCAATGTATTATTTCCTTATTTTTACTGGTTTTTCAATACATGTGTTCTTGTTTTTCAAGAGCATTCAAATGTATCATTAGGTTATTTGAGATTTTTTCTGATTTTCTTATGTAAGAAATCATAACTATAAGCTTTCCTTTCAGAATTGCCTTCATAGTATACCAGAGGTTCTGGGATATTTTATTGCTATTCTTATTTGATTCTAAAAACTTTTTAATTTGTCACTTCTATTGTCAATCATTATTTAAAAGTGTATTGTTCAATTTCTATGTGTTTATATAGTTTCTCTAGAGTTTTTTGGTGTTAATTTCTAATTTCATTCCATTAAGATCTGATAAGAGGCAAGGAATTGTATCCGTTTTCCATGAACATTTGAGAAGAAAGTATATTAGGGTGTTGTTCCATGAAATGTTCTATAGATATCTGTTAAGTCCATTTGATTATAATATTTTTCAGGTCCAAAGAGCCCTTGCTGGTATTATGTCTGAATGCAATATCTATTTGTTTAAGAGAGACAAGTTGAATCTACATAGTAGTGTTGTACTTGGGTCTATCTGAGGCTTTAATTGGCATAGTGTCTCTTTTATGTAATTAGATGAACTAATAGTTGGGGCATAATTATTTACTATATTATATCTTATTTTTGTATTTTTCTCTTCATCAATACAAAGTGACTGTCCTTGTTTTTTCTGATTAAATTTGTCTTGAAGTCTGCTTTGTCATATATTTGAATAGTTAATCCTCCTTGTTTTGGTGCTCCATTCACATGATTAATCAATTTCCATCCATTCACTTTCAGTCTTTGGCTGTCTTTGCCTCTAAGGTGAGTTTTTTGCAAACAACATATAGTTGGGTCTTGTTTTATTAGTCCATTCCTTCTAACCCTTGTCTTTTAATTAAATAGTTGAAATCATTTACATTCAATGTTATTATAGCAAAAGATTTATTATTCTTCCATTTGAATTCATTTCTAATGTGTAACTTGGTCGTGTTTCTCACTTGATTAGCTACTCTTCAAATGAGATTTGTTCATTCTGAGCTCTGGGGTTTGTTTTTTATTTCTTCTTCATGGAGTGTTTCTTTCAGTATTTTTTGTAGTGCCAGCTTAGTAATCATAGAATACATTTGTTTCTAGTTATCTTGGAAGGTTTTTATTTCTTTTATAACATTTAAGGATCATTTCTGATTTTAGCAATCCTGGTTTTCAGTTATTTTCTTTCAGGACATGGAATACATCCTTTGTGTTTTCTAGGATTCATATTGAGAAATCAGAAGCAATTTTAATTGGCTTGCTTCTAAACGTGATCTGACTTTTTATCTTGAGACTTTTAAAATTCTATACTTGTGCTGTGTGCTAGTAATTTTTATTATAATGTATCACAGAGGGTTATTTTTAATATTTTAATATTTTTATATGTAAATGGACTTTATTTATTTATATGTGGTACTGAGAATTGAGCCAGTGCCTCACACATGCTAGGAAAGCATTCTACCACTGAGCCCCAGCCCCTGCCCAGGAGGATTCTTTTTAAATCCTTTATATTAGGAGTTCTGAAGTGTTCTGTATCTGTATGTACATCTCACTCTCAATGTTTGGAAACTTTTTTGCTAATATTTATATAAAGAAGTTATCATTTCCATTAGGCTACATCATACAATGCTCTTGAATTCTGACAATTTTTAAATTTAGCCTCTTAATGATGTCCCAGAGTTCTGGAATATTCTAATCATGATCACTCATTTTCTTTTCTTAAATACTACCTGAATGTTCAAGGCTGACCTCTTTGTCTTCCCTCTGAGATTCTATTATATTCTGTTTTTAGCATAATATCTACTCTTGGGCATTCAATGGAATATTTATTTGATTAATTGTATTTTTCATTTCCAATCTTTCCTTTGATTATTTTTTAGTGTCTCTATCCTCTTATCAATATTTTTATTCATATCCTGTACTAACTTTCTTAATTCATTCATTTGTTTTTCTGTGATATCTTGGAATCTATTGATTATTTTTATAATCATTCTTTTGATTTCTTTATCTGTTATATTTCAATTACTTCAATATCTTTGGAGTAAGTTATGGGTGAATTGTGAACTTTAGAGGACATTGTGTTACCTTGTATTTTCCTTATTTTTGTATTCTTTTGTGGAGTTTTATGTATCTGTTGAGATGGGTTTCTCTTCTATTCTTACATGTAGACCTTTTTAGGGCATGGGTTTCTCCTGCAAACTATCCTAGGGCAATCTAGATTGAGAACCCCTTCATAAGTGTAGTATCCATAAGCATCCATAGCCTTTGTTTTAATTCTATCTTTTTTATGTAGGAGTGGATGTCTGTGAGTGAGAACTAAGCCTCATTTCTAGCTGGTCCTACTTGGGTACTGGTTGTCACTTTTCCTTTTTTAAAAATTTTTTCTTCCCCAATAAATTTGTAGTGTCCCTGCAGTTTCTCAGCACCTTGCTATGAAGCAGTACTCTTGCTGAAAAGATTATGCATTCCTCTGGTTTGTATCTCCATGCCTTCAACTATCCTAATAAATCATAAATTTGGTCTTTTCATGTTGTTCCATATTTCTTGGAAATTTTGTTCATGTTCTCTTAACATCTTCTCTACATGGTCAATTTTATTTTCAAAGTCATATATTTTGTCTTCATTGCCTGAAATTCTGTCTTCCAAATGGTCTGGTCTGTTGTTGATGCTTTCCATTCTATTTTTAATATTTGGTTTATTGATTCCTTCATTTCAATCATTTCGGCCTGATTTCTCTTCAGAATCTCTATTTCTTTATTGAAGTGATCTTTCACCTCCTGAATTTTTTATCAGATTTCACTCTACATCATTCTTTATCTCATGGACTAGTTTATCTCTGTATGTTTTAAACTCCTTCTCTGACATTTCTTCCACTGTGGTGTCAATGGATTCTGTCCAATAATAGAATAGAATTATCTTGGTTTATTTGGGGTGATTTGTTCCCCTGTTTTTTCATACTGTTTGTGTGTTTACCCATTTAGCAGTGTGAATCTGAGGCAGTACAGTTTCTACCCTGTAGACTTATAGTGTCCCTAAATGTTTCCAGTACCTTGCCTTTAAGGGGGAGACCAATATTAAAAGCATCCAATGCATATAATATACAGCCTTAAATGAAATATTTTCTCTTACAATGTCTACAGTTTTGTCACAATAAACAAAAATATTGTGTTCAGTTATTGCCTAAAATAAAAACAGTAAGTTTGAAAAAGTGTTTATAATTTCAAATGGTGGACAGATAGAGAACATAAGTATTGAAGAATATGATGTTTTTAAGAAAGGAGGAGAAAAGATAGTTAAAATTATAGGAAGAGTGAAAAAGGGAATAATAGAAGTTGGCTGTTAGCAGGAAAAAAGAGAAAAAGAATCAAGGAAAACAGAGAAGTAAAATTATATGTATAATCATATATATATATATATGATTATACATATAATTTTTGTAAAATACATATTTTAAAATGTGTTTATCTATTCTAATTAGGTATATATGATAGCAGAATGCAGCTTGATTCATTGTACACAATTGCAACACAACTTTTCATTTATCTGGTTGTACATGATGTAGCATTGCACCATATGTGCAGTCATACATAATGATGTCCATCTCATTCCACCATTTTTTCTGCCCCCATGCCCTCTTTTTCCCCCCTTTGCACATTCACATTTCTTCCACTTTTCCTATGCTCCCCACCCCCCAATTACGGATCAACATCCATTATCAGAAAAACATTTGCTCTTTGGTTTTTGATTATTGGCTTACTTTACTTAGCATGATATTCTCCAACTCCATCAATTTACTTGCAAATGCTGTAATTTTAATCTCTTTTAATGCTGAGTAATATTGTATTGTGTATGTACTACATTTCCTTTATCCATTCATCTATTGAAGGGCATCTAGGTTGGTTCCACAGTTTAGCTATTTGAATTGAGCTGCTATAAACACTGAAGTGGCTGTGTCATTGTAGTATGCTGTTTTTAAGTGCTTTGGGTACAGACAGAGGAGTTGGATAGCTGGATCAAATGGTGGTTCCTTTCCAAATTTTCTAAGGAATCTCCATATTACTTTCCAGATTGGTTGCATCAATTTGCAATCCCACCAGCAATGTATGAGTGTGCCTTTTCCCCAAATCCTTGCCAAAACTTATTGTTTGTATTCTTGATAAATTCCATTCTGACAGGTATGAGAAAAAGTCTTAAAGTAGTTTTGATTTGCATTTCTCTGATTACTAAAGATGTTGAACATTTTTTCACATATTTTTGACAGATTGTATATCTTTTTCTGAGAGGTGTCTGTTCAACTCCTTAGCCCATTTATTGATTGGGGTGGTTTTGTTTTTGGTGTTAAGTTTTTTAAGTTCTTTATATATCCTGGAGATTAGTGCTCTGACATGCATGTGGCAAAAAGGTAGATTCTCTGTTTACCACATTGTTATTTTCTTTTGCTGAGAAGGAAGCAAATATATATATATATATATATATATATATATATATAGAGAGAGAGAGAGAGAGAGAGAGAGAGAGAGAATATATATATAGTATATATTGAAAACTTTTAAAATAAAATAAAAAATTAAAATAGAAAGAAAAAGTATAAATAAAAAATACAAACAAAACTGAAATTTAGGCATCCCAGTCCTTAATAAACTGATACATGAAAAGTAATTGGTTTCAAAAATGGTGGAAATATGAAAGAAAAAAATCTCAATGAAAAATTGGATAATTGTTTTCACTGGATTTCAAAAGTTTCTCAGCTTTTTTTCTCAGCATCTAGGTGGGGATGTCTTGAGTTTGATGCTTTACCCTCAGGGTAGGTGGGGTTGTTAGAATGAGAAGGTTAACCCTGTAGGTGGAACTTTGGAGGCAGAGTATAGGCTATATGTATGATCCAGTCTCTTCTCTAAATGCCAAATGATCTGGAGATTTTAAGTCATTGTACTTCCAGGACCAAGTAATTTCTGGTCCACACTGGAAGATTGCATCCCAGGAATCTCTTTGGGTTCCACTTGGGTAGTGTAAGAGCCTGTTTATAGCTCCCTGTGTTGCTTGTGGACCCTATTATTCCTGGTTTCTGATACAATCTCCAAACTCAGTCTTTCCCTCTTCTATCCTTTTGATTTCCTGGTCAGGTGCTTGTCTCCCAGCCAGTCCTGAGGGCTGGGGGCCAGGACCTGTGCACTCATCATGGATATGATGGACTTGATGGGTCTGGCAGCTAAGCAGCATGTGTGGTGAGTTGAAGCCCAGCCACAACAGAAGCCTAGCTGTTCTGTCTGGTAAATCAAAGTCAGATGTTATGACCTATAGGCCAGCTATAAAGATGCAAGTAATGGTCCAGGTCAGGAACTAAGGAGGGTTTGGGAGATTGGGAACTAGAGACCCAGAGAGACCTGTTGGGTGCCAGATTGATCCTGGAGCTGGAAGCAGGACCAGGGGATCAGAGGATACTAGACTGGGGAGAGAGTCAGAGAGTACACTGGTGCCCCCAGCTGGTGCTAGCATGAGTGGGTCCCAGGCAGCTGGTGGGTCCCAGACCGGCTAGCTGGTCAAGCAGAGAGCAAAATGCTCTCACACCCTCTTCCAACCTTCTCACTCTGATCCACTATAGCCAGCCTGTCATTCCCCAAAAGCCTCAGGACTCCTGAAGCTGAGGAAAGCCAGTTCTCACCAGTTTCTCTAACCTGTGTTAGTTCCCCTGGGCAAAATGCTCCCAATTTCTGACTTTCCAGCAGATTGCTAGGCTCAGACAGATCCACGCCAAACTAACTGCAAACTCACATCTGGGTTTCCAGTTTCTGTAGGCTCCACAATGAGGCAGTCCTAAGATGGCCCCTGAGTGGCTTTTGGTGAACAATAGACAAACTGATGTGGAGAGGTTTTATTTATGTCCAATCAATGAGTCAAACAGTCTCTGGTTCACCTAGGTCAGACTGCCCCTCCAGACAGGATTTTTCATTCTAAACCTCAGGGAGAAGTAGTATTTCCACTGCTTTGAGTTTTGGGTAGCCAAGTTAAGAGAAATGCTTCCTCACACAAATCCAATATCTTTGAGTCCCCCATATTCTTTATCTTGACTGTGATGATCTTTTTATGGCTGTATACTTGTGTCAAACTTGTTAAACTGCACACTTAAATATGAGCAGTTTATTACATTTCAATTGCACCCCAAAAAATCATATTAAAATCTGAGATGTCAAAATTCAATAAATGTATTTTAAACTAACATTCACATTCTCATAAAAATAAAAGTATTTTAATAACTTAAGATTTTGTGCATAACCATTCAGGACCTCAATTAATCACAGATAACACGGAAACAAATCAATAAGCTGACGAAGGCTAACCACCTATTTGGATGACTATGACATGCAGATCCATATGAGGGTTTTTTGTTGGTGGGCATATATCACACCTCACAGGCTATGACTTGTACTACACAGAAACTAAAACATTAATTTTAGTATAGTATATTTGTAGATAAAGATAAAATAAGCAATTAAGATTGCCAAACAAGTATTCTTAACACTTATAGTTAGATAAAAATAATTTTTAAAAACCACTAACTTTTAACGCTGGGTTAATTTATATGAGATTTTCTTGACTTCCTGTTATAAATTTCAGAATGTGCAACAAGTGAAAATTCTTAACAAAGAAGTTCCCAAGAGATGTCCAAGGAAAATTATTTCTATATTCTGTTCTGATCTGTTCAGATGTAGAACAGGAAAATTAAGCCCAAGGGACCACTTCAGAAGGTAAATATATGTCAGGCTGAGGAAAAGAACTTCCAAAGATACTGTCTCTATACAACATGGATGTCACCTTAAACATGTTTCAGAAGAGAAGAATGATCAGAAAGACAATCTAATCTGAGAGGGGATAATTAATATTTAGTAAGTTATTTCATTTTTCAGATTATTTTAATTTAAAAAAATATTTCTATTATTCTGTTTCACAAATGCCCTCTATGATTTGAGTAAGAATGACTTGTTGAGCTTCTGACATTTTCAGAAAATGATTCACAATTTTTTCTCCTTTTCCTTTCTTATTTCCATTGGAATTTCTATCATCAAAAACAGTTTACAAGCCTCTGTAACACACTGTCTCAGAGATGCTCTCTAAGTCAGTATTGCCTGAAAGAAAACTTTTGAAATAGAGCAAGTTTACATATATATATATATATATATATATACATACATATATATGTATGTATATATATAATATTATATATATAATATTGAGAAATAAATGATGTTACTACAGAAATAAGATTAAAAATAATACATGTGGGAAAAGGAAGGCATGATGTACTATGGGAAGATCTGGAACCCAACACCTTTGCATCACATCTGACATTTACCTCAAGCAGTTCATCAAATTTTCTGGTCTAAGTTCTTTTTGTAAAAATTAAATGCTGAGTACCTCACAGAATTTCAGAGTTAATATTATAGGAAGTGATATTTATTGAAGGACATTATATCTATCGGGAAACATTTTTTGTCTATTTTTGAACTCCTAAAAGAGTGATACAATGTCCCTAATGTTTCAATTGACTGATTCCAGAAGGAAAAGTACCAATTTTATTAGAATTCTCCTTGTGTTTCAGGTAAAAATTCTGAATCTATTATAATAAAGTGTCCAAGTTCTATTAAATATTGATGCTGATTAATATTAACAGAGAAAGATAATTTGCCTATTTATAATATGAAATATTATTAATTTCAAAACATAAAGGGCAGAATGGCTTATTATGGGTTAATTGTTCCCTGAGAATATACATGTTCACCTTTTAAGAAATTCCTCTCTCAAATGTAATTGGATTTCTGTTTTAATATAAGCTCTCTTGCTTGGCTTTTGTTCAACAGGTACAAGGCTAGTTTTTGAAAACTCTGGGAAAGTTTGCACTGATAAGAAAAAGAAATTTAGAAAAATAAGTTCAGATTGTTCAAGTTTCTCAGGGATCATAAATTTATTGAGAATAACATCAGGATATTTTTCTTAAAAATTAGGTAAATATCTGTCATGGTAATTGTGTTTATTTGTAAATTATGAGTCTATTCTATGTTCTGTTATCCACAATAAACATAGGTGTGACTAATTTCTTTAGGAGAATTGTATTTCTTGTCATTTATAATTTATGCTTTCAAGTTCTTACATAAGGTTAAGGGAAATAGTGTTCATGATATGGTAGGAGTTTTGATCATTCATCTTTTCCTTGGCACCACCCTAGAGATTTCAAAATATATAAAAGGATGTGACACACACAAACTGAAACAATACCAAGAGAAAAAAATTATAAAAAGAAAAAATAGACAATTATCTTCCTAACAGCAATCTTCACAAGAATTTTGTATTTGTATAAAGATAATTATAAGCAACATTATTGGTACCTTTAAAAATGAATAATCAGTGTTCACTGACACATTTACCTTATGCTCACTAAGCACTAACACTCAAAGATGTTCTTTTCTTACACATGAACATAATACATTTTCCTGTTAGAAAACACAGATCAGTGATGGATACACAGTCAAAGGGAAAACAAGTAAATAGATAATGTTTGTGTCTGTGTTGTTCAGGAAATCGTAATATTTCAATGTCTAGGAATTTCTCAGCATCCATCCATAAAACAGTAGATCAGTATTTTCTATTGATATGTTTAAGTTATAAGGAGCATCCATTCAAAGTTTATAAAGTCTGAATCTAATTTCAGTTGCCATCCACTTTAATCTCTGTCCACATGACTTTGCACTGATAGTTGTTTCTAATCCATTTAGTTTACTAAATTATCTCTGTTAGATCACAGATGGGATTTAATTAATGATAAGTTATATGCTAGTTTTACATCCAAATCTTTATGTCAAGATATTTATCAAATGACTTTCTAGATAAATTCTCTTGTAAAGTTTCTTTTGACATACATTTTAGAGTGTTAAAAGTTTTAGTTTTATGATACCTTATTAGAAGAGGTTCAGTAGTGGATTTGGAAATCAGTATGCATAGTACAGACAAACTAAATATTGTACTGTCATTCATACTATATTTCAATACTAATTTACATTCATTTTCCTAAGCAGATGTGTTAATTTTCTTTATTCACTGTAAAGGTATTTATTGAATCTCACTCAGATCTCCTTATTAGAATAGTGGACTATAGTTAGATTTTGGGTAAGACCACAAGTATTTTAGTTTTTCACCTTGCTGTCCTGGTCTCTTCACTACTTCTTGTGAGTAAACCCTCTCAATTATTTGCACAAAAAACCATCTTTGGTTCTTCTTCTTGAAAAAAAAAACAGTATTAGGCATTTAGTTTCTCTTTTGGACATAATGCCATGGATAACTGGCCCAGATTCCTTTTCATAATTATCCTTTTCATTCTAATATATTGATGCTAAATTTCAAAATGAATATCAAATTTTACAAACTGTAAAAATCCATCATTACTCATCCTACCAACTGATAACCTATTCTTTTCTCTAGGTTAACTCAGAAGATAAAGTGAATAAAATGGATGGAGGAAATCAGTCTGTAATGTCAGAATTTGTGCTTCTGGGACTTGGCCACTCATGGGATATGCAAGTCTTACTCTTCGTGATATTTTTGATACTTTACCTGATCATTGTGTCTGGAAATGTTGTCATCATGACCTTAATCATCACTGATCCTCATCTGCATTCCCCCATGTACTTCTTTCTGGCCAACCTGTCTTTTGTTGATATGTGGCTTTCTTCAAACACCACTCCAAAGATGATTGCAGACTTTCTCAGGGAGAAGAAGACCATTTCCTTTGCAGGCTGCATGTCTCAGATCTTCTTTTCCCATTTCATTGCTGGGCTTGAGATGGTGATACTGGTGATAATGGCCTATGACCGCTATGTGGCCATCTGTAAACCACTGCACTACTCGACCATTATGAGCCTGCACAGGTGCATTGGGCTGGTGGTGACTGCCTGGACTGTGGGCTTTGTGCATGCCATGAGTCAGATTGTTGTGATTGTGGAGCTGCCATTTTGTGGCCCTAGGGAAATAGATAGCTTTTTCTGCGATAGACCACTGGTAATTGATCTAGCCTGCATGGATTCCCATAGGTTGAAAGTTTTAATGAATGTTGACTGTGGGGTTGTAGCCATAACATGTTTTATCCTCTTGCTGATATCCTATACATATATTCTTGTTACAGTATGCCAAAACTCTAAAACTGGTGCATCCAAGGCCCTATCCACCTGCAGTGCTCACATCACGGTGGTGGTACTGTTCTTTGGGCCCTGCATATTCATCTATGTGTGGCCACTCAACATCACATGGATGGACAAATTTCTTGCTGTGTTTTACTCCGTTTTTACACCTTTCCTCAATCCAGCCATTTATACACTGAGAAATAAAGAGATGAAAAATGCCATTAAGAGATTTGGAAGCTACTATGTGGATTTCAAAGGAAATAACTAATGCCTAGAAAACTAAAAGTCCTTAATTATGAGAGAGTTATCCAATCAGCCATCCTATGTTTTTAAATATGTTAGATGATGAACTAAATTTTTATTTGTTTTTCAAAGGTGTAAATCTGTCCCACAGGATAGTATCTTATCAAATTTATCTTGAATTTTACCTAATTTCATTTGGAGAAGAAGTGCTTCTGTATTTTAATGGCTCCCTCAAAACTTTCATGTGCCATTTGTCAATAGGCAATGGGATATTATTTTTCCTTAGATTCATACCTAAATACCAGTGGCAAATTGAGAGGGAAAGAGAGAGAGAGAGAGAGAGAGAAGTGATAAGCTATGTAAAAAATAACCATGAAGACAACTCTTTCTTGTGCTTCATTAACTCAATAAAAGTAAAAAATAAATAAAATCTAATGCTATTTCCTTTGGTTATTTCAGAACTTGAAAACAAAATGTATTCTTTAAATTTTACAATTATATTTATTTTATCCCCTGAAATGCAATCTCCTTAAATCCAGGGACCATGGTATACATGACCATGGTATACATAATAATGAAACTGAAGTATTTCTCTCCATCCAATTACTAAAGCTTCCCTGTAGGGAATACTGTCTATCAATCATACAAATGAGATACTTCATTATCACAGTCTGTTCCTATTCTCACAAGTTTGTTATCAGAATTATTCCCAAGCTTTATTGTCATCAATCTGTCAATTATATTCATTATTAACCCCAATGATCTAGCCAAACTAGTAAAATCTCATGAAACAATATAGGTATGCTTCCAGCCACACAAAAAAAAGTGGAGAAGGAGCAAGAAGAGGAGGGGAAGGAGGAGGAGGAGGAGGAAGAGGAGGAGGAGGACAACGACAACACAGGTGTAGCAAAAGTGAAAACTCAGTGTACTGCTTCCATTCTTTCTAGTGGGACAATTTCTCCTCATAACTTCCCTTTAGGACTATAGTTACATTAATCAATACCAATATTTCACCAGAATACTTCATTAAATTGACATTATAAAAATTCAACCTTTCTTTCTTACTTGCTTCTAATTTTCTATCATGCAAAATCATCAGTATATTCAGGTTGAAATTTTTACTTGCCAGTCCACTGGTTATAAAGAACTCTCCTGGGCTGGGATTGTGGCTCAGTGTAGAGCGCTCGCCTAGCACATGTAAGGTCCTGAGTTTGATCCTCAGCACCACATAAGAATAAATAAGTAAAATAAAGGTATTCTGTCCAACTACAACCAAAAAATAACTATAAAAAAGAACTTTCCATGTAGCCAGAGTTGTACACTGAAGGAGAGAAAAAACATCAGGAGTAGTTGTAAAAGTAGATGCACCATCAGCTAATGCAATTTCTTTATGCATGTGGTGTTAGAAAACTTGATTTCTTGAGTGCCATTTCTACTTGATGATAAGATTCCATTTTTGCATCTCAATTTACACTATGAAGAATGTGGTGGGATTCAGGTAATGATAAACAACAGATCACACAATCACTTGCTGTCAAAGCCTACACACATGAGCCAGTAGTGTTAGCGTATGCCTGTAACCCCCGCAGTTCCAGAAACTGAGGCGAGAGGATTGTGAGTTCCAAGTCAGCCTCAGCAACTTAGTGAGGCCCTACGCAATTCAGCATCAATATATTAGAATGAAAAGGATAATGTCTGGAAATGTTGTCATCATGACCTTAATCATTACTGACACTCATCTGCATTCCCCCATGTACTTCCTTCTGGCCAACTTGTCTTTTGTGGATATGTGGCTTTCTTCAAACACCACTCCAAAGATGATTGCAGACTTTCTCAGGGAGAAGAAGACCATTTCCTTTGCAGGCTGCATGTCTCAGATCTTCTTTTCCCATTTCATTGCTGGGCTTGAGATGGTGATACTTATGGTGCATCTACTTTCACAATTACTCCTGCAAATCTAAATCTAAATTAAATACATAAAAGGGCTGGGGTTGTGGATCAGTGGTTAAGTGTCCCTGAGTTCAATTCCTGATACCAAAAGAAAAAATATTAAAAAAAACTATATACTTTCTATCTACCAGAGCTCAATAGGATGATGACCACTGGTTTTTAAGAAAAATTATTAGGAGGTTTATGGCCCATTGTCTACTCCAAATTGCTTCCTTTTTTTCTGATTTTTTTGATCCAATGAGAATGTCTAAGACATACAAAATAATTTCCTTTTTTCTGATTATTGGATTCAGTGAGAATTACAACATTAATGTAGTTGATCAATATGCTTTCAAAATATCAAAATGTTCAATATTTCTGTAGAACATATCATTATTAATGTGAAATTTTTATGATATTTGAGTTATATCTAATATAATTATATATTTAATATAATGTTTAATATTATATTTTGTTAATGATTCAAATAAGAGATTTCTTAACTTGTACTTTCAAGTTTAGAAATACAAGTGTATGGATGTCTCCATGAGAAAATCACAAGATATTTTACTAGTCATTTTAATTTATCCTCACAAGAAAGCTCTCTTTGTATAATACCAAAAAGAATTATTTGGTAAAAGGAAAACACCAATGTTCCTAATACTTGGTTCCATATAAGTGGTGCAGATGATGATTGTGATTATTTTCTACATGATGAGTACCATGACTATTCAGATTAGAAAACAAAAGTTCCAAGGATTTTTTTTTTTTTTTTTTTTTTTTTTTTTTTAGTTTTTACCTCCTCATATCTTTTATGACTGTGTTATTCAGGTTATGTTCAAAGTAACACAGTGCATAGTATCTCAGTCTATTCAAAGGAGTAACAAAATTTAAAGTTAAAAACTTACTGGTAAAAGTAAGTAGATAGTTAAATTGAGAACACTTAAATAATGTTATAGTATTGTAAAAGCACCATTACACTTTGTATCACTTTAATGTGAAGGTAACACATTGCTAATCATCAGAAAGATGCAAATCTAAATGACAAAGAGATATCACCCCACTCCTGTTAAAATAACTATTATCAAAAAGAAAAAAAGGATAAACTGGTGGAGAAGATATGGAGAAATCTTTGTAAACTGTTAGTGGGGATGTAAGTTAGTATAGCCATTATGGAAAACAGTGTGATGGTGCCTCAAAAATTAAAAATGGAACTGTCACATCATTCAGTAAGCCTAATAACTGGTATATATTCAAAAAAAAGGAAATGAGTATGTCAAGAGGTGTCTATACACACACACAAACACACACACAAGTGCATTCGTACACACACACACACACACACACACACACACACATATTTATAGCGGCACTACTCACAATAGCCAAGAGATAAAATCAACTTGTGTCTATCAAACATAAATGTATAAAGAAAATATGTTACATATACACAATGGAATATCTTCCAGTTATAAAAAAAAGAAAAGAAATTTTATTGTTTACAACAACTTGGATAAACCTAGAGGATATTGTGTTTTGTCAAATAATCCAGGTATAGAAAGATTAATACTGCATGATATTACTCATATGCAGAATCTAAAAACATTGATCTCATACAAAGAGTAGAATTTTGGTTACCAGAGGCTAGGGAAGTTGGGTGAAAAAAAAGGGGTTTAAAAGATACTGGTAAAAGGACACCAAATTATAGGAGATTTCAATTTGAGATCAGTTGGCCAATATTTCTGAAGAATATATATGGAAATATCTTCAAAAAATACTAGCAAATTGAGTTTAACTACACATGGCCACCTTAAATCTATCCCTGAGATATAATGATGGTTCTGAATGTGCAAATTAACCAATGAACTACAGCACATTAACAAAATAACAGATGAAAATCATATTGCCATCTCAATAGGAAAATGCAAATCAGAAACATATCAGATATTGTCTCAACTGAGATACTGTCTTACTCAAATTAGAATTTCTACTATCTACAAAGACAAAAAAACAATGCTGGTGAGAATGCAGAGAAAGGAGAATTCTCATATGTTATTGCTGGGACTGAACATAAGTATAGCTATTATGGAGAACAGTATAGAAATTTCTCAAGAAACAAGATAGATAATTTGATGCAGCAATTCCATTACTGGGTATGTATCCAATAGAAAGAAAATCAGTACGTTGAAAAAATGTCTCTATTTCCATGTATATTGCAGTACTATTCACATTAGCCAAGAAATGTTGTCAGTTAGGGATCCATCAATAGATGAATGGACTTCAAAATGTGGTATTTATACAAAATGAATTATTATTCAACTCTAAGAAAGAATAAAGGCATTCTGTTATGTGAATTAAGTTATGCACAGAAAGACAAGCTCTGCATATTCTCACTTATATGTATAAACTTAAAAAACACAATCCCCTAAATGTAGAGAGTAGAACAGTGATTACCTGAGACTGGGAAGAATATTGGGGAGAAGGGAATGGAGCTGGGATGATTAATGGGTACAGGAGTGTGATTAGATAGTAGAAATAACTTCTAATCTCCTATAGCATGGTAGGGTAAATGGTTGACAATAATTAAATTCATATTTCAAAATAACTGAGATTTTGAAAGAAATAATAAATGTTTGAGATGATGAGTGTGCTAGTAATTGTGATCCCATAATTACAGATAGTAATCAATATCACACTATGCTGTATAAATATATAAACGTCTTATGTATTATTGAAGTATAAAATACATTTTGAAAAAAAGTGGAATTTTAAAAATTGTCCTCCACTTGATTGACCAACAAGTTACATTCATTTTACAAAATCTGCAGGTAATGGAAATATACTCTTTCTATTTTTTTATACCTTTATTTTATTTGTTTATTTTTATGTGGTGCTGAGGATTGAACCCAGCTTCTTAAAGGTAGTGAATCACTTGGAATAGAAACACTGATTGTAATTGTGATCATTTTTATTTCTCTTTAATTTAATTAAAAGGATTTCTGTTGTATGTGTTTTACTACTGAAGTATGATTTTTGTCAATTGTTTTTGAAAATGCAAGCATTTAACAAATTTCGAAGTTGCTTTTTATTTCTGGCTCATTCTGAATTTTATCAGAATTAATTTTATTTAATGCTACTTCTATATCTATTAAAACCTTTCTATATTTTTCTATTAATAAATAACCAAAATTATAGTCATATATGCTATTGAAAGTGGTAAAATGTTGGATAATATAAAAAATAAAGAAATAAATTCTATTTGATCATATTCTACTATTTAGAGATATTCTACAAGAGATATGAGTTAATGTATTTAGAACCATTTTAGCTCTGGTAATCATAGCTAATAGTTAAACTATTAAGGAATTATTAAATAAACTGTTACAAATCTGTAGGAAAGTAGTGCTATACTACAGAGCCATTAAAATGCAGATACTCCCTGACCCAACTTTGCCATGGTGTGAAAGTACACATACTGTGACTCTGTTTATCTCTTGCAGTACTCAATTAATTACATTAAATATTCGACATTTTATAATAGAACAGGCTTTTGTTGGATAATTTTACTCAAATATAGAGTTTATAAGAGTTCTGAGCACATTTGAATTAAGCTAGAGTAAGCTATGTTGAGTAGACTTGGCATATTGTGATTTTTTTACTTTGTTTTCAACTTTTGGTGGGTTTAATCGGGGTATAACCTCATCATAAGTTGAAGAATTATCTGTATATTAACAATATATTTAGATGCTTGGGAAATTTTCATAAATGTCTTTGTCATTAAAAAAAAACAGCTAATGAAAGCATCTCTCAAAGAGACAGTGGTCATCTTGTAGTGGTGTGAATACAAGGTAATTAACACCAAATGACTTAGAAATGAGTCTTTAATCAGGTTGAGCAGTACACTGGAATGTAACCTCTCTCTGATAACCTGCAAATTGAGGACATTTTTCCAAGTTGGGAAACAAGTCTCACTGCTAGAGTCACAATTTTCCCTTTTTCACCAGAAAAAAAAGAGTGCTTTTCTTCTACTAAAACCAAACTTACACCCAGCCAAATAATTTTACTGGATTCTATTTCTTTTTATATGCTATGTGAAAAATTCTTGAAAAAGAGTAAGAGGTAAGTAAAGATATTTGATATATTTCAGCATGGTGAATAAAGTGCTGAACATAATACCATGCTCCATAAAAATACTGTTGTAAGTTCCCTCTCTACAGAGCCACTCCCCAGAGATGACCAGTTCATATTTTACTGGTTCATTACCTTCTGCCTGGACAATGGGAGATCAGCATTCTCTTTTCAATTGTCAAGTTGCCTGCTGTCTTTTCAACTGACATTAGCAGACCCAAACACCTCATACTTAATTTATTAATCTCATAATGTTCTCCAAAAAGCCTCTACAGCAGTTCATGAGTTCCCACAGTAATGCTTGAAGCATGACTTTATTTCTCTGAGATCTGAGATCAGAATTTGAGCTCTGAAGTGGAAGATGGCATTCAATGATACAGGTGTCTATGATTCCTATCTTGTCTTTTCAGGTAAGGTATAATCCACCGGATTTCAGCCCTTCTTCCACTCTACTCTAGTTTTATGTTCTACCACATAGTATGTGAATTATAAGATAATCACTTCTTCCACATAAAAGCCATGGTTTTATCTCAGAGTTAAATTTGCTGAAGCTCTTCTCACATCACCTTTTGTATTCTACTATATGTGACAAGGGTTTGTACCCTAAATTTGGAAAGGCTCCTAAAATGAGTGTGGACATTTTTTCCTTTACTACAATATAACACAACATTGCATGAACCCCTTGACTTCCTGATAATTTTAGGGACTCATAGACAAGGACATTTTATTCACATTTTGATTGAAAATTTAGAGGAACACCCTTTGTGAACATAATGAATTTTACATATATTTGTAAATGATACATATTCGATTTCAGTATCTATCTTATTTTTTTTATCTCAACTGTAAAATTAATGAAGAATGACATCATATAGAATAGAGTTGAGATTTTATGAAGGACAATGTTATTACAGAACGTGGTTTGAGTTTTTTTGGTGAAATCTTTCAGATGATCAGTAGCTTTTTCTGCATTGAGATACTGATTGATATTAGTCCAATCTTTTAACATATTCTTTGTCTTTTAATTATAGTTTATAGAAACAGATTCTAGGCAGATGCTGTTTGAAATCTGGAGACAACAGAGTCACAGTTGAATGAAATATAAAACAAAAAAAATATGGAATGGTACAAACAAAACTATATATGACCCTTAGAGAAAGACCGATAAAGCAAATAGAAATATGTGGGCACAAGGATAGAGACATAACTTCAAACATATAAAAAGAAGTAGAGTGAATGAAAATTCAAAATCATCAGCAAATAGAATATTGAAATGTCAAGGGTTTGATTGACTGGCATTGAATTGCAGTCTGTTCTTCACTCATGGAGAGCATCAGTCTGTGTTATAAATGATTGCTTTGAAAATTGGATAAAATAATTAGTTCAGGAAAATTATTTCCACATACAAAAAGGGCTGGGGATGTGGTTTAGTGGTTAAATGCTCGTGGGTTTGATTCCTGATATGAAAAAAAATTGCTTTTCAAATTACAGAACTATTAAAAAAAACTTAAAAAACATCTACATTTCTGAGTTCCAGGGTTGGAATTAATAGACACATGGTGAATATTTTAAGAATGAGTCAATTTATTTTCATTTAACTTCCATGTCTCTATGCTATGCTAAAACTAAAATGAAGCAATATGATACAAATAGAATAATATTATTATTTTATTGGTTGGTTAATTTTCTGTATGTTAAAGTCTTAACATTCTGAAATATTGAATGGGGAATTTAAATTGGCATATGCTTTATCTCCAAAAGATTACGCTTCTAAAATTGCTATTTGTATATGAAACCCATTAATAATACTGCTAAAATTGGGAATGTCAATAAAAAAAATAATAAAGGAAAAATGAAAACAAACAAAAGGACTACATGAGACTCTTATCCAAGATACTTTTTGCTATGATGACTATGAATAGCATTTAATTATTCTTTAGAGGCTAAGATTTTTCTAGGAATGTTGTTATCCAATATTGATTTTAGGACATGCTTATAACTTAAAAACTCTCAAGGACACAACATAACTTGCATTTATGTGAGTTATTGCCAATAATATTTATTATTTGGAAATTAAACCTGGAGAATATTTGCTTATAAATTAATTTTAAAATAGCAGCAGTAATTAATTAGGCATATATAAAGACAAATGATGACTATTTTATGTAAAAGTGACTTCACCCAAATTACTGAGAAGAGTTTCAATTTACAACATTTTTGCCAATATCATTACTGTTTGTCTTAATACAATAAAGATTTTTGTATCATATCTACTTCTCTGGTTGGTCTCTTGTGATATCATGTATCCTGTAGCCTTGAAAACTCCAAATTAATAATAAAGAAAAAAATGCAAAATGGAAAACCAAATATTATCTTAACATTATTATAAAAATAATTTTGATGTAAAATAATAATAATTTTTATCTATTTTCCCTGAAAGATTCTCAAAGACCACTAACCATTCCTGGACCACACTTTGAAAACCAATTCTCTTTACTATCAGCATTGATTATTTACATTTTGCTATACAAACCAGATGAGAGTTGATCAATCACCCTCCATTCCAATTACAAAGTATTCAAGAGGTTGACAAAATATGATATATCTCACATATTCCTATTAATTTTATTTAGAGGGTTAAATGATGATGATGATATTATAAAGAATTCTAATTATTATTTGGGGAATAAATTAAGAGAATATATTAGCAAATTATATTTATGATTAGACCTGAAATGACATTGTGGGATTTCCCACTCTTTGAACTACAAATAGCAGACATGCCCATTTTTCTGGAAGAAATTTTTAGACTGAAATTTGTTTACCTATTCCTTCTTATTATCTTTGCAATGTATGAAGTTATGTGTTACCATAACCATATTTGTTAAAAATAATATTTTTACTTGTTATATAAAATAGTTTAAGAAAATATATTTTACCAATGAGATGAATGTCAAAATTCTATTAATCATTCAATATTTCTCACCTCAATTATTAATTAAATTACGGTTTGAAATATACAGAGAAAGAAAGCATTTAACCTAATACAACAAAGCTAAAATGAATTATCCTATGCATATATTTTAGTTCTATAGATACACTGAGATATTATCCTCAAATCAGTATGGGAGCAAGTATTCCTCTCACAAATAGAGCAAAGAATATTGAACATCAATCAATGTAATATCTTTGTATGTAACAAACAATGATTTTTCTCTTTAGTATATTTATTTTCTCCTTTCATTCACCACTGGACCTAAAATTGTATCTACTGTTTTGTATTGCTTTGTTTTGGTCAAAACCAACATATGGGTGGTAACTTCCTTTGGCTCCAGACCCTCTCTTCCTCTTTTCAATTTGGGTTTGGTGTGTCTAGGGTAGGACTATGAGTATCTGAAAATCATGTAAATATATCTGCATGAATAATCTGTTATTTTTGAAAGGAATACCAATGTGAACCCACTCAAGGAATCTGTCTTAAAAAGTCACATTATATAAGATCACTTCTCACATGGAAATCTTTTATCTTTGCAGCTTTAGGAACAAATAAAAATTTGAATGTAAATAATTGCTCCAGCTCTGTGAGTAAATTCATCCTCTTGGGCTTCCCTTACACCTGGAAGATTCAGATCCTCCTCTTTTCAATCTTTTCTGGAACATACATCTCAACCCTAATTGGAAACCTGTGCATTATCTGTGCTGTATGGTGGGACTATCGACTACAAACACCAATGTACATCCTGCTGGCCAACTTTTCCTTCCTGGAGATCTGTTTTATTAACTCTACTGTCCCCAATATGCTAGCCAATTTTCTCTCTGAGAATCATGACATCCCTTTCTCTGGATGCTTCCTCCAGTTTTATTTCTTCTTCTCCATGGGCACCACTGAGACTTTCTTCTTGTCTGTCATGGCCTTTGACAGGTACCTTGCAATATGCAAACCCCTGCACTATTCCACCATCATAACTGTTCAAAACTGCTTCAGAATGGGAGCTGGCTGCTGGGTGTGTGGCTTCTTGTACTTCCTCTTGCCTGTTTACCTAGTTTCTCAGCTCCCATTTTGTTGTGCAAATAAAATTGATCACTTTCTATGTGACCCAGGACCACTTATAAAGCTGTCCTGTGAACCAGCTCCTGGCACTGAAATTATCTGTGCCATCTATAACTCAGTCCTCATTTTCTCCACCTTCCTCTTCATTACCAGTTCCTACACCCTGGTGATCAGAGCTGTACTCAGAGTCCCTTCAGCAGAAGGCCAGAGAAAGGTTTTCTCCACATGTGGCTCCCATCTGGCTATAGTATCCCTCTTCTATGGCTCCCTCATGGTTGTGTATGTGAGCCCCACGGCAGGAAATCCAGCAGGGATGCAGAAAATTGTGACTTTGTTCTACTCCATGTTAACTCCACTCTTCAACCCCTTGATCTATAGTTTACGAAATAAAGAGATGAAAGAGGCCCTGAGAAAACTGTTCAGAATTGTGAAATTTCCACAGAGCCATGGCAAAGGTTATTAAAGAAGCTGTGTACCCAAATAAATAATTAGCACTTTGATTTTTTGTTTGTATTTACAGAACTAGAAAAATATCTTTATTGGGAATGGGAACATAATGAAGTTCAAAAACCTGTTTATAAAGTTAACTATATTCATTTGTTCATTTTATTAGATAAAAAATTAATAATAAAGTTCTTCCAAGTAAAAGACTATAGTCAATGGAAAATGATAACATCTTTCTGGCTTTCAGAGTTCATACTAGTTAATATTTTTCTCTCAAAAATTTCGGTTTTCTCAGATACACACACACACATGTAGACAATCATCCTGCATTTACATTTCTTCCTAAAAAATTTTTCTGAGTTGAAATTAATATATTATAAATTGGCATAGCAATTCTAGGGTAGTGTTTTTATTACAGAAGTTGTTGGATTTGCCTTCTTCCAATCTTCTGAAGAACACTAGTGACTCAAACTTTTAGCAGGAATTTTCCTCTTGCTGCAATCCCACCCTTTTTGTAATTGAATAACATTCAATTCAAAGACAATGGGACCACTTTTCTTTTCCCCTCACCTTTGATGGACATTTAATGAGTCTGCTTCAGTGATGTCATAAATAATGCATGAACAAGTTTTTTTGTGAATAGGAATATATGTTTTTACTTCATGAGAACATGTATTTAAGAATGAAATAACTAATTATATGTTAATTTTCTATGCAGCATTCTGAGGAATTGTCTGACCATTCTCAGAAAGACCATGACCAATTATTCCCCCAAAGCAATGTTCACAATGTACAGGAATTTCTGTTTCACTGTATTTTGCCAACACTACTTATCTTCTGTCTTTTTAACTTTTGCCATCTCAATCAGTGCAAAGTGGCATTTTATTGCGATTTTCATGGACATTTCCCTAATGACTGATGTGCTGATCCCTATTTTATGTATTTCTTGCAAAAAGGAAGAGTTCTCTTTGAAGAAATATTTTAAACTTCTGAGTCTCTTTCAATTTAGTCATCTTCTCATCATTGCAATTATGATATATCCACCTTCATAAGATGATATATATCTTGTCATAATTTTAGTAATGCATAACTTGATAAAAACTTCTCCCAAACTGGGGGCTATCTTTATATTCTAAATTATGTATTTTGAAGCTTTGTATTTTGTTGAAGTTCGACTAATCTGCTTAACTTTTATTTGTCAGATGTAATTTTGGTGTTACATTTAATAAAACAAGGTCTAACACAAGGTAACAGTGCTTCAATGAATATCGGCATGCAGATGTTTCTTCAAGACACTGACTTTATTTCATTTGGACATATAACCAGGAATGGGATTACTGAACAATATGGTACTTGTATTTTCAATTTTTTTCAGAAATTTCCAACTCATTTTCTAAAGTAGTTGTAATAATTTGCACCTCCATCAAAAATTTACAATGGTTCTCTTTGACACATCCTCAACAGCACTAGTTAACTTTAGTCTTCTTCTATTTACTGGAGCAAGAAAATATTTTATTGTGGTTTTATTTACGTTTTTCTTATGATTAGTAATGTTGAACCTTTCCTGATATACCTTTTGACAATTTGTATGTCTTTTCTTTACTGAGAAATGTCTATTTAGATCAATTGCCTACTTGTATAAATTTATTTAATTGGTGATTCTAAGGATTAAATCCAGGAACATCAAACTACAGATACTACAGAGCTACAATATCTATCCCCATTTTGTGTGTGTGTGTGTGTGTGTGTGTGTGTGTGTGTGTGTAACAGAGTCTCACTAAGTTGTCCAGGCTGTTCCTCAACTTCTGATTCTCATTGTCCTGACTCTTCTATCAAGTTGCTGAGATAACAGGCATGCCCCAAAGTTGCTGGCATATACTGCCCATTTCAAAGTCAACTTACTTGTTTTCTTTTATTTTTTTTCTGTTGAGTTTTTGAGTTCTTATGTATTATGGATATGGATCCTCATAGTCAGATGCATAGTTTACAAATAATATTTCCCATTCTGTATTTTGTCTCTTTATCTTTCTACTATCTTATTGTTTTTTTTAGTTTTTATTGTTGGTTGTTCAAAACATTACATAATTCTTGACATATCATATTTCACACTTTGATTCCAGTGGGTTATGAACTCCCATTTTTACCCCGTATACAGATTGCAGCATCACATCGGTTACACATCCACTGTTTTACATATTGCCATACTAGTGTCTGTTGTATTCTGCTGCCTTTCCTATCTTCTACTATCCACCCTCCCCTCCCCTGCCCTCCCCTCCCATCTTCTCTCTCTACCCCATCTACTGTAATTCATTTCTCCACCTTGTTTTTTCCCCTTTTCCCCTCACTTCCTCTTGTATGTAATTTTGTATAACCATGAGGGTCTCCTTCCATTTCCATGCAATTTCCCTTCTCTCTCCCTTTCCCTCCCACCTCTTGTCCCTGTTTAATGTTAATCTTCTTCTCATGCTCTTCCTCCCAACTCTGTTCTTCGTTACTCTCCTTATATCAAAGAAAACATTTGTCATTTATTTTTTAGGGATTGACTAGCTTCACTTAGCATAATCTGCTCTAATGCCATCCATTTCCCTGAAAATTCTATGATTTTGTAATTTTTTAATGCCGAGTAATACTCCATTGTGTGTAAATGTCACATTTTTTTATCCATTCGTCTATTGAAGGGCATCTAGGTTGGTTCCACAGTCTTGCTATTGTGAATTGTGCTGCTATGAGCATCGATTCAGCAGTGTCCCTGTAGCATGCTCTTTTTAGGTCTTTAGGGAATAGACCAAGAAGGGGAATAGCTGGGTCAAATGGTGGTTCCATTCCCAGCTTTCCAAGAAATATCCATACTGCTTTCCAAATTGGCTGCACCAATTTGTAGTCCCACCAGCAATGTGCAAGTGTACCCTTTTCCCCACATCCTCGCCAGCACTTGTTGTTGTTTGACTTCATAATGGCTGCCAATCTTACTGGAGTGAGATGGTATCTTAGGGTGGTTTTGATTTGCATTTCTCTGACTGCTAGAGATGGTGAGCATTTTTTCATGTACTTGTTGATTGATTGTATGTCCTCCTCTGAGAAGTGTCTGTTCAGGTCCTTGGCCCATTTGTTGATTGGGTTATTTGTTTTATTATTGTTTAATTTTTTGAGTTCTTTGTATACTCTGGATATTAGGGCTCTATCTGAAGTGTGAGGAGTAAAGATTTGTTCCCAGGATGCAGGCTCCCTATTTAACTCTCTTATTGTTTCTTTTGCTGAGAAAAAAACTTTTTAGTTTGAGTAAGTCCCATTTGTTGATTCTAGTTATTAACTGTTGTGCTATGGGTGTCCTATTGAGGAATTTGGAGCCCAACCCCACAGTATGTAGATCGTAGCCAACTTTTTCTTCTATCAGATGCCATGTCTCTGATTTGATATCAAGCTCCTTGATCCATTTTGAGTTAACTTTTGTGCATGGCGAGAGAAAGGGATTCAGTTTCATTTTGTTGCATATGGATTTCCAGTTTTCCCAGCACCATTTGTTGAAGATGCTATCCTTCCTCCATTTCATGCTTTTAGCCCCTTTATCAAATATAAGATAATTGTAGTTTTGTGGATTGGATTCTGTGTCCTCTACTCTGTACCATTGGCCCACCCACCTATTTTGGTACCAGTACCATGCTGTTTTTGTTACTATTGCTCTGTAGTATAGTTTGAAGTCTGGTATCGCTATACGGCCTGATTCACACTTCCTGCTTAGAATTGCTTTTGCTATTCTGGGTCTTTTGTTTTTCCATATGAATTTCATGATTGCTTTATCTATTTCCACAAGAAATGCCGTTGGGATTTTGATTGGCATCGCATTAAACCTGTAGAGAACTTTGGATAATATCGCCATTTTGATGATGTTAGTTCTGCCTATCCATGAACAGGGTACATTTTTCCATCTTCTGAGATCTTCTTCTATTTCTCTCCTTAGGGTTCTGTAGTTTTAATTGTATAAATCTTTCACCTCTTTTGTTAGGTTGATTCCCAAGTATCTTATTTTCTTTGAGGATATTGTGAATGGGGTGGTTTTCCTCATTTCCATTTCAGAAGTTTTGTTGCTGATATACAGGAATGCCTTTGATTTATGCGTGTTGATTTTATATCCTGCCACTTTGCTGAATTCATTTATTAACTCTAGCAGTTTCTTTGTAGACCCTTTTGGGTCTGTTAAATATATTATCATGTCATCCGCAAATAGTGATAATTTAAGTTCTTCTTTTCCTATTTTTATGCCTTTAATTTCTTTCGTCTGTCTAATTGCTCTGGTCAGTGTTTCGAAAACTATGTTGAACAGAAGTGGTGAGAGAGGGCATCCCTTCTTGTTCCAGACTTTAGAGGGAATGCCTTCAATTTTTCTCCATTCAGAATGATGCTAGCCTGAAGCTTAGCATAGATTGCTTTTACAATATTGAGGAGTGTTCCTGTTATCCCTAGAGTTTTTTTTTTTTTTTTAATTAATTTTTATTGTAGGTTGTTCAAAACATTACACAGTTCTTGATATATCATATTTCACACTTTGATTCAAGTGGGATATGCGCTCCCATTTCTACCCCATATACAGATTGCAGAATCACATCATTTGCACAGCAATTGATCCCTAGAGTTTTGAACATAAAGGGATACTGTACTTTGTCGAATGCTTTTTCTGCATCTATGGAGATGATCATTTGGTTCTTATCTTTAAGTCTATTAATGTGGTGAATAACATTTATTGATTTCCATATATTGAAACAGCCTTGCATCCCAGGGATGCACAATTTTTTTGATATGTTTTTGTATCCAATTCGCCAGAATTTTATTGAGGATTTTTGCATCTAGGTTCATTAGAGATATTGGTCTGTAGTTTTCTTTCTTTGAAGTGTCTTTGTCTGGTTTAGGAATCAGGGTGATGTTGGCCTTGTAGAATGAATTTGGAAGTTCTCCTTCTTTTTCTATTTCCTGAAATAGCTTGAAAAGTATTGGTATTAGTTCTTCTTTAAAGGTTTTGTAAAACTCAGCTGTATACCCATCCGGTCCTGGGCTTTTCTTGGTTGGTAGTCTTTTGATGGTTTCTTCTATTTCCTCAATTGATATTGGTCTGTTTAGTTGTCTATATTCTGCTGACTCAATCTGGGCAGATCACATGACTTAAGAAATTTATCGATGCCTTCACTATCTTCTATTTTATTGGAGTATAAGGATTCAAAATAATTTCTGATTATCTTCTGTATTTCTGTAGTGTCTGTTGTGATATTGCCTTTTTCATCCTGTATGCTAGTAATTTGAGTTCTCTCTCTTCTTCTCTTCGTTAGCATGGCTAAGGGTCTGTCGGTCTTATTTATTTTTTAAAAGAACCAACTTTTAGTTTTGTCAATTTTTTCAATTGTTTCTTTTGTTTCGATTTCATTAATTTCAGCTCTGATTTTAATTATTTCTTGCCTTCTACTTCTTTTGCTGTTGTTTTGCTCTTCTTTTTCTAGGATTTTGAGATGAAGTATGAGATCATTTATTTGTTGTTTTTTTTTTCTTTTTTCAAGGAATGAACTCCTAGCAATGAATTTTCCTCTTAGAACCGTTTTCAATGTGTCCCATAGATTCCAAAATGTTGTGTCTGTGTTTTCATTTATCTCTAAGAATTTTTTAATTTCCTCCTTGATGTCTTCTATAACCCATTGATCATTCAGTAACCTATTGTTCATTCTCCAAGTGATGCATGATTTTTCCTTCCTTCTTTTATCATTGATTTTCAGTTTCATTCCATTATGATCAGATAAGATGCATGGTATTATCTCTACTCCTTTATACTGTCTAAGAGTTGCCCTGTGACATAATATATGATCTATTTTTGAGAAGGATCCATGTGCTGCTGAGAAAAAAAGTGTAATTGCTTGATGTTGGGTGGTATATTCTATACATGTCAATTAAGTCTAGGTTATTAATTGTGTTATTGAGTTCTATAGTTTCTTTATTCAACTTTTGTTTGGAAGATCTGTCCAATGGTGAGAGAAGTGTGTTGAAGTCTCCCATAATTATTGTATGGTGGTCTATTAGACTCTTGAACTTGAGAAGAGTTTGTTTGATGAACATAGCTGCACCATTGTTTGGGGCATATATATTCATGATTGCATGTCTTGTTGGTGTATGATTCCCTTGAGCAGTATATAGTGTCCTTCTTTATCCCTTTTAATTAACTTTGGCTTGAAGTCTATTTTATTTCATATGAGTATGGACACCCCTGCTTGTTCCCGAAGTCCATATGAGTGATATGATTTTTCCCAACCTTTCACTTTCATTCTATGTATGTCTTTTCCTATCAATTATGTCTCCTGTAGGCAGCATATTGTTGGGTCTTTTTTTTTTTTTTTGATCAATTCTACTAGCCTGTGTCTCTTAATTGGTGAGTTTAAGCCATTAACATTTAGGGTTATTATTGAGATATGGATTGTTCTTCCAGCCATATTTGTTTATTTATGTTACTTAACATGGTTTGTTTTTCCTCTTTGATTATTTTTCCCCTTTACAGTACTACCTCATACTGTTGGTTTTCATTGTTATTTTCCATTTCCTCTTCCTGTAATGTTTTGCCAAGGATGTTTTGAAAAGATGGTTTTCTAGCTGCAAATTCTTTTAACTTTTGTTTATCGTGGAAGGTTTTAATTTCATCTTCCATCCTGAAGCTTAATTTCACTGGATGCATAATTCTTGATTAGAACCCATTTTCTTTCAGCATTTGAAATGTGTTGTTCCAGGATCTTCTAGCTTTCAGAGTCTGTGTTGAAAGATCAGCTGTTATCTTGATTGGTTTACCCCTAAATGTAATCTGCTTCCTTTCTCTTGTAGTTTTTAAAATTCTCTCCTTATTCTGTATGTTGGGCATCTTCATTATAATGTGTCTAGGTGTGGATCTCTTATGATTTTGCACATTCGACGTCCTGTAGTCTTCTAGGATTTGGGATTCTGTCTCATTCTTCAAGTCTGGGAAGTTTTCTCATATTATTTCGTTGAACAGATTGCTCATTCCTTTGGTTTGGAAATCGATACCTTCCTGTATCCCATTGACTCTTAAGTTTGGTCTCTTTATGTTATCCCATATTTCTTGAATGTTCTGCTCATGGTTTCTTAAGTCTTGCTGAGCTGTCTATGTTCTTTTCAAGTGGAAATACTTTGTCTTCATTGTCTGATCTTCTATCTTCTAGGTGTTCTACTCTGCTGGTAGTATTCTCATTTGAGTTTTTAAGTTGGTTTATTGCTTCCTGCATTTCTAGGATTTCTGTTTGTTTGTTTTTTATAACCTCTATCTCCCTGTATAGCTGATCTTTTGCTTCTTGGATTTGTTTATGTAATTCATTGTCGAAGTGATTTTTCATTGACTGATTTTGCTGTCTAATGTCTTCCTTGAGACTCCAGATCTCTGAAGCATGTATATCCTGAATTCCTTATATGACATCCCATCTGCTGCAGATATTACCTCTTCTAACATTGAGTTGACCTGCATTGCTTGTGGTCCTTTCTTTCCTTGTCTTTTCATACTGCTCGCATTTCTTTCTGCTTGGTGAAACTGTTGAATTTTCCCCCTATATATTTATATTGCTCTTGTATAGTTGCAAAGTCTCCCTCCCAGGCATAGGAGGCGCCTCTGCCCCTCCTCCAATTGGGGTGATGTGCCTACCATTCTGGTGGGCCACTGGGCCTGTTCATACAAACTCTATTTGACAAAAAATTTCATCAAAATTTCAATCAAATTGGCAAATAATTGATAAAATCTCCAAATGTGACTAAAAGTGTAGTTCATAAAAGAGAACAATAGAACCATTATCAAGAGCCCATTAAGTTTGGGGCCTACTACGAAACTCAGAGACTAAATGCAACCGCCTTGCTTTACAGATTATGAAACAGATCAAGGGGGAAAAAGAAGCCAGCTTTTTAAGCAAAGTTCATTCTCAGTCCTATTCTTCTCTTAACCTTAATCCTTATGAAGTGGATAGCTTTCAATCTTATTTCTCTTTCCTGTGTAATTAGTCATTGTACTTACTGAGTGTTCTGATGCATCACACACACACACACACACACACACACACACTGAATCATTCTCTGCCGCACAGTAGTAGTCTGCCCATGTTGTCTGTATTAATTGATTACTGTGAGATCCAGAGCTGAGTTTATGCACAGGGGCCATCCTCCACCATCACCAAGTCATAGTTGCTCTACATAAGTATGAAGACAGCTGCAATGCAGACAACATCTAATTGCAGGGATAGTTCAAAAAGGCTTATTCACACAATGCAATTGTACAAAGACAGGTGGGACATAACAGGGCAATTAAGGCAGAAGTCAAGACAGTTAAATGTGGAAGAATAGTCACTTGTAGTCATGCACCTTTCTTGCTCAATCTATTATAAGTGGCCCTTTTAGCATGTGACAGGGCCACTAAGACCCATAACATTCTTCCTTGCCTTTGCCACTCAAAGGACTTGCAAGCTTCCCCTGGACAGTAAGTTCCAGCTGCAGCAGGCCATGGACAGAGACAGTCATATCAGCAAACTTAATATTTTTCAGAAAGACTTTCCTGCAAAGTGAAGAGAATGGAAGTCTGCTCACAGGTGGTTGGATGTTCAAGAGGAAGAAGAGCAGCAGTATGGTGGGCTCCAGCCTCACCTCACACTGGCCAGCTTGGGTCTGCTGTCCCATGCTCCTTCTGCATCAGTGTGAAGAAGTTCACTTCTGTATCCGACAGGCTCCTGAGCTCTGCTGAATCCAGCCATCTGTAATCCAAACAACAAAGAAGTGGAGACAACCATGAGGGCTCTCTGAAGAGATCTGGGGAATTCTTAGGGGGAAATGTAGGATCTCTTTTTAAGATGAACTTCCTGGATCCATAGAGAGTAAGGCAAGAAACACAAAGCCAGATTATAATAACCAAATATTCAATAATATTTTAACATAGTGTCAGCAAAATAATTGGATGGGTTGGATTTTTTCTATAAATGTTGATTAAACTCAATGACTCATCTTCAAAAGGTATGTAGAAGTTCATTTTATCAAGACATTATCACATGGTTCCTAATAAACGTGTTTAATTTTCCATATCTTTTGAAAAAGGAGATAAAATTGCCTTTAAGTCCACAATACCACATCTTACTTGCATCTTTCTACCCTCAAATACCTGTATTTCAGAGAACTTTGTTTTTCCAAAACTAAGTTTACACATTCCAGAAACACAATGAATTGTTCCTTAAGGAACAATGGACTATAACATGTCATCTATAATATTTGGTGTCACACATCATAGATTTCTGGAGAATTAATGTAACAGCATTTGAATACTATTGCACTACTAATTCTACTTAATAAATAACAATTCTCTGATGTTTCTCTTTTGTGAATATGCACAGACTTATTCCTAAATATGCATTTAGTCCTCTGTCTATATCACATTTGTATATGAGAGAAAATATAGCAACTACAGAAAATTGTGTTTTGTTTTTTTAACGAGTCTATGGTAGCCATGTTGCCATGTGAAAGCCAGTGACATTTTTTACAAATAGAGAATTTACAATCCTAAAATTGAGTGGAACCACTAAAAGAATGTGGAATGAGGAAGTCAATATGTATTTTTTGGTAGATTATTTTTTTTCTTATACTTGACTTTTGATCCTATTTGCAAGAATAGTGATTCAGGATACCTTAAAATTTCAAGAAAATGTCAGTTAGTGGCAGCAACTTGCGGCTAGAGAGGACATAGGAATATAATCCTATGTGTCCAAAGAGGGAAAATTCATCTGAATAACACAAAAAGTAAATGTTGGATTTTCTTTTTTTTTATTGGTTGTTCAAAACATTACAAAGCTCTTGACATATCATATTTCATACATTAGATTCAAGTGGGTTATGAACTCCCATTTTTACCCCAAATACAGATTGCAGAATCACATGGGTTACACATCCACATTTTTACATAATGCCATATTAGTAACTGTTGTATTCTGCTACCTTTCCTATCCTCTACATTAAATACTCCCCTCCAATCCCATCTTCTCTCTCTACCCCATCTACTGTAATTCATTTCTCTCCTTGTTTTTTTCCCATTCCCCTCACAGCCTCTTATATGTAATTTTGTATAACAATGAGGGTCTCCTTCCATTTCCATGCAATTTCCCTTTTCTCTCCCTTTCCCTCCCACCTCATGTCTCTGTTTAATGTTAATCTTTTCCTCCTGCTCTTCCTCCCTGCTCTGTTCTTAGTTGCTCTCATTATATCAAAGAAGACATTTGACATTTGTTTTTTAGAGATTGGCTAGCTTCACTTAGCATAATCTGCTCTAATGCCATCCATTTCCCTGCAAATTCCATGATTTTGTCATTTTTTAGTGCTGTGTAATACTGCATTGTGTACAAATGCCACATTTTTTTATCCATTCATCTACTGAAGGGCATCTAGGTTGGTTTCACAGTCTAGCTATTGTGAATTGTGCTGACTTCCACCTCAATGAATAGCAAATGTAAGAACTAAAATCTCTGGACAATTCCCTTAATGTTGATCTTGTTATCTTACAATAAATTTATGATGAATTCTACATTCATTAGAGATTATTTTCTGATGATCCATTGAGGAAAAAGTAAAGGAATGGTCTGATTAAAACAGAAAACAGAAAAAGAGGTGTTTTTTTGTTTTTTTGTTTGTTTGTTTGTTTTTGTGGTGGTGGTGGTCGGGGGAACTACTGGAGACTGATTTAGAGCAAATTAAATTCTGTGCTTCTATTTTTTATGTCAAAATGAGTCCTCATGTATGCCTAAAAAGAACAATAAAAAGAAAGAAAATAGTAAACAAAGTTTTATGAGTAAAAGCAATAACTGAAATGAAAGAAGCATAAGAGAAAAACACATACTTTTTTATTCATTAATGAAAACACCTGAACACCTCTACCACCAACCCCCTCCCCAGAAAAAAAGACAATTGTCTTAAAAAATAGCTGTTATGACAATATTTTTTAATTCTCTATAAATATCACACGATCAAAAAATAGGTTAAAAACGTGGCACTTGGAGAAATTCCTAACCAAGGTCAGAGTTCTGTCTAATACTTCCAGAATAGAGACCTCTCCCCATTACCAGAGAGAGCACAATAACAGTTTGTACACTGAACATAGAAAGTATACATGTGATGCTGAATTCGCATGGAAGAATCCAACTCAATGATGAAAATCTTCATTCAGTATTGTTTGCTATATTGTCTAAATTTCCACTAGTTTGTTATTATTTTGAAAGAAAAACATTTTTAAAAAACACACATAAACTAAAATATACAAAAATAGAAATGGTAACATATTTGTTTGTGTTCAGTCATGAGGGAAGAAAGTTAAAGATCAGTACATGAAAAACTATAAAGCAGTGTATAAGGAAATGGAAAAAATCCACAAGTGATTTGAAGTTATACTATATTCATAGATTGGAAAAAAATCATTTTGTTAAAATATCACACTACCTCCCACCCAAATCTACAGATTCAATAAAATCCCATTCAGAGTTCCAGTGACATTTTTTACAGATAGACAATTTACAATCCTAAAATCGAATGGAACCACTAAAAGACTGAATAAATAAAGCAAACCTGAAAATGAGCAAAGGTGGAAGCATCGCACTTTGTGATTCCAAATTATATTCCAAAGCAATAGAAATCAAAACAGCACAGTACTGACATAAAAACAGGCCCATAAACAAATAAAATAAGAATGGAGAGCCCAGAAATAAGCTCATGAGTGTACAGTCAACTCATCTTAGACAAGAGCACAAAATTACACGATGAAGAAAGTATTCTATTTCAATAAATGGTGTTGGGACATAGAAATTCACATGCAAAAAAAGTTGAAAATGAAATTTTTCTTACACTATACTCCAAAGTCAACCAAAATGCATTAAATACTAATAACAACAGAAATAAAAAATCACCTATGAGTAAATAAAGTTCCTTGACATTATTCTTGGCAATATATTTATGACTATGAACTAAAATACAGACAAAAAAGCATTGAAATAAACTATTGAGTCTATATATAATTAAGCAGCTTATTCACAACGAATCAAGAAACAATATGAAAAGATAACCTATATAATTCAAGAAAATATTTTCAAACCTTGCACCTGATAAGTTGTTAATATCTAAAGCATGTACTGAACACAAGCAACTATATGTGAAAAAAAAGAAAACATGTAACCCAATTAAAAGCTATGAAAAGAAGTGAATAGATATTTTTTGAAAAAAATATATACAAATGGCCAACGGGTATATGAAAAGATGCTTAACAATACTAATCATCAGGCAAATACAAATCAAAACCACAGTGAAACTTCATTTTACATCTCTTAGAAGGATTTTTACAAAAAATATTTAAAATAATAAAAAATTGTTGACCAGATTAAGTAGAAAGGGGACTCTTTTTAACAAAATTGGTGGGAATGTAAATTGGTACATTTAGTGTATAAAACAGAACTTTTAAATTGAATTAAACTTTTAAAATGAATAACAATACGTTCCAAACATACCAGCCTGAAATTAGTATTCAAAGAGATAACTGCATTCCCATGTTCAGTGCAACACTGATCCCAATGGTTAATAGTAGTCAACTTATGGAAATAATCTAAGTGTCCTTGAGAAGATGCGTGGATAAAGAGAATACAATACATATTAAACAGAGGCATTATAAAATATATGTGTAATTATCTGTTATGGTTTAAACATAAGGTGTCTCCCTAAAGCTCACTTGTGAGATAATGCAAGAAGATTCAGCAGAGAAATGATTGGGTTGTGAGAGTCTTAACCCAATCAGTGAATTAATCCCTTGATAGAGTTTAGCTGCCTGGCAACTAAAGTGGTGGGGTGTGGCTGGAGGAGGGGGGAATTAGGATGTGGCTTTGGAGTATTTATTTGTGTCTCACAAGTGGAGATCTCTCTCTCTCTCTCTCTCTGTGTGTTTCCTTATCACCATGTGAGCTGCTTCCCGCTGCCACACTCATCCTCCATGATGTTCCGCCTCATGGAGCCGGCCTTGTATGGACTAAGATCTCTGAAATTGTGAGCCCTTAAATAAATTTTCCTCCTTTAAAATTTTAGTCACAGCAGCAAAAAAAGCTGACTAAAACTTGGCTAAATGTTAAAATTATTGCTAAAAGCTTTGAAAACTGTACAACTTAAAGATGGGAATTAATTAATATTATTAACTTTTACTGTACCAAAAGTTTTGTAGTTATTTTGTAGTTCATTCTTACAGCGTCCCTATAGATTAAGTATTTTTTTTTTTGTCAGATGAGGAAATAGAAACAGAAATAGATTAAAATCAAAGTCACAGTTCAACAAGTAAGAGCGATATTTCGGACCAAATATTAACAATTAAAAAGCAAATGACTGTTTAACTAGGTATACTAAATATAGCATTAGATAATATAATTTCCATAATTATTAAATAGTAATAGTTTTTAAAACTGATAAAAATCAGGATGAGGGCAATATAGGGCAGTTGGTAGAGTGCTCGCTTGCATTCAGAAGGCCCTGAGTTCAATCCCTAGCACTAGACACACACACACACACACACACACACAATCAGGATGATTTCTTACTGCTAAATTGTTCCCTTGCAGCTATATATTAATGCTGTAACAATTGCCATTGAAATTCTGCTTTTGTTATTACCTATCTTCTACGTCACTTATACCAAAACGTGAGGAAAGAGCTGCTAAAAATTTATTCTGGAAAGGTGTGTAATGATAGAAAATTCAATTCAAAAACAAATATCAGATATTTCACACATCTCAGGGGCATATGCCTATCTGATATGCTATCAGGATATCATCTTTAAATCAGGTAATTCTCATTATAGATTATATGCTTACTTGTAATTTGAGACTCATCATATACGTCTCCCTTTCCAGAGCAAATGTATGCTTTGTCAAATTGCTTTAGGAATGATTCTTTCTTTCTTTCCTTAATCTGTATTTCTGAGTTCTCAGAGAAAGTTAAGGGGACAGTTTGGAAGGCAGTACTGTTTTTCATTCCTCACCTGCTTGCCTTTGTATCACCCTCGGAAGTTCAGAGTATAAAAAGGAGATGAAAGCTGATTAAAAAATAGTGAAGAATTGTCAAGGAAGACATTTAATAAAGAGGGAAGGAGAGTGGGCAAGAATCTCTTCAATCTCCAGATTTAGAATTATCAGTTTACTAAAGGACCAATATAAGCAATATCATTGTTACATTTGGAAGTAATTTCTCATCACTGAAGTTTTAACTTCGTATACACTCAGCATTAATACTCAAAGATAATACTTCCTACTTATGTCTGCAGGTTATAAAAACATAATCTTTCTCTATGAAGGACAGTGAATCACTTGGAACAGAAACACTGATTATCAAAGTGATCATTGTTATTTGTCTTTGTATAATTGAAATGGGATTTTTTGTATATTTTACTATTGAAGTATGATTTTGCCAATTATTTTAGAAAATCCAATCTTGTAACAAATTCAGGAATCACCTTTTATTTCTGGTTAATTCTGTGTTTTATCAAAATTAATTTTATCTAATGCTACTTCTATATCTATTAAAATCTCCCTATATTTTTTTCTAATAATAAATGACCCCAAGAGGTAGAGAGGGAAGATGGGGGGGAGGAGAGGGGGGATAGTAGGGGATAGGAAAGGAAGCAGAATACAACAGTCACTAATATGGCATTATGTAAAAATTGTGAATGTGTAACTGATGTGATTCTGCAATTTGTATTTGGGGTAAAAATGGAAGTTCATAACTCACTTGAATCAAATGTATGAAAGATGATATATCATGAGCTTTGTAATGTTTTGAATAACCAATAAAAAAAAAAAATAAATAAATGACCCTAAGTTATATTCATATATGCTAATGAAAAATGGTGTGATGCTGGATAATTTAAAATAAAGGAATAAATCTCACTTGATCATATTCTATCATTTAGTGATATTCTACTATAGATCTTAGTTAATGTATTTAGAACCATTTTAGCTCTGGTAATCATAGCTAATAACTAAACAATTAGGGAATTATTAAATAAATAATTATATATTTGTACAAAGGTAGTGCTATACTAGAGAGCCATTAAAATACAGATAATCCCTTAAGGATAGTTCAATTTAATGATGTTTCAACTTTGCCATGGTATGAAAATATATACATACAGCTACTCTGTTTATCTCTTGCAGTACTCAATGAATTACATTAAACATTGAACATTTTGTAACAATATGGGCATTTATTGAATGATTTTACCCAACTGTAGAATAAAAGTAGGGTGGTGTAAGCAATTTGGGTAGGTTAGGCATATTGTATATATTTTTGAACTTTGTTTTTGTCATATCAGTTGGATTATCAGGGTATAACCTTAGCATAAGTTGAAGAGCTAACTGTATATTAACAACATATTTAGATTCTTGAAAAATTTTCATAAATGTCTTATTTTAAAAAACAGCCAATGAATTGATCTCTCAAAGTGACAAGGTGTAATGGAGTGGTGATTTACACCAAATTACACAGAAATGTGTCTTTCATAAGGTGAGTATACTGCAACATTACTTCTGTGTTAACCTACACCCTGTAGACATTTTTCCAAGCTTTGAACCAATTCTCCCAGCTAGAGTTACAATTTTCCCTTTATCATCAGAAAGAAGAGTATTTTTTTCCTACTTAACAACACCAACTGAAAAATCCTTGAAAATGAATAAGAGGCAAGTAAAGATGCTCAATACATTTCAGCATAATTAATAAAGTGCTGAATATGACGCTATGCTCCTTAAAAATATTGTTATAAGTTCCTTCTCTACAGACCCCCTCCCTAGAGATGGCCAGCACAAAGGCTCCTTATTTCACCGGTTCATTTCTTTCTGCCTAGACAATGAGAAATCACAATTCTCTTTCCAAATGTCAAGTTGTCTATTGTCTTTTCAACTTACATTAGTAGACACAAACGCCTCATACTTAATTTATTAATCTCATAATGTTCTTCCTCCAAAAAGCCTCACGAGTTCCCACAGTAATGCCTGAAACATGACTTCATTTCTCTGAGATCTGAGACCGGAATTTGAACTCTGACGTGGAAGATGGCATTCAATCATACAGGTGTCTATGATTCCCATCTTATTTCTTCAGGTAATGATCAATGATCCACCAGATTTCAGCCCTTCTTCCACTCTGCTCTAGTTTTATATTCTATCACACAGTATGTGAATTACAAAAGCACTGCTTCTTCAGAATCAAAGCCATGGTTTTATCTGAGAGCTAAATTTGTTGGAGATCTTGTCACATTACCTTTTGTGTTCTACTCCATATAGTAGTGTTTGTGCCCTAACTATGAAGGATTCCTAAAACAAGTGTGTACATATCTTCCTTTACTAAAATTTTAAGCAACATATTGCTTGGACCCTGTGACTTTCTGATTATTTTAGAGACTACCAGGCAATGAAATTTTATTTACATTTTGATTGAAAATTTAGAGGAATAGCCTTTGTGAACATAACAAAATTTTACATATTTTTGTAAATGATATATATATTTGATTTCAATATCTATCTTACTATCTTATCCCAACTGTAAAATTAATGAAAAACAACATCATATAGAATAGAGTTGAGATTTTATGAAGAACAATGTTATTACAGAATGTGGTTTGAGTTTCTTGATAAAATCTACCACATGATCAGTGGCTCTTCTGCACTGAAACATTCATTGATATGAGTCCATTCTTCTATCACATTCTTTGTCTTTTAATTATAGTTTATAGGAACAGACACCAGGCAGATGCTGTTTGCAATCTGGAGACAATACAGTCACAGTTGAATAAAATATAAAACAAAAAAATATGGAAGGCTACAAACACATATACACAAGACCCTTAGAGAAAGAAGACCAATGAAGCAAATGGGAATTTGCGGGCACAAGGATAGAGATAGATACAGAAACAGAGAAAGAAGTAGAGTGAATGAAAATTCAAAATCATCAGCAAAGGTGGTATTGAAATGTCGAGGGCTTACTGGACAGGCATTGAATTGCAGTGTGTTCTTCACTCATCAAAAGCATCAGTTTATATTATATATGATTACTTTAAATTTGGATAAATAACCAGTTTAGAAAAATTCTTTCCACATATAAAACAGGCGGGGCATGTAGCTCAGTGGCTATATGTTCCTGACTTCAAGACTGGTACCAAAAACAAAACAAAATATTGTTTTTCAAATTTTAGACCTATTTAACAAAAACACTTTTAAAAATCTATATCTCTGAGTTCCCAAGATTGGAATTCATAAACACATGGTGAATATTTTAAGAATGAGTCAATTTACTTTCAACTTACCTTCCATGTCTGTATGATATGCTAAAACCCTCAAAAGGCAAAATGATACAAATAGAATAGCTTTATTATTTTGTTGCCTGGTTAGTGTTTTGAAAGTTAAGGTTTTAACATTCTAAAATATTGAATGGGGAATTTAAATTGGCATATGCTTTTTGCTCTAATGTTTACTTTTCCAAAATCAAATTACTATTTGCATATGAAACCCTTTAATAATACTATTCAAATAAAGTGATTTCAATAAAACATACCAGAAGAATAATGAATACTTGCCAAGTACTCTCATCCAACATATACATGAGACTCTTATCCAACATATATTCTTTTGCTATGAATGACTAATAAAAGCATTTAATTATTCTTTGGAGGATAATTTTATTGAGAATAGTTATCAAATACTTGGTATCAGGACCTCTTTAAAATCTTCCATAATATGATGGACCCCACATAACTTTTACGTATGTAAATTATAGCCAATAATATTTATTATTTAGGAATTAAACCTGAAAAATATTTGTTTATAAATTAAATTTTTAAATAGTAGCACTAAGTAATTAGACATATGTAAAGTAATTATGCATGCGAGGTCTATGTAAAATAACTTCATCAAATTTACTAAGGAGAGTTGCAATTTACAACTTTTTGCCAATATCATTACTATTTGTCTTAATATAATAAAAATTATTGAATCCTACCTATTTCTCTGGTTGATCTACTGTGATACTACATACCATAAAGCCATGAAAACTCCAATGTATTATAAATAAAAGAAAAATGAAAAACCAAATGTTGTCTTAACATTATTATGAAATTAGTTTTGAAATATTTTTCCCTCAAAGACCACCAATCATTCCTGGACCACCATGGCTCTCTAATATCAATTAATGATGATTGATTATTTACCTCTTTCCATACCAAAACCACAAGAGAGTTGATCACTCACCCTTCATTCCAATTACAAAGTATTGAAGAAGTTGACTACATATATCTCATATATTTATATTAATTTTATTTAAAGGGTTCATTGATGATGATGGTATTACAAATCATCCTCATTATTACATTGGATAACAAGTTGAGATAAAATATTAGCAAATAATATTTATGGTTAGATCTGAAATGAAAATTATGGGATATCATCCACCTTGAATGACAAATAGCAGACAGGCTCATTTTTCTGGAATAAATTTTCAGACTCAAATTCTTTTAACCAGATCGTTCTAATTATCCTGCCGTATTTCAAGTCATATGTTATAATAACCATATTTCTTTAACAAATAATATTTTTACTTATAATGCATAGTATTTCAAAAGAATACATTTTTACTAATGAGATGAATTTATGTGTGGAAACTCCTATTAAGCATTCAAACTTTTTCATCTCAATATTTACTTAAATTGCAGTCTCAAATGTACAAAGAAAGAAAGGTCTTAACCCAACACAACAAAGCTAAAATGAATTATCCTATACGTGTATTATAACTCTATGACTCATCAAGATGCTCTCCTCAAATCAGTATGAAAGCTTGCATTCCTCTCACAAATAGAGCAAAGAATGTTGAACACAATCAATGTAATATCTTTGTATGTCACAAACAATGACTTATCTCTTTATTTATTGTCTCCTTTCATTCACTATATGACCTAATATTGAATATGTTGTTTTTTTTCATTTAGTTTTCTTTTGTTTTTGTCAAAACCAAAACATAGGTGGTGTACTTCCTTTGGCTCCAGACCCTCTCTTCCTCTTTTCAATTTGGGTTTGGTGTGTCTAAGGTAGGACTATGAGTATCTGAAAATCATGTAAATATCTCTGCATGAATAATCTGTTAGTTTTGAAAGGAATACCAATGTGACCCCACTCAAGGAATCTGTCTTAAAAAGTCACATTATATAAGATCACTTCTCACATGGAAATCTTTTATCTTTGCAGCTTTAGGAACAAATAAAAATTTGAATGTAAATAATTGCTCCAGCTCTGTGAGTAAATTCATCCTCTTGGGCTTCCCTTACACCTGGAAGATTCAGATCCTCCTCTTTTCCATCATTTCTGGAACATACATCTCAACCCTAATTGGAAACCTGTGCATTATCTGTGCCGTATGGTGGGACTATCGACTACAAACGCCAATGTACATCCTGCTGGCCAACTTTTCCTTCCTAGAGATCTGTTATATCAACTCTACTGTCCCCAATATGCTAGCCAATTTTCTCTCTGAGAACCATGACATCCCTTTCTCTGGATGCTTTCTCCAGTTCTACTTCTTCTTCTCCATGGGCACCACTGAGACTTTCTTCTTGTCTGTCATGGCCTTTGACAGGTACCTTGCAATATGCAAACCCCTGCACTACCCTACAATCATGACTGTCCAAAACTCCTTCAGAATAGGAGCCGGCTGCTGGATGTGTGGCTTCTTGTGTTTCCTCTTGCCTGTTTACCTAGTTTCTCAGCTCCCATTTTGTTGTGCAAATAAAATTGATCACTTTCTATGTGACCCAGGACCACTTATAAAGCTGTCCTGTGAACCAGCTCCTGGCACTGAAATTATCTGTGCCATCTATAACTCAGTCCTCATTTTCTCCACCTTCCTCTTCATTACCAGTTCCTACACCCTGGTGATCAGAGCTGTACTCAGGGTCCCTTCAGCAGAAGGCCAGAGAAAGGCTTTCTCCACATGTGGTTCCCATCTGGCTGTAGTGTCCCTCTTCTATGGCTCCATCATGGTTGTGTATGTGAGCCCCACGGCAGGAAATCCAGCAGGGATGCAGAAAATTGTGACTTTATTCTATTCCATGTTAACTCCACTCTTCAACCCCTTGATCTACAGTTTACGGAATAAGGACATGAAGGAGGCCCTGAGAAAACTGTTCAACACTGTGATGTTTCATAAGAGCCATGGCAAAGGTTATTGAAGAAGCTGTGTGCACAGATAAATAATTAACACTTCGATTTTTGTTGTATTTATGGAAGTAGAAAAATTTATTATAGAGGATGACAAACATTCAAGTTTAATATAATGTTTATAAAGTTAGTTATATTCATTTGTTCATTTTATTAGATAAAAAATAATAATTATGTTCTTCCAAATAAAAGATTAATATTGAAAGGAAAATGATAGCTTATCTTGCTTGCTTTCAGAGTTATTTTCGTAGTTCATATTTTTCTCTCAGAAATTTCATAGTTCTCAGATGCACATATACACATGTAGAAAATCTATCCTACGTTTACAGTTCTTCCTAAAACTTTATCTTGGGTGGAAATTAATATATGATAAATTTGCATAGCAATTCTAGGGTAATGTTTTTTGTTTAACAGAAGGTGGGTTTGCCTTTTGCCAACATTCTGAAGAACACTTGTGATTCAAACTTTTATCATAAACTTTCCTCATGCTGTAAACCAAGCCTTTCTGAAATTGAAAAACATTCAATTCAATGACTATGCAACCACTTTTCTTTTCCCTTCACCCTTTGTTAGACATTTAATGATTCTGCTTCATTGATATCATGAATAATAAATTAACAAGGTTTTCTGAACATGAACATTTGTGTTCACTTCCCTAGAATACATATTTAGGAATGAAATAACTAGATTATAGCTTAATTTTCTATGTAGCATTTTGAGGAATTTTCAGACCATTCTCAGAAAGACTATGCCCTATTATTCTCAAAATGCAATGTTCACAATGTACAGGAATTTCTGTTTCCCTGTGTCTTTGACAACACTAGTTATCTTCTGTATTTTTAACTTTTGCAATCTCAGTCCCTGCCAAATGGATTTTCCTCGTGGTTTCTATTGGCTTCTCCCTAAGTCCTGATGTGCTGATCACCATTTTAAGTACTTCTTGCAAACTGAAAAGTCCTCTTTGTAGAAATTTTCTGAGCCTGTTTCATTTAGTTATCATCTTCTCATCATTGCAATTATGATAAATCCACTTTCATAAATGATATATGTTTTGTCACATTTTTTTACTAATGCACAATTTGAAAAATTTCTCCCAAACTGGGAGCTATCTTTGTTTTCTAAATTATGTATTTTGAAGCTTTGTATTTTGTTGAAGTTCATCTAATCTACTTACTTTTATTGTCAAATGTACTTTTGGTGTTACATTTAATAAAACAAGGTCTAACACTAGGTAATAGTGCTTCCGTGAACAAGGGTGTGCATATGTTTCTTCGACACACTTGTCTTTTTTTTTTTCTTCGACACACAGATTTCATGTTATTTGGACATGTAACAAGGAGTGGGATTACTGAAAAATATGGCACTTGTATTTTTAAGTCTTTTGTTTCAGAAATTTTCACCTTATTTTCTAAAATAGTTGTAATAATTCGCATCTCCACCAAAAGTTTGCAATGATTCTCTTTTGTACAACATTAACAGCACTAGTTAATTTTAGTCTTTTTAATAATAGCCTTATTTACTGAAGCAAGATAATATTTTATTGTGGTTTGATTTGCATTTTCTTTGATTAGTGATGTTGAATATTTTTTTCATATACCTTTTGACCATTTGTATGTCTTTTCCTTTTTCTTTTTTTTAGAAAATGTCTATTCAGATCAATTTCCTACTTGTCTAAAAACCAATTTGTGTGTGTGTGTGTGTGTGTGTGTGTGTGTGTGTGTGTGTGATGCTGGGGATTAAATCCAGTAACATTCTACTGCAGACAGTACAGAGCTACAATACCTGTCCCCATTTTGTGTGTGTGTGTGTATGTGTGTGTGTGTGTGTGTGTGTGTAACAGAGTCTCACTAAGTTGTGCAGGCTGTTCTTCAACTTCGGATTCTCATTGTCCTGACTCTTCTTCTAAGTTGCTGAGATTACAGGCATACCCCAAGGTTGCTGGCATATACTGCCTATTGCAAAGTCAACTTATTTGTTTTGTTTAATTTCTTTTTCTGTTGAGTTTTTGAGTTCCTTATGTATTACAGATATGAATCCTCATTGTCAGATGCATAGTTTATAAATAATGTTTCCCATTCTGTATGTTTTCTCTTTAATTTTCAGCTAGCTATTATACAAGCTCTGAGATTTATGTTTGTCAAAATTACAATCAAATTGGCAAATAACTAATAAAATCTCCAAATGTGGGTAAAAATGTAGATCCATAAATGAGAATAATAATCATTATCAAGAGGCCCATTTGTGGGTCTACTAAGGAACTCAGAGACCAGATGAAATCACCTAGCTTTACTGCTTATTAACAGATCAAGAAGGAAAGACGAGTCAACTTTTGTAAGCAAAGTTGGTTCTCAGTCCTAGTCCTGCTTATTCTTCTCTTAACCTTAATCCTTATAAAGTGGATAGCTTTCAATCTTATTTCTCTTTCCTGTGTAATTAGTCATTGTACTTACTGAGTGTTCTGATACATCTCACACAAACACACACACACACACACACACACTGAATCATTTTCTGCCGCACAGTAGTAGTCTGCCCATGTTGTCTGTATTAATTGATTACAGTGAGATCCAGAGCTGAGTTTATGCACAGGGGCCATCCTCCCCCATCACTAGGTCATTGTTGTTCTGCATGAGTATGAAGACAGCTACAATGCAGACAACATCTAACTGCAGGGATAGTTCAAAAAGGCTTATTCACACAATGCAATTGTACAAAGACAGGTGGGATATAACAGGGGAATTAAGGCACAACTCAAGACACTTAAGTGTGGGAAGAATTGTCACTTGTACTCATGCACCTTTCTTGCTCAATCTATGATAAGTGCTCCTTTTAGAATGTGACAGGGCCACTAAGAGCCAGAACATTCCTCCTTGCCTTTGCCACTCAAGGGACTTGCAAGCCTCCCCTGGACAGTAAGTTCCAGCTGCAGCAGGCTATGGACAGAGACAGTTGTATCATCAAACTTCATCTTTTTCAGAAAGGTTTTCCTGGAAAGTGAGAATAATGCTCACAGGTGGGTGGAAGTTCAAGTGGAAAAAGAGCAGCAGTAATGGTGGACTCCAGCCTCACCTCACACTGGCCAGCTTGGGTCTGCTGTCCCATGCTCCTTCTGCATCAGTGTGAAGGAGTTCACTTCTGTATCCGACAGCCTCCTGAGCTCTGCTGAATCCAGCCATCTGTAATCCAAACAACAAAGAAGTGGAGACAACCATGAGGGCTCTCTGAAGAGACCTGGGGAAATGTAGGATCTCTTTTTAAGATGAACTTCCTGGATCCATAGAGAGTAAGGCAAGAAACACAAAGCCAGATTATAATAACCAAATATTCAATAATATTTTAACATAGTATCAGCTAAATAATTGGATGGGTTGGATTTTTCTATAAATGTTGATTAAACTCAATGACTCGCTTACCTTCAAAAGGTATGTAGAAGTTCATTTTATCAAGAAGTTGTCACATGGTTCCTAATAAACATGTAAATTTGTCATGTCACTTGGAGAAAAAAATGCCTTTAAGTCTATTAGTATCAAATGTTACTCCCATCTTTCTAACCTCAAAGATTTTGATTTCAAAGAACTTTGTCCCTATTCTAAACCTAAGATTACACATTCCAGATATACACTGAATTTTTGCTTAAGGTAATTGGACTATAATATGTTATCATCTATTATAAATTAAATCACACAAGTTGTTGATTTCTACGGAACTTATGTAACATTTGAATACCAAGGCGCTACTAATTCTACTTAATAAACCACAATTCTCTGATGTTTCTCTTGCTGTAAAAATGCACAGTTATTTTCAACTATGCATTTATTTCCTCTGTCTATATCACATTTTTATATGAGAAAAATATAGAAACTACATAAAATTGTGTTTTGTATTTTTGGCAAGTCTTATTATAAGCATAATAGAAATCTGGTGAGGAGGGGAAGGTAGGTACATATTTAGGATACATTATTTTCTCCTCTTCTGGGTGTCCTTCGATCTTAACCACATGAGTAGAATTTAATGGTCCAGGAGACATTGAAATATGAAGAAAAAAATCAGTGGCAGCAACTTGTGGCTAGAAAGAACAGGGGAATATAACCTTGTTTATGCAATCAGGTAAGACAAATTATCTCAATAACACAAAAATCAAATATTGTATTTTACTTTCATTTCAATGAATAGCCAATCTACAAACTAAAATCTTTGGACAGTCTCAATGTTGATCATGTTATCTCAGAATGCACTTCTAAGAAACAGCAAATTCCTGAGAGACTACTTTCTGATGATTCACTGATGGAAAATAAAGAAATAGTTGTGATCACCTCAAAGTTAATTTTTGTGCAGGCTGAGAGATAGGGGTTAACTTTCATTCTGTGACATATGGATTTCCTGTTTTCCCAGCACCATTTGATGGATGGTAACTGTTATTATGTGGGTTTGTCTCTGTGTCTTCTATTCTGTTCCATTGGTCTTCTTACCTATTTTGTTGCCAATACCATGGTGGTTTGGTTACTGTAGCTCTGTTGTACAGTTTAAGGTCTGGTGTTGTGATGCCTCCTTCTCCATTTTTCTCAGTAAAGATTTATTTAGCTATTCTGTGTCTCTTATTTTTCCAAATGAACTTCATGACAGCTTTTTTTTTTATTCTATGAAGAACATCATTGGAATTTTGATGGTAATATCATGGAATCTGTATATTTTTATACATGTAAAAATAATAAACATTCTGTATATGTCCATATTCTGTATGTCTGTATATGACAATATTGATTCTGCCAATCCAAAAACATGGAAGGTCCTTCCAACTTCAAAGGTCTTCCTCAATTTTTTTTTCTTTTGTGTTCTTAGTTTATATTTTAGAGATTCTTCATCTCTTTTTTTTAAATTGATTTCTAAGTATTTGACTTTTTTTTTGAGACTATTGTGAATGGATGGTTTTCCTAACATCTCTTTCAGCTGGTTCATCATTGATATATAGAAATACAATTGACTTATGAGTGTTAATTTTGCATGCTGCTACCTTTCTGAACTCATTTATGAACTAACTGGTGTCTTTTTTGGACCAAATACATAGGGATTAGACCATAAATCCTGCATGCACTAGAAGAAAATATAGGCCTGACACTTTACTATATTGTCTCAGAAACAGACTTCCTTAACAAGAGTCCTAAAGCACAAGAAATAAAATTAAAAAACCAATAAATTGGATGACATCAAACCATAAAGCTTCTTACAGCAAAGAAAACATTCAAGAGTATGAACAGAGAACCTTCAGAATGGGAGAAAATCTTTGCCACATGTACCTCAGATAGGACATTAGTTTTCAATATATAAAAATAACTCAAAAAGCTTAACACCAAAAACACAAATAACCCCAAAATCAATAAATGGGCAAAAATAACTGAACAGACACTTTTCAAATGAAGAAATATGAATTGTCAACAAATATATTAAAAATGTTCTATATCTCTAGCAATTAGAGAAATGCAAATTAAAACTACATTGAGATTTTTTCTCACTCCAGCCAGAATGACAAATATCAAGATTATAAGTAACAACACATGTTAACAAGGATGTGGGGAAAAGGGATCACTCATACGTTGTTGATAGGATTGCAAATTGGTGAAACCTCTTTGGAAAACAGTATAGAGACTCCTCAAAAAACTAGCAATGGAAGCCCCATTTGTCCCAGTTTTCCAACTCCTTAATATATACCCAAAGGATTTAAAATCAGCACACTATTGTGATGCAGCCATTGATATAGAAGCAAAATTTATAATAGCTAATATATATATATATATATTAGCTAATATATATAGCAGCATAATTTATAATAGCTAAGCTATGAAACCAACCTAGATGCCCATCAATGGATGAATGGATAAAGGGAATATGGACATATACAGAATGGAATATTACTTAGCCATAAAGAAGAAAATTTATGACATTTGTCAGTAAATGGATGGAACTGGAGACCGAAATGTTAAATGAAATAGGCCAATCCATAAAAATCAAAAGTTCTTGCTGATATGTGGGAGCTAAACCACAATAAAGGGGGAAAGGGGGAAGGGGAAAAAGGGGGAATTCAGTAGATTAGACAAAGGGGCAAAGGTAAGGGAGGGGATAGGAATAAGAAAGGCTTTAGAATAATTTTCCTACATACACATAGGAAAACACTTAAGTGAATCCCACATTATGCCCCTGCAAAAGAATGGGGTCTGAGTTAGAATAAGTTATATTCTATGCTTGTATGATTTTATCAAAATGGATTCTACTGTCATACATAACTAAAGGAACCAATAAAAAAAGAAGTAGTTCTGAATTTAAAAAGAAAATATAATTTTCCCCTTTTTATGGGGAAGAATATGAGGGACTAAATTATATTGTATGTTTTTATGGTTATATCAAAGTGAATCCTAATACTATGTATAACTAAAAAGAATCAATAAAGATTTTAAAAAGAAAGAAAAAGTAAACATAATTTTATGAGCAAGATCAGTAACTGAAGTGAAAGCAGTATAAGAGGAAAGCACATACTTTTTTTTAATCCATAAATGCAAATACCTCAGCACCACCACCACTACCCTCCCAGACAAAAGACAAACATCTTTATAAATAATCAAATACCTGTGATAGCAGACTTTCTGAATTCTCCACAACTATCACACTATCACACAATAAGAGAGAAGCCATGGCACTTGGAGAACTCCCTTGTGCACAACCAAGGGCAGAGTTCTGTTTAACATTCCCAGAATGGAGACGTCTTTCCACTGCCAGAGGAGAAAACACAATGACAGTTTGTACATAGACTGCAGGAAATATACACATGTGTGATAATGCTGAATTTGCACGTAAGTATCCCACTTGATGATCAAAATCTTCCAGCAATATTGTTTGCCACATGACCTGAAGTTCTACGGTTGTTATTCCATTGTAATAAAACAGTTCTTTTTAGAGCATACATTAGTTAAGGATATAAACATAGAAATGGTAACATATTTGTTTTCAGTCATGAGGGATTTTATCAACGTCTTTTCTTCTTTGAAAATCAGCTGAGATCAAAGCCCTAAGGAAATGGCATCCCAGTAGGTATGGAGAAGAGGAATAGATACAGAAAAGGACAAGGAAAATAGGTGGGAGACACATACATTATAAACATTCATATTTTTCCCAGACATTTTTTCATTTTTGTCATATTCATTTGATCATTTGTTACACATCACAACAGAGTATATTTCAATGTATTATGCATACATGGAACATAACTCATTCTAATTAGGATACCATTCATTTTTTAAAAAAAATTTAAATTTATTCTAATTAGTTGTACATTACAGTAGAATACATTTATGTGCTTTGATATATATCATACATAAATAGATTATAATTTCTCATTTTTCTGAATGTACATGTTGCAGAATCACATTGGTCAGGCAGTCATATATGTACATAAAGTAATAATGTCTATTTCATTCTACAATCCTTCCTACCATTATATCCCCTCCCCTCCCTTCAATCCCTTGTCCATAATCTAAAGTAACTCTATTCTTCCCTACTCCCCACCCCTCACCCCACATTGTGAATTAACATCCACACCAGAATTCCATTCTGGTGATTGTACATGATGTGGTGTTACACTGGTCATGTGTTCATACAGGAACATATGAATGTTATGAAAAAACATAGGAAAGTTACTTCCAACTCATTCTACTGTCTTTCCTATTTCATCTCCCTTACCTTCCCTTTATTCCCCTTTGTCTAATCCAATGAATTTCTGTTCTCCTCCACCTCTTATTGTGTATTAGAATCTGCATATCAGATGAATAATGGACCTTTGGTTTTGCAATTGGCTTATTTCACTTAGCATGATATTTTCCAGCTCCATCAATTTAATGACAAAAGACATCATTTCATTCTTCTCTAAGACTGAGTAATATTCCATTGTATGTATGTATGTGTATACACACACACACACACACACACACACATATCTATATATATCTATATCTATATCTATATATATATCTATATCTATATATATATATAGATATATATATATATATATATATATATATATATATATATCGCATTTTCTTTATCCATTCATCTGTTAAAGGACATCTAGGTTAGTTCCATACCTTAGCTATTATAAATTGAGCTGCTATAAACATTGATGTGGTTGTATCAGTGTATGCTGCTTTTAAGTCCTTTGAGTATATGCTGAGTTGTGGGATAGCTGGGTCAAACGATGGATCCATACCAAGTTTTTTAAGGAGTTTCCATTCTGCTTTCCATAGTAGATGTACCAATTTGCAGTCTCACCAGTAATGTACCTTTCCCCACACATCCTTGACAACATTTATTGTTATTAGTATTCTTGATAATTGTCATTCTGACTAGAGTGAGATGAAATCTCAATGTAGTTTTTTAAAATTTAATTTGTTATATATGACAGGAGAATTCATTTGAGTTCATACTATATATATAAAGCACAATTTTTCATATCTGTGGTTGTACACAAAGTAGAGTCACACCATTCATGTTTCCCAGACATATCTTAACTGTACTGTAATGAGATAAGAAGAACAGTAGCAACAGAGGAGAGAATGACTTTGACGAAAGCTTCATTAGCGTAACTGGACAGTAAGTATTAACTATATGGCATTCAACTGGAAAAAATGGGGGATCATATCAGTCCCAGGATCACAGGCACAGATACCCAATGCTGTCAAGTTCTAAATGTCGCTCCCCACGACTAGGGTACCTGGGAGACCAGCCTGTCATCTCGGTGGCACCAGTTTTCGGAACCGCCTTCCGACAGAGGTAGTGAAGCACACTAGACCAGATAGTGTCTCCCGGGCTGAGTGAGAGGGTAAGTATCGCAACCCAGCCTGCCACCCAACCTGGCCCCCACAATCACACCTGGTCGGTGTACAACAATCTCAACTTTATTGTGCCAGGGACAAGGTTATATAGTGATAGGGAGGAGTAAGAAGAGACAGTAGCGAGAACCAATAAGGACCAGTTATGTCACTATCACTAAGGAGCCTAGGCAGATTTCAGATTAAATCATTAGGCGGGACTAAGGTCAAAAACCCGCCAACCCCAATCCAGCCAGGTCACATATGCGGAAATGCTAACCCATGAGGCCACCTCAGTCAACACCCAATAATGGCCTCGGTTCCAAGGGAGGTAAAAGGTCCCAACACTAAAAAGAACAAATTATTTGATTTAATGATTAACATAAAAGCCTTGTAAGTGTTCATAATACAACATTTATAATGGAAAACACTTGAAAAATACAAAATGGCCACACAAATGGTGATTTATCTACATCTAGATTACTCTGAGGAACAAAAAGCAATCATCTAGATGTAGGGCATTCAGAATGACTGAAAGAAAAGCTTGGAAAAATACTTCCCCAGAAAAACAGCAATAAAACTGGACACAATTTTTAGATATGCACACAGGAAACAGCATTTAATGCCCCTGGAAATGACAAGACATAGAACAAATTAAAAAACAATTGTTAAGGAAAATAGACAAGATCTAAGTAAAAATAGGAATATATATATTTTTTATATATATATTTTAATAGAGGCTAGTATTTCCCCAGCTGTGTGTTATTCAATTTCTTTCCACCACAGGAAGGTTAGCCTTGGAAATGGGTGTCTCCTCTTCTCCTTCTCAGCTCCAACATTTCAACACAGACTCTTTTCTAGGTGGGGCCAAGGCAAAGTGTGATAAATGGTTGCTTTCTTCTCCACTCATGGCTTTGGTGCCATAATCTGGAGATCTTCCCAGGTGAGCATGGCAGAGAGGAAATTCCGGAAGCTCCCTCGTTCCGCGAGCTGCCTTTACATGGAGAAAGACAAGAAAAACCCGAGTGCAGGTATTATGAAAATATTGAGATCATAACAGAAATATTATTAACTGTTTTCTTAAAAAAAAGAAAGAAATCCAGCCATCTGGGCATAGTACTATATACTAATAATTTATAAAATGTAGGTGGAATATAAAATACCTAGAAAGACAGAAAGAATATAAAGATGAAGGGACAAAAGCAGTAAAGATACTGTATTAGAATATTTAAAACTACCCACAAGAAAAATTTCAGGACCTGAGAGCTTCACTAGAGACTCCTATCACACATTACAAGAAGAACAATACTAATTTTTCACACACTCTTCCAAGATAACTCATTTGATGATGTCAAATTTACTCTGATAACAAAGCAGGAAAAGACAACAAAACAATAGCAAACCATAACCTTATAACCATCATGGATGTAGGCCCAACTGTAAACTATTTAACAGAAGCATAGGTTAAGTATGAAGACACAAATAGGCTTCAAAAAAAAAGTCAAAGGACTGACACTACCTGATTTCAAGACCTAACTGTAATGGTGCTGTAATCAAGATGAGGCTTTGGAAAAAGAACAGACACATAGGTCAATGGAGCAGAACAGAGACCATAAACAGATGCACAAATGTAATTAACTGATCATTTACAAAAGAGCAAAGACAATGCAAAGGAGAAAAAGGAGAAATTTCAATCTTTCCTATAAATGGGGCTGGAACAACTAGACCATGTACAAAATAGACACAATGTGCATGCACACAGACAATACACCTTAACTCACAAAACTTAAGAGACATGAGGTAAATGACAACTTGAAATTCTTTATGATGACACAGGAATAAATCCAGATAACATTAGGTATAGAAATGTCTTGTTAGAGTCAAAGTCACAATTGTGAAATATAAACTTTGCAAACTGAGTTCTATTAAAATTAATATACTCTTCTTTTTGAGGCAATGTAAAAAGAATGAGAAGTCAAGTCAAACCAGCAGAGAGTATTTGTAAAAGACATATCTAATAAAGGATTGTCATCCATAATGCACCAAGAACATTTAAAAGTCAACAAAAAGTGAAATAATTTAAGAATTCCCAAAACATAAACAGAAATGTCACATGACAACATGCAAAAAGTGTAAATAGGTGTACAAAAAAAGGTTCAACTTCAGATCAATAGAGAACTGGGAAATAAAACAACAAAAAGACACTACTATGTAACTATTAGCAGAGTCAAAATCAAAACACTGACACATGAATATTTACAAGAGCTTTCTTCACAATTTCTGTAAAATGAAAGAACTACAATGGGCTTCAGTTTATGAATAGATAATAAACTATTACAGAAAATGCAATATTAGTCAGTCATAAATACAAAAAACACCACTAGAAGGCACAGAGGAACCAAAAATGCATATTAATTTAAAAAAACCCTAATCTGAAAAGCTTATGTAGAGTTTGAGTTTCTGCAATTATGAAAAAGACAAAACATTGAGACAATTTAAAGTGTCTTCCAGAGATTTTAGGGAAGGAGGAAAGAGGGAATGAGCAGAACACAGACAAATTTCTAATGCAGTAGAACTACTTGGTAGTATACTCTAATAGTGTGGATAGATGTGATTATTTGTCCAAACCCATGGAGTGCACAACACCCAAAGTGAACTGTAATCTAAACTATAGACTTTAGGTGATTTTGTGTTAAGGTGTGTTCATCTATGTTCAAACTTCACCTGGAGGTTTGGATGTTGAAAGTGGAGAAACTGAATAATTCTTTGTGTGCTACGCATGACAATTTGAAATTTCTAGTCATTTTCTGAGAACCTGAAATTGCTCTAAAAATAGTCCTAAAATTTTTGAATGAAAGGATAGAAATATATAAACAATGCTGATACAAACCAAAAGAAAACATTAGTAACTCTTTTTTAAAAAATACACCTTAACACTGGAATGCACTACAATCCTTATTATACATTAGTAACTCTTTTAATAAAAAGCAAAATATGATTCAAAAATACCACCAGAGATTAAAGAAGAGCATTTTGTAATGAGGAAGGGGTTAATTAATCAGGAAGATATAATGATTTTATTGCTGTATAGCCTCAATAAGAGAATTTTAAAAATAAATAAAATACTGAGACAGCTGCATCAAGAAATACACAAAAATTATAAGCAGACTTCATATCTCTTTCTCAGTTATTGATAGTAGACAAAAATTCAGAAATGAGCTAGACCTGAATAACAATATGAAACAATGTGATATAATTAATACCTATAGTGTGCTTAGATGAAAAATATCAGCATGCTACTTTTTTAAAAAATACACACAAAATATTTGCCAAGTTGACTCATATTCGGGATCATAAGCCAACTCATAATGAATTTAAAAGTATTTAAGTCATACAAATTTGTCTATAAATGCACATTCCAGATTTATCTAGCAAAATTTCCTGCAACAAATGAACTGGCCACTCAATGTGGCATTGAGATAGGATGCAATACTGCTCAACAATGAAAAAGAATGCAGTATTGGTTCAACAAAGTCATGCATTTGTAACTAAATATGTGGAAAGAAATCAGACCAAGAAAAATTACATAAACTGGAGTATATTCAATTAAAACTCTGGAAAATACAAATAGCAAACACACACAGATTTGTGGTTGTAAATAGAGAAGGAAAGGAGTGATTGTCAAGGTACAAGGGAACTTTGGGGATGAGCATATATTACTTATCCTATGATGATCTACTCATGGCTGGGTACAGGTATCAAAACTTATCAAGTCAGACACCTAAATATGGGTAGTTTGTGATGTGCCAATGTACCCAATGAACTCATCTAAGATGTCAAAACAGTAGATGGATTTTAAACTAACATCAATATCTTTACAAAAAAATCAAAAGATATCTTAATAATTTAATACCCAGTGAATAATTGTTCAGGATCTCAATCAATCACAGATATCATATAAGATAATCAGTCAGTTGAGAAAAGTTACTTCCTTACTTGGATGACTATGATGTGTATTAGGGCACTCCATCTATACAGGGATATGATTTCTCTATAAATCAAGACTACATTGACTGATTACATACACCAAGCAAGACATGAAAATTGCAGAAAACAAATTCTTAGTATTTGTTATCTAATATAATTTTGTTAACCAGGCTAGGTTTTTATTTGAGGTTTTTCTGGACTCCCTGTTTTGATTTCCAAAATATTAAATAGTGTAATCACTCTTAGCCAAGAAGTCCCCAAGAGATGTCCAAAGTAAATTAGTTTTATGATCCTCGTTGTGTTCAGATGTAGAATGGGAATTTATACTCAGGGGATCACTTCAGGTGGAAAATACATGTCAGGCTTCAGGAGAGCAGGTCCACAGACACAGCCTCATACAGCCTGGGCTATCATCTGCTGCACATATCAGAAAAGAATAAGAGGGGATCCAGTCCAAGAAAAAAAAACTGTGTTTAGTAAGTCAACTCATGTTCTTGATTCTCTTCATGATTTTTATTAAAATATTTCTATATATCTGTTTCACATGTGCCCACTATGCTTTGAGATGAGAAGCTTATCTAGCTTCTGACATTCTCAGATCTCCATTCATAGTTCTCTATAAATTGAAGGCTTTTTTCCTCATCTCCCTTTGTTTCTGGAATTCTTACAGTATCTTAACAACCATGGACCCAACACCATAATGCACCGCCTCAAAAACCACCTCAGCTCTCTGTGGGGTTTCATAGTTCTCCTATGGTTAAATCATCTGAGCAGATTCCAGAAATATTTATATAAATGGTCCTCCCCATTTAAGAGAATAATGTTTTTCATATAATGGTGAGCACTGCAACATTATTCATAGAGATAGAAGTAAAAGGAGTTACATATTGAGTGAGAAGTGACATTATTAAATAAATAGATTAAAACTCATCGGTGAGAGTAAAGGAAGACATCATGAGCTGGTGGGAGGAATGTCCACCTTCTCACTGTGTACTTCACCCGGGGTATGTTTCAGTGATATATTAAGCTCTGGAGAAAAGATTCTTCTTAAAGTGTAAGTATAAAAAACTTCAGTCTTCATATAGAAAAATTATTCATGGAAGGACATCGCATATACAAGTTGATATTTTGTTTATTTTCATACTCCTAAGATGCCAGTGCGATCAGTTTATATAAAATATCAGTAGCTAATGTTTTAAAGAAAGTTTATTACATGCATTTAACTTACAGAAAATACTCAGCTGTACAGTAAACTCTGGAATTAGTGTTGCTTTAAGATCCATCTTGAAAAATAGAGGAATAATTAATATTTATTACTAGTCTCAGAAGACAAGTATATCTGTGTTGTATATGTTCTGGTTCATTTTCTGGTTCATCTTCATTTCTATTTCTTACAGATATAGAAATGGAAGTAATAAAACCTTCCTTTTGAAGTCACAACAGATAATAGACTAAGATTTCAGGCTTCACAGGACTAATTAAAGATTCTATAGTTACTCTAATTGTCCTAGATATTTTATTTAATATTAAGGGTAATATCATTTGTCCCCCAATATATGATATTTACAGTTACAGAACTGATTTTTTTAAAAGCTGTGTAAATTCTTATTATGAATTCTTCTCTGAAATTGTACATATTCACCTTTTCACAAATCTCTCTCTCAAACAGATGGACACTTGGTTTTGCTATTAGCTATCTTCTCTGTCACTTATTCAACAGGTTCAGAACTAGTTACTGAAAATTTCTCTTGAAAGGATTTTCTCTTGAGACCAAAAGAGACTTTTAAGAAAATAAAGTCAGTTACAGAGAGAATTTCCCCAATAGTTATGAATCTCTTGGAAGCCATTCTAGAATTTTTTTTTATTTTAGAAATTAGGTAATCTTTTCTATTATGGAGGATGTGTTTATTTGTAAGTTTTAAGGCCATTAACACCAGTCCCCTAATCTATTGTAAATGCATGTCCTAGGTAAATTTTTAGGAGAAATTTTGTTCTTATTGATCTTAATTACTGCTTCTGAGATCTTACTGTAAGGGTAGGGTAAAGTAATATACCTGATGAGGTATATCATAGTTTCCCTGCTCTCCATGGAAACACCTGGACATTTCATAGTACATAGGAGGGTGTGTCAGGCAAAAACCGAAACTGCCAGGAGAAGGTAATCATGAATGGGATCTCTCTATGGTCCATTTTTTGGAAGAATATTGAATTCAAGCAGAGCTGAACATAAGCAAAATCAGTGTTACGTTGAAAGATGAACAAAGAACCCCAAAATTTACCTATTGCCAACCCAGACTAACCCTCAGTGATGTACTTTGCTTACACACATGTGTAATTTATACTCAGAAAACACAGATAATGGCAGATCTATGAAAATGGATCTATATAGAGATAGACAAACAGATGGTATTTCAACTCCTGTTGGTCAAGAGATAAAAATAGTTCAAAATCTAGGCATTGCACAGCCTCCGTGCATTGTAACAGAATATAAGTATTGTCTATTAATAAACCTGACTTATAAGGAGCTTCTTTTTCAGAGTTCTAGAAGTCAAAATCTTCAAGTTGCTTTTAAATTTGATGAATGTTTTTCCATATGGTGCTCCACTGATTGTTTTCCTTTTCAATTCACTTTTCTAAATCAGTTGATTCTGTGGTAGATTTTAACTAATGACAAATTATGTGCCTATTATTGTATCCCATTCATTATGCCCAAATATGTATTATATCTCCTTCTATATACTTTCTCTCATGCCCCACCATATATTTGATAAAATAAGATTTAGATTTATGATGTCTTACAGAATAATTGGTTCCACTGAATATTGAAAAATTGATACACATAGTAGAGAGAATTGTCACGTTATATCTATTCATTTGTACTGGATAACAACATCTATTCATTTCCTAAGTACAATAGTCAATTCTTATCTCTAGGGGACATATCTCAAAGTATTCTGTAGATGATAGTACTGCAAATAGTACTGAAAAATGTTACATAGTATATTTTTCCTAAAAATGCATACCAATCCTGATGTTTAATATATAAACTAGAATAAGAAAAAGCTCAACAATAACAGATAGTAAAATACTCTTTGTAATAACCATCACATATTACAAAAAAAAATCTTCTGTGAATGTGATTACTTTTTCAGTGAGTCAAAACAAATACTAACACTTTCATACTGAAGTTGGTTTAAGGCAGCTGAAATAATGAAAACCCACTACTGCATATGACCTAATCATAGTTAATTAAAACAATGGTTGCCATTGATCTGCACAGATTAATTTACAGGAATGGTAGAAAGAAGCTAGTTTCCAGGTTACGCCAAAGTCTTTTATTAGCCATATGTGTGTTTTCTTACTCTCTTCTTGTGAGAAAATCTATTTAATGATAAATAATTTGCACAACAATCTCATCATGATCTCTGGATCGTGGAAAGTCATTCTTGGACGTTAACCTTTTCAATTGGGTTATTATACAATGTATATTTGCACAATGAGTTTCTTTGTACTTATACCTTTAACTCTCTGATAAAGATGCTAGCTATTGTGTGAACTATAAATATTAAAAATCATCCTTTCTCAACTCACTAACTTACACTCTATCATATCTAGGTTCTTTCAGATAACACAATAGAATGGGTGGAGAAAATCAGTCTGCAGTGTCAGAATTTGTGCTCCTGGGACTCTGTCACTCATGGAATACTCAGATATCACTCTTTGTAATATTTTTGGTGCTTTATCTCATCATTGTTCCTGGAAATATTGTCATTGTGACCTCAATCATCACTGACCCTCATCTCCATTCCCCCATGTATTTTTTATTAGCTAACTTGTCCTTTGTTGACATGTGGCTTTCCTCAATTACCACTCCTAAGATGATCATAGACTTTCTCAGAGAGGACAAGACCATTTCCTTTGGTGGCTGCATGTCCCAGGTCTTCCTTGCCCAATTAATTGCAGCACTTGAGATGGTGCTCCTGGTGGTCATGGCCTATGACCGCTACGTGGCCATCTGCAAACCACTTCACTACTTCACCATTATGAGCCTACAAAAGTGCATTGGGCTGGTGGTGACCGCTTGGACCATTGGCTTTGTGCATGCCCTGAGCCAAGTGGTTGTCATTGTGCACTTGCCTTTCTGTGGCCCCAGGGAAGTGGACAGCTTCTTCTGTGATAGACCACTGGTAGTCAAGCTCGCCTGCATGGATCGCCATAATATAGAAATTTTCATGAATATTAACTGTGGGTTTGTGGCTATAACTTCCTTTGTTATGCTACTGATATCCTACACACATATTCTTATCACTGTAAGCAAAAGCTCTAAAACTGGTGCATCTAAGGCCCTGTCCACATGCAGTGCCCACATCACAGTGGTGGTGCTTTTCTTTGGGCCTTGCATCTTCCTCTATGTGTGGCCACTCAGCATCACCTGGATGGACAAATTTCTTGCTGTGTTTTATTCTGTGTTTACTCCTCTCCTCAATCCAGTCATTTATACACTGAGAAACAAAGAGATGAAAAATGCTATGAAGAGATTCAGAAGCTACTACATAGATTGCAAGAGAAATACTTAATGCCTAAATATCTAGTGATCCTTCGTTGTCATGGAATTATCTACTCAATCTTCTTATGTGTTCAACTTTGTTAAATGAGATCTAAATTTATTTTAACAAAGGAGTATATACATCCTATTGGGCAGCATCTTGATAGACTGTGGGATTTTAAAAATTTTCTTCTAATTTCATTTAGAAAATAAAATGTTTCTGTAGCATGGAGTCTTCACATCAATGTTTGCACTTACATTTTGTCCAAAACAATATGTGGTAATAATTTTTATCTTAATCCCATTTTCTATTCAAATTCTTATTGAAGCCAAAAGTGAAAAAATAAAAAGGATTAAATAGAAACAATAAACTACATAAAGCATAACAATGGAAATTATTTTTATTGGATTCCTTAACTCAATACAAAATAAACTTTTATTGAAAATATCTTTTTACAAAACAATGGAAAATACATATGAGGTTAACTGAATTGAAAGAAGTTTCATTGAATGTTTTAATAACAAAGCATCTTTCATTGTAAATAATATTTCCAAAATTAAATAAAGTTAATTTTATTTTTAGTAAGTTATATTCAGTAAGTAAATTATTTTTAGTAAGTCAATTCATTTCTCTGATTCTCCAAGATATTATGAAAATATCACTTAATCAGGGAGACTTAACAATTGAAATTATATAAATGCCTTAAAGAGGAATTTTACAATACGGAAACAAAATCAGGTCAAAACAAATAGAGAAATAGACAAAAATTCTAAATAAGTATTCTAATATACCTTTCAATAATTAATAGAGAACATGGTCAAAAATTCATAGAGATGTGGTTGATCTGAAAATCACCATGTAGCAATTTTTCAGCAAGTGATACATAGAACATTTTGACAAAAAACATCAGAATAGTTCTTATTTTCAATGGCAAACAAAACATACAATGAGTTGGACCATATTCTAGGCTATAAAATAAGTCTCAACAAATTTTAATATATTTGGGTCACAAAGAAATTTGTACTGAAATTTTTATAAACAACTTTTTTTAAAAAACAGGGAGAGAGAGAGAGAGAGAGAGAGAGAAAGAGAGAATTTTAATATTTATTTATTTATTTATTTATTTAGTAGTTTTTGGCAGACACAACATCTTTGTTTGTATGTGGTGCTGAGGATCCAACTCGGGCCACACGCAAGCGTGCCACTGTTTGAGCCACAGCCCAATATAAACAACTTTTTAAAAATTATTTTTAATTATAGATGGACACAATACCTTTATTTAATTGTTTATTTTTGTGTGGTGCCAGGAATCGAACCCTGTGCCTCATGCATGCTAGGCAAGCACTCTACCAGTGAACCACAAACCCCAGGCCCTATCACAACTTTATTTTAATGGTCCAAAATGAAAACAGTCTAATATCTCTCACCAGATGAATCAAAAACCAGATTACAGTACAAACATAAAATATAACACTGCTGCTCAGAAATAAAAATAAGTGTTCTGTTCATAAACACAATATATGGGTGAAGGTATACTGAGTGGTAGATACCAGACCAAAAGGAAGACAAACTTATTATATACTACTTATATAAAATTTAATTTCTATATTTATAGAAAATGTAACATGAAGTGAGGAATAAGACACCAATTAATGTTTGTCTTGGAGAAAGAGTGTGTGGAGAGACTGAGAAAGGGGTTATTGAGGAGCAAGGCAACTTTGGGGGAACGAGGCATAAACATGTCCACTAGCCTGATCATGGTGATGTTTTCATAATTGTGAACATATATAGGTAAAAGTATATTGAATGGAAGATTTTTATGGACCATTTAGTATATATCAATTGCACCTTGAGAAAGTTGTTTTATCATTTAAGAGGTCAAAAAAGTGTATTTTAAACTAACATCTATTTGATTTTTAAAACATCTAAGGATATTAATAATTGGACATGCAGTACATAACTGTCAAGACATCAGGTAATCATAGATAATATTTTTAAATATTAAAGTAAAGCACTTGCCTGGCATGCACAGGGTACTGGGTTCGATCCTCAGCACCACATAAAAATAAAATAAAGATGTTGTGTCCACCGAAAACTAAAAAATAAATATTAAAAAATTCTCTCTCTCTCTCTCTCTCTCTCTCTCTCTCTCTCTTTTAAAAAAATACTCAGTGGACCAAGATTAGGAGCCTATTTAGACAACTTTGAAATGTATTTGGGTGCACCATTAATGTAAAACTTTCCTTCTTGGTCATGTAGCACATTGATCAAGATAGAATCTCATTTGATTCAATGAACTGAAACATTAATTCAATGCAATTATGATTCACAGGTCAAGATGAATGAAGAGAGTATATCCTTACTACTTGTAGATCAAATGACAAATAATATTTTTTTGCCTTATTTTTACTATTTTTCATTATTATTTTTATTTGTACCTTTTAGGTATACATTAGAGTATAGTGTATTTTGACATATTATAATACATGGGTATAACTTATTCTAATTGGTATCCCATTCTTCGTGGTTGTAAATAAGGTGAAATTTCACTGGTAATGTGGTAGAACTGCAAATTGGTGCAACCACTCTGGAAAACAGAATGGAAGTTCCTCAGTAAACTTGGAATCAAACCACAATTTAACCCAGTTTTCCCACTCCTTGGCACACACTGAAAGGATTAAAATCAGCATACTACAGTGATACAGCCACATAAATGTTTACAGAATGTCATTTCACAACAGCAAAGCTTTGGAACCAACCTAGGTGCCCTTCAAAAGATGAATGGATAAAGAAAATGTGGTATATATACACAATGGAATATTATTCAGCCATAAAGTAGAGTGAAATTATGGCCTTTACTGGTAAATTGGTGGAACTGGAGACTATCATGCTAAGTACAATAAGCCACCCACCCAAAAAAAAAAAAAAAAAACAAATGCCAAATGTTCTCTGATATATACACACTACCATACAATAAGGTGGTAGGAGGGCAGATAGAAGTTCAATGGATTAGACAAAGGGGAATGATGGAAAGGGAGTGGAGATGGCAGTAGGAAATATAAGAGAATTAATCATATATAAATTTCCTGTGTTCCTATAAGAGTAATATTCAAAACCACCAATTTTTAATCATGGGTTGATTTATTTGAGGTATCTCTGGTTTCCATGGTCTGATTTCCAAAATATGCAACACTTGGTATTATTCAATATAGCAGTCCCCAAGAGATGTCCATGGTAAATTAGTTTTATGATTCTTGTTCTGTCCAGGATACACAATAGGTAATCTCACCCAAGGGATCACTTCAGATGGTGAATATGTATCCTGCTGAGGGAAAGCACTTTCACAGACACTACCATTACCCAGCAATGATATTATCTCAATAAAACTTTAGAATAGAAGACTAAAAGAAATCTGATCTTAGAGACAAGTTATTTTTAGTAAGTCAACTCATTTCTCTGATTGTCCAAGATATTATTAAAAGATTTCTATGTTTCACATGTTCTCACTATGCTTGGAGCAAAGAATGACTTGTTTAGTCTCTGAAAATCAGAAACTAGCCCATAGGTTTTCTCCTCATACCCTACTCTTACTGGAATTTCTGTGGTTTTATTAGCACACTACCAAAATTCCTCAGAGACAGTCCTTGAATGGCCACTCCATCTGAGCACCTCATAAAAATAAAATAAAGATGTTGATGTTACTCCATCATAAATAGTATTTTATGTAAAAAGACTGTTAGTAAATACAGAGAAGCAAAAAGGATTACCTATCACATGTGAAGTGATATAAAACTCAGTTGGTACATGACTCAACATGACTAAAACTCATGACCTAAGAGCAAAGGAGGACACGGTGAGCTAGTGGGAGAAACATAGACTTTCCTTTTGTACCTCATCCAGTGCAGAATATTTCAGGCAATCTTTAGAATTTTCTAAATTTAAGTTTCTCTTTGTAAGACATAAATATTAAGGATCTACCAGAATTTTAGGACTATTATTAGTTTAAAAATTTACTTCTACATAAGAAAATTGTAACTAGAATAAGATAAATTTTTTTGCTAGAGTTTAAACCCCATAAAGAAGCAAGTCAGTTTGTGTCTTTTCCCTTACTTTTCAATGTAATTATTTCAAGAGGTAAAATTACCCCCCTACACACATATTGTGGAAGTCACTCTGAGTTCAAGGTACAAATTCCCAAGGTGATTTAATGGCACCTTTTATCCTATTGCCTTTTTTACTTCTTCTTAAAATATCAATGGCTCCTGGGAATACCAGTGTGAAAATAAAGAAATTGGCATATTTCTATAAAGCAAGCAGCATGTAGGACATGTCCTTTGATGTGTATACCAGTAGCCTTGATGAGTAGGTGTGTGTTAATTTAGAGAGAAGGTAATGAGCATGTTTCTGAAAGTTGTCTTATATTTTTGTTTTCCACAAAGTCCTTGTCTGTGTAATAAAAATTTTGTCAAAAAACAATTGGAAAGTACTTCTGTAAGATTGAACTGAAAGAACAGAGAGGGAAAATGATTAATATTCATTAAAGATCTACTGAAAAGTCATAAAAACTTAACTTCTTTATAGTTCTGACTTATCTATTCAATATATTTTAGATTGAGTGGCCTCAAGGTTGCCCTTTTGATCAAGGTCACAAGGTTAGTAAGTAAGAATGAGATTTCAGACCAATATGACAAAGTAAAAGGAAATAGCTAGTCTACTAATATTCCTAACTATGCAATTAATATTAATGATACAAAATTAACTATTATAAAATTGAAAACAGCTAATAATAAAAAACTATGATTTCTTCCTAGTAAATTGTTCCCTAAAAAAGTAAATATTCATATTTCAGCAAATTGCTCTCTCAAACACAGTTGAAGTCTTTTTTTTTTCTTTGTAATACATTTTATTTATTTATTTATTTATTTTTCATGTGGTAAAGAGAATTGAACATAGGGCCTTGCATGTGCTAGGCAAGCTCTCTACTGCTAAGGCACAACCCCAGCCCCTGAAGTCCTTTTTTCTATTAGTCATTTTCTCTCCCTTATTCCAACAGAACAGATCTAGAACTAGCTATTGAAAACTCTCCCTGGACTGTTTCTATTGATAAGAAATTAAGTTTATGGAAAAAGGGCTTATCAAGAGAGGAAGAACATTGGGGGTTGAAGCACATGTTCACCAGGTTGACTGTGTTTATCTTTTCAGGCTGCATATATATTTCAAAATGTATAAAACTGGGCTGGAGTTGTGTCTAAGTGGTAGAGCACTCCCCTAGCAGGTGCAAGACATAAGGTTTGATCCTCAGCAACACATACAAACAAATAAATAAAATAAATATTTATAAAAATGCATAAAACTGCACATTATGAATATACACAAGTTATTATATGACCAATTGCACTAAAATAGAGGCTTTGTTAAAAAGATCTCAGATGGGGCTGGGGTTGTGGCCCAGTGGTAGAGCACTAGCCTAGCACGTGTGGGACTTTGGTTCTATCCTCAGCACCACATTTAAAAATAAATAAATAAATAAATAAAGGTATTGTGTCCAACTATAACTAAAAAATTAAATAAATAAATAAATAAAGATCTCAGATGTCACAATGCCTGTATTTTAAATTTTTTGTTTGTTTTGTTATTGTTGTTGTTTTGGCACTAGGGATTGAACCCAGAGTTACTTTACCACTGAGCTAAATCCCCAGTCCTTTTATTTATTTATTTGATTTCTTTTCTTTTTCCTCTCTAGCTTTCACATGAAGAGAAAACATATGACCTTTAACTTTCTGAGTTTGGCTTATTTCAGTTAGAACAATGTTCTCAAGTTCCATCCATTTTCATGCAAAAACATAATTTCATTTTTCTTTATGGCTGAATGAAACTCAATTGTGTATGTATACTATATTTTCTTTATCCATTCATCTGTTGATGAGCACCTAGGCTGGTGCCAAAGCTGATCTCTATGAGGTTTTTCTTGTCTCCTTGTTATGTTTTCCAATGTATGAACAGGTTGATATAACTCCTAACAAAGATGTACTCAAGGGATGTTTAAAGTAAAAAAACAAAAACAAATCCATGAAAACACAAATCCACAAAACACAGAACAGGAATATTTCACTCCAGATATCTCTTTCAGTATTGAATATATTTCAGGCTAAGAGAAATCACTTCCACAGATACTCTCTTCCCAGAACAATGGTTGTCACCTCAAGTGTGTTTCCAAGAGGCTACTGAAAGAGAATGTGAGCTGATAGGATACTCATGTTGAGTAAGTCATTTCAAGTTCTCTGTGATACTCAAAGTTTATTTTAAAAGGATTTCCATGTATCTGTTTCGCAAAACTGTTAGTCTTACAGTTGAAAATGACTGGTTTAGCTTCAGATATTTCCATAAAATATTGCACAGGATTTTTCTTTGTCCCCTATTCTTATTGGAATTTCTGAGGTTTATTTGACAACAATGCACACACTACCCTAATGCTTTGCCTCAGAGATTCTCTCTGGTATAAGTAGAGGGATTGCAGTTCTTTGACCAGCAATTTCCAATGATCCTTGCTTAAATGGTCCATTGAATATGAATGAATAAAATTTTATATTAGAGAAATCATTGTATTCTAAGGTAACTTTTAGATAGAAGTAAAATCCAATGCAAGTGATATTCATACTGAAATAGTATTAAACATTATAACCTGAGGAAAAAGGAAGATGGAGCGAGGCACTAAGAGGAACATGAAATTACTTCCTGTGGATCTCATCCAATGTGTGTCTTGGCAATCTATTAAGTTCTTTGAGGAGAGATTCTCCTTGTGAAAAATAAATATCAAGAATCTCAGTTTTAGGATTATTATAGAAAATGATTTTTATAGAAAGATATCACACCTAGAAGGAGAACCAAAATTTGTTACTATATTTTATTTATTTTAATCAATAAATAAATCTGTACTTTTAAATGTGGTCAACTTGATCTTGATATATCTGTACAATGTGGAATGACTAAACCAAGGTAATTGATATATATATTGTCTCACTTAATTGTTAGTCATGTTGCAACATTTGAAATTTGTATTATAGCAGTTTTAAAACATATAGTACACCTCAGTACATGGTGGTAGACACCTGTAATATTCTCAGAAATTCAGGAGACTGAAGCAATAGGATCCTAAGTTAGAGGCCAGCTCAGTAACTCTTTCAGGCACTAAACAATTTAGTGAGATCCTATCTCAAAACAAAATTTAAAAGGGCAGGGGATATGGCTCAGTGGTTAGAGTGCCCTGGGATGAATTCCCAGGACCCACTCACCCCAATAATTAAAATATATATATATCTGAGTTGGCTCCATTTTAGTCTCAGTGTTTCATAATTCTCCACAGATTTTGCCTAATTCATTTAGCTGATTAAATAATATTCATTTAATTTATAGATTTTAAAATTAATGATGAGGTATGTATGTGAGTTTGTATCCAAATCTTCATATCAGATATTTATTATATGATCTTTCTTGCAGTTTTTATCTATAAGAAATTGAACAACTATACACTTTAGTGATAAGTTTATAATTAGTTTTATGATAAATAGAACAGCTACAAAGAAACTGTAATATTATGTCAAATCTTTTTACCATATTTCAATATGCCATGCCTTCCCAAGGACAACATCTAAATTTTTGCTATTTAGTATAAAGATTGCTGTTGTTTACCCATCCAGATCACTTTTACTGATCTGATCCTTTTTAACAGTGAACTGGAGCTAATTATCAGGTAACATTTCAAACATGTGTTAGATTTTTCCCTTGCTCTCCTCATTTCCTGCTGGTGAAAGAACACTCATAATGAATTATTTACATGCTAATCACGTTGTTCTCTTGAAAAACCAATCACAGTTATCTTTCTTTTTGAGCATAATACCAGATATGTTTAGCCCTGATTTTCCTCCATTTATACTTTTCAATTTCAGACATAGATGCTAAATGTCAATGTAAACATCAAATTCTAAAAGTCAAGTTCCTTTTTTATCTCCATAACTGACAATCTGTTCTTCTCTCAAGGTTATTTCAGAAGACACCTTGAATAAAATGGATGGAGGAAATCAATCCATAGTGTCAGAATTTTTGCTTCTGGGACTTTGCCATTCATGGGATATTCAGGTTTTGCTCTTCGTGATATTATTTATGATTTACCTGATGACTGTATTTGGAAATATTTTTATCATACTACTAATCATGAAGGATACTCATCTTCATACCCCCATGTACTTCTTGTTAGCCAACCTATCCTTTATTGACATGTGGCTTTCCTCAATCACCACTCCTAAGATGATCATAGGATTTCTCAGGGAGAACCAGAGCATTTCCTTTGGAGGTTGCATGTGCCAGGTTCTCTTTGTGCATTTTATTGGATCAAGTGAGATGATAATACTGGTGGCCATGGCCTATGACCGCTACGTGGCCATCTGCAAACCCCTCCACTATACTACCATTATGAGTCTGCAAAAGTGCATGAGGCTGGTAGTGATTGCCTGGATTGCTGGCTTTGTGCATGGCATGAGTCAACTGGTTGTAATTGCACAGCTGCCTTTCTGTGGCCCGAGAGAAATAGACAGCTTCTTCTGCGACATACCACTGGTAATTGAGCTGGCCTGCATGGATTCCTCTAATGTAGACACTTTAATAAACATTGACTGTGGGTTTGTGGCTGTAACCTCCTTTATTCTATTGCTAATATCCTACACACATATTCTTGTCACTGTTCACCAAAGTTCTAAGTCTGGTGCATCCAAGGCTCTTTCTACATGCACTTCCCACATCACAGTGGTGGTGCTTTTCTTTGGGCCCTGCATCTTCATCTATGTGTGGCCAATAGGCGTTCCGTGGTTGGACAAATTTTTTGCGGTGTTTTACACTGCTATAACACCTCTTCTAAATCCTACAATTTACTCTTTGAGAAATAAAGATATTAAAGAAGCTATGAAGAGAGTTAAAAGCTATTGCTATGGATCCCAAGGCTAATATTTAATGCCCTGAAGCAAGTGAGTGCTTCAAATTGGCAATATGTTAATCTTATACAATATCTTGAAAATTATGACATGTTCAATTTGTGTCCGCATGTTATTACTGTCTTCAGATATAAGAAAAAGGGGTATTATAAATCAAGACATTTCAACATTTCCAAAGAAAGCAATGTAATACCTTGAATTATTTTCCGACAACCCAAACACTATTAATTCTTCTTTATGGCGGAATTACTTGATTAGTCTTCCTATGCTTTCAACTACATTAAAGAAACTCATGTAATGCATTCAACACCACCATAGATCCAATCTGGTGGACTGCATCTACATGAAACATTTTAAATTTCCTTTTAATTCCATTAGACAAAAGAGGCTGATGAAACATTTGAGACTTCTCTATATTTCACTTATCTTTTTACAAAAGGCAAAACATTATTATTTCCTTAACAGGGATTCTTACCAAATATGAAGGGAAGAAATTGAAAGAGAATGAAATAAAAGTGATAAAACACTTAAGGAAAATGGTGGAGATTATGTTCTATATGGTTTTCATTAATTCAATAAAAATTAAATCAATCAATAAATAATATTTGCTATAGTTATTAATCTGAAAAAATAATATTTTTGCTGTCAATTATTAATCAGTTTTGTAAACATCCTGAAATGTAATATACCTGAAGCAGGGACATGGCTTACCTCCTAGTTATTTCTTAAAACTGTAGTACATGGTACACTGGAATAGACACTTAGCAAAGTACTTTAATAAATCAAATAGAAACCAATATTTTTATTTATATGCCTATAAAATTTATTTCTCAAGATGTACTTAAATAAGCTCTTTTGACATTTCAAAAATTTTCCTAACAAGTTCAGGTTAAAAATGATATTTCTTTTCTTTTTTCCAGAATGATAGATTACATGGCTTGAAACTGATTTGTTGGCATCTATTAAAAAATGCTAAAATGAAAAGATGGCATATGAGCAATTTTTATTTCTTTTATATTGGAGCTGTTTACAACAAATGACAAAATAAAAATAATAATGCAGATATCATCCTTGACTGCCTGGTCTATGTCATTATATGTCATTATTTTTCATGTATTCTCTTCAGTGCTTCAGTATTATGCCCAAGTTGTTAATGAGGAAACAAGACCCAAATATAGGAACCAAATTTCTTGAAGGTATCACAGCTTTATTTGCTTTACTTAAAGAACTCAGAGATGAATTATACTTCCAAGAGTGTTTATTTATTATTTGCCACTCAACAGCACTATAGAAAATTTACTTTTCACCAGTTATGTTAAAGGATAACTCATGCCAAGAATAAACTACCAAAATGTCTCTATTAAGCTAACAAATAAAACACTAATTACTGTAAATGGTATAATTTTCAATTTAGTTTTCTTTATCAATATATATTGTGAAGAAAGTGAATACCTCTCCAACACATGGTCACAAAGAACTGGCAGCCCATCATTTGATTGTCTCTATCTTAGAAATAGCCTCAATTCACCTTCAAGGGGTACTCTTTCAACTACTGTGTTTTCATCACTGTATGTTCTAAGTTAACTTTTTTTTCTACCCAGAATGCTTATTCTGTTCATAACTCTGTAAGTCGTTAAAAGGTAAACTTGAGATTTAAGCACTATTTTAAGGATTTCATGAAATGGGTACAAAAATTAAAAACACTGATTTCACAATCTGTAACATAACCTGGCATGACAAATTCATACTAGTAAATGCCCTCCCCTCAGACATTTCTATACTTTTTAGCATAAAATTTAAATTTTAGCATAAAATGTAATCCAAGTATATATACTTTAATCTGGCAGACCCGTCTAATTTATTCCTTCTGTTTTCTGTTAGAATTATCTATACAAATACTAATCTAGGGGTCTTGTAGATATAAATGTTCCTTAGATAAAGCACAAATAACCATAGCTAGTTTTCATTTTCAAATTATTGAAAATATTGTTTTCAACTCTGGTGAAAGTATATCTTTCTTGGGATGAGAGACTCCCAATCCGACACAGCACGAAGTTAGAGGAAAGAAAGGAAAAATGTTGTGAGTGGATAGTAAGTATAATAACGAGAGTAGCTTCTCCCACTTTCTCACCTTCATTTTCAAATCTTAAAAATAAAGATCTTTTCTCCCATGAGAGCCATATAGGGCGCATCACTATGACATTCAACATTCTGATAGTCCACTTGTTTATGGGTGATCATGTATGTGGTCAAACTAGTAAATTCATTGGTCATGGACCCATTGCTTCTTTTGAGTGGCTGTCAAATAAAGTTCGCAGAAGTTCCATGATGGTTAATAAGAAACTACTTAAACCCACAGATGGTGGTACCAGCTGAGATATTACCATAGGAAAAATGTGAATACCTATAGTAGATATGCATTCGAATGAGACAAAATCCTACTTCCTCCATGGTATAAATATTCTAACATCAACAACCTACCACTAGGATCTCCACAGAATACTGTGCCCTATTAGCAGCTGGGTACTAAACTGCTGATAGACAGAAAATATATACGAGGTGTTATGTTTTACTCTCTAGGATTGCAGGGCTCATTTCCTCTTTTCAGCAAAAAATTAAAGAAGAGGACACAGAGATAGCAACCAAGAAGTAGGTTTATTGCAAAAGCAACAGAGATACAAAGATAGACCTTTCTGAAGAGAAGGGGACCCAGAGCTGGAAATCCAGTTGGGGAGTTTGGGCCGGTTGTCTTTTATGGTATCTGGAATTTCCTCCTTTCCTTTTGTCCTCCCTGTCCACGTGTTCCTCACCATTACTGACTGTTGGCCCCTTGGTCCATGCATCTATTTTTAGTTTTTCTATTGGGTTCCCTTCTTAGGAGCATGAGTATAGATGTGTCTGTCAGGTTTTGTCCCCCACTTGGGTGCTCTGCCTTAGTTAATGAGGAAGTTGATCTCATCAGAAGACCCTCTTCCATGCTCCTTTGTTCTGGCCCTGCTCCACCCCCTCACATACCATCTTTCGCTGGCCACCTAAGCCCTTCTATATCTCCCTCATATGCAGGACCTCAAAATATTGTCATTTTACATGTGGACATATTGAGCAAGCACCTGGACAACTTTATTAAAAAGAGGCTAACATGCAAAAAAAACTGTGCTTTTTCTACCTAAAATATCTTCTTCTGCAATGAATGTCCTCTAGGAAGCATTCAAATGGACATCTATATTTTGATAATCTGTGCCCATTCTGGAAGATCTATTACCAGAATTGATCCCTAACTTTCTTTGTCATCAATATTTCTAATCTCTTAATTCATCCAGATCAATCCAGATCATCTAAGAAACTTTTATCAGATATTCATGAATCAATATAGACCCATGCTTTTTACAAGTCACAGGGAATAAACAAATGTACTGTCACAATTTCTTCCCATGTGCATCATTTCTCCTCATCATTATCTTATATGGTCACAACCATATTAAAAAATGCTTGAGCATGTTACCAAAAGTTTGGTTCTTGTCCCCATGCCAATTTAATAATGAGGACATGGTTTTGAGAAAAAGGGGGAGAAGAGGTTTATTGCTTTGCTAGCAGCGTTAAAACACAGAGGACTCCAGTCCCAGAGGTTGTGGTTCTTCCCATCAGGGAAAACAGAGGGCTTTTAAAGACGATATGCAAAGGCTCCATTCTAGGTATGCCCTGAGAGTGGGTCCCAGGTGTTTCCTGGATGGTGTGTTGAAATTCACTTGTTAATTTGGGAGATAGTCACTTTGTAGTTTTTCTGGTGACATCTTCTTCCTGTAAAGAACAGATAACTCCAAGCAATCTGGTTTCCTGCCCCCAGGTTAGGAAAGGGGAGAGGAAGAATAGGAAAAGAAAAGCATATTCTTTTAAAATAAGCACCAAAGGCTATATTCAAAAGTGAAAGTGCATCGTTGCTACAAGCATAATGCATTTCATGACTGGGGCTATAAGACTACAGACATTACTTCTAATTACTGCCAAAATATCATTGTAACAGGGGTCCACTTCACATTTTGAATATAGCCCTTGTTGCTCTGAGGCTTATTTTGAGAAGGATATTTTTTTCTCTCTCTCTCCTCCCCTTTCTCCCTCCCTAGCTTCCCCTAGTTAATTGTCCTTGAACAAACACACCACAGAAAGAAGATGACTTTCAGAGAGTCTAAGAAGTGAATATCTAACACATCATGCTGCAGAGATGCTCTCAAGTCTGCTGTGTGGGGATATCACAGTTCTCAGATGGCCACTCCATCTGAGCAGTACCCAGTTATCCTCGTCCAAGTGGTTCTCCCATTAAATAATATCTTCTACATCATAAAAAGTGTTTATTTAAGAGAACTTTTAATACATACAGAAAAGCACAAAGGATTACCTATCACGTGTGAAGTGATATAAAACTCAGTTGGTACATGACTCAACATGACTCATAACCTAAGAGCAAAGGAGGGCATCATGAACTAGTGGGAGGAATATGGATTTTCTCCATTTGTACCTCATCCAGTGTAGAATATCTCAGGCAATCTATTGAATTTTCTAAATTTAAGTTTCTCTTTGTAAAACATAAATGTTAAGAATCTAGCAAGGTTTTAGGACTATTAGTCTAAACATTTACAGAAGAATATTGTACCTAGAAGAAGATTTTTAAAAAAAATTGCTGTATTTCAAACCCGATAAAGAAGCAACTCAGTTTGTCTCCTTTCACTTACAATGCAATGTAATTATTTCAAGACATAAAATTACCCCCCACATACATATTTTAGAATTCACTCTGAGTTCCAGGTAAGAATCCCTTAGGTCCTTTAATAGCATCTTTTATCCTATTGCCTCTTTTAGTTCCTCTTTAAATATCATTGGCTCCTAGAAATGGCAGGGTGAAAGCTGAAGAAGGTATGATATTTCCAGAAGGCAACAGTATGTAGGACATGTCCTTTGATGTATATACCAGGTAGCTTTGCTGAGTATGTATGTGATAATTTAAAGAGAATATAATAAGGATGTTTCTGAAAGTTTCTCCTGTATTTTTTTTTTTTTACAGAAAGTCCTTTTGTGTGAAATAAAATTTTTGCCAAAAAATATTTGGAAACTGTACTGCTACAAGATTAAACTGAATGAACAGAAAGAGAAAATAATTAATGTTTATTCAACATTTATGAAAAAGTCATAAAAATTTAATTGCCTTTTGTATAATTCTGACATCTTTACAATACATTTTATATTGAGTCACTTCTTTGCACAGATGAAGAAATGGAAATATAAAGTAGGTTTAGATCAAGATGACCAAAAAGAGAGAGATTTAAGACCAGATATGACAAATTAAAAGTCTATGGCTAGTCTGCTAATATTCCTATGAAATAAATATTAATATAATATTAAATATTATAAAACTACTAAAAACAAAAGCTGATAAGAAAAAATATCATTTCTAACTGGTAAAGTTCCCTATGAAAGCATATATTCATCTTTTAGCAAATTTCTCTCTTAAACACAACTGAAGAACTTTTTTCTGTCAACTATCTTCTCTTGCTTATTCCAACATAACAGATCTAGAACTGTCTATTGAAAAATCATCCTAGAATGTTTGAATTGATAAGAAATTAAGTTTAGTGATAGAGGTCATATTTTTCAAGTTGCTCAGAGGGCATAAATCTATCAGGTGTTATATCTGAATATTTTCTTGAGAAACTAATGTATACAATGGAGTATTATACATTTTGTAAGACGTATGTGCTTGTCTGTTTGTGTGTGTGTAGCACATATATACACACACATATGTTATTATTACTCCTTTAAGTTAAATCTTTGTAAATTCCACATATAAGATTATGTGGTAATTTAACCAGGCATGTTGGCACAGGCCCGTAAACCCAATGGCTCAGGAGACTGAGGCAGGAGGATCCCAAGTTCAAAACCAGCCTCACAAGGGCAAGGTGCTAAGCAAATCACTGAAATGCTCTCTCTAAATAAAAATACAAAATAGGGCTGGGGACATAATTCAGTGGTCAAGTCCCCCTGAGCTCAATCCCCAGTACATTCCCCACCCCACCGCCCGAAAAGATTATGTGGTAATCTCAATTTTTAAAAATATTAAAACAAAATAATATTATTGACTCCTCCAAATGAACTTATAATCATATTGCATAAGAAACAAATAGAAATGCTTCGGAATTAATTAATCTAAAGAATAAAGGGAATGTAGATTCCATTGATGAAGTTGAGAGAGCTATCATTAATATCTTCTACCACAACTCATATACAGTGTTACAGAGGATTTGATCAGGAAGAGAGTCTTTAAATACAAAAATCTCTGGAGCTCTGCCTGAGATGGAACACAACATGGAGGGTTCCATGCCCCAGGACTCTGTGGAAACGATGGTTATCTTGGCGAAGAACAATCAAGAGGGTGGTGGAAGTGCCACAATACTGGTAGCAACAGTAAAAATAGCTGAGCAAATGGGAATATAATGGTGAGTACCACCCAAGAGGAGATTATAGTCAATCAAGACTCTGGAAACCTGTTTACAAATGTCAGTTTACACCTTCTCAAGAGTAATCAGAGAAGAACACGGTGCAGATGGTATGGATGAAAGGGAAAGAGACAGGAAGGAAGAACTTTGGGGGCTGAAGCACATTCATCAGGTTGGCTATGTTGACCTCTTCAGGCTGCATATATTTCAAGATGTATAAAACAGCACTGTGAAAATATGCAAGTTGTTATATGCTTAATTGCACAAAAATAAAGGCTTTGTTTAAAAGATCTCAGATGTATTTCAATTTTATTTATTTATTTATTTATTATTTACTTTTTATTTATTTATTTTTTTTTATTTTAAGGCATGGTCTCACTAAATTGGTGAGGGCCTAATTAAATTGTTGAGGCTGGCCTCAAAATTGCAATCCTACTGCCTCAGCCTCCCAAGCCCCTGGGATTATAGGCATGTGCCATCATGCCTGGAAAATTTCCTATTTTTTGAAAAAAAATTGTAGAAATAATCTTGATAATTTGATATCCAGTGCATAACTGTCAGGATGTCAACTAATCACAGATAATATTAAAACAACAGTCAACCAACCAAGATTATCTACCTATTTAAACAATGTAGTCATATATCACATAGGTGTATGATTTGTCTTTTAACTGAAATTAAAACTTTAGTTGAATCTAATTATATCAAGTTACAGATCAAGTTTTCAGATGTTACCTCTTTATTATAGGCATAATGTTTAAATTTTACTAAGTTTTAACTCACAGATGATTTTTCTACATTTTTTATTAAGTATTATAGGTACATAATAGTGGAATTCATTGTTATATGTTCATATATGCACAAATATAACAATGTAATTTGGCCAATATCACTTCCCAGCACTTCCCAGCTCTCTACCCTCCTTCCACCTCCTGGTACCTTTCCTGAACTGATCTCCCTGTGATTTTCATGAGATCTACTAACATGTTTCTTTTTCTTTTTCCTCTCTAGCTTCCACATGTGAGAAAAAACATATGACCCTGGACCTGAGTTTGGCTTATTTAGCTTAATATAATGTTCTCAAATTCCAACCAATTTCCTGCGAATTACATAATTTGATTTTCCTTTATGGTTGAATGAAACTCCTTGTGTGTATATATGCTACATTTTCTTTAACCATTCATCTGTTAATGGATATCTAAGCTGGTTCCAAAGCTGATCTCTGTGATGTTTATCTTGTCTCCTTGTTATGTTTTCCAATGTATGAAAAGGTTGATGTTACTCCTAACAAAGATGTACTCAAGGGATGTTTAAAAAAAAAAAATCCATGATTCTTTTTCTGCCTGAAATACAGAACAGGAAAATTTCACTCAAGGGACCTCTTTTGTGTTTTAAATATGTCAGGCTGAGGGAAATCACTTCCACTAATACTGTCTCCACACAACAATGGGTGTCAACTCCAGTGGGTTGCGGAAGAGCACACTGAAAGAAAATGTGACCTTACACAACACCCATGGTGAGTAAGTCATTTAATGTTCTCTGTGATGTTCAAAGAGAAGTAAAATCCAATGCATAATGATGTTCATATTGAAATAGTATTAAAACTTCTAACCTGAGGAAGAAGGAAAACAGAACAAGGCACTAGAAGGAACGTAACATTTATTCCAGTGGACCTCACCCAGTACATATCTAACGCAATCTATTAATTTCTTTAAGGGTAAGAATGTCCTTATGTAAATATTGATATTCTCACAGAGTTTTAGGGTTATGATAGAAAACATTTTTCATAGAAAGATAGCATATTTAGGGTTATGATAGAAAACATTTTTCATAGAAAGATAGCATATCTAGAAGGAGAACAAAAATTTGTGGCTATATTTTATTTATTTTAATCAACGAATAATTCTGTACATTTATGTGGTACAATCTGTTGTCTTGATATATGTGCACAACATGGAATGGCTAAATCAAGGTAATTGACATATCCATCTTCTCATTATTCATGTTACAACTTTTGAAATTTGTATTTTAGCAGGTTTAAAACATAAAACACACCACAGGATGTAGTAGTGCACACCTGCAATACTCTCAGCAATTAAGGAAGCTGAGGCAAGAAGATCCACGAGTTAGAGGCCAGCCTCAGCAATTTAGCAAAGTATTAGGCAACTTAGTGAGTCACTGAGCAATTTAGTGAGATCCTGTTTAAAAACAAAATTTAAAAAGGCTGGGGATATGGCTCAGTGATTTAAGTGCCCTGGGATGAATTCCCAGTACCCAGCCACCACAATAAAATATATAATGCATTTTATTTATATTTTTATAACATCATAATAAGCTGTGGCATAGAACAATATACCCAATTCCTCTTGACCAACTGAAGCTATATCCTTTGGCCAATATCACCTCCTGCCTTTGGTAACCACCATTCTACTCTTTATTTCTATGCATTTAACATTTTAGATTCCACATTTAAGTGAGATCATATAGCATTTATCTTTCTGTGCCTGACTTACAAACCTAGAAGCCATTATGCTGCTATATTCTCTACCTCCAAGAAGAGTAATTTGTCTATTTTCCTTAACTTTACAATTTTAACAGTTTAAGAATTATCATTAACCCTGTTTGTGAAAATTCTGAGTTAATGATAAGAAATCTAAATCCACTCTTACACAATGTTCTACTGTCTCCTATAGGTCCTCTTAAATTATTAATAACTCCTCATGAGCCACAGAAAAATTAAAAAATGAAAAGGGCATAATAGAAAGGATATGTCCAATATGGGCTATGCACCTGTCCATCCCATAGTTTTGCTAAGCCTGTGTGTGTGTTAATTTAGCAAAACTGGAAATAGTAACATTTTTTAAAGGCAATTGTAATAAATGCTCTAACAGAGATATGCTCACCAGTACTCTGACAGGACAAAGAGGGAACAATCTTGTTGTGGCACATTTGGGCTGGGATTATTCAACAGCATCACCAAGCCTTCAGAGTAAATTCAAAGTTCTTTATACCCATGGGCCTTTCAGCTGGCCACTGCCAAACTTCCCACTGGCCTCCCACACACTTCATTCAGGCCATTTGTTGTTTCCCTACAGGTCATGTGGCTTCACCTCTGACCTGAGATGTTCTCTCTGCAGGACTTGGCGAAAGGTTGCTCCCTGACCCCCACTCATAAAGAAAGGCAATTGCATATGTTTCAGTGAGAGAAAGTAATTGGCTGTACATTAAAGTTGTTTTTTTTTTCCAAAAAGCCTTGAAAACTGTACTCTTAAAGATGGGGAATAACTAATAGTTATTAAATTTCACAGTACCAAAAAATATATGTGATTTTTATTTTTTGTTGTTAATTTTCACATCATGCCTATTAGATTGAATAATCTTTTTTTAAATGAGAAAATAGAAAAAATAATAGACTAGTATCAAAGTCACAGTTCACAAGAGTGATAACTCAGACCAGATCTTACAAATTAAAAAACAGATGACTGTTAAACTTTCTTAAATAATGATTGTTTAACTTACCTATTAATATTAGATAATATAGTTATACTATAATAATTCTTAAATGTTAGTAGTTTATAAAACTAATGAAAATCAGCTGGATTTCTTACTGCTAATAATGTTCCCTGTGAAACTATGTGTTCATTTTGTAGTGATTGCCACCAAAATTCTGCTTTTGTTATTAACACTCTTCTATGTCATTTATTCCAACAAGTAGAGAAATAGCTACTAATTTTTTTTCCTAGAAAGTTTTGCCATGTGCTATCAGGGTATTATCCTTAAGTCAGGTAATTCTCATTACAGATTATATGTTTACTTGTATTTTGAGGCTATTATCATATTCATCTCTCTTTCAACAGAAAATGTATGCTTTGTCAAATTGCTTTAGGAATGATTCTTTCTTTTTGTCCTTAATCTGTACTTCTGAGATCTCAGAGTAAGATAAGGGAACAGTTTGGGAGGTTGTAGTGGTTTCCATCCCTCACCTGTTCTCCTTTGTATTACTTTGGAAAGTTAAGAGTATAAAAGGAGATGAAAGCTGATTTAAAAAAATGGAGCAATGTCAAGGAAGAGAATTAATAAAGAGGTGAGGAGAATGGGCAGTAACCTTTCTAATATCCAGTTTCTTTCTAATATCAAGTTTCAGATACCTCAGTTTATTTATGGATGAACATAAGCAATATCATTGTTATATTTGGATTTAATTTCTCATCACTGAAGCTTTAATTTCTTATCTACTAAGCATTAATAGTCAAATATAATAACTTCCTACATATCTCTATAATATATTCTTAGAAAAATTAGATTAAGTAGATGATAGGTATATATATAGATAACAAAATAGGCAAATTTTATGACTTTGACAGAGATGATACTATGTCAAGGCTGGTTGATTTCCCAACATTCATTCATATAACTGAAGAAAAATACTTTCTGCTAATAATCTTGAGTAAAACTAAGCTTCAATTTAGATCCATAAATTCTGAAATTTTGTCTCTGTGGCCTCTACTTTAATTTCAGTCTTACATAATTCTCCATAGATTTTTTTGTATTCATTTAGCTGATTAAATAATATCCACTTAATTATATATTTTTAAAATTAATAGTAAGGTAGTATTTGAGTTTGTTTCCAAATCTTCATATCAGTTATTTATTTATTTATTTGTCTATTTATTTATTTATTGGTACCGGGAATTGAACTCAAGGGCATTCAACAACAGAGCCACAGCCCAGCCCTATTTTGTATTTTATTTAGAGAAGTGATCTCACTGAATTGCTTAGCACCTCACTTTTCCTGAGGCTGGCTTTGAACTCCTGATCCTCCTGCCTCAGCCTCCCAAGCAACAGAATTACAGGTGTGTGCCACCATGCCTGGCATCATATCAGTTATGTATTATATGACTTTTCCTATAGTTTATCTCTGAAACACTGATCTAACATACATTTTAGAGTGAAAAATTTATAGTTATTTTTATGATGTAGGACAGCAACAGAGAAACCGTAATGTTATATCAAATCTCTTTACCAAATTGCAATATTACTTTGCCATCATTTTTCCAAGGACATCATCTAAATTTTTGCTATTTAGTATAAAGATCACTGTTGTTGACCTGCCCAGATCACTTTTACTGGACTGATCCTTTTTACCAGAAAACTGGAGCTATTTCCAGGCAACGTCTCAAGTATGTGTTAGCTTTTCTTCTTGCTGTCCTATTTTTCTCACACCCTGTTGAAAGAAAACTCATAATGAATTATTCACCTAACAATCCCATGTTATTCTCTTAAAAATCCCATCATGGCTATCTTTCCATTTGAACATAATACTAGATATATTGAACTCTGAATTTTCTTCCAATTATACTTTTAATTTCAGATATAGATGCTAATGTCAATGTAAACATCAAATTCTAAAAGTCAAGTTCCTTTTTTATCCCCATAACTGATAATCTATGTTTCTCTCAAGGATATTTCAGAAGACACATTGAATAAAATGGATGGAGGAAATCAATCCATAGTGTCAGAATTTTTGCTTCTGGGACTTTGCCATTCATGGGATATTCAGGTCTTGCTCTTCATGATATTATTTATGATTTACCTGATGACTGTATTTGGAAATATTTTTATCATGCTACTAATCATCAAGAATACCCATCTCCATTCCCCCATGTACTTCTTGTTAGCCAACCTATCCTTTGTTGACATGTGGCTTTCCTCAATCACCACTCCTAAGATGATCATAGGATTCCTCAGGGAGAACCAGAGCATTTCCTTTGGAGGCTGCATGTGCCAGATTCTCTTTGTCCATTTTGCTGGAGGGACTGAGATGGTAATACTGGTGGCTATGGCCTATGACCGCTATGTAGCCATCTGCAAACCCCTCCACTATACCACCATTATGAGTCTGCAAAGGTGCATTGGGTTAGTAGCCATTGCCTGGATTGTTGGCTTTGTGCATGGCATGAGTCACCTGGGTGTGATTGTGCAGCTGCCTTTCTGTGGCCCCAGAGAAATAGACAGCTTCTTCTGTGATATGCCACTGGTAATCAAGCTGGCCTGCATGGATTCAAAAAATCTGGACACTTTAATGAACATTGACTGTGGGTTTGTGGCTGTAACCTGCTTTATTCTATTGCTGATATCCTACACACATATTCTTATCACTGTTCACCGAAGCTCTAAGTCTGGTGCATCCAAGGCTCTGTCTACATGCACTGCCCACATCACAGTGGTGGTGCTTTTCTTTGGGCCCTGCATCTTCATCTATGTGTGGCCAGTCAGCGCTACATGGTTGGACAAATTTCTTGCTGTGTTTTACACTGCTATAACACCTCTTCTAAATCCTGCCATTTACTCATTGAGAAATAAAGAAATTAAAGATGCTATGAAGAGATTAAAAAACTATTGCATGAATTCCAAGGCTAATATTTAATGCCCAGAAGCAAGTGAGTGCTTCAAATTGACAATATATTGATCTTATAAAATAGGTTGAAAATTATGACAAGAACTGAGAGGTGAATCATACTTCCAAGAGTTTTTATTTATTATTTGACATTCAACAGCACAGTAGAAAATTTACTTTTCACCAAATATGTTAAAGCATAACTCATGCCAAAAATAAAGTACCAAAATGTCTCTATTAAGCTAACAAATAAAACACTAGTTATTGTAAATGGTATAATTTTCAATGAAGTTTTCTCTTTCATTATGTATTGTGAAGAAAGTAAATACCTCTCCAGCACATGCCTGTTCACCTATGGTCACAAAGAACTGGCAGTCCATCATTTGGTTGTCTCTATCTTAGAAATTGCCTCAATTCACCTTTAAGGGATACTTTTTCAATCACTGTGTTTTCATCACTGTATGTTCTAAGTTACCATTTTTTCCTACCCAGAATGCTTATTCTGTTTATAGCTCTTTGCAAGTCGTTAGAAGTTAAACTTGAAATTTAAGCACTATTTTAAACATTTCATGAAATGGGTATAAAAATTAAAAACACAGATTTGACTATTCTGTAGTATAACACAGCATGACAAATTCCAAGAGTAAATGCCTCAACTCAGACATTTTCATCATGTTTTACTGTGCAATTCAAGCCTAGTATATACACTTTAATCTAATTAGCAGACCTAATTTCTTTTTTTGTTAGAATCATCTATACAAATACTAATCTAGAGAACTTATAGATATGAATGTTCCCTAGACAAAGCACAAATTACCATAGCCAGTTTTTATTTTCAAATTAATGAAAATATTGTTTTCAACTCTGATGGAAGTATAACTTTCTCAGGGTGAGAGTCCTCCAATCCAACAGAACCCAACCTTAGAGGAAGGCAAGTAAAAGATTCGTGATGAGTAGTAAGTATAACAATAAGAGGAGCTTCTCCCACTTTCTCATCTTCATTCCCAAATCTTAGAAATAATTATTTTTTTTTTCCCATGAGAGCCATACAGCCTCATCACTATGCCATTCAACATTCTTATAGACCAGTTGTTTATGGGTGATCATGTATGTGGTCAAACTAGTAAATTCATTGGTCATGAACCCATTGCTTCATTTGTGTGGCTGTCATATAAAGTTTGCACAAATATCATGATGGTGAATATGAAAATACTTAAACCCACGAGTGGTCGTGTAAGCTGAGTATTGTCATAGGAAGAATACTCATATGTACAATAAATGTGCATTCTCATATCTACAATAAATGTGAATTCTCTACTTCCTCCATGGTGTAAATATTCTAACATCATCCGTATTCTAACATACCACTAGGATCTCCACAGAATACTGTGCCATATTAATGGATGGGTTCTAAAGTGCTGGTAGCCAGATAATGCATATGATTCATTGCATACAGGACTTCAAACTCTGGTCACTTTATATGAGGACCCATTGATGAAATACTGGGACACCTTAAAAAAAAACTTAAGCTTTGTCTACCTAGAAAATCTTCCTCTACAATGGATGCCCTCTAGCATTCAAATGGACACCTATATTTTGATAATCTGTGCCCATTCTGGAAGTATCTAATTCTAGGATTCTTTCCTTTGTTTGTCATCAATATTTCTAGTGTCTTCATTCTATATTCTAGTCATCTAAACAAACTGTTATCATTATTTATGAATCAATATAGACTCATGCTTTTTACAAGCCAAAGGGAATAAACAAATGTACTGTCACAATTTCTTCCCATGTTTATCATTTCTCCTAATCATTGTTTTATATGACCACAACCATATTAAAAATGCTTAAGCGTAATGCATTTTTTGACTGAGGCTATAAGACCACAGACCTTCACTTCTAGTTACTGCCAATATTTCATGTAAACATGAAGCAAAATTTTTATTTTCAGTCCACTGTTTCTAAGGAGTTTCCCACATAGTCATGGCTGTGTAACAAGGGAAACAAAGCAATCTGGCAGAAGTGGGTGTTGTAGTTGTGGCACCAGAAACTCATGCAATCCCTTTACGCCCCAGACTTGATGAGCTTGATCATGTTCCATTTCTACTTGATGACAGCATAGGATATTTTGCATTTCAATTTGTGAATTACAGAGTAAGATACTGTCTAGGTCTAATAGATGGTGACAGTTAGACCTCAAGACACTTTATTGATATCTCTGACACCATCTGTTTAGATACGTCTAAGGCCCTCAAAATAGTACCTCCTTTTTCCTGATCACTCATTCTATCAGAATTTTATGGTCCAGATATGAGGTGTTCCCCAGAAAGTTGATGTGCGAGGCACTGCAAGAAGGTTCGGGGATGAAATGGTCTGAAACCTCTTCCAGAAAAACTTTGTTGCAAGCAATCATCTTTTCTTCTGAAGCTGGTTACCTGAAAGACTTCATGCACACAACAAATTCTCCCATTTGCCATGCATTTATTTCATTTAATTCCCTTTATCTACCATAAACAACCATCACTACCCCCATTCCCTCCCCCCAGAATCCCAAGGCCTTATTTTCTCCTATAGCCAGGAATGCTTTTTACACTGCAAACATCTGGACCTTCTTTGAGTCTCCTATTGAAACAGAACCCCTCTGAAGTTAAAATCTCCAAATTGTTTTAGATCCTGAGCTTCCTCATACTGAGTATGGAGGCTGAGGGGCAACCCTCTGACCTTGGTGGGTGCCTGGGAAACAGAGAATGTAACCTGTTTCTCAGCCTAGCTGAATCTACATATGTACATTTCCTAACTTTAGTCCCACTGTGCCTCTTTTCTTCTTTTTCCTTTTTTTATTGGTTCTTTTTGGTCATACATGACAGTAGATTCCATTGTGACATATCTACACAGACATGGAATATATCTCTCTCTAATTAGGACCCCATTCTTGTGGCTATATATGAAGATGCAATTCACTGTTATATATTTATATGTGTACACAGGACTAAGTTATATCAGATTCATTCCACTGTCTTTCCTCTTCTTACTCCCTCCCTTCTCTTCATTCCCCTTTGTCTAATCCACTGAATTTCTATTCTTTCACTCCTCCCTACCTCCCTTATTGTGGGTTAGCTTTCACATATCAGAGAAAACAAACCTTTGGTTTGGGGGAATTGGCTTATTTCACTTAGCATGATAGTCTCCAGATCCATCCATTTACTGGCAAATGTCATAAAGTCATTCTTTTTATGGCTGAGGAATACTCCATTGTGTATATATACCACATTTTCTTTATCCATTCATCTATTGAGGGACACCTACATTGGCTTCATAGCTTAGCTATTGTGAAATGTACTGCTATTAACTTTTTATGTGGCTTCATTACTGTAGTATGCTGATTTCAACAGCTTTGGATATATATTGAGGCGTAGAAAATTGAGTCAAATGGTGGTCCCATTCCTAGTTTTTTGAGGAATCTCCATAATGCTTTCCAGAGTGGTTGCACCAATTTACAGTCCCACCAACAATTATGAGTGTGCCCTCTTACCCACATCCTCACCAACATTTATTATTATCTGTATTCTTGATAATTGCTACTCTGACTGGAGTGAGATGAAATCTCGATGTAGTTTTAATTTACATTTAATTAATGCAAATTAATTGCTTATAATTCAACAAATATAAGAAAAAAATATTCAACATTATTTGTTGAATATTGGTATTTCTACTTTTGAGAAGTGTCTGTTTAGATCCTTTGCCTATTTATTGTTTGGGTTGTTTGTTTGTTTGGGGTGTTAAGGTTTTTTTAAGTTCTTTGTATAACCTGGAAATTAATGTCCCATCTGAGGTTCAGGTGGCAAAGATTTTGTCCCATTCTGAGGCTCTCTTCATGCTCTGAATTGTTTCCTTTGCTGTGAAGAAGCTTTTTAGTTTGATGTCATCCCATTTATTGATTTTTTTTATTTTACTTCTTGTGCTTAAGGGGTCTTTTTAAAGAAGTCAGTTTCTAAAATGACATGATGGAATGTTAGGCCTACATTTTCTTCTAGTAGGTACAGTGTTTCTGATCTAATGCCAAGGTTTTTTTATCCACCTTGAGTTGAGTTTTGTGCAGGGTGAGAGAGAGAGGTCTAATTTCATTCTACTGCATATGGATTTCCAGTTTTCCTTAATCCATTTATGGAGGAAGCTATTTTTTCTCCAATGTATTTTTTTTTTTTTGGCATCTTTGTCTAGTATGAGATAATTGTATTTATGTGGGTTCATCTCTATGTTTTCTATTCCATTGGTCTTCATGCCTTTTTTGGTGCTGGTTTTCTTACTCTAGCTCTGTAGTATAATTTAAGTTCTGTATTGTGATGCCTCCTGCTTCGCTTTTCTCAGTAAGTATTGCTATCTGTTCTAGGCCTCTTATTTTTTTCTCATGAATTTCATGACTGCTTTTTCTATTTCTATAAAGAATGCCACTAGAATTTGAATGGAAATTTCATTGAATTGGTGTAGTTCTTTTAGTACTATGGCCATTTTGGCAATAATAATTCTTCAGACCTAACCTGACCAACAGAGATAAACTGTGTATGTGCCAAAAGGTACCCAATCTAGGGGGACTTTTCTCTCCATGGGAAAAAAAATAGAGGAGGGGACAACTAATTTAACAGACAGAACCAGGTAGTAGAATGCTCCTGAGATTGGAAAGAACACACAGGTTTAGGACATTTAAATCCATGTTCTAGCATGATATTGTAAAATATGTATTTGTAATTATGGTCCACTTCATGCTTTGAATATAAACTTTGCTGTTCTGCCATTGAGGCTCATTTTGAAATAGACATATATCTTTTCTCTTCTCCCTCTCCCCATCCCTAACCTGGGGGGAGACAACCGAAGTATACTTCTTCCCATCCTAGGTGGAGTTATCTGTCCTTGAGCACATGCCCACAAAGGAAAGAAGTAATTCAGACTTAAGGGATGGAGGTAGAAGATCTAAGAATTAGCTGCCTTCTAAATTACCAAGTGAATTTAAAAAAAAAGAAAAAGAAAAAGAAAAGGGCACACTGGAATGTAGCCTTTGAAAATCCTCTCTTCCCCATGATGGCCAGAATCACAGCCTCTGCAACAGGAATCCCTCATTTTTCTTCTTTGCTAGCAAAATGATAAAACTTTTTCCTTTTTCTCAAACCCTTTTCTTCATCATTGAATTGTTATTGGAAACAAGGACCAAGCTCAGTAATACATTCAGTATTTGATCTACCTCCTAACATAAAGCTATTAAATCCCTTGGGCTCTTTGCATGGACAAAAGGGTCTTTTTTTCCCCCTAATGAAATGAATGGGGGTGTGCTAGGGTGTAGATAGTTTCAGGATGGGGCTGAAACAGCTACTTGGTTTGTGTCTGGCAGCTCAAAAATAAATGGACAACATCCTATCTGGAATGATGTCACTGAAATAGAAAAGGGTAAGCAGTCGAGAGTAGGAAAGAGAGAGAAAATGTCAACACGAGGGCAAACAAGTGAACAGCCATCTTAACGTGTCTCACCATGTTATGAATCAGTTTTAATTTCTCAGAAGGGCATTAAATTTCCATTTTGTAGAAAGTGACTGTATAATCCAGCCAGAGCCCAAGTGCAGGACAATTGATATATCAGGAACCAATCAACAAAGGGCACATCCCTAGTAACAATGTGGAAAACGTCAAGAGGATCTTATCAACTTTTCCTTATGTGCCTTTGAAAGAGGAAATGTTGTTGTAAGACTTAAACAGCACTCTGGCTCTTCCCAGGCACTGAGCTGGAAGTTCCAAGACTTTTCTTCCAATTTCTTTTTTAATAAAATTCCTGCTCACTTGATTACTTTGGCATTCAGGGGTTCATTCTTCAATGCCATGGAACATGAATCTGACCCCAACTCCTGCCAGTAACACTGTGATTTTAAAAAAAGAATATAAAACTAATGAGCTCAGTAGAATTCATTGCATGTTATTTTATAGCTGTGATGGAAAAATGAATAGTTGTAAAAGACCTTATATTTCAGTTTTTACTAGCTTATGAACAGTGGCCACTGCCCTTACCATAGATGCAGGCAGGAAGTCCATGGAAACCTGGATTAAGAAAGGGATTCTGCATGGGACACAGACAAATGAAAATTCAAGGGGGACATTAAAGAGATAAAAGTTGATGCCTAGTAGAAAACTCCTGGGTTCAGAAGATGATTGGAATTGACAAGCAGATAATCCCAGTTGAGGTGATCACCTGTTCCACGAAGGAAATGGGAGAGCTGCAGCGTTGCAGATATGGGCCTAATGTAGACATATTTCTCTTGTACTCCTGAGGGACAAAAATTAACAAGAATTGTTCTGTCTACCAGCAAAAGAAACAGAGACTGTAGGTGGAAATGGCAAGATAGGGTCCTAAACACAGTTGACAAGTCAGTCTGATGTTACTAGTCCTGGGGGCCTCAGATTGGTTTTGCAGACTCTGGACTGAGCTTCCTTTCCTGGTGGAAGCTGCAAATGCTCAGAGAGCTATAGAAAAGGTGTAACAGAAGATATTGCACCAAGTTGGTAGACCAAGGAACCCTCTGCGTTGCCCAGAATGTCAAACAATGGTCAAGAAATATCCTCCACAGAATAGTAGTTTCATAGCAGAATGGAATGGGCAATTGAAACATAGATTATCTAAAATGGGTTAGGATACAATTTGCTTTGGCACTTGAGTGTGTGCTCAAACTTGACATGAGTAGGACTGAAGTATCGCCAATAAATTAATCCCCTGATTTTCTGTGGATCTGGGAAGAGAGAGTGGTGGAGGATTCAGATAGGACTGTGCAATACCTACCAAGGAAAGCTGGTAGCATGACTATTAATAACTATACTTTTTTCCCTTTCTTCCCATAATACCTGTTAGGTTTTTTTTAAGACTTTTTGTTTAAATTGTAGATGGGCTGGGGCTGGGGATGTGGCCAAGTGGTAGCGCGCTCGCCTGGCATGCGTGCCACCCGGGTTCGATTCTCAGCACCACGTACAAACAAAGATGTTGTGTCCGCTGATAACTAAAAAATAAATATTAAAAAATTTTCTCTCTCTCTCTCTCTCTCTCTCTTTCCTCTCTCACTCTCTCTTTAAAAAAAATAAAAAATAAATTGTAGATGGGCATAATACCTTTGTTTTATTTATTTATGTGGTGCTGAGGATAGAATCCATTGCCTCACGCATGTGAGACAAGCACTCCACCACTGAGCCACTGCCCAGCTTGGGTTGTTTTTACTTTATTTTTTCCCACCTCATGCAATGTTCACAGGGTGAGGACTGAAAGTACAAATGCTAAAAGTAGGGACGGGTCACAGAAGCAAGAAACTGTAGCTATATTTTAAAATCATATATTAGTATTTCTAAAGGACTGATGTGGGTGGTTTTTATCTATATCCTATTTGGCAAAATTGAGGTTAACTGTAAGTGCAGCTGTATTTCCTAATGGCAAAAGTATTTCACTAATTCTAGTTCTATGTATACCCTGAATGGGAGTAGACTGAGGGAAAGGTACTTGCTAGACTAGTATTGCTGCCTACAATCTAGAACAGCACAGTAACTGACTGTGAAATCTTGGAAAAAATTGTGGGTATTCATAAGGAGAAAGACGAACAGTGGGTGAGGTTAAAAAAATTACTAAATGAGCTATTAGCTGAAGAAACTCGAATATCCCACACTAACAACTTGAAAGATGTTATACTTATAGCAAGAGATGACTTTATCTCTTGTTACGGTTTAGTTATAAGGCATGGCTAGAACATGTGGCTCACCAGGAACCCTCTATATAAGGGTGCATCTTCCCTGCAGTTCTTTTCCCGACTTGTTCTCACTGTCTGGGCTTCCTGAGCCCACCATGATCTGATCAACTTTCCTCTGCTCGGCACCCACCCACCATATGTGCTGCCTCACCTTGAGCCCAGAGCAATGGAGCTGGCTGCATTCAGTCAAAGGACTGACACCGCTGAAACCATGAGCCCCAAATAAAGTTTTTCTCCCCTTTATTGTTGTTCTCCGGTATTTTGGTCATTGCAGTGAAAACCTAACTAAAACATCTCTCTCATCTTAATTATACCCAATGCCATATAATTGTGAAGACCACTCCTGCTTAGGAAACCTGACAAAACTGAAAGAAGCCTGCAAGTTTGAGTGGCCTCCACCCTGGGAGACATATTTATACTCTTTGATGATGGCCTGAACTACATATTGATGGTTGAATGTGATTCCAGTAAATTTCCAGTACTTTTGACTTATAGGATCCTTTTGTGCTAAGAGCTCTGTGGTCAGAGACCAAGGAGTAGACTGTGAAATAAACAAGAAATTACATCTTGGTCTATTTCTCCAATCTCTGGCACAAAATGCCTGATTTCCTGAGCACTAAGGGTGCTAGGAGAATATTTTTGGAATGTTTCCTCTCAGGCCTTTGTTCTTGAGACAAATCTCCTAATACCTTCCTACGGAGGGGTACAGGAGACTCTTCTGTTCTAATATTTGATATTCGACTCTGGTTCCTGACACAAAACTCTTAATACCTTAGAATTTCCTGGAACATGTAAGTGTCTCCTGTCCTAGTGAAGTAACAATTGATGGCCTCATGAACAGCTACATTATGGGGGCTAAAGGGAAAAAAAAATCTACTATGTGATTAGATATTAAAATTTGGCCCACCATGAACTCTAGGTATGTGAAAATGAATGAAAGCAGTGTTAATCCCAAGGGAGTAATAATTTAATCAACCATGCCTATGAGCCCTAGATGGTGGTACATCTAAAGAGGGCATGGAAGCTACATGCCCCTTCCTACATGCCTTGCACTTTGTATCTTTTCCATCTGTCTATTCATCTGTACCCATTGTCATATCCTTACAATAAATGGACATATGTAACTAAAAGTGTTTCCTTGAGTTTTGTGAACATAGAATATTGTGGGGTGACTAGCACCCTGCTAAAATAGGTCCCTGCTCAGGAGGTGTGAGCTCTTAGGAAATAAAAAGTCTGAAGTAATTGGTAAGAATAGAGACAGAACCAGAATTTAGATATAAAAAGGGGAGCGTCTGATAGGTTTTCCAATCCTAATAGGAGTTGGAAAACCTAACAACTGAAAAGGGCTCTGATTCTTTATTTAAGGGGGAATACTTTAAAGGCAGGGATAAGGGCTCCGCAGGAGGAGTCTTGCTTCTTGTGGTGGCATGGTCCTTGCAGTAAACAGGTTGATTGACATTTTGGAAAGCCATACCCATCTCTGAGAGGCTGTGTAGTTCCAGCAGGTCACCCCATCACTGGTGCTATGCTAACTTGAGCTGGAACTAGGTAGGATGCCACATGAACCAGGCATTCTCAAACCAGTGGGCTTGCTGCTGTGAGTCCCTGATACCAGGCTTTCTTCCTAATGGCTTCAACATCAATTTAGTTCACACACAGTTCACAGATGGCTCTCGACAATAGAGAAGAAAAAGTTTATTTTAGCTCATAGTTTCAGAGGTTCAGTCCATGAACAGCCAACTTCATAGCTATGGGCCCGAGGTAATACAGAACAGCAAGATGGAAGAGCAAGTAGCTCAGAATTGGGCATACAGGAAAGACAGAGAGAGAGAGAGAGAGAGAGAGAGAGAGAGAGAGAGAGCGAGAGCGAGCATGCTTTGATCACCAGAGGGCAGAATGTAAACCCTAATGGGATACCCTAGTGACATACTTCCTCCTGCCACAACCTACCTCTCTACACTTAGGACGCAGTTCATTCATATTACTGCGTTAATTCACTGATTAGGTCACACATCTCACAATCTGATCATTTTACATCTGCATTGTCACACTGGTGAATTTTGGGTGGATATCTCATATTAAACCACAATACTTTATTATTACTTTATGATTCCTTCTTCTTCCCTTAAGGTTTTTCACAGTGACATATGTACTGTCAAAATACAAGGATATAGATAGTTAACTATGCTAGTGATTTCTTCATTTTTTATCTAACAGATGATAAAATTTATTGAATTTTTATTACATCCAATAAAATATGTGTCCTTGAAGAAAATGGGAGAAGTAAACAGTAATAAATTAATTCATTCTCAATACTAATATAAAATTAGAAGGGGACTTCATGAGATACATAGCTTACATATAGACTAATGTGAAAGATAGATTAAACTGAAGAAGTTCATTTAACAATGAACTCACACTTTTCAGATTTTATAAACTTTTCCCTATAAATAATTGAAAAGAGTGATATCAAAACTCTTTTAAAAAGACAATTAGCTAGTATTCTTTTTAAATTTTTATTTGTTCTTTTTAGTTACACATGGCAGTAAAGTTTGTTTTCACATATGTATAAAAAGGAGTATATCTTATTCTAATTAGGATTCCAGTTTTGAGGATGGACATGATGTGCAGATTCACTGTGGTGTATTTCTATATGTACATAGGAAAGTTAGATACATTCCACTGTCTTTCTTACTTCTATTCCCCATCTGTTTTGCACTCGTCTGGGAACATACACTGTACAATTTAATATTTTGATAAGAATATAATGATGTCTATTTTGGTTAATGTTCTAGGGGCCCTTGCAACACTATGCACATTTTGGAGTTACTGCTCAACAGTGGTTTTGCTTTGAATATATATTATTTGGCAGGTAAGTAACCAAACCACAGTCCCTAAATAACTATGGAGCATAGCCTTTGTTCTGCCCAATCAGAAAGCCCAAAAGTGACCTTGACCAAACGTGGAGTCAAATCTATGAACACACTTAGGCAGAAAGCATCCATTAGCCATGTCAAAATGGAGCAAATCCTTCTTCATAATTTAAACATTATACAATGTAAACACATATCAAACATTGCAAAATGTATAAACATATCAAACATTACTTGGTATACAATTAATATGCATAAAGTCAAAATTAAAATACTTTATTCTTAGTCAATGTTATTACATATTATACATATGTAAATATTAAACAATGTTTACTTTATTAAACAAAATAAATTTCTTGCAAAAATCATATTATTGTAACTGAGAATATTTATTAGCATAAGTTTTAAAGCAAAAAAAGAAATCAAACCCAATCAATGTAGAATATGTACCATTTTGCTTGACCAAAAAAAAATAACAGTTATAAGAACCAATTCTCCTTATTAGATGAGAATATTTTTAATCCAATCAGAGAAGAAAATATTAACTTATATCATTAACTCTACATATACACACAGTAGATTGAAATTCATGAAAGTTTTAGTTTTTCACTGAATTAATTAAGAGCTGGCCAACACAGAAAGGGTAAGATATCTAAAATAAATTATAAATAAATTATATAATTATGTAAATAAGTTAAATATATAACCACATTATTGGTTATTAACTTTAAATAAACTAATATTTTTTAAGCTGCTGGAAAAGGGATTTTTAAAAAATGTCTCAAGAAAACACATCCCTTTAAAGACCCATGTTTACAGAAGACCCTATTTAAATAAGGTACTACAAGAGCTCTTATAAGTTAGTTGGAAATTTTCCTCAGACCCAGGAGCTGACTAATCAGTTTCCTCATTGCCAGCTTCATGTCTTTGTTCCTCATTGTGTAAATGGCAGGATTCAGGATGGGGGTGATCAGAAAGTCCAAAATGGCAAGAAACTTATCCACTGGCACTGTGGGAAATGGCCACATATAAACAAAGATGCATGGTCCAAAAAACAAAACCACCACAGAGATGTGAGCTGAAAGGGTGGAGAGGGCCTTGGACAAACCACCTGAAGGGCGTTTCCATACAGTGAACAGAATGAGGATATAGGAGATAATCAATAAGAAGAAGGTGCCTGTGGAAATGAACCCACTGTTGGCAGTTACCAAGAATTCCATTCTATAGGTATCTATGCAGGCCAGTTTGATAAACCAGGGAAGATCACAGTAAAAGCTATCTATCTCATTAGGACCACAGAAAGGCAAATGGACAACAAAAGCTACTTGGGCCACAGAATGAATGATACCAATAAGCCAAGCACCAGACAGAAGCAAAATGCACATTCGTGGGCTCATAATGGTCAGGTAGTGGAGGGGCTTGCAGATGGCCACATATCTGTCCAAGGCCATGGCTACCAAGAGCACCATCTCAGATCCACCCAGGACATGAAGGACAAAAATCTGGGTGACACACCCTTGGAATGATATGGTTTTATCCCCAGAATATAGGTCATGAATCATTTTAGGAACTGCTAAGGTGGAAAAACATAAATCAGTAAATGAAAGGTTAGCTAAAAGAAAGTACATAGGAGAATGTAAATGAGGGTCAAAGGTCACAGTAAACACAACAAGGATGTTTCCCAGAATAATCATGAGATAAAACACTGTAGAGAAGGCAAGGAGGAAATGCTGCACTGCTCTGTAGTTAGAAAGTCCCAGCAATATAAATTCAGAAACTTCAGAGAAATTGGATTCATACATTCGTGTTTTTTTTTTTATTCCTTGTTCTGCCTAAAAGCCAAAAACAAATCAATAAGAAATATTCATCAATAAATATTGAAACAGATTTAAATTATTTTATAAGTTAAAATAATTTTAAAAAGAAATTTTTACCAACATTTATAACATATTTTGAAAAATTAGTGTATTTATTTACTCATTCAAGTATTATTCACCATGATTGTATACAAGTTTTATATATACTTCACATACAAGTATATATGTCAAGTTCTGAACTAGAAGTAGAACATTGATTCTGGTTTCAGTGGATCTACAGACTAATGGTGCATCTAGATATTAGATACTTTTAAAGGTAGGACAGACACTGATGACTGACTAAAGAGAAGAACTGAATACTGTGAGAACAACTTATCTCAATGGTGCCTGCTTTGACTGAACTAAATAGGAAGTCACTATTTAAGAGTAATGGAGGGCTGGGATTGTGGCTCAGTGGTGGAGCACTTTCCTAGCACCTGTGAGGTTCTATCCTCTCAGCACCACATAAAAAAAAGTAAATAAAATAAAGGTATTGTGTCCATATATAACTAAAAATATATTTTTAAAAAATTTTAAAAATAGTAAGTGCAGTAATCCAAACTTTGAAATGTTCTGGGCAAAGACCCTGAAACCTATAGGAAGGCACTGAAATCTATAAGGATTTGATTTTTTCTAAGAGCAATAGAAACCTACCAAGGGTTTTAAACAATAGCTTGTCCATATTTCTATTTTCAAATGTTCATAAAAGCTTCAATATAAAAAAAATAGAATGAAAGGGCTACAGTGACCCTATTGTTACGTACTGAAGCTACATAACATAGTTATACTTGTTGTATCAATTGACTAGAAGTGTCAGTCAACCAATGATGGTCACAGAAAAGATAAAACAGGGAAAACTATAGATATTTGCCTATCAACATAAATTCAATGAAGGTTAACTGGACACTTAAATGTCAAAAGGAGAAATGAATCCAAAGAAGGTATGGGAATATTTAGAATAAACACTCGGTTCATGCTTTCCCACCTGGAGTGGCCTGGGTTCACAACTAGCTTTACCACCACCAAGCTTTCCTCTGGCTCACCTCATTGACAACCTTTCTTTCTCATGTCATCACTGTCCCTGCTGTCACTCCACAACAAGCCCTGGCTCCATGTGGAAACCACTGCACACTGCATATGAAGGAAAGCAAATCAACCAGTAGAGCTTCCTGAACCCATCAGAGTCAAAAACAGACAAGAGGAGAGAGACCAGGCAGGGAGTGGCATTACTCATATGATATAGAGCAGGCACTGGAGCCAGGCGGGAAAAGAGCAGAGGTGATGTGATGAGGCTCCACTATAAGGGCACTAAATGAGGACTTTTATCCACAGTAAATGGGAAGGAATAAAAAAAAATTAGGGACATAGTACATTATCGCCACTGTATTCTGTATTCAAAAATCTGGATGAAAAGATTTTTGATTACTGTCATCCAAAGAAATGATCCATGTTTGAGAACATAATTATATTTACTCCTATTTAAACATTATACAATGTGTATATGTATCAAAAAATCATTTGGTGCCCATAAATATGTACAATTTTTATAATGTATAATTTTTAAATATCTACAAATTCTAAACATCCTGTTACATTTTTAAAATTTAGATAAAAGAAAATCAAGTGTACAGAAAAGGGACAGTAACTAAGATGAATGACAAGGTATATGTTATTTCATAGTAGATATAATCAGGTCTATATAAAAGTTTTGATCATCCATTATGAAAATTTTAATATACACATGTTCAGGAATACAGTTAACCTCCATTCTCTGTTTCCAAGTGAAAAAAAGAAAGAAAAAAGATGACCAAAACAAAAATAAGTATAAAATATCACTAATGGATTGATTTTTTTTTTTCTGAATGGTGGGAGGACTGATTTATTTTCCTTCTAAATGTTAAAATCTTCCTTATTAATACACAATGTATTCATTGAATACAGTTCAATAAGAACAAAAAATAATACCAGAATATTATGAATGATAGAAGGGTCAATATATCAACAGCACAAGAGAAGAGGGTCATTTTTAAAAAGAGAGACGGAAGCACAAGTGACTCAGGAGCAGCCATACCCCTGGATGGACAATGAGCAGACTGATTGACATTCTGCCTCATTGGTCATTAGGAGGTTCATTGTTTTTGTTTTAACATTCAAGCAGGAAAGAAAAATAATGGGGATGGGGCAGCGTGGATAAAAGAAAAAAAATTTCCAGGATTTTCAATGTTCAAAATTAAAACTACCCTTATACACAGTTGAATTCTATCTTGCCAATATTTATGAAAATTTAAGATGTAAAAATCTATTTCTAGGCCCACTAGCAAAGAGCAAATATATATAGACACACACACACACACACACACACACACACACACACACAGTAAATCAATAGTGTTAATCAATAGTGGGGGTATTACTCACATTAGAGAACCTGTATGCAAGAAAATACATGAAACTATTAAAATTAGTTGAATCATTTTTCATAAATAAATCTAGAAATATTTTATATTTAAGTGAAAAAAAGAAAATTCATAATGAATTTAATACTATGGAAATGAGTATATGTATTTGAATAAAACAATCTCCAAAAATGCACACCAAATACCACCAGTGGCAAGTCCTGAAAAGTAGGATCAAGCAGCTTTCACTTCCAAAGCTATATTTCTGAGTTATTTAATACAACTCTAAAAAACAATCGCGTATTGCTTTAAACTTAAAAGTTGATTTTTTAAAATACAAAGTAAGAGATTAAAGACAAACAGCCCACAAATTCAATTTAGGGATGCCAAAATTATTCAAAGTAGCATTTATAAATTATAACAAAGTTTTTAAATGTTTAAAATACAACTGTGTTCTGATTTAAAAAAAAAAAAAAGAAAGAAAGAAAGAAAGAAAGAAATGAAAATCCTCAGAGTGGCTACCCAGACAGAGCCTTTTCTCAGCATGGGATTCTTTAATAAATAAAACCATACCTTCCTGATCAGTCTGTTGCTGGCTTATTGTAAATGTGTCTGTCATTCCAAGGAGGAGATGAAAGGCAAATTGAGAAAAGAGTAGAGAGAGGGAACTGGACAAGGAAAGAGAAGAAACAAACAGAGGCAAGGAACAGCACAAAGGTGAAAAGGGAGGCAGTTGAGCCAGCTTACCAAGGCAGCATTTCCTGTATCTTCCCCGCCTACTTGCCACTTAAAATCCCTACTGATCTCTGCCTTGGAAACATTCTAGTGTGGTGATAAAACTCCTGGAATTTGTCTACTGCCCAGAATCGATCAGAAATATTATATATAATGAATTTAATACTATGGAAATGAGTATATGTATTTGAATAAAACAATCTCCAAAAATGCACACCAAATACCACCAGTGGCAAGTCCTGAAAAGTAGGATCAAGCGGTTTTCACTTCCAAAGCTATATTTCTGAGTTATTTAATACAACTCTAAAAAACAACGGCGTATTGCTTTAAACTTAAAAGTTGATTTTATATATATATACGCATTTAAGGGACCTCTTACCTTTTTAATTTAGCTGATTAATTCTCATGTAAAAATTCTTTCCTGTGTGTTAATTCATCAAGAATAACCTCCTCTCTATTGGCCAATTTATATTTTTATATCATCTGCACGTATAAATATGTAGCAATGAATTCCATTGATAATACATTAATAAAATATGGATAAAATTTTAAAATAACTACAAGGGAAAAAAAAAGATCATCTCACTCTCTACCCAGTCTGGATTAGATAGTTCTCCTCTTTGCTCTCACATCTTATAGGCAAACTTCCTATATTGCCTGTCCCATAGTATACTTTACAATGTGTATTCTCCTTGTCTCCTTTTCTAAATCCATGAGCTTCTTGAGAGCAGGGACTGTACTTATTCACAAATCCTGGCCCATAATAAGTGCTGTGAGTTTGAGAGACAGATCCATAGTTAGATGGGTACAGGCATGCATTTGTATATAAATGCATGAATGATAGATGATGATAATTTCTTGGTAAAGAATGTTTGTACTATATTTTGATCCTATTGAAAAGTGATGCCAGTGAGATTATTAAGCAATTATTAAACTCTAGAAATTATCATAAATCCATGAAAGGCATGAGAAATATAACTGTAAAACCAAGTTCCAGGCTTTTTGCTAGTTCCTATAGAAATACAGTATGGTCTAAATTGAGAAATTGCTCTGCAAATCTAGGCAGAATCTAGGCTTATAAAACAATGAAAACTCTAATTTCTCCTTTGGTAACACAGCATAAGTTTGTGCTCAATGAGTGCTTTTGAAAAGAATGAAGAATAGAAATGGGGATGAGAAAAAGTTTTAATGTCTTGGCATAGGGACCAGACATCTATATAAGAAAAATAACTGATCATTTTAGTAAGCTATTAATTTCAATTGCATCATCCCCACTCACCTGGCTATGGGCAAAAGAAAGATGCCAGAAATCAATATTTCTGCCCTAATATGATCTTTTAAGAAATGTTTTCTTCTCATGCTCTGTGTTTAGTGCCTCTTACAACTGCTCCAGCTCTAACAAGGACCTAGCAGCAGCATTTGGTGACCACCTGACGGCTGGTGATCTGAGTCCCCAAGCCATTTATCATGGGAATTTTACTTTTGAAGACTCATTGTCTAAAAAGAAAAATACTGAAATTTTCATTAATAATGTAAATAGAGGGGCTGGATTCAGTGGTAGGGCACTTGCCTAGCATGTGTGAAGACTGGGATCCATCCTCAGCCCACATGAAAATAAATAAATAAAATAAAGCTATTGTTTCCATCAAGAACCAATTTTTTTTTTTAAAAAAGGATGTCAATACAAGGCAAAGAAATTATTTGTAACAAAATATGATAGAAAAACATCTTCAAAGAAAATTAACAATTTACATTTGATTTTAAATAAATTAACTCTGGTTTAGACCAATGTAAGTGAAAAAAGAATATATATGAATGAATTCATTAAACAGACATCATTTAAAATTATGTTGCATACATATTTATGAAATTTTTTGGCATGTGGATATATCCAGTTGTTTCAGCACTGTTAGTTGGAGACACAGTCTTTTCTTCCCTGAACACTCATGGCACTCTCTTTAAGAATCAACATACTCTTTTAGATTAATTTCTGGAATCCCATTCTATTCTACTGGCCTCTATGTCTATTTGTTCCCACTGTTACATTGTGTATACCATTTTAGCTACATAATAAATTTTGCAATTAAGAAGTGTGGCTTCTCCAACTTTGTTAGTTGTTTTGTTTTATTCAAAGTAAACTTTCTTGATGATGAAATACTTTCAAGGATATAAGAAAAAGTGAAAATAAAAACTCTCCTCCTATCAGTCATTGACAACCACTGTTAAATATTTTTTTATTTTATACATCTTTATTTACTTTTTATTACTAGACTGTTTTTAGATATTTTAGATTTCAGGTAAACCATAGTACAATAATGCTGGGTGATTTCAACACTCTTCCCTCAACAATACATAAGTTATCTAGACATAAACTCAGTAAAGACCCTTCAGAAATAAAAATTATTATAAATCAAATGGACCTAACAGATATCTATAGAATATTTTCAACAATAGCTGAATTCACTTACTTCTTGGCTTCTGAAATTTGGCCATATTTTAGTCCCCAAACCGCCTCTATTTTTTTTATTGGTTTTATTTTTTAAATATATGACAGTGGAATGCATCACATATCAAACAATTTTTCATACCTCTGTTTGTATATAAACTATGTTCACACCAATTCATGTCTTTATGTACTTTGGATAATGATGTCTATTACATTCCACCATCCTTGCTAATCCCCTGCCCCCTCCCTTTACTTATCTCTTGCATCTTATCTGATTATAATACAATAAAATTATAAATCAGCACAAAAAAAGTAAAGAAAATATATACACACATGGAGATTGAACAATTCATTTTTGAATGATGAATAAATGTGAGAAGAAATCGGGAGAAATTTTAAAATTTTTATAACTGAACAAGGATTGTGATACAATGTAGTAGAAACTCTGGAAAATATGGAGGGAGTTCTTATCTTTGTTTTTGAAAGTACAAATAATAGGATTCAAAGCAGAAATGATAGCAAAATAAACAATAGACATTGCTTTTCAGAGTTTTAGGCTCAGATTTTTATTTCATTTTACCTTATTTCAGCTTGTGTGTAAGTTTTGTTGTTTGCATACTACCATGTGCAGCTCATGAAACATTTTAATCATGGTCTATGCATGGCCATCAACATTCAATTAACTTATAGTTAAAACTGTAAAAATATTTGGGTAGAAAGTTTGGGGGAAGGATGGTGGGTTGAAGGGGAATTGGAGGGAATATACAATTCTTGTGAATCTTCAAAATGCTTATTGTGTAACAACCTAGTAATACAGTAAAGGAATTCCTTTTATTATATAAGTGATTTGGAATACATAAATTAATATTTTTAAATATTTGTTATGATATAATTTATACTTAATAAAATTTAAACTATGAAACCTACAGATTTGCTGTTACCCACATACATTTTGGAGACCATCACACTGTCAAGAATACAGCAGTAGCTGTATCCTGAACTCTTCTTTGTTAGGAGCAAAAACTGTCTATATCTCTGATTCAAGCAAACAAGGATCTGATCTTTGTTCCCACAGATGTACTTTTTTTTATTTTTTAAATTGTTTTTATGGTTTTTACTTAGATGCACAACCTGATGTGGTTATGTCAATATACATTTTGAAATGATTTCTATGGTCAAATAAATTCACAATCACTTCACATAGAAATTGTGTGTGTGTGTGTGTGTGTGTGTGTGTGTGTGTATTTGTTGAGAACACCTAAAATCTCCTTTTAGAACTGAGGTCTTCATGTAATCCATTGCTTCTCTACATTTATTCATCCCAAACAACACCTTTTTAAACTTTGACTTACACCCTATTTCCTATAACATGCCGGTCCTGGTAGCCAGTGTTGTCACTTTCCTATGAAGTACTAAAGTAGAAAAGGTAAATATTCATATTTCCACTGTAAATTTTTATCATCAAATATTTCAAAGTAGAAAATAAATATTAATTTTTTTAAATAAATAAATATTTTAAAGCAGGGGTTATTATGAATTCTCAAAGAGGGAGTTCAAGTTTTTCCTGAAGTTTCTGCATTTAAGTGAGATTGTATATTATTTCTCTTTTTTTTGCCTTATTTCATTTTAGCAAAATGTTCATCTGTATTATCCCAAATGGCATTATGTACCCTTCTCCGCTTTGGTTACTGACTTTTGAACCCAGGGGTACTATACCACTGTGCTATATTCCTCAGCCATCCACACATTCTAACCTTTTTCAAATTTTGAGAAAAAGCATAACTAAATTTCCCAGTCTATCCTCAAATATGCAAACTTCTGGGCTCAGTCCCATTTACAGTGATGAAAAATAAAATTGTGTGGACATTCATGTGCTATTTTGCAGTTTTCCTTTACTATGGTAGATAGTCAAGAGTGGACTTGCTGAATCAGAATGTTTATTGTATATTTAGTGATACTAGTGTTTATAAGAATTAGACTCAAAAAGTTGAAATGAATGACCAATGTATGTATGAAATGATGTCTGTAGGGGAATTATTATAGCATTGATGTGTGTTCTTTGGAAGTTTTCTCTAAATTGGTCTCGGTTCACATGAAATTAGAAGTTTTATTTCACAAATAGACCCAGGAGATGGCAAAGTTTACAGCATGTAACTAGAATTAGATAATTTCAGATGCTGAAGGACAAAATTTTCACTAATTTAAACAAAGAAATTTATTGAACTTGTACATGGAGCAAAGCCTACTCCCAACTGGGTACATCAGGTGATAGACAGAGACTCTGAACACTATGAATTATCCCATAAACCAGGAATTTCTCACCTTCACCAGTTTCTGGAGAGCTGCCACTCATATTTTGTGTTGATTTACAGTTGGCTGAGTGTTAATAATGCTACAAAGTTTAATTCACATTAATAACCAGGGAAACAATTTTATGCAATTTCTTTACTAAAAAGAGTAAGTAAATCTTCAGGTTCCCATTGTTAATTTTTGTCCTCAAATATTGCAAAGCAGAACTGTCCCTAAGGATAGAATATAAATATTTGGGAAATGAATAGATCATCTATTACAGAGTTTTAGATATATGTCAGTTTTAGATGTAGCTCACATACCAGAAATTCCACACATATTTTCTGACCTAATTTTCCCAATAACCCCATAGAATGGACCTTACTTTGGGGAGATTGCATCTCTGGGAGTGAAACTTGTTGGAAGTCACAGAGCAGGAAGGCAGCATGACTGGTATACACATCTAAGGGGCTCTGACTCCAATTGCTAAGGTACCACCATGACTCTGTACTCCCCATGACTTTTCTCCTTTCCATGGCCAATAACTTATTTTCATATCAATCTAGAGACTTCCCTCCTTATATTTTATATCAAGATCTTCTTGATATAAACTATTTGCAAACAATATCAACCATTTACTCTTTAGAGTAAATGGCTTAAGTTATCATTATATATCTCTTTACTTGGCCTCCTCTTAATTCAGGAGAAATCTGGATCATGATATCAGTATAGGCTGTTGAGAATCTTGATACCCACTGAGCTCTGGGACTGTATAAAAGAAAGTTGGGGGATTTGGTTCTGTAAAGTGCTTTGCTATAAAAGTCCAGGAGGCCTAAAAATTATTTGACAGGAAACTTTGAATTGTTCTTGAAACGTTATAGAACTTCCAGATCCTCCAAATGGATATATCAAGAAACATGACATAAAAATCTGACATTTGCTTTAAATGTGAGGAATATAGGGAAATTAATAGTTCATCTATGACAGAGTTTTAGATGTATGTCAGTAATATCATTATTTGTGATCATACACTTTTCCATGGATAATACTGATTCTAAATTCTCACTATGGCCAGAGATATAGTTGTCACTCAGGGAAATAAGCGACATGATTTTGTTTTGAATAAAGAATGTATTGTCCGTGTGGAACATATTTACTGCAGAGAGTAAACTTTAGAGGTCTGTGTCGTAGGTAAGCTGGACATATGGGCAGCTGCTTGGGACTTCTCAGCTTCTGTTTCCTAAATGGAGAGCATCATCTGATAGTGTGACTTTTCTCAAATGCAAAAGCAAGGCACAAAGGGAATCAACTACAATGAATCTACACATGAAAATACAGTGTGATTTTAGAAAGTCTTTGAGTTCACTTGATTTTTTTTCTTTCTTTTCTTTTTCTTTTGTGGTGGTGGTGGTAAAAAATCTTGCTTACTTTGGTCCATAGCTATTGTTTCTTAAGCATAACTAAGATAATGATTCCAGTCATGTCAAAGTCAGATGACTTGTGTTGATGTGAGATGAAGGTCAGACATCACCATGCTAGCTGAAACCATAGGTGGCCACGGACTTGCTGAACCATGTTCATGGCGGAAGAGACACCTTGAACTGCTGGTTTATGTGTGACTTATACAAAGCAGAGAATCACAGAAGTTCTTCAAAGGATAGAAGTCTTCAGATTAACTCATTTGTTATGTAAAGAGAACAGTCAGGTTTAACTTACATTTTGTAAGAAAAAAGCAATACTAAGAGCAAGTGGTTTAATTTTATTAGTAATGTTTTTACACTTTAAACAAAAAAAAGTCTGTCTGACAGCATGTCCTGGCTTTTGAAAATGAAATGAACATTTTGTGTGAGAAAGTTAGGACATGCCCAAGAAGTAATGCATCCTAAAAAGTAAAGAAATACTCCAAATATCTTGTTCTTCATTTGGAAAAATATTAAACTACAGGGCCTATGTAGTATCCTAAAGTGTCAATTGAGGATCGTATCCCAGTATGCTTTTCAACATGTGCATGCCTCCCTTCTCAATACCATTTCCCAATGATGTGTCCAAAATTTAGTCTCCAAATAAACTACACTCATTTAAAATTTGTCTCAGGTTTTATTAGGAGGGAATTGATCTAAGTAACTGAATAGATCTACTAGTCCCACATATATAACCATTCATTGTAAGGTGTCCTGATATTCAACAGTTTAAGTTAGAAGTTATTTGAAAATTCAATGGATGAAAAGCAGAGGGAATATCATTATATCTGGTCTTATGATCAAGTGATGAACAATTGATCACAAGTTAAATCATATAACATTGTTTATACACATTATTTTTGCCTCTTAAAGAAACTCATGACACATTGGATTTATTTCTGATGTCAGCAGAAAACAGGGAGTAATTCTGTAGAAGAGAAGTAGGCATAGTCCTAGTATAGATAGGAGAAGATCGGCAAGGTACAGACCTCTGTCAAGTAAGCACATTACATACCAGATACCTATGGGGAGGGGTCCATCATGTAGGTGAAAGTAGTTCCTGAGCTCTCAACAACAGACTTGGTCAACATAATCTGTCATAATGATGCCGCTTTTTCAGTCTTTTTATTGCTGTTTTTACATCTTTGTTTCTTAATGTATATATGATAAGATTCAAGGCAGGGGTGATAGCAAAATCAACTATAAACATGTATTTATCAACTGATGATTCTGGGAAAGGCCACATATAGATAAATATACACGGAGTGAAATAGAAAACCACCACAGTGATGTGAGCTGACAATGTGCCAAGAGCCTTGGTCAAGTCCCCAGAGGAACGTTTCCAGACAGTGACCAAAATGAAGACATAGGAGAGGAGGAGCAGCAAGAAGGTGATCAGGCTCATGAATCCACTGTTGGCAGTTCCAAGAAACTCAAACATGGCTGAATCTGAGCATGCAAGCTGTATGACCCTGGGGAAGTCACAGTAAAAGCTGTCTATGGTATTAGGACCACAAAAAGGCAAGTTTACAATCAGAGAAAACTGGGACATAGAATGGATCGTTCCAGTTACCCAGCTAATGACTACAAATAAAATGCATTTCTTCGGGTTCATAATATTCAAGTAGTGGAGAGGCTTACAGATGGCTGCATACCTGTCAAATGCCATGGCTATGAGCAGCACCATTTCTGTTCCTCCCATGATGTGGATGAAGCATACCTGAGCCATACAGCTTTGGAAAGAAATTACTTTCTTCTCCTTTAACAGGTCTGTGACCATCTTGGGAACTGTTATGGAGGACAGTCCCACATCATTGAGGGACAGGTTGGCCAGTAGGAAATACATAGGAGAATGTAAGTGAGAATCAGTGATTACCAAAAAGACGATGAAGAGATTTCCCAGGATGATCCCTAAGTACAGCAATGAGAATGTCAGTCTGAGAAAAACTTTAATTTCCCATGAACCAGAGAGTCCCAGCAACACAAACTCAGAGACCACAGAATCATTCAGTCCATCCATTGACTTGGGCAGGAAAGTTGTTTCCAAACACCTGTGGATAAAAAGTGAAGAAGAGTCAGATCCAGTGGTATAAAATGTACTCCTCATTATTCCTGCTAATCTATGCTATGGGTTACAGATATGAGAGTTAGAAATCATTGAACAGTGGGGAAAAGTGCATGGAGTAAGTACATGGCAAAAGTCAAGGGCATCTGAGTGGCAAAACACTCCCACGTGCTAGGCATGTGAGTGTCAAACCACTTACCCATTAGGCACAGCCCTGGGTATGAGGCTACATGTTGCTGTCCCTACATGTTGCTCCACAACCTGTTCCTTGATTGGTCGCTGTAAGAACAGTTGGCCAGAAATTGTATTGGTGGCTCCCTGAAACATGCTTAGTTATTGTCTGAGTATGCATACATGGTAAATGTGCAATAAAATCAGACCTGCTTCCTGCTTGGTCTCCGGAGGTCTTAATTAGCAACTCCACAGTCACACTGTCCTCTACCCTGTTCCGTGGACCTCTTCGCTGGATGAGAGAGAACCCACACATTGAATCTGATAGAAAACAAAATGAAATAGAAAATTATAGGAATATGCCATATAACAAGTGAAAGAGCATCATGTATATAAGATGAACACATATGGGTTGCTCTCCTTTTTGTTTCATGAGCAAGCTTTTTGTTTTGATTCCTTTCCCTCTGAAGGATTTCTGTGGGTTTTCTGCCACTACTTTATATAAGTGTTCTCTCATGATCTCAAGTGCCAATAATTTCAGCTATTTTCACATTAATGCTTTTGTGCTAATTCAAAAAATTATATTTAGCTGAATTTCTTACTCTAATATTCAATATTTTTAAACCAAAATTGTTTAATACATTTCACTTTTGTGTATGTTTTGTTTTTATTTTAACCAGTGTTAATTTTAATGGACAGAATTTATTAAATGGTCTTCCATGCAAAACACTATACTTGGCCCATTATCAGATTTAAACTTCACAAAATTTCCTCTACTTTGTTAGACCTGTTTAATAAGTTAAAAAACTGAGTTTCAGAGAGATGAAGTGTCAGAAGCAGTACTTGAATCAAGAACTCTGCAGATGGTGATCATGCTCCTAACCATGGTAATCTGTTTTCAAGGCCAGCACCTTCAAGTATATATTAACATCTATTAATTAAATTTCATTTCACTTTACTTTCCTTAAACTATTAATGTAGTTTCTTTGACAAAATCCATCCTATAATTTTGAATTCCTTTCTAATGTGTCCTTTTCACTCCAATGTTTACATTCAAGTTAATCTTCACTTTTCCTTCATTTAATTGAAATATTCTGGATCTACAGATTTCTATTTTAAAGAAAGAAATTCAAATACTTAATATCCTATGCAACATGATTTTCCATCTTATTTTGCTTGATATCCCTGAAGGATTTGAAACATCCTGTCATGGCCTATTTGCTATAATTCCCCTAGCTTTGGCTTCTTGACTTCTAAAAGGTCATTCCCCTCCTACTTCTTGCTGATAGAAATTCCTTTTTTTTTTTCAGGTACAAGGCCCAAATCTCTCAATTTTAGACAAAATATTTCTACTACAGATCAAGAACACAATGTATTGTTTTTCTAAATCTATTGTGCTAATTCCATTCTTCTCAAACTTGGGTTTGTCTAATATGGGGCCTATGACCCAGGACTGTTAGATGAAATAAAAAACAATATGTCCTCTGGAAGGCTTTCCTGAAATGAAAGAATATGTATTCGTGTAGAGAAGGGATGTTTTCCTGTATTTCTTGTTAATGTTGGGTGAAAGAACTACTAAATTCTAAAACACATAAATTAAATTAATAGTAAAGAGTTACAAAGACCCCTGGGACCAAAATTGTCATATAGTATCACTTGTCCAAAGCCCAAAACAGTGTCTCCAGATCCTGTAATGTTAAAAAAAAAATCTAATTTGTTTGTTCCACTATGAATCTAGTTTTTGGATAATTGCAGGTAAATGTAACACTAATATTTCTATGATGGTTCTCTCCTAATTGTTCTTTACATTTCCACTTTTCTATAACATGTCTATATGAGACACTGATTATTTGTCCCCTGCTATCCTTTTTTTAGCTTTTTATTTTTTTAATTCGTTCTAATTAGTTATGAATAATTAATTGTATATAAATGGAGTATAACTTCTTACTCTTCTGGTTGTTCATGATGTAGAGTTACACGGTCATGAAATGTTACATGCCCATGGGGTAATAATGTCCAATTTATTTTACTATTTTTTCCTACCCTCCACTACCTTCCCTCCCTTCAGTCCCCTCTGCCTAAATCAAAGTACTCTATTTTCTCTAGCCCTTAACTCCTTCATTTTAATTCAGGATCTGTATATCAGAGAGCCTTTGCTTCTTTGGGATGGACTTATTTCCTTTAGAGTGATAATCTCCACCTCCATCCATTTACATGCAAAGTCATCATTTCATATTTTGTTAAGGCTAAATAATATGCCTTGTAAATATATACTACATTTTCCTTATCCATTAATCTATTGAAGGGCACATAATTTGGTTCATATTTTAACTCTTGTGAATTGAGCTGCTATAAACATTAACGTGGCTGTGCTGCTGTATTATGCTGATTTTAAGTCCTTTGGGTACAAATTGAGGAATGGCATAGCTGGGTTGAATGGAAGTTCCATTCCAAGTTTTTTTTTAGGTATCTCCATACTGCTATCCATAGTAGTTGCACAAATTTGCAACCCCACCAGCTATGTCTGAGTGTTGTTCTTCCCCACATTCTCACCAACATATACTGTTGCTTATATTCTTGATGACTGCCATTCTTATGGAGTGACATGAAATCTTACTTTTAAATTCCCTGTTCATCTTTAATATTTGACATGAATCAGAATTTTTGACGCAACTGTCTCTTTCAAAATTCAATGCTGGGTTACTCTTTTAAATTAGTACCTACATATTGACTTCTAAGTCTCACTTTATTCTTGAACTTCAGAATCATCAGTCCAATACTGTTTGTGGTAAAAATAAATGGGAGATCCACCTCCACCTTCAAGTTAACTGGCTAAAACTGAACTCCTGGTCTTATCTACCCCATATCCAGCTCCAGTCTTCACGTCAACTCTAATCAAATCTAATTTACTCCAATGCCTTAATAAATGTCATTAGCATTCTTCCAGAAATCCAACACAGGCATATGTGTGGAAATGTTGTCCTTCCTTCACTTTTCACCTCTGGTTGCACACTTTTTATCTTCAAAGAGTTCTTAAATAAACTTCAGTATCTCAATATCCATTGTTATTTTTCTACTTTAATTGTTCATATTTTCTCATCATAAAAACTAAAAGATAATTTATTTCATGATATCTTTGCTTTCCTTTTCCCCCAAGTACACACTATTGTGTGCTATTCTTCCAGAGAAATACATCTAAAGATCAAATACACTCCTGTGACTTTGTAATTTATATCCTTTGTTGATTCCATCAAGGGAAGAATCATTTAATGGGTCTATCAAGGAGAAATTCTACATATTACCACACAAAAGTGTTGAGTGAAGAAAGCATCCTTGGATTCAGAGGGTATTTCCTTAATGATGTTAGGAGATGAATGTACAATGGACTTACAGAGTCAACTTAAAATTGATTTCTACTTCAAAACTTACAAAAATAGGAACTGTAAAAATAGTTCATTCAACAAATTTCCAATGGATTTTAAACTATCAGCTTCTGATTAAAGATAAAACATCAAAATTAAATCAAGGAAGGAAGCCTGCTAGCACTATGGTTCAATAATATATTTCAAATTATAACAGAAGTTTAAATAAAGTAATACCATTTTTTGTAAGAAGGTAGTAGAATTGTAATTATTGCTTGTCAAACCACATAACTCCCTGCTTCAAAATCTTAAGAAAATCATATAAGAAATATTAAATTTAATAACATTATTTAAACATAAAAACTCAGTAAAACCTGCTAAAATATGATGAAAAGTGTTTTTCATAAAGGAAATATGGAAAAATATGCATTATTTTGAAATATTTTTTTCTGATACATTTGAAACGTTAAATAAGTTTGGAATTCAAACCATGTTAATAAAAATAAGAAGACTCTAAGTTATATAACTACCAGTCCTCATTGAAATAATGCAGTGGATTTATAATGGAACAATGTAATATGAACCAAATTCTACTTCACAACAAGGGAAGTTATGAAAAGGAGAGTTGGAGGAGGAGGAACTGAATACTTTCTATATGGTAAATCAGAATATATCATAAACTACAATAATTAAATCATGATAAAATTATTCTGAGTGGAACAGAATATATTTTTTAAAAATCTAGAATTAGTTGCACATTAGGCAATTTAGTACATGGAAAAGAAGGCATTATGATCACAAAGCAAAATAAGGTATAATTAAAAGCTATAGTATTCCATATTTAGTCATTCATGTCAATATTAGACACACAGAAATATACAGGCATTACCCCACGTCTTATGGTAAAATAAGATCAGGATGTGTAGAAGGCTTTAAGGTAAAACATAGATATGAAATTTTTATAAAATGTGTGTAGATTTTTCTTTAATACTTGAGGTTAAGAAGCCTTTGTAAGTTAACTCCAAATTCAGAAGCTGGATTCCAGTTTTAAATTGTTTCTTGAACAAACAAGCACACCTGTGGCTGCTGAGGACTGGGGGGCAGAGCTGCTCAGTCCACCTGAGGGGAAGGTGAAGCGTGGGCTCACTGCAGAGGGGGATGTGGTAATAGCCATCACCCTTAGCTGTGTCTTTTATCATAGAATGAACTTTAAGGAAATAAACAGACAAACAGAAAAATGTATGGACAGTCTTGAAAGTTGCATTGTTTAATCATGAGTACTCTTCTAATACTGGGTGGAAGCTAGTCACTTAAAAAGAGATCAACTAGGTAAGTAAATGGATGGATTCTCTTTATAAACAGGCTTTACAAATTACTTTCAAGACCTTAATGAGCATGGAAAGAATACCAGTAAATCAAGGAAATATTATGATTTCAATGGGGGTGAAGTGGATAGCGATTTCTATGAGTAAATATTCAAGAGTTATTAATTTTTCTAAGGGTTGTAGGATTTAAAAAACTTTACGCCTGTTTCTTTGTCCATGACTTCATTTGCTCCTTTTTAAAAGACATATTCATTTATTCAAAATGAGATATATTACAATTAATGAAGGGAAAAGGGAAAGTTATATAGAGCAACTTCCACATTAAAAGTCATGGAATATTTTGGCACACAAAAAGTTCTAACTGAGTGTTCTCTATCATGAGGAGTTTGATAACCTTTAGGAATATCTATGTGAAATATTTATATTAACATAATATATTGATTTGTATTAAATATAAATATTAATGTTTAACCTAGAAGTTTTCAGAGTGGGAACAATGATTGAATCGTTGTGGCAAAAATAAAAAGGGCATGTCTTTTCATGTTGTATCAGTAAGAAGGTGCTGTCCAAGACACATGTATTGCTTTTGATTTTTATGATATTGTCTTCAGAGAGAGAAGGAATGGAAGAGTCAAAGTAGTCCACCTACAATTTAAGCTATTGATATAGCTTATGCTTAAAGTACTTCACATACCATTTAAAATATTATGGCTTTGAAGAATATTTTGAATCTATCTTATTACATAATTCAACCTAAAGACCAGATGATACAAAATAACTTGAGTAAAAACCACTCATGAAGTGAGCTAATAAAGAAAACCAGGGACATCCAGAAAAAATGAATGATGGTGAACAGAAAGCGAATGTGGGGAATAATAATGCAAACTGATGCTGTGGGATTAAAGGATGAGCATCCCACCTACCTGTGCCAACAGAGAGTTCTCCTAGCAACTTCAAGGTATGATGAACAGAGAGGTTTGTTCCTTTTTAAAGTTATCATTACTTCACAAGACACACAGCTATTAATAGCTCTGATTTTTAGGAATGAAGCCAATTATCAGGACTGGAATAATAACAAGTATCTGCCTTGGTGCTGGCTTTCTGGAGAAAATAGTTCTTCCCTGTACATTATTTCCCCCAGGGGTCAAATGTCATTAGCTGCAGAATAGAGGAAAATGGAAACTGACCAATTCCCAGCTATAAGTAGTAATTAAATGGCTCTGAAAACACCTTTTTTAAAAAATTTGGCCATTAAATGTTTATTGAATTTTAAAAAATTATCAAAATCCCTAATTATATCTGTTTGGCATTAACATCAGGCTAATGCTACTATGTTCCCTTACCTGTTCATTCCTCTTATGGTTTTGAGAAATAACAAAGTAGGATTTGAGGATAATGGAAGTGTTTACAATAAAAAGAATATTAAAAATTTTCATGTGTAGTTTAATAACTAAAATTATTCTATGTCGAAGACTTTTTAAGAAAAAGTGTTGGGGATGAAAAGCAATGTATATTCCTGGGGTAATTGTACTTAAAGAGGTTATATCACAGTCTTCCAAAAACACTTATTAAAGCATTACAATGGGCTTCCTTGCAGGCTTTCTGTGACTTGTTTTTGTACAGGTGTTGCTTGGGATCCCTTCAGTTTACTGTAATGAACTATAATATTCTATTCATGTTTAAATAAAGAAATATATTTATATAAGGTGATATAAAATATATTTAATAAGGTGATATTTAGTCTATGTTTTTCTGGAGGCATTAGGTTCCAGAGTTTCAGTCATTTTGGGCCAAGAGAATAGAACTTTTATGATAAACTTACTTGTCATTTCCCAGCATATGAGCTAGAAAAAATAGTTGATTACAAAACAACAAGAGTATGAAGAGTCTGAGAATTAATTGAACATGTAGTGCAGAACAAGAAGTCTGAATTTCTCCTGCTTAGGACAGATGCCAAGGAATTATGTCTGACCCACAGACTAACAAGCCTAGTTAATCTACATATGTGTGCAACCTGGTTTTCATTTCTATAAATGGCACCTGCTTTTGTGAGACCTGAAGAGAAAAAAATCTAGCTACTTCTCCACAGTTTGATCAAATGGCACAAACACCATTTTCCAATGTGCCATAATTTTCCCACTTCTTATGCAAATGTGGCCACCTGGGATCCAAGCAAGGTCCCTGAGCAGGGTCTCTGATAAGAACCTGATCAAAGTCAGAAGAGGTTGCCTCAGTCTGGCTGCAGCAAAATAACCGGGGGGTGACGAACAACTTGTGTAGATTGATACAGCAGGAGTGGAAGCCCTTTATTGTAGGACAACAGAGGTATTTATACATTTTGCACAGCTTATCTAATTAGCATAAAATAGATAGAGCAGTCAACCAATAAGGAATCTCCACACTTAATGGCTCACTTTTGTTACTTCACAAACCACTCCCTCTGGCATTTTGCCAGGCATCATGCAGACTTGTTTACAGACTCTAACATTTCTCTGGCAAAATACCAGGTGCCAATCTGACTTGTTTATAGACCTTAACAAGAGGTAATCTGTTTTATTTTACCAATAGTTAAGAAATATGAATACTTATATTCCAATATTAATGTTAAATAAAATTCATTAATTATTTTTAAATGACAAAGGACATTTTATTATATTTCCACAGCCTTCGATACAAGCTTAGTGAATATCATCTTCTTCATAGAAATATTGTCATATCAGTTCTCCCCATTACATCCCATCGTTCTCTGTGCACTTGGTGGTGCAGTTACCACTTCTCCAGGACTTAATTGATGCATAGCATCATTCTTCTGAGTCTTCATCATAATGGGGTAGGAAAGGTGGTTTTGTGTCTGAAGGTTGAGTACTCAACTTTTTAATACAACTCTTCATAAATTTAAACATCCGGTACTCCTGTTACTATTTTGTCACAAACATGTATCAGTATCACTTCAGGTACACTGTGAAGCAGCAGTCTTGACAGAATTAGATTTCCTTTAGAAATACCTGTAAAGATGTATTCAAACTAAAACGTTTTTTTTTTTTCTCAGCAAGAGAAACAATAAGAGAGGTAAATAGAGAGTCTACATCCTGGGAACAAATTTTTACTCCTCATACTTCAGATACAGCCCTAATATCCAGATTATAGAAAGAACTCAAAAATATTAAACAATAAGAAAACAAATAACCCAGTCAACAAATGGGCCAAGGACCTGAACAGATACTTCTCAGAGGAGGACATACAATCAATCAATAAGTACATGAAAAAATGCTCACCACCTCTAGCAGTCAGAGAAATGCAAATCAAAACCACCCTAAGATACCATCTCACTCCAGTAAGATTGGCAGCCATTATGAAGTCAAACAACAATAAGTGTTGGCGAGGATGTGGGGAAAAGGGTACACTTGCACATTGCTGGTGGGACTGCAAATTGGAGCAGCCAATTTGGATAGCGGTATGGAGATTCCTTGGAAAGCTGGGAATGGAACCACCATTTGACCCAGCTATTCCTCTTCTCGAACTATACCCAAAAGACCTTAAAAGAGCATGCTACAGGGACACAGCTACATCAATGTTCATAGCAGCACAATTCACAATAGCTAGACTTTGGAACCAACCCAAATGCCCTTCAATAAATGAATGGATAAAAAATGTGGCATTTATACACAATGGAATATTACTCAGCACTAAAAAATAACAAAATCATGGCATTTGCAGGGAAATGGATGGCATTAGAGCAGATTATGCTGAGTGAAGCTAGCCAATCCCTAAGGAGCAAATGATGAATGTCTTCTTTGATATAAGGGTGGGCGACTCAAAACAGAGCAGGGAAGAAGAGCATGAGAAGAAGATTACCATTAACTAGGGACAAGAGGTGGGAGGTAATGGGAGAGAGAAGGGGAATTGCATGGAAGATGGAAGGAGACCCTCATCGTTATACAAAATTACATATAAGATGGTATGAGGGGGAAAAAATAGAGAGAGAGAAATGTGTCACAGTAGATTGGATAGAGAGAGGTGATGGGAGGGGAGGGGAGGGGGAAAAGGAAGGGTAACAGAATACAATAGATACTAATATGGCTGTATATATAAATCAATGTGATACTGCAATCTGTACATGTGGAAAAATAAGAATTCATACCGCATTTGAATCAAATGTATGATGTCAAGATCATTGTAATACTTTGAGCAACTAATAAAAATTTTTTTTTTTAAAAAAAGAGAAATACTACAGGCAAAAAGCACATGAATGGGAACAGGAGCAGGCAGAGGAGGCCTCCATGACAAAATGCCAGCATCTCTCTAGTGACATTGCCTTTCATCAAAGAGACAAAGTGTAAGTGATGGCAAGAAAGTGCAGAAGAGGGAAATTTTGGTACAATGTTGGTGGAAATGCACATTAGTACAGCCATTGTGGGAAATGATATGGAGGTTCCTCAGAAAATTAAAAATAGAACCACCATATGATACAACAATTCCACTATTGGGTATTGATCAAAAAAATGAAATCAACATGTAGAAAAAATGTCTATACTCCCATGTTTATTGTAGCACTATTTAAAATAGCAAAGATGTGGAAACCACCAAAGTGTCCACCAGCTGATGAATGGATAAAAAAGAGTGGTACACATTCACAATGGAATATTACTCAGCCATTAAAAAATAGAAATCCTGTCATTTGAAATAACATGGATGAGCTAAGTCCTCATTATGCTAAATTAATTAAGCCAGGCACATAAGACAAGGACAACTCCCCTGTAGAATCTAAAAACGTTGAACCATGGAAGTTGTAACCAGCATGGTGGCTCCTAGAGGCTGGAAGAGTAGATGAAGGAAGACTGGGAAGACATTGATCAGTGGGTACCAAGTTGTACAGTAGGGTGACTAGAAAATGATAATAATGTATTCCATATTTTTTTTATTTTATTTGTTCTTTTTAGATATACATGACAGTTACTGTATATTTTAAAATGGAGAAAAGATCTTGAGTTCTCATCACACAAAAATGTTTGAGGAGATGATTGGGTTGTGTATACCCTGTTTTCAGTATTACACATATGAAAACATCATGTTTCCCCATTATTGTGTGCATTTTTGTATTACACATTTAATTTTTAAATAAATATATAAACAAAAATTAACACTGAAAAAATATATGAAGTACTTCTTTACAAGAACAGGGGAAAGGAAGGCAAATTGCATGGAATAGCCTCAGACTGCAGCGCAGCTTTGGGGAGGTCTTAACCAGGTTGATGGGAGCTCCAGGGCAAAGACTGGAACTTAGAGGAATTCTGCATTGGGTGGAAATGCCCGGGCTCTGGCACACCCACTGTTGTCAGTCACTGGATTGGAGACAGAACAGTGATGTCCATAGGAGTGCTGTTGGAAAAACTTCAATGGCAACAACTGGATGCTGTCTGCAGCTGCATTCCTTGAAGCAAGGGATATCTTGATGTGGGGGTCAAAGCATATTAATTTCCTGAGGGGAAGCACAGTGCTAGCTCTTCCCTTCCTGCTGTATTATGGGTTAATGCCAGTTGATGACTTTACTGAGTTTTTCTTGGAGCTCCTATCCTTGGTTTTGTTTACACAGAGCCCCAACTCTACTTGCTAATATCCCTTTGCCTCTAAAATACCATTTGGTCTATTTTCCATCTGTTTTCACTCTGATTCCTGCACATCATTATGGTTGTCATCTTTGGGAAAATGTACATAATATTATTTGTAAGAGATTTCTAATATTTATAGTGAGTGAGGTTTTAATAAATATTTCATTGTTATTTTATTGATTTTTTAAATAAATGTCAGCAGAATGCACTACAATTCTTATTACACATATATAGCACAATTTTTCATATCACTGGTTGTATCTAAAGTATGTTCACACCAATTCATGTCTTTATACATACATTTGGATAATGATGTTCATCATATTGCACCATCTTTGCTAACACTCTGCCCCCTCCTTTCTCTCCCACCATTCCACCCTATATAGAATCTATTCCTCCCATGCTCCCCCTCTCTACCCCACTATGAATCAGTCACCTTATATCAGAGAAAACATCTGGCATTTATTTTGGGAGGAATTGATTAACTTAGCATTATCTTCTCCAACTCCATCCATTTACCTGAAAATGCCATGATTTTATTCTCTTTTATTACAGAGTAATATCCCATTGTGTATATATAACACATATTTTTTCCATTCATCTACTGAAGGGCATCTGGATTGGTTATATACTTTTAGGTATTGTGAATTGTGAATTGTGCTGCTATAATTGATGTGCCTGTGTCCCTGTAGTATGTTGTTTTTAATTCCTTTAGGTATACAACAAGGAGAGAGATAGTTGGGTCAAATGGTGATTCCATTAACAGTATTCCAAGGAGTCTGCATATTGCTTTCTTTTTTATTTGTTTTCACCAGTTACACATGTCAGTACAATGATCTTGACATATACAATTGAATCCGATGGGATATAATTTCTCATTTTTCTGAGTGTACAGGTTGCAGAATTACATTGGTCATACAGTCACGTATATACCCACAGCAAGAATAATGTCTATTTTATTCTGCTGCCCTCCTTTACCCCTTCCCCTTCCCTCCTCTCCCATCACTTCTCTCTACCCAATCTAATGTGACACAATTCTTGTTTTTCCCCTCACATCATCAAACCTGTATTCTGTATAATGAAGGGGGTCTCCTTCCCTCTTCCATGCAATTACCCTTCTCCCTCCCTTTCCCTCCCACTTCTCTTCCCTATCTAGAGGTAATTTTCTTCTCATGCTCTTCCTCCCTACCCCATTTTGAGTCACCTCCCTTATATCAGAGAAGACATTCAGCATTTGTTTTGGGGGGATAGGCTAACTTCACTTAGCATAATCTGCTCTAATGCCATCTATTTCCCTGCAAATGCCATGATCTTGTTATTTTTTAGTGCTGAGTAATATTCCATTGTGTATAAATTCCACATTTTTTAATCCATTCATCCATTGAAGGACATCTAGGTTGGCTCCACAGTCTAGCTATTGTGAATTGTGCTGCTATAAACATTGATGTGGCTGTGTCCCTGTAGTATGCTGTTTTTAGGTCTTTTGAGTATAGTTCGAGAAGAGAAATAGCTGGGTCAAATGGTGGTTCCATTCCCAGTTTTCCAAGGAATCTCCATAATGCTTTCCAAATTGGCTGCACCAATTTTCAGTCCCACCAGCAATGTATGAGTGTACCTTTTTCCCACATCCTCGCCAACACTTATTGTTGTTTGACTTCATAATGGCTGCCAATCTTACTGGAGTGACTTGTTGTTGTTTGACTTCATAAGGGGTGCCTTTCTTACTGAAGAGAGATGGTATCTTAGAGTAGTTTTAATATGCATTTCTCTGATTGCTAGGGATGGTGAGCATTTTTTCCATATTGGCTACACCAATTTGCAGTCCCATCAGCAATTTATGAGTGTACCCTTTTTCCCACATCCTAACCAACACTTATTGTTGTTTGTCTTCACAATAGCTGCCATTCTGACTGGAGTGTGATGAAATCTTAGAGTACTATAGATTTGCATTTCTCTAATTTCTAGAGATCATGAAGATTTTTTTTATATATTTTAATAGCACAAGAATTAAAACCAATAAACAATAAATGAGATGGATTCCAACTAAAAACATTCCTCTCAGCAAAAGAAATAATCTGTGAGGTGAATAGAGAGCCTATATCTTGGGAGCAAATTTTTGCCCCTCAGACATCAGATAGAGCACTAATCTCTAGGGAATATAAAAAACTCAAAAAGCTAAATACACACACAAAAACACATAACCCAATCAATAAATGGGCCAAGGACCTGAACAGACACTTCTCAGAAGAGGATATACAATCAATCCACAAATATATGAAAAAATATATTTATAGAGAAATGCACATTAATCAATTTTCAATGTAACCCTTTTCTTTTTAAAGAGCTTTGGAAGGCATAATTTACAAATAATAAACCAGAGATATTTGAAGTGAAATGTAAATAAAGAAAAAAAATAAAGAAAGGAAGGTAAAAAACTTTACCTATCCACAGCAAAATATAAACAGTTATCAAAAATGAATATTGTAAAAAATGTCCATTAAAAAATCTTCCCCCTAAACAGTTTTTCCAATTCTTGAATGAATCTGTCCCTTCTGCCAGAGAGACTTGTTTTGAAATGCCCAGTTCTAAAATATATCTTAGGCTTTATATTTTTTGTTTCAGAGTGAATCCAGAGCAACATTTTTTTTATATATTTCATATACAAATATACATTTCTTGCACATAAATATATTACTAAATGGACATGTAGATAAATAATTATTTGATCCAAAGTCTACTGCAAGAAGGGGAAAAACTGTTCATCAAGTCATTTGAGAGAGGGGGTTTAACTACCAAAAGTGACCCCATACTCTGAATGCACATTTATATTATTATATATTGTATATAACAATATAAACATGCATTCTAATTTCCACATGAGAGTGTATTTCTTCAAAAACACATATTCCTTGGCCTGAGTAATCCCACCCATTGTCATACATTGACTGGTTCTGGACTCTCAGTGGTAAGAAAGATATCATTTAGAGACTAGTTGAAATAATAGTTATGTGGTAGTCCTTCATGGAATATAATAAAATTGCAAGCTCATTTGTTTTTGAATGATTCAACTTTTTATAATTTCACCTATATTCATTGAAATATTTATAGGTATAAGTCAGAGAGCACTAAGTGCGTTTTTCAATTTTTGTTTCCTTTTTCTTCTCTCCCTGACTCCCTCTCCTCTTTTTCTTCCTTCCATGTCTCCTTTCCTAGTTCACCTTCTTATTTCCTTATTCTCTTCTCCCTTTGTTTCTTTAACTTCTTCCATCTCAATTTCAATGACTTTTTCACTTACTATTTTTAGGCAATAAAATGGAAAATTAAAAACTAACAATTTTCAGATATTATATGCCAGCTCTCTACTGGACACATTTTTAGAACGCTATTTTAATAATAACAACATTTGTTGCCATTTGGCAGATGTGAAAACTTGATTTTTCCTATCATACAGTTAGAATGAGGCAAATAAATAATACAAATTGAAGTCTGTCTAATGCCAAGCCTCCAATAAAAACTCCATGCTGGACATGGCTTCAGATAGGAATCTTAATTTTGAGAAGACTAAGACTTAATAATACTTGTAAAATAAGACATATTTTTCTATGATAGATAATAAAATACAAATAAATTTTAATTGACAATAATTAGGGATGACACATGTTTATGTTAAAATAATTTCAATTTCATCATTTGTGACTTTGTGAAATTGCTGTAAAAAGTCCAGAAGCCTCAGGGATCAGTAGGAAGAAGATCAATACCATCAGTCCAAAAACATTCTTATACATCAGTGATGAATTCACTGAATGAGAAATGAGAGAAAAACCACCTCATTCACAATAGCCTCTAAATAAATAAATAAATAAATAAATAAATAAATAACTTTGAATTGAACTAAGAAAACAGGTGAAAGACCTATACAGAAAATTACTGAACACTACAATAAGAAATTGAACAAGACCTTAGAAGATAAAATGATCTTTCATGCTCTTAAATAGGCAGAATTAATACTATCAAAATGGCCTTACTAACTAAAGCGCTATACAGACTCAATGTGATTCCAATTAAAATACCAATGATATTCTTCATAGAGCTAGAAAAGGTAGTCATGAAATTCATTTGGAAAAACAAGACCCAAAAGAGCCAATGCAATCCTTAGCAAGAAGAGTGAAGCAGTTGGCATCACAATACCAGACATTAAACTATACTACAGCTGGTAGTGGTGGTGCATGCCTGTAATACCAGTGGCTCTGGAAGCTGAGGCAGGAGGCTCATGAGATCAAAGCCAGCCATCCTCAGTGAAAGTGAGGTGCTAAGAAACTCAGTGAGACCCTGTCTCTAAATAAAGCACAAAATAGGGCTGGGGATTTGGTTCAGTGCCCCTGAGGGCCCCTGAGTTCAATTTCTGGTTCACAATTCCTCTGGTACAACCCCACAAGAAAAAAATTAAACTGATCTACAGAGCCTGAGTTCAGCCTGATGCAGTGAACACAGAGCCAGAGTAATGAAAATAGCATAGTATTGGCACCAAAACAGACATGTAGATCCCTGGTATGAAATATAATACCCAGAAACAAACCCGCATAAATACAGTTATCTCATACTAGACAAAGGTGCCAAAAACATTCAGAGGAGAAAAGAACCTCTTCAACAAATGGTGCTGTGGAAACGGAAAATCCATATGCAGCAAAATGAAATTAAGCCCCTATCTCTCACCCTATACAAAATTCAACTCAACGTGGATCAAAGACTTAGGCACTAGGACAGAGACACTGTGCCTAATAGAAGAAAAAGCAGGCCCAAATCTTCATCATGTTGGCTTAGAGTTTGACTTTCTTAACAAGACTCCTAAAGCACAAGAAACAAAATCAAGAATCAATAAATGGGATGCATTCAAATTAAACAGCTTCTTCTCAGCAAAGGAACCATTCAATAACGTGAAGAGAGAGCTTACAGGATGAGAGAAAATATTTACTACCGGCACCTCAGATACAGCATTAATCTCCAGGACATATAAAGAACTCAAAAAATCTTAACACCAAAAAATCAAATAACCCCATCAATAAATGGGCTAAGAAACTGAGCAGACACTTCACAGAAGAAGAAATACAATGGATCAACAAATATATGAAAGTGAAAGTGAGGTGCTAAGCAACTCAGTGAGACCCTGTCTCTAAATAAAATAAAAAATATGAAAAATGTACAATATCTTTAGCAATTAGAGAAATGCAAACCCAACATCTCTAAGATTCTTCTCTTTCCAGTAAAAATGGCAATTATCACAATAAGTGTTGGCAAGAATGTGGGGGAAAATGTACACTCATACACTGTTGGTGGGCCTGCAAATTGGTGCAACCACTGTGGAAAGAAGTATGGAGATGTCTCAGGCAAGATCAGGCACATTCAGGGTGCTATGGCTATAGAGATGGAGATACCTCAGAAAACTTGGAATAGAACCACTATTCGACCCAGCTATCCCACTCCTTAGTTTATACCCAAAGGACTTAAAATCAGCATACTACAGTGACACAGCCACATCAATATTTATAGCAGCTCAATTCACAATAGTTTAACAATGGACCCAACACAGATGACTTCAACAGATGAGTGGATAAAGAAAATGTGGTATATAAACACATGGAATATCACTCAGCCTTAAACAAGAATAAAATTATGGCATTTGCAGGTAAACAAATGGAGGTGGAGAATATCATACTAAACAAAATAAGGCAATTCAAAAGAACCAAAGGCCGGATGTTTTCTCTGATATGTGCATTCTAATTCACAATGGGTGAGTTGCTATGGAAGAATAGATGTACTTTGGATCAGGCAGAGAGAATAAAGAGAGGGAAGAGGGCATGGGGTATGAAAGATAGTAGAATGAATCGGACATTACTACCCTATGTACTTATATTATAACATGACCTGTGTGGTTCTACATCATGCACAACCAGAAGAATGAGAAGTTATATTCCATTCATGTATGGTGTCTCCAAAAGCATTCTACTGTCATGTATAACTACTTAGAACAAATTTGTAAAATGCATTAAGTAAAAAATAAATATACAACAGTCCTATTAAATCTCAAACTATCCTAAGTTACCTCATTGTCAACAAAGACCTACATCCCAACTCAGACAACCAGAACTATTCTGTTCTTTGTTTTCATTACTTTTGCTTTTTTTAGTTTTTAAATTCACTTCTATTGTATCTACTTAAGGTTCTCAGCATGATAATATTATATCCTTATTGGTAGAGAAATATTTTCTGTTTTCGGTATTCAAACAAATTATCATTATCCATTATTTCACATAAAAACTGTGTGTGTGTGTGTGTGTGTGTGTGTGTGTGTTGAGAGCATTTAAATATCTTCAGCGAATTTTCAGCACACAATACCAAATTATAAATTATGGTCTTCATGCAAAACATGACTTTTGTTGATGTATTAATTCTAACAATACATTTTTAAATTTGACGTAATTGTACCTATTCCTTCCCAACTCTCCTTTTAGCAATCCCATTTCTCCTCTGTTTCTATATGTTGAACACTTTTTTTGTTGTTGTTGTTTCCAGTGTACTAGGGATTGAACCCAGGGCCTTGTGCATGCAAGGCAAGAACTCTACCAAGTGAGCTTTATCCTACCCTCATTTTGAATTTTTTTGTTAAAGTTTCTGCATATAAAAAAGATCATATTTTAGTTTTCTCTCTATTTCTGGTTTATTTCATACAGCATATTGACCTTCGGTTTCATTTATATTGTCACAATTATGTCCTTTTTACATGCCCAATAGTACCCTATTCTATTTATGTGCTACATTTTTTATTTCCTTTGCATATTTATACACTATGCATTCATTTAATTTTTGATAATAATTCATGCTCATATTTTAAGATAGGGTATTTCTAATGTGTCCAGTCCTGCTTGATGCTGGGATTCCTATACCTCAACTTCCCAATTTCCTGGGATTATACTGTACACCACTATGCCTGCCAATAATACTATAATTTTAAAATAGAAATGATGATCTATTCAAAGACATTTGATAAGTACTACATAATCTAGGTCAAAAATATACAGTTTGGCTCATGAAATGCAAAACATAATCATAATAAGGAAAAAAACACTTCATACTTTTTATGATGGTTATATTATTTTTTAAAAATGAGAGATATCAACAATTTAAGTTTGAAGTTACTTGAAAAATATGGGATACAGAGGACATGATATTATAACCTTTCTTGTACTAAAGTTATCACAAGGTAAATCTTACAACCTTGTTTATATGGATAACTTCTGCTTCCTAAAGAAACCCATATTACATTGAACTCATTTCTAATGTTAGAAGAAAGCAGGGAGTAAATTCTGTAAAGAAGGAGTAGGCATAATCCTAGTATAGATAGGAGTAAGTCAGCAAGGTGTAATAACAGAATAAAATTATACCACTATCAATTGAGCACATTAAGTACCACATGCCTAAGGGGAGGGGTCTATGACACAGGTGAAAGTAATTCCTGAGCTCTCAACAACAGAAATGTCAGGAAAATCTGTCAAAATGATGCTGTTTTCTCAGTCTTTCTGTTGCTAATTTTATGTCTTTGTTTCTTAATGTATATATGATAGGATTCAAGGCAGGGGTGATAGCAAAGTCAACTATAAACATGTATTTATCAACTGATGATTCTGGGAAAGGCCACATATAGATAAATATACACGGAGTGAAATAGAGAACCACCACAGTGATGTGAGCTGACAATGTGCCAAGAGCCTTGGACAAGTCCCCAGAGGAACGTTTCCAGACAGTGACCGAAATGAAGACATAGGAAAGGAGGAGCAGCAGGAAGGTGATCAGGCTCATGAATCCACTGTTGGCAGTTCCAAGAAACTCAAACATGGCTGAATCTGAGCATGCAAGCTGTATGACCCTGGGGAAGTCACAGTAAAAGCTGTCTATGGTATTAGGACCACAAAAAGGCAAGTTTACAATCAGAGAAAACTGGGACATAGAATGGATCGTTCCAGTTACCCAGCTAATGACTACAAATAAAATGCATTTCTTTGGGTTCATAATGTTCAAGTAGTGGAGAGGCTTACAGATGGCTGCATACCTGTCAAAAGCCATGGCTATGAGCAGCACCATTTCTGTTCCTCCCATGATGTGGACAAAGCATACCTGCGCCATACAGCTTTGGAAAGAAATTACTTTCTTCTCCTTTAACAGGTCTGTGACCATCCTGGGAACTGTAGTAGAGGAAAGTCCCACATCATTGAGGGACAGGTTGGCCAGTAGGAAATACATAGGAGAATGTAAGTGTGAATCAGTGATTACCAAAAAGACGATGAAGAGATTGCCCAGGATGATCCCCAAGTACAGCAATGAGAATGTCAGCTTGAGAAAAACTTTAATTTCCCAAGATCCAGAGAATCCCAGAAACACAAATTCAGAAACCACAGAATCATTCAGTCCATCCATTGACTTGGCCAGGAAAGTTGTTTCCAAACATCTGTGGATAAAAAGTGAGGCAGAGTCAGATCCAGTGGTATAAAGTGTGCTCCTCATAAATCCTGCTAGTCTATTCTATGGGTTACAGAAATGAGAGTTAGAAATGATTGAACCTGACAGAAAACAAAGGAAATAGAAAATTTATAGGAATATGCCATATAACAAATGAAAGAGCTTCATGTATATCAAATGAACACAGATGGGTTGCTCTCCTTTTTGTTTCATGAGCAAGCTTTCTGTTTTGATTTGTTTTCCTCTAAAGGATCTCTATAGGTTTTATGCCACTACTTTGAAAGTGTTCTCTCATGATCTCAAGTGCCAATATTTTCAGCTACTATCACATTAATTCTTTTGTGCTAATTCAAAAAAATATATTTAGCTGAATTTCTTACTTCACTGTTCAATGTTTTTAGACCACAACTGTTTAGTTCATTTTGCTTTTGTATATGTGCTGTTTTTATTTGAACAACTCACCATGGAGGCCAGGTGCACAGATCAGATGATACAGAATATGTAACCCATGACTCATCAAAATGAATACAGGTCTTACACAAAGCATTATTCTCTACCTATTAGAATGCCTATTAGAATGTAAAATATGATGATTAAATTGTGCTAATTTCAATAGATAGCCTTTATTAAATGGTCTTTCATGCAAAACACTAGATTTGCACATTATCAGATTTAAACTTCACAAAAAATCCTCTAGTCCTTGGTTAGACCCGTTTAAAAAATGAAAAACTGAGTTTCAGTGAGATGAATTGTCAGAATCAGGACTTCCACTTCTCTATAACATGTCTATATGAGACACCGATTATTTGTCCCCTGCTTATCCTTTTTTTAGCTTTTTAATTTTTTTATTTGTTCTAATTACTTATACATCATTAATTATGTGTAAATGAAGTATAACTTCTCATTCTTCTGGTTGTACATGATGTAGAGTTACACGGTCATGAAATGGTATATACACTTGGGATAATAATATCCAATTTATTTTACTATATTTTCCTACCCTCAAATACATTCTGTTTCTTCGCTCCCTTCTGCATAAATCAAAGTACTCTATTTTTTTCTAGCCCCTCTCTCCTTCATTGGGATTTAGGATCTATATACCAGAGAAAATATTTGGCCTCCACTTCTTTGGGATTGACTTATTTCCTTTAGCATGATATTCTCCACCTTTATCCATTTGCCTGAAATGTCAGCATTTCATAATATGCCATGTGTATATATACCACATTTTCCATATCCATTCATCTATTGAAGGACACTTAATTAGTTCCACATTTTCACCTTGTGAATTGAGCTGTTATAAACATTGATGTGGCTGTGTCACTGTAATATGCTGATTTTAAGTCCTTTGGGTATAAACTGAGGAAAGGCATAGCTGGGACAAATGGAATTTCCATTACAAGATTTCTGAGGTATCTCCATACTGCTTTTCATAGTAGTTGCACAAATTTGCAACCACACCAGCTACGTATGAGTGTTCCTTTTCCACACATTCTTAACAACATACATTGTTGCTTCTATTCTTGATGACTGCCATTCTTATGGAGTGACATGAAATCTTACTTTTAATTTCCCTGCTCATATTTTTAATAATTGACACAACTCACTTGAGTTTTGACTCAAGTGTCTCTTCCAAAATTCAATGTTGGATTACTCTTTAGTTAGTACCTACATACACTTGAGTTAGATATTGACTAACTAAATACATATTGACTTCTAAGTCTAACTTTATACTTGAATCCCAGAATCATAAGTCCAATACTGTTTGTGATATAAATAAATGGAAGATTCACCTCCCCCTTCAATTTAACTGGCTAAAACTGAACTCCTGGTCTTATCTACCCCATATCCAGCTCCATTCTTCATGTCATCTCTAATCAAATCTAACTTACTTCAATGCCTTAATAAATGTCATTAGCATTCTTCCAGAAATCCAACACAGGCATATGTGTGGAAATGTTGTCCTTCCTTCACTTTTCACCTCAGGTTGCACACTTTTTATCCTCAAAGAGTTCTTAAATATACTTCAATATCTCAATATCCATTGTTATTTTGTTCTACTTTAATTGTTCCTATTTTCTCATCATAAAGACTAAAAGGTAATTTATTGCAAGATACCTTTGCTTTCCTTTTTCCCCGAGTACACACTATTCTGTACTATTCTTCCAGAGGAATCCATCTAAAGATCAAATACATTCCTGTGATTTTATAATTTATATCCTTTGGTGGTTCCATCAAGGGAAGAATCCTTTGATGGGTCTATCAAGGAGAAATTCTATACATTACCACAAAAAACTCTTGAGTGAAGAAAGCATCCTTGGATTCAGAGGGTATTGTTAGGAAATGAATGTACAATGGAGCTACAGAGTCAACTTCATAACTGATTTCTATTTAAAAATTTAGGAAAAATAAAAACTATAAAAGTAGTTCATTCAAGATATTTCTAATGGATTTAAAACTATCACCTTCGGATTAAAGATAAAACATTAAAATTAAATCAAGGAATGAAGCCTGCTAGCACTATGGTTCAATAATATATTGCAAATTATAAAAGAAGTTTAAATAAAGCCATAACATTGAAAAAAGGGTAGTAAAATTGTAGTCATTGCTTGTCAAATCTCATAACTCTCTGCCTCAAAATATTAAGACAATTACATGTGAAATATTAAATTTAATAACATTATTTAAACATAAAAACTCAGTAACAACCTCTTAAAATATGATAAAATGTGTTTCTCATAAATAAAAATGAAAAATATACATTGTATTGAAATATTTTTGATACATTTGAAACGTTGAATAAGATTGGAATTCAAATCATGCTAATAAAAATAAGAAGACTCTAAGTTAGGGGCTGGGATTGTGGCTCAGAGGAAAAGCGCTCGCCTAGCATGTGTGAGGCACTGAGTTCAATCCCCAGCACCATACAAAATTAAATAAAGGTATTATGTCCACCCACAACTAAAGAATAAATATTCAAAAAAAGAAGACTCTAAGTTATATATCTACCAGTCTTCATTGAGCTACTCCAGTGGATATCTAATGGAACAACACAAAGTAAAAAAAAAGTCCACTTAAAAACAAGGGAAATTATGAAAAGGGGAATTGGAAGAGGAAGAATTGAATGCTTTCTATAAGATAAATCCAAATATATCATAAACTACAGTATTAAGTCATTATAATTTTAGTGGAATAGATTATATTTTTAAAAAATCTAGAACTAGATGCACATTAGGAAATTTAGTACATGGCAAAGAAGGCATTATGATTACATAGCAAAATAAGGTATACTTAAAAGTCACAGTATTCCATATTTAATCATTCATATCAATACTAGACACACAGAATTACACAGGCATTATCCCATGTCTCATGGTAAAATAAGATCAGGATTTATAGAAGGCTTTAAGTAAAACGTAAGTATGAATTTTTTATAAAATGTGTGTAGATTTTTCTTTAACTCTTGAGGTTAAGAAGCCTTTGTAAGTTAACTCCAAATTCAAAAGCTGGATTCCAGTTTTCAATTGTTTCCTGAACAGATGATCACACCTGTGGCTGCTGAGGACTGGGAGGCAGAGCTGCTCAGTCCACCTGAGGGGAAGGTGAAGTGTGGGCTCACTGCAGAGGGGGATGTGGTAATAGCCATCACCCTTAGCTGTGTCCTTTGTCATAGAATAATCTTTAAGGAAATAAACAGAAAAATGTTTGGACAGTCTTGAAATTTTCATTACTTAATCATGAGTATTCTTTTAATACTGGGTGGAAGCTAGTCACTTAAAAAGAGATCAACTAGATAAGTAAATGGATGGATTCTCCTTATAAACAGGCTTTACAAATTAATCTCAAGACCTTCTTAATGAGCGTGGAAAGAATATCAGTAAATCAAACAAATAGTATAATTTTAATGGGGGTGAAGAGGATAACGATTTCTATGAGTAAATATTCAAGAGTTATTAAAAATTTCTAAGGGTTATAAGATTTAAATAACTTTATCCCTCTTTCTTTGTCCATGAATTGGTTTACTCCCTTTTAAAAGACATCTATATTTATTTAAAAATGAGATATATCAAAATTAATGAAGGGAAAAGAGAAAGCTATATGGAGCAATTTCTGCATTAAAAGTCATGGGATACTTTGGCACAGAGTAAGTTCAAAATGAATGTTCTCTATCATGATAAGTCTGATAACATTTAGGAATATCTATGTTAAATGTTGATATTAACATAAATATAATGTTTTGTATTAAATATAAACATTAATATTTAACCTAGAAGTTTTCACAGTGGGAACAATGATTGAATCACTGCGGCAGAAATAAAACTAGTATGTCTTTTCACGTTGTATCAGTAAGAAGGCGCTGTCCAAGATACATGTATTGCTTTTACTTTTTATGATTCTAGCCTTCAGAGAGAGACGCAATGGAAGAGTCAAAGTAGTCCACCTACAATTTAAGCTATTGATATAGCTTATACTTAAAGTATTTCACATACCATTTAAAATATTACAGCTTTGAAGAATATTTTGAATCTATCTGATGACATAATTCAACTAAAAGAAAAGACCAGAGGATAAAATATAACTTGAGTAAGAATCATTCAATGAATTGAACTAATAAAGAAAAGCAGAGACCGGCAGAAAAATGAGTGATAGGGAGCAAAAAGGAAATGCGTGGAATAATAATGCAAGCTGATGCTGTGGGATTATAAGATGAGCATCCCACCTACCTGTGCCAGAAGAGAGGTGCCCTCAGAAGTTTCAAGGTATGAGAAATGCAGAGAGATTTTCTCTTTTTTAAAGTCATCATCACCTCTCAAGACATACAGCTATAAATAGCTCTTATCTTTAGAAATGAAGCCAATTAACAGGACCTGAATAATATCCAGGATCTTCCTTGGTATTGGCTTTCTGGAGAAAACAGTTCTTCCCTGCACATTGTTTTCCTCAGGGTTCAAGTGTCATTAGCTGCAGAGTAGAGTAAAATGGAACCTAACCAATTCCCAGTGATTAGGAGTAATTACATGGCTCTGAAAATACTTTTTTAATTTGGACATTAAAGGTTTACTGGATTCTAAAATTTATCAAAATCACTAATTATATCTGTTTGGCATTAATATCAGGTTAATGCTACTATGTTCTCTTACCTGTTCATTCCACTTATCCTTTTTAGAAATAATCAGTAGGATTTGAGAAAAATAGCCATTTAGAATAAAGAGAATATTAAAATTTTTCATGTGTAGTTGATAACTAAAATCATTCTATGTCAAAGGCTTTTTAAGAAAAAATATCGGGGATGAAAAGCAATGTATATTCCTGGGTTAATTATACTTAAAGGGGGTATACCATATCTTCCAAAACCACATATTGAAGCATTACAATGGGATTCCTTTCAGGCTTTCTGTGACTTGTTTTTGTACAGATCTTGCTTGGGATCCCTTCAGTTCACTGTAATGAACTATAATATTCTATTCCAGTTTAAATAAAGAAAAGCTATTTATATAAAGTGAGTTTTTTATTTTATTTTTTTTTTCTGAAGGCATTATGTTCCAGGGTTTCACTTATTTTGGGGCCAAGAGAGCAGAACTTTTATGATAAACTTACTTGTCATCTCCCAACACATGTGCTAGAAAAATAGTTGATTGCAAAACAACAAGAGTATGAAGAGTCTGAGAATTAATGAACATGTTGTGCAGAACAAGAAGTCTGAATTTCTCTTACTTAGGACAGATGCCAAGGAATTGTGACCCACAGACTAACAAGCCTAGTTTATCTACAAAGGTTTGCAACCTGGTTTTCATTTCTATAAGTGTCACCTGCTTTTACAATCTGGCTGCTTCTCCCTAGTTTGATCAAATGGCACAAACATCATTTTCCCAATTCTTATGCAAATGTGGCCACCTGGGATCCAAGCAAGGTCCCCAGGCAGGGCTTCTGATAAGAACTTGATCAAAATCAGAATAGGGAATCAGTGTGGGTTTTCTTGTTTGTTTGTTTGTTTGTTTGTTTGTTTTTTACCAATAGTTAAGAAACATGAACATTTGTATTCCTATATTAAATAAAATTCATTAAGTATTTTCCAAAGAATGAAGACATTTTATTATATTCCCACAGCTTTTATTACAAGCTTAGAGAATATCATCTTCATCATAGAAATATTGTCATGTCAGTTCTCCCCATCCCTCCAAGAACCATTACATCCCATCGTTCTCTGTGCACTTGGTGGTGCAGTTCCCACTTCTCCAGGACTTAATTGATGCATATCATCATCATCATGGGGTAGGAAAGGTGACTTTGTGTCTGAGGCTTGAATAGTCAATTTTTTATACAACTCTTCATAAATTTAAACATCTGGTACGCCTGTTACTATTTTGTCACAAACCATGAACTAGTGTCACTTCAGGAACATTGTGAGGCAGCAGTCTTGACAGAATTAGATTTCCTTTAGAAATACCTGTAAAGAGAGAAAGACTACAGGCAAAATCACACAAAACAGGAAAAGGATCAGGCAGAGAAGGCCTCCATAACAAAATGCCAGCATCTCTCTAGTGATAATGCCTTTCATCAAAGAGGCAAAGTATAAGTGATGGCAAGAAAGTGCAGAAGAGGGAAAAATTTGGTACACTGTTGGTGGAAATGTACATTAGTACAGCCATTGTGGGAAATGGTGTGGAGGTTCCTCAGAAAATTAAAAATAGAACTACCATATGATACAACAATTCCACTATTGGATATTGATCCAAAAAAAGAAAAAATGAAATCAGCATGTAGAAGAAATATCTTCACTCCCATGTTTATTGTAGCACTATTTACAATAGCAAAGATGTGGAAACCACCAAAGTGATGAATGGATAAAGCTGATGAATGGATAAAGAAGACTGTTATATATGCACAATTGTGTTTGCTCACTCTCATCCAGCCTGGAGGAGCAGGGAACAGGGTAGACAACAGTGTGGCTGTGGAGTCGCTTATCAAGAACATCCGGAGACCAAGTAGGAAGAAAGTCTGATTTTATTGTGCAGTTACTATGTATATATATTCAGGCAGTAGCTAAGCAGATTACAGGCAGCCACCAATACAATTTGTGGCCAACTATCCTGTAGCAACTAATCAAGAAGCACGCCCTGGAGCAAGTGCAGAGACTGCAATAAGCTGCCTCCTGCCAAGGGCTGTGCCTAGGGGATAAGTGGTTTGAGGCTCACATGCCTAACACAAAGGAGTGGTTTGCCACTCAGAAGCCCTTAACATATGTCATGTATGCAGTACTCCATGCACTTGTCCCTACCTCTCCCTTCTCTGACTGTGCAGCAAGGACTTCAGCCAGCATTGTAGTTTTTTTTCAGTGTCTTTTACATGGTTACATAAGTGCCTCACAACACAAGAAAAAATTATCACTATTATAAACAGTAGGGCCATGGTAATAACATTATGAGGATTAGTTAATTTGGCTATCAGGTTTTTCCAATGTTCAGTTAATCCCTGGGTGAAAGAGGAAATTGTCAAAATAGATACCTTAGTTTCATTGATTTTGACAATTGCCTTAGTAAAGTTATTCATGGTCATAATACAGTTAGCAACCAAAGTGATCTTAATATATTGAAAAAAAATGTAGAATTATAAGGTTACATCTTCAGATATAGCATATTGGGTGACACAAATACTATGAAATTCAGGGTCACAATTGAACCTTTGCAACATAAACAGAATATCTAGTTGTTCCTGATGGAGTTCCAGTTCTTGCTGAAAGACTAAAACAGCTGCTTGGGACAGTTTATTTAAGTAATTTTGAATGGCAAAAGCTTCTGCAATGGCAGTAGACAAATTTTTTACAGTCTGAGCAGTCTGGATACTCTGAGTGAGTGAAGCAGCTGCAGTGGCTGTGGTGGTAATGGTGGCTACCAATGCAATAATTCCAGTGATGATGATGCTAATTGCACACCTTTTCAGGTGCAGAATCTCATTCAGAATATTCTTCATCTCCAAGTCCCATAGACTCCTTTGTTGTCTGTACAGGTTCACTGGAAACCAGATTGCTGGGAGCACTCTGAGGATAAACATATGTTTAGCTTTCATAGCAGGGATTAGACAATTTGTGAGCCAGAAGGATGTACTGCCTGTACAAGGGATCTCTATATGAGTGATATTTATGCCATCAATATCATTGATTATTAGCATGGCAAAGGGTGGTATAACACAAGCTTGTGCATAGTGGTTACGGGTATAATTTGGCACAAAAGCAAATCCATGGTCAGGGTCTGGACTCAATATCAATCCATTCATCCAACCAGCTGCTGCCCATTTGATGGGGCTAGCAGCTAGCAATACTGGCATGCTATCCATCATGCCATACTGATTTTCTGCATAATGGCTGGTAGTGGTTTGTCCCATGTAGCAGATACTGTAGTAGCCCATGTGGTTGGGGGCACATCAGTTACATTCCAGGGAGCTATTCTTGCCCAGGTGCATAGATGTTCTTTCCCCCTGGGTAATTCTGCTGACCAAAGAGATAAAATATGGCAGTAAAACATTGATTCCATGGGATTCTATCACTATCTGGGGGGGGGGGCTTTCCAAAAAGCATTATTGGGCATGGTGGCAGCAAGGGTCTCCTGCATTTGCCATGGGAGAGTCTGTGGCTATAGACAGTATTAACTATAACTCTAAGATCAGCCTAACATATGACTTATTATAGTTATCTACAATAGTTTCATTGGCAAGAGCAAAACAGAGGAGACTGTCTGGATTGTAGGTTTCACTATCCACTACAGAGAAAAAAATGGGCAGAGTGGGTATGGAAATGCTGGTATTCCAGGGTTTGGTTAACTCCTGAATGGATAGCTCAGGGTCAATAACGTTGGAATAGTTAGAGAACAGCTTGGATAAAGCCCCTTCCCAATTGACCACTGCTAAAGGTGGTGGCCTAGTGACCAAAGCCCAATTTACCTGATAGGAGGCTTCACTGTTAACAGTGAACATTGCACACACTAGGACCATCATCCTAGACCCAGAGATGGGGTTGCCACCAGGCAAAGGGACCAATCTGGTGGCTTGTTTAACAAGACCTTTAATATAACCCCAGGTTACATTTTTGAGGTCCGTTTGCATTGTTGAGTCCTTTGCTTGTGGGTTTTCCCCCCAGATTTAGATTCTTTATCTTCTTGGTTGGTGGCTCTGGGGGTCCAGGGCTTGACTTACTGGCAGATACCCAAATAGGGTGAGGCTCCTGTTAACATATGCAAACCCTTGACCCTTGGTTGTGAGGGGCCCCAGACCATCCTATGCATTTGTTATGGGATGCTTCCATGAGACCATAGGTAGATGGGAGGGTCCCATAAGGTGGGGGGCCATGGTTATGGACTGCTGTTTCTGTAGGAAATTTTGACACTGAAAGGAAATTTAAAGTAAATAAAGCTTTGTTCAAGCATTGCAAGGGGAAATGTTATAGTTCCCCGCCCCCATTTTGTAACATGGTTTTTAATTCCTTGTGTGTTCTTTCCATCATGCCTTGAGCCTCAGGGTTACAGTTAAGTGCCGTATATGCCAATCATTGCAAATTGACTGAAATGTCTTGCTAGTATAGGCTGGTCCATTGTCAGTTTTCATAGACATGGGAACATTCATAATTCCAAAACATTTAAGTATATGGGAGATGACCTTTTTTTGTGGTTTCTCCTATGGAGGCTGTGGCCATGACACAGCCTGAATATATATCAATAATTACATGAATATATGTTAAACTTCCAAAAGGAAGCATAATGAGTGGCATCCATTTGCCATAAATTAGCATTAGATTTTAACTCTTGGGGATTCACTCCAGGAGATTGTAAAGGGCCAATGGGGAGAAAAGGTGCATATTTTTTGCAGTCCCTCACTAGCTATCTGCAAGCCTCCTTAGTCCTGCTTTTATGCAATTACCACAATTGAAGCCAAAAGAGTTGCTTGAGCTGCTGGTGTCCCTATATCCTGTGTGCCCCAAAATCCAGTCATCCAGTGTACCATTTTGTACTGGTGCCATTGCTGCTCTATGTTCCTTATTTAGTCCATCCCAGATCAATTCCTTGGCTAAGACCAGCCTAGCTCCTTCATGAGACACCTTCCCTTCTACCGCCTTGTTTACTCTGTCAATAAACTGTGGCAAGACCTCAGTGGCTTTATGCCTTAAGCCCTGTCTAGAAACTCTACCTCTCCCAGCCCGCAACTTCCTTCAGGCTCTTAGAGCACAGAGCCACACCTGATCAAAATAATTTGTTGGGCCTGCATCTGTACTGCAAGAGAACTGCAGATACCTTCTCCTCTCAATCATTCAGCTGGGAGGTTAGCATTTGTGATGTGGTTACCATCCCCCTGCTGTTCACACTCACCATAGAAAAGTGCCTTCCCCTTCAAAAACAAGGCTCAAGAGCAGCTCTGGCTAGGTCTTTCCAGTCTTGAGTGCAATTAAGTTCAAGACTGAGTGATTTAAGCACTTGCTCTGCAAACAACCCCTGTGGCCCATCCTCTTTTACTGCCTTCTTTTACTCATTCAGGGTATTCAGAATGTGTGGATACCAAGTGGCAGGGTGCTGTTGTGTGGGGGCCGTGTTGACTGAGAAGGCTTGTGTTCCCTACCCCCACTTTTCATCTCTATCTTACATTGATCTTCAAAAGGATCTCTGGCCTCCTGGAATGGGTTTCTGGGAGACCATTGCCTGGGCCTGTCCAACAGCCTGGTCATCTCTAAGCTGTCATAGTCCTTTGCTGGCTTTGGCTTTGCTTCATAAGGAGGAAGTCACCATTGACTTAGGGAAGGATATAATCTTTGCCTGTCAGTAGAAGGCACACTTGCACCACTGATGGTCACATCTTCCGTCACTATGAAAGCTAGTGGTACTGTTTCCTGCCTCTCTCCCTCCTGCACCTGCGTTGTGGTTGCTTGCTTTGAAGTAAATTCTTGTTCCACTTTCCTGTTCCAGCTGTGGTTGCTTGGTTTGCGATAGAGTGTGGGCCTCTTCCAATTTTTTTCCCTTTGCCTTTCATAGCCTCATCTTCCCTCAGGGACATCATTGTATGGCAAGCGTCTCTTGCAGTGCCCCTTAAACCTTGCTGAATGACTGTCACAATAGGAAAAAAAAAATGTAGTGGTCAAGTATACCCCTGTCTCCCTTCAGCTTACCACACATTTGCCATTGTCTTGTCCCTTATTATAGGATCAGAAACATTGGGCTTCTCTCTTATTTGGGGTTAAATCTCTAAGAGAGGGTGCAGCACTTGCAGCTGGGAGTCTTTGCCGGAACTCAATAGATTCCCCATTTCCCCTTTCTCACTGCTCTCTGAGTGGCCACACCCTGTTTTATAGGCTTACCTCAGATCCCTGTTCAGATGCTACCTGCATGGGCTCTCTCTCCTCCAGCAAGAGGTCCATGGAACAGGATAGAAGAGAGTGTGGCTGCAAAGTTGCTAATCACGACCTATGGAGATGAAGCAGGAAGCAAGTCTGATTTTATTGTGTATATATTTATATTGTGTATATAAATATATTGTGTATATATTTATGGATATATACACAGGTAGTATATATACACAAATACAATTTCTGCTACCTGTCCTTGAAGCAACCAATCAAAATGTGGGCTGTGGAGCAAGCCCAGGGACTGCAACACTCTGCCTCACACCCAGGGCTGTACCTACATGGTAAGCAGTTTGTAGCTCACACGCCTAGGACATGGGAGTGGTTTACTACTCACAAGTCCTTAACATATGCCATGTATGCAGTACTCCATGCACTTGTCCTGACACACAATGGAATATCATTTATCCATGAAAATATAGAAATCCTGTCATTTGAAATAACATGGATGAGCTAACTCCTCATTATGCTAAAGAAATTAAGCCAGGCACAGAAAACAAGTAGAACTCACATGTAGAATCTAAAATCCTTGACATCATGGAACTTGTGACAGGCATGTTGACTCCCAGAGGCTGGAAAAATAGAGGAAAAAGGACTGTGAAGATGTTGATTAGTGGGCACCAATTTGTACAGTAAGAGTGACCAGAAAATGATAATAATGTATTCCATATATATTTTTATTTTATTTGTTCTTTTTAGATATACATGACAGTTACTGCATATTTTAAAATGAAGAAAAGATCTTGAGTTCTCATCACACAAAAATGTTTGAGGAGATGGTTGTGTATACCCTGTTTTCAGTATTACACATGTATTACATGTATGAAAACATCATGTTTCCCCATTATTGTATACATTTTTATATTACACATTTAATTTTTAAATAAATATATAAACAAACATTAACACTGAAAACATATACAAAGTAGTTATTTACAAGAACAGGGAAAAGGAAGGCGAATTGCATGGAATAGCCTCAAACTATTCTAAGGAGGTCTTGACCAGGTTGATGGGAGCTCCAGGGCAAAGACTGGAACTTAGAGAAATTGTGCATTGAGTGGAAATGCCCAGGCTCTGCTACACTCACTGTTGTCAGTCACTGGATCGGACCAACCAGGACAGTGATGTCCATGGGAGTGCAGCTGTAGAAACTGCAATGGCAACAACTGAATGCTGTCTGCAGCTGCATTCCTTGAAGCAAGGGGTATCTTGAGGTGGGGGTCATAGGATATTAATTTCCTGAGGGGAAGCACAATGCTAGCTCTTTCCTTCCTGCTATATTATGGGTTAATGCCAGTTGATGACTTTACTTTTTTCTTGGAGCTCCTATTCTTGATTTTGTTTAAACAGAGCCCCAATTCTATTTGCTATTATCCCTTTGCTTCTAAAATACTATTTGATCTATTTTCCATGTTTTCACTCTTATTTCTGCACATTATTACAATTGCCATCTTTTGAGGAAAACACATAAAACAGGAAATATTATGTGCTAAAAGTTATTAGGAATAGGGAGACTCTCTTACACTTGAGCAGTCTATAGAGGCATATATAAGATTTTAAGAAAATTACCGTCTATGAAGAATAGTGGTTAATTTTTATTCTTTTGTAGATTTTATGTACTTCTCTCACCCTATTTAACTGTCCAGGCCTTGCAGTAAATTAAAAATGCATCGGTGAAAACAAACATGTCTTCTCATTCCTTTCTAACAGGGAGAAACCTTTCAATATTTTATAATTTAATATAACTTGTGCTAGAGATATTTTATAAATATCCTTTATTACATTGGAGAATTTTCATTCTATGCCTTCATTTCTAAGAATTTTACCATAAACCTGTATTAGATTTTATTCATTGCATTTTTCTGTATTTATTGAGATGCATATGATCCTTTTATTTTAAACCTGTGTTTTATTCCAATTTCTAAATTAACCTTTCACTTCAAATATAAAATTTATCTTTATATAACATATAATTCTTAAAAAAAGTTTCATCCAGTTTCTGGGGTCTTTAGTTGGTTGTTTTTGTTTCATTTTCATTTTCATGAATAGTCTAATTTTTTTGGGGGGGGGTTAAATTTATGATTGTACCAAATATAATTCTGTCTCTTTGTGATGCTAGAGTAACGGAGTCCTGTGCAGAATTCTACAGAATGGTCATAGGCATTGCCACAAGAAGTGTCATCTCACTCCCTGCAAAGAAATGCACACAGAGAAAGAATCTGGCTCATGTAGCCCCCAAAAGAAATGGCCCCCTTGTCCTTTAGGAGGTCTGTGGTCAGTTTGGAGGTGGTGACTGAGGAAAGGCAGAGAACAAAGGAGAGATTAGCTAACAGGAAGTACATGGGAGAATGTAGATGGGGGAATGTAGATGGGGGTCAGAGAGGATTAATAGCACAGCAAAAAGATTGCCCAACACAATCATTAGGTAGAGCATGTAGAATGAGAGGAAGAGGAAGATCTGCAGCTCCTTTGAGTTACAAAGGCCCTCCAAAATGAACTCATGCACCACAGATTGGTTTGCTTTTTCCATTTAGTATTTTCTGTTCTAATGGGATCCAAAGAGAAACAGATGAACTGAGCACTTCTAGAAGAGAAAAAATAATTTAATGTTCAGCTTGAAGTGATCAGATAACTACATTTCTTGCAAAAATAAGAATTTCAGCATTGTACTGAACTTGAAGTTTAAAATAAATACTTCTTGAATTTAGATGTGTGCACGGCCTTGTGTCTAAGCAGGGGGGCCACAAAACAGTCAATTTGGTGGAGGAAAGAGAAAGGCAGTAGACTGATTATTAAGAAAGTAGATTCAATTAGGTATTTGTGATAAAGGAGGAAGGGAAGAGCAGAAATCTTTGGCAATTGTGAGACAGTTCAGATAATCATTCATTTTTGTTTTCTTGTTCCTCTTACAACTGAAGATTTTATTTATTGGACAAAGGAAAAATGTTTTCTAGACTCTTAGAAAAAATGCTGCTGCAATATGCCTCATTGGAAACCTAATTCCATTTATACATCAAAGGAAGTGGGGTGGTGCACATCCTTCAGTGGGTTGATGAAAATATCTGTATGCTGGATTCTGAGAAACTGGGAATTAATTGTAATTTTTGCTCAATGCATTCCTATGGGTCATTTCTAAGTATGATTACAAAGTATCCTAGAACAAAATTTATATTTTGCTCATGTTTTTCATGTACATAATAATTATTTGTAAGACCTTTCTACTATTTATAATAAAGTTTTAATAAATCTTTTTATTGGTATTTTTGATTTTTTAAATAAATGACAGCAGAATGCATTACTATTCTTATTACACATTTAGAGCACAATTTTCTATATCACTGGTTGTATATAAAGTATGTTCACAACAATTCATGTTTTCATACATGTATTTGGATAATGATGTCCATCATACTCCACCATCTTTGCTAACACTCTACCCCTCCTTTCCCTCCCACCACTCTGCCCTATATAGAATCTATTCCTCCCATGCTCCCCCTCCAGACCCCACAATAAATCAGTCACCTTATATCAGAGAAAACATCCAGCATTTGTATTTTGAAGGGATTTTTTTTGAGATTGGCTAAATTCACTTAGCGTCATCTTCTCCAACACCATCCATTTACCTGCAAATGCCATGATTTTATTCTCTTTTATTGCAGAGTAATTTTCCATTGTGCATATATGCCACATTTTTTTTCATTCATCTACTGAAGGGCATCTAGGTTGGTTCCACAGTTTAGCTATTGTGAATTGTGCTGCTATAAACATTGATGTATGCTGATTTTAAGAACTTTGGGTATAGGCTGAGGAGAGAAATAGCTGGATCAAATGGTGGTTTCATTCCCAGTTTTCCAAGGAATCTCCATACTGTTTTCCATATTGGCTGCACCAATTTGTAGTCCCACCAGCAATTTATGAGTGTACTTTTTCCCTATATCCTCACCAACACTTATTGTTGTTTATCTTCATAATACCTGCCATTCTGACTGGAGTGAGATTATATCTTAGAGGAGGAGGAGGAGGAGGAGGAGGAGGAGGAGAAGGAGTGGGGGGGAACCCTTCCAAACTCCTTCTATAAGGCTATTTATCACCCTGACACCAAACCAGACAAAGACAGATCAAGGAAAGAAAATCTCTGGCCTATATCTTTGATGAACACACATGCAAAAAATCTCAATGCAATTATGGCAAATCACATACAAAAACATATTAAACAGATAGTGCACCTCGATCAACTGGGTTCATTCTAGGAATGCAAGATTATTTCTAAAATACATAATCAAAAACATAATCCATCATGACAATAGACTTAAAGGAAAATAATCATATGATTACCTCAAGAGATGCAGAAAAAGTATTTGACAAAATACAGCACCCTTTCATGTTCAAAATACTAGAAAAACTAGGCAAAGTAGAATCATATCTCAACATTGTAAAAGCTATATATGCTAAAACCAAGACCAGAATAATTCTAAGTGGAGAAAAAAATTGAAGCCACTCCCTTGAAAAACCAGAACAATACAAGGATACCCTCATTCAACACTTCTATTCAACATCATCCTTGAAACTCTAGCCAAAGAAATTAGACAGAAGAAAAAAATTAAAGGCAACTCATTTGCTGATGACATTATTCTAAATTTAAAAGATCAAAAAACTTCTAAGACAAATAAGTGAATTCAGCAAAGTAGTAGGACATATAATCAATACCAACAGTCAAACACATTCCTATACATCAGTGATGAATCCACTGAAAGAGAAATTAGGAAACCTTCCTCATTCACAATAGCCTCAAAAAAAAAACCTGGGAATTAATCTAAGAAAGGAGGTGAAAGATCTATAAGTGAAAATTACTGACCAATACATTACAGCAAGAAATTGAAAAAGACCTTAGAAGATGGTATGATCTCCTATGCTCTTGAATAAGCAGAATTAATACTATCAAAGTGCTATATGGATTCAATGTGATTCCAATTAAAATCCCAGTGACATTCTTTATAGAGCTAGAAAAGGCATGAAATTCATTAGGAAAAATGAGACCCAAAAGAGCAAAAGCAATACTAAGCAAGAAGAATGAAGCAGGAGGCATCACAATACAGGACATTAAACTGTACTACAGATGGCCATGGTGGTGCATGCCTATAATACCAGTGGCTCTGGAAGGTGAGGCAGGAGGATCATGAGTTCAAAGCCAGCCAGCCTCAGTGAAATTGAGGTGCTAAGCAACTCAGTGAGACCCCATCTCTAAATAAAATACAAAATAGGGCTGGGGATTTGGCTCAGTGCCCCTGAGTTCAATTTCTGGTATATACCCTCCCACCCACCACAAGAAAAAAAAAACACATAGTATTGTCACCAAAACAGACTTGTAGACCAGAGGTATAGAATAGAATATACAGGGACAAACCCACAGAAATACAGTTATCTCATACTAGACAAGCATGCCAAAAACATTCAGAGGAGAAAAGAACCTCTTCAACAAATGGTGCTTGAAAACTGAAAATCCATATGCAGCAAAATGAAATTAAGCCTCTATCTCTCACCCTACACAAAATTCAACTCAATGTGGATCAAAGACTTAGGCACTAGAACAGAGACACTGTGCCTAATAGAAGAAAAAGCAGGCCCAAATTTTCATCATGTTGGCTTAGGATCTGACTTTCTTAAAAAGACTCCTAAAGCACAAGAAACAAAATCAAGAATTAATAAATGGGATGTACCAAACAGCTTCTTCTCAGCAAAGGAAACAATCAATAATATGAAGAGAGAGCCTACAGGATGAGAGAAAATATTTACCACAGGCACCTCAGATAGAGCATTAACCTTCAGGACATGTAGAGATCTCAAAAAATCTTAACACCAAAAAATCAAATAACACAATCAATAAATGGGCTAAGGAAACTAACAGACACTTCACAGAAGAGGAAATACAATTTATCAACAAATATATGAAAAATGCTCAACATCTTTAGCAATTAGAGAAATGGAAATCAAAACTACTCTACGATTCTTCTCACTCCAGTCAGAATGGCAATTATCAAGAATACAAAACAATAAGTGTTGGCAAGAATGTGGGAAAAACATACATTCATACACTGCTGGTGGGCCTGCAAATTGGTACAATCACTGTAGAAAGAAGTGTGGAGATACCTCAGAAAACTTGAAATGGAACCACCATTTGACTCATCTATCCTTCCTTGGTTTATGCCCAAAGGACTTAAAATCAGCATACTACAGTGACACATCACATCAATGTTTATAGCAGCTCAATTCACAAAAGTTAAACTATGAAAACAACACAGAATCCCTTCAACAAATGAATGGATAAAGAAAATGTGGTATATATACACATGGAATATCACTCAGCATTAAACAAGAATAAAATTATGGCATTTGCAGGTAAATGGATGAAGGTAGAGAATATCATGCTAAGCAAAATAAGCCAATCCCAAAGAATCAAAAGCTGAATGTTTTGTCTGATATGTGCATGCTAATTCACAATGGGAAGGGGGGTTTCTATGGAAGAATAGATGTACTTTGGATCAGGCAGAAGAGAGTGAAGGGAAGGGATGGGTATGGGGATACAAAGTATAGTAAAATGAATCAGACATTACTACCATATGTACATATATTATAACATGACCAGTATGATTCTACATCATGTACAACCAGAAGAATGAGAAGTTATATTCCATTCATGTATGACATGTCAAAAAGCTTTCTACTGCCATGTATAACTAATCAGAACACAATTTTAAACACATTAAAAAAACAAATATACAATAGTCCCATTAAATCTCAGATATTCCTGAGGTACATCGTTGTTAACCATGCCCCACATCCCAACTCAGACAACCAGAACTCTGATCTTTTTTCCTATTATTTTTGCCTTTATTTTTTAGTTTTGAAATTCACTCTGATTGTATCTACATAAGGTTCTCAGCATGATATTTTGATATCCGTATTGGTAGCAAAATGTTTTCTATGTTCTAACTACTTATCATTATCCATCATTGCACATAAAAACTTCATGGGTGTTTATGTGTGTGTTTGCGAGTTGGGAGCATTTAAATATCCCCAGCAAATTTTCAGCATACGATACCAAATTATAAACTATGTTCTTCATGACTTTTGTTGATTTATTGATTCCAGCATTACCTTTTAAAATTTGACCTAATTGTACCTATTTCCTTTTCAACTCTATTTTGGCAATCTCATTTCTCCTCTGTTCTGATATGTTGAACTTTTTTGTGGGGGAGGGTGCTGGGGATTGAACCTAGGTCCTTGTGCATGCATGGCAAAAACTCTACAAACTGAGCTATATCCCTAGCCTTATGTTGAACTTTTTTGATAAGTTTCTGCATATAAAGAAGATCATACATTAGTTTTCTTTCTAATTCTGGTTTATTTCCTATAGCATAATGACCTCCAATGTCATCAATGTTATCTCAATTACGTCCTTTTTTACATGCTGAATTTTTAATTTCCTTTATTTGCATATTTATACATTATACATTCATTTAACTTTTGATAATAATTCATGGGTATAGTTTGAAATAGGGTCTCCCTAAATTGCCCAGGCTGGTGTGGTCCTTGGGATCCTCATACCTCAATATCCCAAGTACCTGGGATTACAATGTGCACCACTATGCCCAGCAATCATGCTATAATTTTAAAACAGAAATGATAAATTATTCAAAGAAACTTGGTAATTACTATATGATCTAGGTCAAATATATACACTGTATGGCTCAGAAAATGCAACTCAGAACCATAATAAAAAAATAAAACACTTTGCAATTGTTAGGATGGCTACATTATTTTTTTTTAAAAAAAGGAGAGAGGAAAAAAAGAGAGAGAGAGAGACAACAATTTAAGTTTGCAGTTGCTTAGAAAATATGGGACATAGAGGAGATGACATTTTAAATTTCTTATGGTAAAGTGATCACAAGGTAAATCATACAACCTTGTTTATACACATTGCTTCTGCCTCCTAAAGAAAACCATATTACATTGGACTCATTTCTGATGTTAGCAGAAAGCAGGGAGTAAATTCTGTAAAGGAGGAATAGGCATAATCCTACTATAGATAGGAGCAGGTCAGCAAGGTAGATGCCACTATAATTTGAGCACATTAAGAACCAGATGCCTAAGGAGAGGGGTCCATCTCAGGAGTTCCTGAGCTCTCAACAACGGACTCGTCAGGAGAATCTGTCAGAATGATAATGTTTAATAAGTCTTTCTGTTGCTAATTTTATATCTTTGTTTCTCAATGTATATATGATAGGATTCAAGGCAGGGGTGATAGCAAAGTCAACTATAATCATGTATTTATCAACTGATGATTCTGGGAAAGGTCACATATAGATAAATATGAGTGAAATAGAGAACCACCACAGTGATGTGAGCTGACAATGTGCCAAGAGCCTTGGACAAAAGAGGAACGTTTCCAGACAGTGACCGAAATGAAGACATAGGAGAGGAGGAGCAGCAAGAAGGTGATCAGGCTCATGAATCCACTGTTGGCAGTTCCAAGAAACTCAAACATGGCTGAATCTGAGCATGCAAGCTGTATGACCCTGGGAAAGTCACAGTAAAAGCTGTCTATGGTATTAGGACCACAAAAAGGCAAGTTTACAATCAGAGAAAACTGGGACATAGAATGGATCGTTCCAGTTACCCAGCTAATGACTACAAATAAAATGCATTTCTTCGGGCTCATAATGCTCAAGAAGTAGAGAGGCTTATAGATAGCTGCATACCTGTCAAATGCCATGGCTATAAGCAGCACCATTTCTGTTCCTCCCAACATGTGAATGAAGCATATCTGTGCCATAGAGCTTTGGAAAGAAATTACTTTCTTCTCCTTTATCAGGTCTGTGACCATCCTGGGAATTGTGGTGGAGGGAACTCCCACATTAATGAGGGAAGGTTGGCCAATAGGAAATACATAGGAGAATGTAAGTGAGAATCAGTGATTACCAAAAAGATGTTGAAAAGATTGCTCACAACGATCCCTAAGTACAGCAGTGAGAATGTTAGCTTGAGAAAAACTTTAATTTCCCAAGATCCAGAGAATCCCAGAAATACAAATTCAGAAACCACAGAATCATGAAGTCCATCCATTGACTTGGCCAGGAAAGTTGTTTCCAAACATCTGTGGATAAAATGTGAGGAAGGGTCAGATTCAGTGGTATAAATTGTGCTCCTCCTAAGTCCTGCTAGTCTATTCTATGGATTATAGATATGAGAGTTAGAAATGATTGAACCTGATAGAAAACAAAATGCAATATAAAAATTATAGGAATATACCATATAACAAATGAAACAGCATTATGTATATCATATGAACACAGATGGGTTACTCTCCTTTTTGTTTCATGAGCAAGCTTTTTGTTTTGTTTTGTTTGCCTCTTAAGGATTTCTATGGTTTTTCTGCCACTACTCTGTAAATGTTCTCTCATAATCTCAAGTGCCAATAATTTCAGCTATTCCTAAGTTAATGCTTTTGTGGTAATTCAAAAAAATATTTTTAGCTGAATTTCTTACTTCACTTTCAGAGTTTCCAGGCCAAATTGTTTAGTACATTTCACCCTATTTCATTTTTTGTGTTTTATTTATTTATTTATTTATTTATTTATTGAACAATTTACCATGGAAGCCAGGGGCACATTGAGATTCATAATATTTAACTGATGCTCATCATAATGTATACAAGTGAAGCAAGGGGACAAAAAGACATCAATATAGTTAATAAATAATTGCATCCAATCAGGAAGGTGGGTATTGGTTGGAAAGGAAAGAAAATCAAATACTTCCCTTTTTCCCTCCTCATTACGAAGCCCTTTCCCTTCCTGCTCCAACATTCTGCTAAGGTCACCTGCCTCAGGAATTATTCCTCCTTGCAGGGAGTTGTAGGAGTTGTTAATTAATGCCTCCTGTGCTGCTGCTACCTTCCTTCATCACTCCACCATTTGGCTCACCATTTGGACAAATAAGTAGGATGAGGAGAGAAAAGGGGCAAGATAAAGGGAGAAGAGGGCAGGAGAACACAGGAAATCTAAAATGTCTAAAAGGGTCAGGTCAGTCCCACTTTTTTGGACACCCTGCTCTGGGCCTCCTTCTTTCTCCCAGAAGTCTGTTTCTATACTTTCAATAAAACTTGCTTTCTACACTTGTCTCAGCATTTCTCAGGTGTTAAATCTTCACATCTGGGAAAACATAACTCAGCCCTGATTGGTTCTCATCACTGGCAGCAACACAAGGACTTACATACTCAACACAAAATTGCCTACAATGACAGAATACCTTTACAGTGTAAAATATGATGATTAAACCTTTATAAATTTAATAGAAAACATTTATGAAATGGTTTTTCATGCAAAGCACTAAACTTGGCCCATTATTGGATTTAAACTACATAAAATTCCATTTAATAAAAAAAATTACTTAAAACTGAATTTCAGAGGGATGAAGTATCATAACCAACACTTGAATCCAGACCTCTGGCAATGGTAATCACACACCTAACCATGGTACTCTGCTCTTCAAGGCCAGTGTCCTCAAGTATGTAGTATACATCTATTCCAAACATCCATCAATTAAACTGCATTTGATCTTTAGTATCTTTAAATTATTAATGTAATAACTTAAAAACATCCTTTAATTCCATGTCCCCTTTTAATTCTTTCTTTTCTCTCCAATTTTTCAGGCATAAGTTTGTCTTTACTTTTCCTTCATTCAACTGAAACATTCTGGATCTATAGATTTATTTTGCAGAGAAAGAAATTTTAATGCTTAATATCCTATGCAATATGATATTTTAATATTAATTTGCTTAATATCCCTGAAGGATTTGTTACTTTTTGTCATGACCTTATTGCTATAAATTTTCCTACCCTTGGCTTTGTGACTTCTATAACCTTGTTCCCCTTCCCACTTCTTGTTAACAGAAACTCTATTTTTTCAGGTAGGGGGAAGAATTTTATCTATCTAAAATCTATCAATTTTAGACAAAATGACTCTACTCCAGATCAAGATCACAATGCATTATTTTTCTAAATCTATTGTTCTAATTCCATTTCCTCCACCATAAATTTGTCTAAGATGGGGCCTATGATCCAGGACTGTTGGATGAGATGTAATCCAACATTTCCTCTAGAGGACTTTTCTTTTTTTATTATTTTTTTAATTAATTTTTATTGTTGGTTGTTCAAAACATTACATAGTTCTTGATATATCATATTTCACACTTTGATTCAAGTGGGATATGAACTCCCATTTTTACCCCAAATACAGATTGCAGAATCACATCAGTTGCACATCCATTGATTTACATATTGCCATACTAGTGTCTGTTGTATTCTGCTGCCTCTCCTATCCTCTACTATCCCCCTCCCCTCCCCTCCCCTCTTCTCTCTCTACCCCCTCTACTGTAATTCATTTCTCCCCCTTATATTTTCCCCCTTTCCCCTCACTTCCTCTTGTATGTAATTTTGTATACCCCTGAGGGTCTCCTTCCATTTACATGCAATTTCCCTTTTCTCTCCCTTTCCCTCCCACCTCTTATCCCTGTTTAATGTTAATCTTCTTCTCATGCTCTTCGTCCCTACTTTATTCTTAGTTACTCTCCTTATATCAAAGAAGACATTTGGCATTTGTTTTTAAGGGATTGGCTAGCTTCACTTAGCATAATCTGCTCTAATGCCATCCATTTCCCTCCAAATTCTATGATTTTGTCATTTCTTAATGCAGAGTAATACTCCATTGTGTATAAATGCCACATTTTTTTATCCATTCGTCTATTGAAGGACATCTAGGTTGGTTCCACAGTCTTGCTATTGTGAATTGTGCTGCTATGAACATGGATGTAGCAGTGTCCCTATAGTGTGCTCTTTTTAGGTATTTAGGGAATAGACTGAGTAGGGGAATAGCTGGGTCAAATGGTGGTTCCATTCCGAGCTTTCCAAGAAATCTCCATACTGCTTTCCAAATTGGCCGCACCAATTTGCAGTCCCACCAGCAATGTACAAGTGAACCCTTTTCCCCACATCCTCGCCAGCACTTGTTGTTGTTTGACTTCCTAATGGCTGCCAGTCTTACTGGAGTGAGATGGTATCTTAGGATGGTTTTGATTTGCATTTCTCTGACTGCTAGAGATGGTGAGCATTTTTTCATGTACTTGTTGATTGATTGTATGTCCTCCTCTGAGAAATGTCTGTTCAGGTCCTTGGCCCATTTGTTGATTGGGTTATTTGTTATCTTATTGTCTAATTTTTTGAGTTCTTTGTATATTCTGGATATTAGGGCTCTGTCTGAAGTGTGAGGAGTAAAGATTTGTTCCCAGGACATAGGCTCCCTATTTACCTCTCTTATTGTTTCTTTTGCTGAGAAAAAACTTTTTAGTTTGAGTAAGTCCCATTTGTTGATTCTAGTTATTAACTGTTGTGCTATGGGTGTCCTATTGAGGAATTAGGAGCCCGACCCCACAGTATGTAGATCATAGCCAACTTTTTCTTCTATCAGACGCCATGTCTCTGATTTGATATCAAGTTCCTTGATCCACTTTGAGTTAACTTTTGTGCATCGCGAGAGAAAGGGATTCAGTTTCATTTTGTTGCATATGGATTTCCAGTTTTCCCAACACCATTTGTTGAAGATGCTATCCTTCCTCCATTGCATGCTTTTAGCCCCTTTATCAAATATAAGATAGTTGAAATTTTGTGGATTGGTTTCTGTGTCCTCTATTCTGTACCATTGGTCCACCCGCCTGTTTTGGTACCAGTACCATGCTATTTTTGTTACTATTGCTCTGTAGTATAGTTTGAAGTCTGGTATAGCTATACCGCCTGATTCACACTTCCTGCTTAGCATTGTTTTTGCTATTCTGGGTCATTTATTTTTCCATATGAATTTCATGATTGCTTTCTCTATTTCTACAAGAAATGCTGTTGGGATTTTGATTGGCATTGCATTCGACCTATAGAGAACTTTTGGTAATATCGCCATTTTGATGATGTTAATTCTACCTATCCATGAACAGGGTATATTTTTCCATCTTCTAAGATCTTCTTCTATTTCTCTCTTTAGGGTTCTGTAGTTTTCATTGTATAAGTCTTTCACCTCTTTTGTTAGGTTGATTCCCAAGTATTTTATTTTTTTGAAGATATTGTGAATGGAGTGGTTGTCCTCATTTCCATTTCAGAGGATTTGTCGCTGATATACAGGAATGCCTTTGATTTATGCGTGTTGATTTTATATCCTGCCACTTTGCTGAATTCATTTATTAGCTCTAATATTTTCTTTGTAGACCCTTTTGGGTCTGCTAGGTATAGAATCATGTCATCTGCAAATAATGATAATTTGAGTTCTTCTTTTCCTATTTTTATGCCTTTAATTTCTTTCGTCTGTCTAATTGCTCTGGCCAGTGATTCGAGAACTATGTTGAACAGAAGTGGTGAGAGGGCATCCCTGTCTTGTTCCAGATTTTAGAGGGAATGCCTTCAGTTTTTCTCCATTCAGAATGATGCTGGCCTGAGGCTTAGCATAGATTGCTTTTACAATATTGAGGTATGTTCCTGTTATCCCTAGTTTTTCTAGAGTTTTGAACATAAAGGGATGCTGTACTTTGTCGAATGCTTTTTCTGCATCTATCGAGATGATCATATGGTTCTTATTTTTAAGCCTATTGATGTGGTGAATAACATTTATTGATTTCTGTATATTGAACCAACCTTGCATCCCAGGGATAAATCCTACCTGATCATGATGCACAATTTTTTTGATGTGTTTTTGTATCCGGTTCGCCAGAATTTTATTGAGGATTTTTGCATCTAGGTTCATTAGAGAGATTGGTCTGTAGTTTTCTTTCTTTGAAGTGTCTTTGTCTGGTTTAGGAATCAGGGTGATGTTGGCCTTGTAGAATGAATTTGGAAGTTCTCCCTCTTTTTCTATTTCCTGAAATAGCTTGAAAAGTATTGGTATTAGTTCCTCTTTAAAGGTTTTGTAAAACTCTGCTGTATACCCATCCGGTCCTGGGCTTTTCTTAGTTGGTAGTCTTTTGATGGTTTCTTCTATTTCCTCAATTGATATTGGTCTGTTTAGGTTGTCAATATCCTCCTGACTCAATCTGGGCAGATCATATGACTTAAGAAATTTATCGATGCCTTCACTATCTTCTATTTTATTGGAGTATAAGGATTCAAAATAATTTCTGATAATCTTCTGTATTTCTGAAGTGTCTGTTGTGATATTGCCTTTTTCATCCCGTATGCTAGTAATTTGAGTTCTCTCTCTTCTTCTCTTCGTTAGCGTGGCTAAGGGTCTGTCGATTTTATTTATTTTTCAAAGAACCAACTTTTAGTTTTGTCAATTTTTTCAATTGTTTCTTTTGTTTCGATTTCATTATATTCAGCTCTGATTTTAATTATTTCTTGTCTTCTACTTCTTTTGCTGTTGTTTTGCTCTTCTTTTTCTAGGATTTTGAGATGAAGTATTAGATCATTTATTTGTTGGTTTTTTCTTTTTTTAAGGAATGAACTCCAAACAATAAATTTTTCTCTTAGAACTGCTTTCAATGTGTCCCATAGATTCCGATATGTTGTGTCTATGTTTTCATTTATCTCTAAGAATTTTTTAATTTCCTCCTTGATGTTTTCTATAACCCATTGATCATTCAGTAACCTATTGTTCATTCCCCAAGTGATGCATGATTTTTCCTTACTTCTTTTATCGTTGATTTTCAATTTCATTCCATTATGATCAGATAAGGTACATGGTATTATCTCTACTCCTTTATATTGTCTAAGAGTTGCCCTGTGACATAATATATGATCTATTTTTGATAAGGATCCATGTGCTGCTGAGAAAAAAGTGTAACTGCTTGATCTTGGGTGGTATATTCTATATATGTCAATTAAGTCTAGGTTATTAATTATGTTATTGAGTTCTATAGTTTCCTTGTTCAACTTTTGTTTGGAAGATCTGTCCAGTGGTGAGAGAGGTGTGTTGAAGTCTCCCATGATTATTGTATAGTGGTGTATTAGACTCTTGAACTTGAGAAGAGTTTGTTTGATGAACATAGCTGCACCATTGTTTGGGGCATATATATTTATGATTGTTATGTCTTGTTGGTGTATGGTTCCCTTGAGAAGTATGTAGTGTCCCTCTTTATCCCTTTTGATTAACTTTGGCTTGAAATCTATTTTATTTGATATGAGTATGGACACTCCTGCTTGTTTCCGAAGTCCATATGAGTGATATGATTTTTCCCAACCTTTCACCTTCAGTCTATGTATGTCTTTTCCTATCAAATGCATCTCCTGAAGGCAGCATATTGTTGGGTCTTGTTTTGTGATCCATTCTATTAGCCTGTATCTCTTAATTGGTGAGTTTAAGCCATTAACATTTAGGGTTATTATTGAGATATGGGTTGTTCTTCCAGCCATATTTGTTTATTTATGTTACTAAACATGGTTTGTTTTCCTCTTTGATTATTCCCCCCCTCTTTACTGTATTACCTCCCGCTGTTGGTTTTCATTGATATTTTCCATTTCCACTTCCTGTAATATTTTGCCGAGGATGTTTTGAAGAGATGGTTTTCTAGCTGCAAATTCTTTTAACTTTTGTTTATCATGGAAGGTTTTAATTTCATCTTCCATCCTGAAGCTTAATTTTGCTGGATACACAATTCTTGGTTGGAACCCATTTTCTTTCAGTGCATGAAATATGTTATTCCAGGATCTTCTAGCTTTCAGAGTCTGTGTTGAAAGATCAGCTTTTATCCTGATTGGTTTACCCCTAAATGTAAACTGCTTCCTTTCTCTTGTAGCTTTTAAAATTCTCTCCTTATTCTGTATGTTGGGCATCTTCATTATAATGTGTCTAGGTGTGGATCTCTTATGATTTTGCACATTCGGCGTCCTGTAGGCTTCTAGGATTTGGGATTCTGTCTCATTCTTCAAGTCTGGGAAGTTTTCTCGTATTATTTCATTGAATAGATTGCTCATTCCTTTGGTTTGGACCTCTATACCTTCCTGTATCCCAATGACTCTTAAGTTTGGTCTCTTTATGTTATCCCATATTTCTTGAATGTTCTGCTCATGGTTTCTTAACAGTTTTGCTGAGCTGTCTATGTTCTTCTCCAGTTGAAATACTTTGTCTTCATTGTCTGATGTTCTATCTTCTAAGTGTTCTACTCTGCTGGTAGTATTCTCAATTGAGTTTTGAAGTTGGTTTATTGCTTCCTGCATTTCTAGGATTTCTGTTTGTTTGTTTTTTATAACCTCTATCTCCCTGTATAATTGATCTTTTGCTTCTTGGATTTGTTTATGTAATTCATTGTCGAAGTGGTCGAAGTGGTCTTTCATTGTCTGATTTTGCGGTCTAATGTCTTCCTTGAGACTCCAGATCATATGAAGCATGTATATCCTGAATTCTTTATCTGACATTCCATCTGCTGCAGATATTACCTCTTCTAAAGTTGAGTTGACCTGCATTGCTTGTGGTCCTTTCTTTCCTTGTCTTTTCATACTGATCGCATTTCTTTCTGCTTGGTGAAACTGTTGTGTTATTGATTTTCCCCCTATATATTTATATTGCTCTTGTATAGTTGCAAAGTCTCCCTCGCAGGCTTTGGTGGTGGTTCTGCCCCTCCTCCAATTGGGGCAATGTGCCTACCACGCTGGCAGGCTGCTGGGCCTGTTCTTTTGGTGGTCGCAGGTCCGCCTACCTTGCAGGCGCGGGCGGCGGCTCAGACCCTCTGCAGGTCGCTGGGCCTGTTCTTCCTGTGGGTCCAAGGTCCGCCTACCTTGCAGGTGCGAGCAGCGGCTCTGCCCCTCCGCTGTCTGCCAGGCCTGTTCTGTCTGTTAGTTGCAGGTCTGTCTACCTAGCAGGCGCTGGTGGCGGCTCTGCCCCTCCCCCAACCGGGGCGATGTGTCTGGCGGGCCACTGGGCCTGTTTTGTCGGTGGTCACGGTTCCGCCTACCTTGCAGGCGCGTGGAGCAGCTGTGCCCCTCCATGGGTTTCTGGGCCTGACCTGCTGGTGGGTGGCAGGTGCACCTACTTTGCAGGCACGGAGGGTGGCTGTGCTGCTCTGCAGGTTGCTGGGCCTGATCTGCTTGTGAGTCGCAGGTCTGCCTACCTTGCAGGCGCCCGGCGGCTCTGCCCCTCTCCCAACTGGGGCGATGTGTCTGGTGGGCCGCTGGGCCTGTTCTGTTGGTGGTCACGGTTACGCCTGCCTAGCAAGCGCATGGGGCAGCTGTGCCCCTCCGCAGGTTGCTAGGCCTGACCTGCCGGTGGGTCGCAGGTCCGCCTACCTTGCAGGCGCGGGGGGAGGTGGCTCTGCCCCTCTGCGGATTGCTGTGCCTGTTCTGCTGGTGGGTCCCGGGTCGCCTACGTTGCAGGTGCACAGCGGCTCTGCCCCTCCCCCAACCGGGGAGATGTGTCTGGCGGGCCTCTGGGCCTGTTCTGTTGGTGGTCACGGTTCGGCCTACCTTGCAGGCGCGTGGGGCAGCTGTGCCCCTCAGCAGGTTGTTGGGCATGACCTGCCGGTGGGTCTCAGATCCACCTACCTTGCAGGCGCCCGGCGGCTCTGCCCCTCCCCCAACCGGGGAGATGTGTCTGGCGGGCCACTGGGCCTGTTTTGTTGGTGGTCATGGTTCTGCCTACCTTGCAGGTGCATGGAGCAGCTGTGCCCCTCCACGGGTTGCTGGACCTGATCTGAGGACTTTTCTTAAACAAAAGGATAAATCTTTATGTAGAGAGGGATTTATTTATCTATCTATCTATCTATCTATCTATTCATGTTAAGTTATAGATGGACACAATCCCTTTATTTTATTAATTTATTTTTATGTGGTGCTAAGGATTGAACCCAGTGCCTCACACTTGCTAGGCAAGCACTCCACCATTGAGCCACACCCCCAGCCCGAGAGAGGGATTTTTTTTTCTGTATTTATTGTTAATGCTAAGCTTAAAGGTGAAACAACCCAGAAATTATAAAACATAAAATAAAATAACAATGAAGAATTAGAAAGACCCTAGGACATGAAGGGCATTATTGCGCAACTTATATAAAGCCGACAGTGGTCACTACAGATCCTGTAATGTGTAAAAATAATGATAATAATTTGTTCCACTAAAATCTAGTTTTCTGTTAATTACACATGAATACAATCCTAATATTTCCACAAAAGTTCTCTCTTAATTGTTCTTTATACTTCCCACTTCTCTGTAACTTTTCTATATGAGACACTGATTATTTGTCACCTGCTAATATTCATTAATTGACATGACTCAGAGTTTTGAACCAACTGTCTCTTTTAAAATCCAATACTGGCTTACTCATTTAAGTTAGTACATACATATTGACTTCTAAGTCAACTTTATTCTTGAACCCCAGAATCATAAGTCCAATACTGTTTGTGGTATAACAAACGGGAGATCCACCTCCACCTTCAAGTTAAAACTAAACTAACCTAAAACTGAACTCGTCATCATATCTACCATCTTATCTACCATATCCAGCTCCAGACTTCACATTAACTCTAATAAAATCTAACTTACTCCAATGTCTTAATAAATGTCATTGGCATTCTTCCAGAAATCCAACACAGGTGTTTGTGTGGAACTCTTCTCCTTCCTTCACTTATAATATCTGGTTGCACACTTTTTATTCACAAATAGTTCTAAATAAACTCCAGTCTCTCAATTTCCATTGTCATTTTATTCTACTTTATTTTTTTATATTTTGTCATCCTGAAAACCAAAAGGTAATTTATTGTATGATATCTTTGCTTTCCTTTTTCCCCAATTCCACCCTATTGTGTACGAATCTTCTAGAGGAATCCATGTAAAGATCAAATACACTCCTGTGACTTTGTAATTTATATCCTTTGATGGCTCTACCTAGGGGAAATTCCACACATTACAACACAAAACTCATGTGTGAGAAAGCATCATTTGATTCAGAAGGTATTTCCTTAATGATGTTAGGAAATGAATATACAATGTAGTTATGGAGTCAACTTCAAAACTGATTTCTATTTAACTTAGGAAAATAAGAACTGTTAAAAATAGTCCATTCAGGATGTTTCTAATGGACTTGAAGCTGCAAGCTAATGATTACAGGTAAATCATTAAACTTAAGTCAAGGAAAGAATCCTGCTAGCATTATGGTTCAATAATATATGACAAGGTAGAGAGAAAGATGAATTCAAGTAATACATTGAAAAGAAGGTAGTGAAATTGTAATTGTTGCTTGTCAAATCACATAACTTCCTGCCTCAAAATGTTACATAGAAAATATTAAATTTAATAAGATTATTTAAATATAAAAACTCAGTAACAGCCTATTAAAATATGATAAAATGTGTTATTTATAAAGGAAATATGAAAATATGCATTGTATTGAGATTTGCATATATATTTTTTTCTGATATATTTGAAACACTGAATAAGATGGGAATTCAAACTATCTAATAAAAAAAGGAAGACTCAAAATTTTATAACTACCGGTCCTCACTGAACTAATCCAAGAATTAACTGCAGTGCAGATCAACAGTTCAGAGGATATCTAATGGAACAATGCAAAGTAAACCAAAGACCACTTCAAAATCAGGGAAATTATGAAAAGTAAACATAAAGGGAGTTAGAGGAGGAACCGAGTGCTTTCTGTAAAGCAAATTAGAATATATCACAAACTACAATAATTAAGGCATAATTATTTCACTAAATTTAACAGAATATGTTTATAAAAGTATAGAAATAGATGCACATAGGAAAATTTAGTACATGACAAAGAAGACATCATGATTATGTAGGGAAATATGAAATTTTTATAAAATGTGTTTGAATTAATTTTTTAAAACTGAGGTTAAGAAGACCTAAGTTAACTCCAAATTCAGAAGATGGATTCTACTTTTAAAGTGTTTCTTGAACAGAACACACCTGTGGCTCCGGAGATCAGGGAGGCAGAGTTGCTCAGCACAGCTGAGGGGAAGGTGAAGTGTGGGCTCACTGGTGACATGGTGATAGACATCACTCTTAGCTGTGACTCAACTGTCTTCTGTCATGGAATAAACTTTAAGGAAATAAACAAACAGAAAAATGTATTAAAAGTTGCTTTGCTTCATTATGAGTACTCTTCTAATACTGAGTGAAATCAATTGCTTAAAAGGGGACCAATTAGGTAAGTAAATGGATGAATTATTATACAGGCTTTACAAATGATTCTTCAGTCCATCTTAATAAGCATGGAAAGAATATTAATAACTCAAAGAAATAGTATAGTTTTTATGGGGGTGGACTTGATAGTATTTTCTATGAGTAAATATTCAAGAGTTATTAAAAATTTCTAAGGGTTGTGTGATTTAAATAACTTTATGGCTGTTTCTTTGTCTACAACTTGATTTGCTCTATTTTAAAAGACATTTATTCTTTTTAATTTAAAACCAGATCTATCAAAATAAATAGAGTAAAAAGGAAAAGTTATATGGAGCCATTTCTATGAATACTTTAACACTCGGTAAGTTCTAAAGGAGTATTATCTATCATAATAATTTTGATAACATTTAGGAATATCTATATTATATATCGATATTAATATAAATATATTAATTTGTATTAAGTATAAATATAATTATTATTATTATTTAAACTAGAATTTTTTAGAGTGGGATCAGTGGTTGAATGACTGTGGTAAAAATAAAAGCATCATGTTTTCATGTTGTATCAGTAAGGAAGTGATAGCCAAGATACAGATATTGCTTTTAATTTTTTTATCCTAGTCTTTAGAGAGAAAGAAGAGATAGAAGAATCAAAGTATTTCATGTACTGCTTAAAAGAATTAAGCTTTGATGAATATTTTCAGTTCATCTCATTATGTAATTTCAAGTATGAGGAAAGACCAGAGGACACAAAACAAATTGAGTGAAATCATTCAATGAAGTGAGCTAATAAAGAAAAGTGGAGACAGGAAGAAAAATAGATGATTGGGAGCAAAACAGGGGACATACAGGATAATAATGCAACCTGATGTTGAAGAATTAAAGGATGGGCATCCCCCCTACCTTTGCCAGCAGAGAGTTTACCTCAGCAGCTCCAAGGTATGAGAAATGCAGAGAAATTTGCTCTTTTTTTAGAGGCATCATTACCCTTCAAGGCACACGGCTATAAATAGCTTTTATCTTTAGGAATGAAGCCAATTATCAGGACTGGAATAATGACCAGCACCTGCCTTGGTATTGGCTTTCTGGAGACACCAGGTGTTCCCTGAAAATTGTTTTCCCTAAGGGTCAAGTGTCATTAGCTATAGAAGAAAGAAAAATAGAAACTGACCAATTCCCTGTGATGAGCAGTAATTATGTGGCTCTGAAAATATTTTCTTACTTAAGACATTAAATGTTTATTGGATTTGTTTAAAGTTACCAAAACACTAATTGTATCTGTTTGGCATTCATAACAGGTCAAGGACCATATCCTACAATGCCCCCTTAACTGTTCATTCAACTTATGGTTTTGAGGAATAATGAATTAGAATTTGAGAAATATGGGAGTGTTGAAAAGAGAATATTAAAAATATTCACTTGGAGTTTTAATCAACTACTTTTTCTTTATCATGTTAGCAATAGCAACCATAATCAAAGAAAAGGCAATGTTTATATATAATTACAATATTTGTTATCTATACAAACTTTGAAACAACACCCTTTGAAATTAAAAGCTCTGTTATGCTTTTACCCTTTAACTTCCTCACACTGAGAATGAGGACTTTCTCCTTCTGAGGACAGATGCCAAGGAAATTATGACTGACATAGACTAACACACCCTAGCTAACCTACTCAGGTAGGGTAGCTTCTGTTTCTATAAAAAGCATCTGCTTTTGTGAGACCTAGAGAGAAACAATCTAAATGCTTCTCCAAAGTTTATCAAATGGCATAAAATCCATTTTCCATTTTTCTATCTTTTGCCCATTTTTTATGCAAATGTGGCCACTCAGTATCCAAGCAGGGTATGTGGGCTAAGCTGCTGGTAAGACCTTGATCCAAGTCAGAAAAAAATCTGTTTTTTGACCAATACTTTAGAAATATGAATACATATATTCATATATTAATATTAAATAAAATCCATTAACTGTTTTTCAAAGAAAGAAGAAATTTTTTATATCCGAACAGCCTTTTTGCAAGCTCTGTAAATATTTTCTTCTTCATAGAAATATAATTTTAGTTCTCTCCATTCCTCCAAGAAACATTAAGTATAAATTTTATCCTCATTGTTCTCTGTACACATGATATACTTTGCAATGACATTTTGCTTATAGTGGTGCAGTTTCTACTTCTCCAGGACAAAACTGATGCTTATTATCACACATTCTTCCAAGTTAGGACTTTGAGGGTCTGGCTTTGAGGGTCTGGGTTGAAAAATCTGCTGAGATACGAATTGGTCTCCCCCCAATATGTAATCTCTGTCTTGTGGCTTTTAAGATTCTATCTTTATTCTGTATGCTAGGCATTTTCATTGTAATGTGCCTTGGTGTAGATCTGTTGTAATTTTGTACATTTGGTGTCTTGTAAGCCTCTTGTATTTGGTTTTCCAATTCATTGTTCATGCTTGGGAAATTTTCTAATACTATCTCATTGAAGAGATTATGCATTCCTTTGGTATGAAACTCTGTGCCTTCCTCTATCCCAATAACTCTTATATTTGTTCTGTTGATGCTCTCCCATAATTCTTGGATGTTCTGTTTATGGTTTATAACTTTCTTCACTGTGTGGTCAACTTTATTTTCCAGATTGTAAACTCTGTCTTCATTATCTGACATTCTTTCTTCCAAGTGATCTAGTCTGTTGGTTATGCTTTCTATTGAGTTTTTTATTTGATTTATTGTATCCTTCATTTCAAGGATTTCTGACTGTTGTTTTTTTTTCAGGATCTCTATCTCTCTCTTGAAGTAATCTTTTGCTACCTGTATTTTGCTCTTTTTTCTCATTGTTGCAGTGATCAATTTTTGCTTGTATTTGCTTATTTATGTCATTCTTTAATTCACAGGTCATTTTAATTATGAACCTTCTGAACTCCTCTGACATTTTATCAACTTTGCTGTTCACAGGTTCTGTTATTATAGTATCCTGGTTCATTTGGGGGCACTGTCCTCCCTTGTTTTTTCATGTTGTCTTTGTGTCTTACTTTCTTGCAGTGTGTATCTGAGATATTATAATTTCTTCCCTATATTCTTGTAGTACTTGTACAGATTGTCTGTACCTCACCTTGATGTTGGGCTTCCAGACCCTGCTGGTGTCCCTCAATGAATGCTACGGCATCCTGGATCTGGGACCTGTGTAAGTTGGAGGAGATAAATCTGGGCCGCTGCAGTTGAACTCCTGTGGTAGTCTGCTGTCAGAAGGGGCAGTCCTGCACCAGAGGCTAGGCTCTGGCAAGTATCTTCCCTGCTGGGAAGGGCCTGAACCAGGCATGCTGTATGTCTGGGCCCTACGGAGGCCACTGTGGGTGGATCTGGGCATTTGGGCTTGACCTCCTGTGGTAGTCTGGTGGTAGGAAGGGGTGGTCCTGCATCAAAGGCTAGCCTCTGGCAGTGTCTGCCCTGCTGCAGGAGGGGTGATCTGTGCATACTGAGATCCTGGATCCCACATGGGCTGGTCTGGGTGGTCTGGGCTGGATCTCGGCTCCCATGGTAGTTTGCTGGTCAGAGGGGGCGGCCCTGCACCAGAGGCTAGGCTCTGGTGAGTGTCTGCCCCAACAGGAAAGGGATAGACCTGGCCTGCTGTGCCCCTAGGCCCAGCAGAGGCTAGTGTGAGTGTATCTTCTTTTTAAAATTCATTTTTATGGTATAGACTTGAGTGTATAACATGATGTTTTGATGTACATACACTTAGTAAAATGCTTTTTATACTAAAAAAAAAAATGAGCACATCCATCACTTTACACAGACATGTTGGGTGTGTGAGTGTGTGGGAGTGTGTGGGTGTATGTGTGTATGTGTTTGTGTGTTGCTGCAGTCCGACTGCAGCAAAATAACCGGGGGGTGACGAACAACTTGTGTAGATTGATACAGCAGGAGTAGGAGCTGTTTATTGTAAGACAACAGAGGTATTTATACATTTTGCACAGCTTATCTTAATTAGCATAAAATAGATACAGCAGTCAACCAATAAGGAATCTCCATACTTAATGGCTCGCTGGCTCCACCTCACAAACCACTCCCTCTGGCATTTTGCCAGGCACCATCCAGACTTGTTTACAGACTCTGGCAAAATGCCAGGTGCCATCCTGACTTGTTTACAGACTCTAACAGTGTGTGAAGGAATATGTATCCCTGGAAATTCACACAAGTGATCTTAAGCTGCCCCCATGGGCCAGGGGTGGCAGTCTTCCTTTTCATCCTTTGGTCTGCTTCTCCTTGGGCCTCTTGGTCTTGATTGATAAACACAGTGGTGGCGACTTTGATCAGCTCACTGGCACACTTCCCAGCAAAGCCCTCTAGGTTTTGTAATTTTCAACAGATGTCACTCTGGGCTTGTCCCACAAAGGCTGCATTGCTCATCCACTGGTTGTCTGGTGCCTCAGGATCAAAGGGAGTGAAGAGCTGGAAGGCCTCACACAGTCATTCCTAGAATTGGCTGAGGCTTTCGTCAGGCTTTTGAAGCACTTCTGATATCTTGTTCATGGTTTGGGCTTTTCGTCCCTCTTCTTTCAGGCCTCCTATGAGGGCTTCTTGGTATCTCTTTATCTTGTGGAGGTCTTTCTCCTTGTTGGAGTCCCACCCTTGCTTTGTGTTGGGGAATTGGTCCTAGGCCTAGGCTTGGATATTGCCTTGTGCATTTGGATCATGTTCCTCTAGCCATTTTACAGCTTCTGTGCTCCTCAGTATTGAACAGAGATAGAAGGAGCTGGTGGCAGTCCACCCAGGTAGGATGCTATGTCAGGATAATTGGTTGCGTCAAATCATGGCCTGGTGCTTCTCTGTGTAGGAGGGAGTATGATTCTTCCAACTTAAAGATTGGTGGAGGTGAGAGGCTGGTACATATAAATGCAGAGTTCTCCTAAAACATTTCCCTCTTGGTCAACATATGCAGGTCCTCTAGTCTCTTGTAGGGGCATCTGGAGAGCTCTTATCTGGGTAGTGGCTCTGGATTTAGGACAGTTTTCCATTCTTGTCTCACGGGGTGGAGGAAGAGTCTTTTGTTCTGAGGAAGACTCTGGCTCTGAGGACATCATGGAGGAAAGGATAGCTGGTGTCAAAGGACCATCATCTGCTGCTTCTGAGGATGAGGGGGCTGAGGGGGCAGCCTGTTGTTCCAGTGGTCCTGGCAAAGCTGGGTAGAGTGCCACATAGGGTGGTCAATTTTCTTCTGGCTCATTGGGCAAAAGTCTTTTCTGTCTGTTCTCTATCAGGTTCTCTCTGTCTAGCTGCCTTCCATTGGGTCTTAGAGGCTGCTATGCTCCAAGCTAACATCACCTTGGACTGTCCATCTAGATAGGATCTCAACCAAGGGGGCTGTTTCTGTACTATTTCTTGCCAGTGATCAATATAAGGGACCTGGTTTGGGTGTCCAGGGGTTCCAACAACAATTAAAAGGATCTCAGCAATGACTCTCTCATCGAAAGATCCTTCTGGTGGCCAGTCCACACCTAGGGTGGGCCTTTCTAATTCACAGAAAGTGTGCAACTTTTGTGAAGTGAGTTTCACTTAAAACCCTTCTTAAGTTTTTCAACATACATTTCAAGGCGTTCAAGGAACTCTGTTTACTTTGTGTGTCTCCCATGCTCCACCCTGTGTTGGTGTCACACACTTCATCTATCTCTGGCCATTCCCCTCACAGGGACTTAGGATCCTCTTAATCTTACAGGTTGGTATTAACCCCCAACCTGGAGAGTTCACCTAGATGTTGGTTCGTGAAATTCCTCCAGAGACTGTATGAGGTTCCACAGAACCACAGATAGGGGACCCCAAATTCGCTTTGGCCCTCTGGTTGGGTGGGAGCCCTTCCCTTTGTCTGTCTCATTCACACACTTTCACACAGACATGGTCAGAGCAAAATTTCTATACCATCCTAAATCCCAAAAGTTCCACAAATTGCAAACCAAAAAGGGAGTCAGTTTCCCCTCTGCTTGCTGACCATCTATTCAGGGGACTCCCCAGTCTGTTTCAGCTCCAAACACTTTGAAGGGTACTAAGGACCCACAGAGTTTGATCAAGCCTCTCTTTCATCTGCTTAGGTCTCTGTGGGGCAGTCAGGTGGGCTACCACAAATGGACCCGTGTCCTTACCTATCCAGTCAGGTGGTGCTCCAAGTCCCTAACTCTGGTCCCTACTCCTTGTGGATTCTATTGTGCTCTGGGGTGACAGCTCCAAGGTGCCAGATGAGTCATTCCTCCTCCAGGCAAAGAGAAACCTGTGCCCACTAAGGGGAAACATTGTCTTCCACTGTCCTGGAAAAGCCCACTGGAGACAAAAGAGGCAGAAGAGCTGTCTTTACCTTCTCTGTCACGTCTGGGGTGCCAAAAATGTTGTAAGGTCAGAGGTGGTGTGAAACCAAGGAATTATTAGGAATCAAATTTATTTGGCTGCAACCAGTTTCAGAGGGAAAAGCTTTCACTACAATCAATCAATCCCCTTCCAGTTCAGGAAGATTTATAACTGTATACCCAGTGTACGGCGGGAGGACCTCAGAGGTTCACAGTCTACAGAAGTTCAGATGGTAACAGGTTTTTTCTTCTCTTTTTGGTTCCTAGCATAGGCCAGGTTTCACAAAATAACCCCAAGGACATTCTCTCTCCTTTCTCTGTGAAAATCAGTGCCTGGGAAAGGGAGTTTTTATTTTGTTTTGGGTCTCACCAGCTGCCCTTCAATGACTTAAATCTGAAATGCAAGCGCCTCTGTGAAAGCCTGCAGTTAATTTTTCTTATCACACTGTGTTTCTCCAGTCATGTCCCCTGTCAAGAGAGTCTAAGAACTACTTTGGTGGGGCTTTCTAGAGAAGTTTAATTAAGATTTTTCTTTGGAGGAGAAGGTAGGTGCCAGTACACCCCCATTAAAATATAGGCAAAAAAATGAACACCCCAAACCCAAAATATCATGCAAAAAATCAAACACAAACAAACGGACCCAATGGAACTCTGGCAAGTGCTGGACATGTGTATTATCTTGGTTGTGGTCATAGTCTCTCAGGTATGTGCACGGGTCAATCTCACCACACTGTGTACATATTTATATGCAGCCATTTTATACTAGTTTTATTCAAGTGCAGTTGTAACTTCCTAGTTTAGAGCAAATCCATCTGTTAACTGTTTCTATAAATAATAAAAAGTGTATATATAGTAGTCACCACTTATCTACAATTTCACTTCCCACAGTCTTAGTTCACCACTATAAACCATGGCCTAAAAGAAAGGTCAGCTAAGGACAGTGGACACTTTGAGGAGAGAGCAGAGAGCTCCAACTCACTACTGCAGTACACTGTGACAATTGTTCTGCTTCATTACTTATTGTTGCTAATCTCATCCTCTCAATTAACTCTATCGGAGGTGAGTATGTACAGGAACAAGAAAGTTATGAGGGTTTGTTGCTTTCAGACATTATCTATGGATCATAGAATTCATTCTTCCTGGAAAGGTGGACTACTGAACATACGTCCATCAAAGGAGACTTTGTCCTTGTGTTTCTTGGCTTGCAATTTTTATTTTCAGCTAATTTGATGTGAAATGTGTGATTATCACTTGCCTTTTGCATCTTCTTTTCTGACCCATCTACTCACTTCCCTCTTCTCTCCCTCACTCTCTCATTGTTTCCTTACTACTTTCATTTGTTTTCTCACACCTTTACATGAATTTATTTACTTTACCATCCATTATTGTATCCTGAGGCCTAGAGTCTAAAGTCATCTCAGTCAGAGAACCTAAAGACTTAAGGCTTTCTCTCAGGCTGGGATCCAAAGATTTTTCTGGTACTGCTTAATTCAACCAGAGACCCTTGGACTCTTTCACAGATGTGAAAATGCTAAAACAATGGTATGTGCCTGTGCAAGTTCTGTAGCTATGAAGTGAAGGAGCTTTGAGAGGCAGCATCTGGGCAAGGACATTAGTTTAGAGGAGAACTAGAGGGAGTATAGGATTTCTGTGGACCTTGAAGAAGTACTAGGACCTTAGTGATGTAATAAAGCAATACCTTACAGAGTGCAAATGTTTTGTAATTGATGATATATACTTTTTATTTTAATTATGATATAATTTATGTGTAATAACATGAAAAGTTTACAGTTCCAAAGTTACACATATACATTTGGAAAACCATCACACCATCCCAATTTACAACAATTTCATTAAACCCCAGACTATGCTGTGGTACCTCATAGTTAACCAAGCCCCACACCACAACTCAGACAACCCAGATTCTGATTGTTGTTCCTAGAGTTTTGCTTTTCTTTTAGTTTTTAAATATGTTTTTATTGTATCTATTTAAGGTGAGGAGCATATTTTGATATCCATAAAAATAATGAAGTGTTTTATATACTCAAACAATTTAACATTATCCTATCACTTTACATAGAAACTGTGCATGTATGTGGGGGAGCACCTACAAATTTTCACCATATAACACCAAATCATAAATGATAGTCTTCATGCAATATAGTTCCCTAGATTTATTCATTATATATATATATATATATATATATAGATATAGATAGATAGATATAGATAGATATAGATATAGATATATCACTTCTATTTTCTTCCCAATTGTCCTTCTTATAATTACTTTTCTCCTCTGTTCCTATTTATTAAGCTTTGTAAAAAATATTTCTGCATGTAAATTAGGTCATATTTTTTTTTTATTTCAGATTGTGCCCTATTTAGCTTAATGACTTCTGGTTTCATCCCTGTTGACCAAATGGCAATGTATTCTTTATACATGATAAATAGTGTTCCATTGTGTTTATGTGTGCCACATTTTCTTTATTCATTAATCCACTGATGGACACTAAAGGTAACAATGTCATGGCTTTGGGGAATAAAGCTGCAATGAAAGTGAGAACCCAGATATCTCTTTGAGGCCCTTATTTCATTTCTTTGCATATTTATCCAACTGTGTTTACTGCATCAAACAGTAAGTTTATTTTTAATTTTTGGCAATCATTTATACTGGGATGCATACCTACTATATAAAAGAGTTCTTTTTTCTACATCTTCAACAAACCTTGATATTTCTCTTTAATTTAATTTTTTTTTTTAATTTTTGGTACTAGAGATGAAACCCAGGGCACCAGGCATGCTAAGCAACTGCTGTACCACTAAACTATGTCTCCAGAACTTTATATTTTGAGATAGCATCTTTCTAACTTGTCCAGGCTGGTATAGAATTTGGGATCTTCCTGCCTCAGCCTCCCCAGTACTGAGCATTATAGGCATCCGGTTTCATTTGATCTTTCTCTTTTTCTTTTCTTCTTTTTTTGATAGCATGCATCCTAACAGTTTAAAGTGGTTTTTTTCTCATTGTGGTTTTGAGTTGCATTTCCAGAACCATTCAATGTGTTCCCTTGGAGTCTAGGTTTCTTCACTTGAGATTCATTTACATGCTTGTGTGTACTAGTAATTTCTATTCATTTCTGAGTCACATTCCATTACATGCTTAATTTCTTATTCATTTTCCACTTAGGACATTAGGGCTATGTCCATTATATAGTGGTTAATTATAAAATTGTGTGAATACTCATGGACTTGTGATACATATGTTTTTTTTCCCTCACCCCCAAAAATAAATAGCCAAGAGTGGGTTTGCTGAGTCAAATGGTTTATTTAATCCTATAAGTCCTTCTAAGAATTATGTTCATAGAAATGAAGTGTATAGCTAATATACATAAGAAATTATATACATAAGCATATGTTTCAAAGTATTGGTGCAACTCATTCAGAAGTTTTCTCTAAAGCAGTATGGCTCTCCATAATGCTGTGGAAAATGTGACATTTTGTATCACAAATAGAATTGGTAGGTGGCAAATTCAACAACAAGAGACTAGAACTAAGTAATTTCAGTGTAAAAGCACCCAGTTTTCCTTTGTGAAGTCAAAGGACTTTAATGTACATGTTCATGAACACAGCCCACTCCCAGAAAGACACATCAGATGACAGAGACCCTGAGCACTGTGGATTATCCCACAGCCCAGGTCTGCTTTCTCACCCTCTCAACTCTCCTTGAGACGTGTCACTCATACTTTGTATTGATTTACAATTGAATATTAAAAAAGCTATAAAATTTAATTCATGTTAATAACCAGGGAAAGAATTCTGTGTGATTCCTTTATTATGAAGAGGTGCTAAAGGTAGAGAAGTTATATTTTCATGTTCCCATTGTGAATTTTTGTCATCAAATACTTCAAGGCAGAACTCTTCCTAAAGACAGAGTATAAATATGTGGAGCTCTATAAGAAAAACTAGAGAGTCTGAATATACTTAACATGCCAGGAGCTTCTACTCATATTGTCTGACCTAATTTTTACAATATCCCCATAAAGTGGACCTCATTGTGGAGAGGTTGCATGTGCGGAAGTTCAACTTGTTGGAAGTCACAGAGCCGGAAGGCAGCATTACTGGGGTGCATATCTAAAAGGCTCCGGCTCTTACTGCTAAGGTGCCATCCAGACTCTGTAGTCCTAGGGGCTTTTTTTTCTTTTCCATGGCAAATGATTAATTTTTATAGCATGTCAGAGGTTTTTATCCATTTGGTTCTTTGCTGTAGAAGTGCTAGAGGCACAGAAATAATTTGAAAAAAAAACTTTGAATTATTTTAATAAAACTTCCTGGCTCTCTTGTTGAATATATATAGGAACTTGATATAAAATTTACTAGAAATTTACTTTAAATATGAGGAAGAATGGGAAACACAGATTACATTAAGGTAAGATGATCAGGTTTGTGGTATAGGTCCTTAACATCATTGTTTGTGATCAGATCTTTTTTCATGAATAATACTGATTCTAAGTGTGACTAGAGCTTGAAATATATTTTCAACCCAAAGAAACAAGCAACACAGTTTTATTTGGATGGTGTTAATTAAGAGTATTATTATTAGTGTTGGACATATTTAGTACAGATCGTATCATCTGGGGTGATAAGGTTCTGTGTTTTAGATAAGTGAGGCATATGAAAGGTTGACACCTCTTAGTTTCTGAACTTCCTAAAGTGGGAGTATCGTTTGATAGTGTGCTTTTCTTAAATACAAAAGAAAAACAAAACACAACTATTATATACATGAAAGTGCTATAGAATTTATGTCTTTAAAGTCATTGGATATATTTTTCAGATGGTCAATTTATTACTTTATTTTGGTCTATAGTTCTTGAACAGGAGCTAAGATGCTGATTTTTGGTATATCAGAAGTCAAATGACTTCTGTTGATGTTAGATGGTGACATCTTTGGTAGCTGAAACCATAGGTGGCAACTGTCTTGCTAATCATGTTCATGGCTGAAGAAACACTTGAACTTCTGGTTTTAAGGTACTGTGCAAAGCAGAGAATCAGAATATTTTTCAGAGGACAGAATTATACACACTCATTGATTAATTAGTATCATGTAAATTAAGAGTAATAATATTCAATTTGCACTTCTGTAAGAACAAAGTCATATTGGAGGGCATTTTTTTTGTTGTTGTTTGTTAGGTTGTTTTTTTTTTTGTTTTTGTTTTACAATTTTTAGTGATGTCTCTTTATTGTAGGTACCAGAAAGGCTACCTGCCAGCATGTCCTGGCAACCTAAAATGCCCACAAAACATTTTGTTGAGAAAGACTGGATGTTCTCCTCAAAATCAATACACCTCTTAAACATGAAGCAATACTCTAGATACCTGGTCTTTCAAGTGAGATAATACTAAATTACAAAATCTATAGTCTCCTAGAAGTTCACAGGAGCTTGTATCCCAACTATATTTATGGGGATATGCATGTCTCCTTTCTTGATATAACCTCCTCACTGTTTTTCAAAAAATTAGCTTCCAAATAAACTAACTACACTTAAATTTAGTCTCACATACTGTTTGGAGGGAATGGATTTGAGCACTAACTAGAGTTTGCTCTACCTATATAACCATTTTTTAAGATGATTTCTGACATTCAACAAAGCAAGTTTAAGGTTACTTGAACAGTGTGGAAAACCAAAAGGATGTAGTTATATTTATGGCCAAATAATTTCAAATTAATATGTATAACCTTATTTATTCAATTTCTCCCTCTCCGCCCCCCCCCCCAGAAATTGATAATGGATTATCATTTTGAAGTTAGTAAAAAGAAATGAGCAAATGCTCTGGAGGAGGAGAAGACATAGTCTTCCTGTGGGTAGGCACAAGATGTTGAGGTAGCTGACATATTCAATTGGCCATGTTAACTGGCAAATGCCTAAATGTAAATGTCCAAAAGTCAGGTGGATGTATGGTTTCAGTGTCCGAGGTCAGCAAAATCTGTCATAATGAAGCCATTTGCTCAGTCTTTGTATTGCTATCTTTATATCTTTGTTTCTCAATGTATAGATGAGAGGATTCAAGGCAGGGGTGATAGTAAAATCAACAATAAACATGTATTTGTCAACTGATGATGTGGGAAAAGGCCACATATAGATAAATATGCATGGAGTGAAAAATAGAACCACCACAGTGATGTGAGCTGACAATGTGCCAAGAGCCTTGGACAAGTCCCCAGAGGAACGTTTCCAGACAGTGACCAAAATGAAGACATAGGAAAGGAGGAGCAGCAAGAAGGTACCTATGGTTAGGACGCCACTGTTGGCAGTAACAACAAACTCAAACTTGGCTGCATCAGAGCATGCAAGCTGTATGATCCTGGGAAAGTCACAACAAAAGCTGTCTATTTCATTAGGACCACAAAAAGGCAAGTTGATAACAAATGAAAACTGAGTTATAGCATGGATCACTCCCATTACCCAGCTGATGACTATCAACAGAACACATGTTTTGGGGCTCATAATGGTCAAGTAGTGGAGAGGTTTGCAGATGGCTACATACCTGTCAAATGCCATGGCTATGAGCAGCACCATTTCTGTTCCTCCCAAAGCGTGAATGAAGCACGTCTGTGTCATACAGCTTTGGAAGGAAATTACTTTGTGTTCTGTTAACAGGTCTGTGATCATCCTGGGAACTGCAGTGGAGGAAACGCCAATATCATTCAAGGACAGGTTGGCCAACAGGAAGTACATAGGAGAATGTAAGTGAGAATCAACAATTATCAAAAAGACAACAAAGAAGTTTCCCAGGATGATCCCTAAGTAGAGCAAGGAGAATGTTATCGTGAGAATAACTCTAGTTTCCCAAGAACCTGAGAGTCCCAGCAGCACAAACTCAGAAACCACAGAGCCATTCAGTCCATCCATTGCTTTGATGGTAAGAATTGGTTTTAAACCACCTGTGAATATAATATGATGAAGAGTCAGAATTCGTGGTATTAATATGGGCTCCCCATTCTGTGGGTCAAAAAGCCTTAGTAAAAATCATTGAATTCACTAACCAACAAGTAAATAAGTAAAGTAATAGAAGCAGCAAATTATTGTGATTTAATTAAAAGAAAATTATACTGTGTACTATATGAGAATAAAATAATTTATTTCCTTTTTGCTATGACCAGAAACTTTTGTTATTCTTGCATTGCCTCTTTCTGTTTTTTTCCCTAGTCTTAAGATCTCATGTTATCCAAAGTGTTCACACACTACTCTGCTGTAATAATCCACAAATTTTTCTTTGATTATTATACATGTCACCAGTGAGGCAGAAATTTGCATGTCAAGGTTGTTATTCACATGATGTCTTGGCATTGACATTGGATAACTTATGACTAATAAAATAAACAGCTGGTAATGAACAAAAATTTTACTTAAATATTAATGATATTAATACTTATTATTTTCATCCTCCATACGTAGAGTTTGGGTCTAACCACATCATCATTTTTAAAAACACAAGTTTCTTATGTAGATATTGCTAAATGAGACCCATTATGTAAATGAAGAATCTGAGTCTTAAATGGATAAGCTCTTAGAGCCAGGACTTGTACCCAGAGATGTAGGATACCATAACCCATACTCTTCAACATGGCACAAGGATATCCCCTTCATGGCACTCTGGAACTTGCCCAGATATCATTCGATTGTACTTCCTTTAACATCTGTTGACTCTCATCAATGCAGCAAACTATTTAAAACTATTCTATTTAAAAATGAAATAGTTGTAACTTAGACCCTTTCTAATTACTCTTTTCTCTACCCAACCCTTCACTGGTAATCCTTACTTCTTGTTTACTCCATAAATCAAAATAATCCAGTTTGTACAGATGCATCATTTCTTGTAAAGAAATCTGAATTATGAATATTTCATATCATTGTCCATTTTTGGTCATCATTTCCCTTTTTGTCCCTGTAGGATTGAATTATGTTTATCATGACTTTGTTTCTGTAACTCCTTCTGTGTATGGCTTATTGGATTTACAATGCTGTTCTCCTTCCTGTGTCTTACCAATGAAATTCCCTCATACTTTTGGCTGAAAAATCTCTCAATTTCTAAAGAACTTCCTTACCTCAGATTAGGAACATAAATATAATTTTTCTAATCCTGATATTATGGTCCCATTACTTTGTCCACTGATTCATGGAACATTGAGCATTTGATGCAAAATCAAAGTTTCATATGGTGCAGGTACTCTATTCATCCATCATTTCATTCATTTAACTATTGTTATTCCTAAAGGTACAGCAAGCATGAAGTTCTAAATGTTATATTCTGCAAGTGACACACTGAAATTTTTGAAAGAAAGCAGGATTCAAAGGGCAAGTTAAGCTAACAAAAGATATCAACAGGCTTTAAATTCTTTTTGTAATGAGAAAAAATTGAACTTTAGTTTGTTTCATACACTATAAACCTCTTTTTCTATTAATTGCAGCAGAATGCAAACTGACTGTTTCTATTACATCTCATTCCCAATTTTTCTCATTCATTTCTTTAAAAAAAGTTATTGGTGTATAATAATTCAAAAGAGTGGATTTCATTGTGTCTCATTCATACATGCACATAACAATATTCAGACTATTTCATACTTTTCTGTACTTCTTGCTAATACATAATGGTCATTTCTCTTCTGCTTATTCTTCATTTATTTAATGATTCATGGGCTATTCCTATTTTTTTATTCAATATCAGTTTTACTAATTTTAAATAGTAAATACAGATTAAATTTTAAATCTGTTCCTTTATTTCAGGAATCCAGGGTATAGTGTCAAGAATTGTATGTAGTAAATACATAGAAAGTTCCATCTCAACCTTCCTAACAACCTGTCAAACTCAAACTCATGGTCTCTTAGTAGAATACAATGCTTTAATAAATGTCTTAATTATTCTTTCAAATACCTGAGAGTACTCTTTCTGTCTTCCACATTCCTTCTCCAGGGCTCAATTTTTATATCCAAACATTCAATTCACTTGCTTCTTCCTCATTTCTATTGTCATTTTCATTTTTTGCTTTCAATGTATGTATTTTTTCATCTTAACAATTGAAGAAGACATTGTCTCCTTTCTTCCCCAAATTCTGCCTATTCCATAGTCTGTTTTCAGATCTGTTGCATATAGTCAAATATGATTATATGTTGTTTCTACTGAAAACTTTGTTGGGTGTATTACAAATGTATTAAATTTCTAAGGCATATCTCATAAAAACTTGAGAAGTCATCAGTAGAGTTGGAATTTAAAAACTATTTCCAAAAACATTTTTAAGAAAATTAATTAACCAGTTACTGGATAAATTAAAACTGTTCCCCTTCTGTCTATCTTTAGAGAGAGAGAGAGAGAGAGAGAGAGAAAATCGGTAGGACAGGTGATGGGGATTGGGGTGGAGGAAGAAAGGACTGGAAAAGGAAAGAACTGTGGGATGAATCTGACCAAACTTGTGAACATGCATGCATTATTGTGGCATGATCTGGGAGGAAAGGTTTGGTGGCTAATATGTTGTTTACATATAAGAATATGTCACAATGAAACTAATTTTCTGCATAATTAAAATGCACCAATTAAAATTATAAATACATATATACTAATATAATTCCTAAATTAGTGGTGTGATGAAAAGTGAAACCTCCAAAATCAATTTGTGATATACTTACCCACAGCCACCACTACTGGAAACAGGCCCTTGTTGGTGAAGTTCCTTTGAATTCTACTTTCAGTCTGAAATGAACTCCAGTTTGTTTTCTGCGGTAAGAATTTCAGTGAGAATGTGTCCTCCTCATTGCAGCACTCCATGTGGAAGGGACTCTGGTGGAGAAACTTTTCAGCTGTGTGTTTTAAGTGGAGCCAGGATTAGAAAGACTCTCCCTCTCTTTCTCTTGGGGATTCTTAGCCACCTGCTTTCTCTCAACTTAGTCCTCAAGGGACATGAAACTGTCTGTGCTAGATTGGAGCTATTCTAGTCAAAGAAAATTAAAAGCTGGTTCAAACAGCAAAATGATGTTTAGCATTTGTTCTCTGGTGTGTGTAGAGGAAGTAACACTCTTCTATTTGTTGTGGGTCTCTGGTGTCACATGACTGAACCTAGATGTGTGTTCTTCAGAATTCTGTGGAGGGCAGTTCTGGCCAGCTCAGCATCTCCATGTTGTCATTGTGCTAGCGACCTTAGGGTCCACTTGGACTTATGCTTCCTGTAAGTTCAGAGGAGCATTTGGGTCTCATTCTTCTCAGTGCTTCCTTCAGTGGACGTCTGAAGTTCACAGTTTTATTGGGAAAACATACTCTGGGCATTTCTCTCAATGATGAAAAGAAAATGGGTACTGCAATATTAAAACAGCATACAGATCCAGTCTAGTTTAATAAGGTTCTTACAGTTCACTGGAGACATTTGTTCTGAAGGTGGCTTTAATTTCTCCTGTCATGTTTTTGCTCACTCTTGGATGTAACAACCACCGTGCTTGAACTACATCTTCTACTTCTGTTTCTACATATACAGTGAGCAGAGCACATACTGTAATATCACCATCCATGATTTTCCTTTAAGTGATATCAGGTTTCCATTAGCAACCTCAATGTGAGAAAAGGGTGATTAGAATCCAGTAAGACTACTTGAAAAAAAAGGAGATCATATTTATACAATTTTAATTATAATATTTTGTTTTGATGGCTCTGCACAGTGACTATGAAGACACAGTTGTTGACATGAGTCAGTAGTAATGGGACAGCAATTTTTTTTTTTTTTTTTACAATTGAAAGTTTTATTTTTTGGAAGAAAAGGCCTGGAGAATTCTATGGTTTGGATATAGTTTTCCACCAAAGGTTCATTTGCTGGAAGCTGGGTCTCCAGCTTTAGAAGTGGAGCCTAGTATAAAGTAGTTAGGTTATGGGACTCCACCCGCATGAATGGGTTCATTCTTGTGTAGAATTGTCTTGTGGGAATCATTCAGGTCTCCTATGACCGGGTTTCCATGAGTTGGTTAATATAAAGCAAGGCTATCCCATGCCTTGGGCCCCTCTGCATTCTGCCAGTTCCCTTTCTACTTCTCTGCCTTCTGATGCAGCAAGGATGCCCCTCATCAGGACTCTTGTGTCTTCTTCTTTGGTCTTTCTAGCCACCAGAATCTAGAGCCAAATAAACCTCTTTTTCTTCATAAAGTACCAAGTCTCAGTTTTTTTTTTTTACAACAATATCAAAAGAGACTGAGACAGGAGAGACTACGAGAACCTAGAGGAAGCTGCAGAATGTTAAAGAGGGAGAAGAGAAAGGAAATTTTTCATTTTCTTTTTCTTTTTCATATGATATGATCCTATTGTTAACATTTTCTTAATTGCATGAAATATTTAACTGATTTTTTATTATTTTTAAAAGCCACACTAAAGTGTCCTAGAATGTAAATGACCCTAAAGTTATAAAAAAAGTGTAACTCAAATGTTTTACAAATGTATGTAATATTATAAATACAATATTGCTAATAATAAATATAACCATAACAACTTTCTTGTGTCTAAAATGTAGTAGCGCCCATATTTTAACATTTCTTATGTTTTCTTCATAGAAGAAAAATTCTTGATTGTCAGCATTATCCCATGTTGCCAATGCCCCTTTTAGAGACTGAAATACATCTAGAAATAGCTTTAATCCATTGCAATATTATTATTTGTGTCAAAATTGAACACACTGATGCTCTTACTGTGTAACGATAAAAAAAATCATATAATGGTTTCCCCTTTTACTTCTCTACCTGCCTCCCTTCTTCCTTTTATAACTAGAATGTGCTCTGCTGCAGGTGAGACATAGTATACTGAGTCATTCACACAACCAGCATCTTTTGGGCAATTGTATTTAGAGAGTACATAACATGAAAGGCCAAGTTTTAAAGTTATTTGTAATTATTTCAACAAGTCTGCAAGGTAACTGTTATTATTGTGATAGCATCAATAAGGAAATTGAAGTTCAAGGAGGTTAAATATCTCAAACTAAATCCTACTTCTACTTCTGGAAACGTCAAGGAGGGGTATTTTTATCTCTCCAAGTACAAGTAAAAACCCTGACCAATATGTATATAGAATAATGTTAAGAAGACTCTGAATGGTGGTGAGAAAATATATCACTTTCAACTTTGTAACTCAAGAACCAACATGGTAGCAAGTCCCCTGGGCTTTTCATTGTCTCATAGATTTCAGATTGGAAATTGAAGATGCAGGTAACTGGTAAATGCCAATAGGCAAAGACAAAAATAGTCCAAACAAAAACCTGTGCTTCCATCCAGAAGAACTGGAAAAGGGCAGCCTAGCAATATTGAAAAAAAATTATACAGTAAATGCTCTACTATATTCTAAAATAACAGAAGATGTTGTGGCCCTATCCACACTCATAATAGTAAAGGCTGAATAATAACTTGCGCTTCAATGCCTGCCTGAATGTAACCAGGTACTTTTGATTTCTCCCAGGTTGGGTCAGAATGCTGAGTAGTGCAACAGATTTATATTCCTATCTATGAAGAATGAGGCACCCACCTTCTCTCACTGTGATGGTGTAAGAGAGGGATCAGTGGAGACAGCAAATGTTTTAACTACAATATTTTAATTTGTTTATAAGATACAAGACACTAAGATGTTCTGACTTTAGTAATGTTTTTTAAAAAGTAAAATTTTCATTTTATGTAAATTTTTAAATATTTGGCACAAAGTTGTATATACACCACCTGGTAAGATATGTAAGGACTGAAGCATCTGTAGAATGGCATTATTTTTCATTCCTGACTTTATTTGTGCCTTGTTCCTTTCCTTCTTTATCAGTCTTGTTAATATTTGATAAATTTTGATTGTCTTTTGAAATAATGAACTGATTTTATTGATATATTGAATTTTATTTTGTTTTATTTTTTCCAGACAAAAAGTATTTTAATAATAGTTCAATTTTGAATCATTTCTATGGGGTACTTGTTTCATTAATGCCATATATTAATTGTACATCTAATTGGCTTCACCATGACTTTTCCAGACATGCATATCCTTCTACCTTTCTCTACTTCCTCACTCTCCCTATCTCCTCCCACACCCCCATCCTAAAAGGTCCCCTTTCAAATCTTGGGTTTTTTTAAGTTTCTGTATATGAGAGAAAACATGGGATACTTGTCTTTATGTGTCTGACTTCTTTTATTTAATGTGACATCTTCCTATTCCATCCTTTTTTCTATAAAGGGTGTGATTTCATTCTTCCTTATGACTGAATATACTCCCAATGTGTACATAACTAAAATTTTCTTTATGTATTCTTCTGTTGATGGGAACTTGGCTGATTGCATCTCTTGGCTATTGTGAATAGTGCTGGCTATGCAGGTATCTCTTTTTTTATGCCAACCTCATTTCCTTTTAGTATACAACCAGTAGTGGTATAACTGGATGGTATGGTAGTATAAAAAAGAATAAAAAAGAAAGATTACAAAGAAAAGGAGAAAAGAAGAGATAGATATGGAAAGAATAAAAGAAAGAAGGAAGAGAGAGAAAAACCACCACAACAAAAAAATATTACTAGAAAATAAAAATATCCTCGTCACCCACGTGCTTGAATAAAAGGGCGAGAATGTATGCTCACACACACACATATATACACAAATACATATAGTATAATTTGTATTTTACTATCCATATTTTGGTAATAATACATTTATGTTACTATATATAGTAAAATAATAATTTCATCAGTATTACATAAAGTAAAATAACAATTTTACAAAATATAGAAAACATTATATATACACATGCATCTATGTGTACATCTATATATACACTCATGTTGCAAGTGTTGTATCATGTGTGTCTATCTGGCTGTTTGAGAGTAAGGGTTGTTGTCAGGTATGAGTACAACGTCGAAAATTTGTCAGGTGCAATATTATATAATCATATAGCTGATCAAACTTTGCAGAAATTAAATGAGTAATCTAACTTTGTTGTTATTGATGTTTATTCTTTACCTTTGGAACCAACAGTCTAAATTTCTTTTGCTTTGAATCAGTAAACTCTCTCCTTCTCCATCCTGCATTATGTTAATTTTTTACATGTAAGGAAATGTGTAATGGTAAAAATAATTTATTAACCAAGACAAGAAATAACTAAGGGTTGCAAATACGTCTCCCTTTGTATTAGAAAATTGAAAAATCCAGGGACTCTACACTTATAAGAACAATTAAGTCTTGAAAACTTAAAAGGTTTTTTTCATAGAGCAAAGGGAGTGGTATTGTGGTTCCACTCCTTTATCATTTTGTTTTCCAAGTGGGAGAAGACAGTGCAAATGTCTATAGTATCATCTCCATCTCCGAATTAAGATGAATATGTTGTACTGGAATTTTTCAACCGTATATCAAATGAAGATTTAATTTTATGCTTTGAATAATTGAGGGGAAAACATGTTTAAATAAACCTGAACAGTATCCTTAGAAAGAGACTATGAGTAGATGATATTCCATAACTATATTGGAAAGTTCTAATAAGTTCATTTACCATGTTCCTTATGCTTGGAAAAAAATTCCTTTGAATTGCATGGAACACAAAATAGCCTTTAAAAACATGCATATAAGTGTAATGGGACCCTCCCTTAGAGATTAAGGATTTTAAATATATTACAGAAATGTGACACATTTTCCATTGATATATACCCCTGCAATCATGCTGAATTTATTTAAATTAATTAGGAGACTACTGGAGATTGAACCCAGAAGCACATTATATTGAGATACATCCCTATCTCTTTTTAATTAAATTATTTATTTATTCTAATTTGTTATATATGACAGCAGAATGCAATTCAGTTCATATTACACATATAGAGCACAATTTTTCAAGTCTCTTGTTGTACACAAAATAGTTTCATATCATTCGTGTATTCATACATGTATTCAGGGTAACGATGTCCATCTCATTCCACCATTTTCCCTACCTCCATGCACCCTGCATTCCTCTCCCTCTCCTTTCCCCTATCTAAAGTTCCTCCATGCTTCCCCCACCATTCCCATTATATGTCAGCATCCTGTATCAAAGAAAACATTCGTCCTTTGGTTTTGGGGGATCAGCTTATTTCACTTAGATTAATATTCTCCAACTCCATTGATTTACCTGCAAATGCCATGATTTTGTTCTTTTTTAATGCTGAGTAATGTTTTCTATCTCTTTTTAAATAACTTTTCATTTAAAGATAGGTCTAAGTTGCATAGGGCCTCACTAATTTTCTGAGTCTTGTGTCAAACTTATGATCCTCCTGTCTCAGCCTCCCAAGCACCTGGGATCATAGTTGTGCACTATGCCCAGCAATCATGTTTCATTTTTAAAACAGAAATAATTAATTCAAAGAGATTTGGTATGCACTACATAATCTAGGTCAAATATGTGCACTGTGTTGAGAATATGCGTAGTATTTAATAAATAGCTGAAATTTTTATAGCTATAATTTTAATAATCTTTGAATTATGCAAAGGGATATTGATATAGAGTTAGGATTCCCTAAAAGTGGTCAGGATATAAATATTAAATTTTTGAAAATTTAATAATTTTCATAATTAAAAGAATACAAGCCATACATCTGTGAGCACTCATAGAACATAGATAAGAATAAGTCATATATGCAGTACAATTTAATTTACAGGCCAAAGTGCAGACAAGCTGGGCTGCCACAGTAGATTTTCTGATGACATGAGAGACCAATTATTATCCCATGGATTTTACATGCTGATTCAGAAGTTTCTTTGTGGCTTTCTTAATATCTGTATTTCTCAGTGTGTAAATGGCTGGGTTCAGCAGAGGTGTGATTACTGTGTAAAACACAGCTAGAAACTTGTCCACCCAAGTGATGCTGACTGGCCACAGATAGATGAAGATGCAGGGTCCGAAGAACAACACCACCACTATGATGTGGGAAGTGCAGGTCGACAGGGCCTTTGAGGCACCACTTTCAGAGTGAAGGCGGACAGTTAATAGGATATAGGTGTAGGAGACCAGCAGAAAAATGAAGCAAGTTGTTGCCAGAATACCACTGTCTGCATTTATCAGCATTCCCAAAATATTAGTGTCCGTGCAGGCTAATTTAAGCACTAAAGGAATATCACAGAAAAAGCTGTCTACTACTCTGGGACCACAGAAGGGCAGCTCCAAAATCATAAACAGTTGACTCATGGCATGCACAAAGCCAATGATCCATGATATCAAAACTAGCCAGATGCACTTTTGTCTGTCCATGACGCTGGAGTAATGGAGTGGTTTGCAGATAGCCACATAACGGTCATAGGCCATTGTCACAAGAAGCACCATCTCATCCCCTGCAAATAAATGAACACAGAGGATCTGGCTCATGCATCCCCCAAAAGAAATGGTCTTCTTGTCCTTTAGGAGGTCTGTGGTCAATTTAGGGGTGGTGACTGAGGAAAGGCAGAAGTCAACAAAGGAGAGATTAGCTAACAGGAAGTACATGGGGGAATGAAGATGGGGGTCAGTGATGACTAACAGCACAACAAAGAGGTTGCCCACCATAGTCATCATGTAGAGTATGGAGAATGAGAGGAAGAGGAAGATCTGTAGCTCCTTTGAGTTACAAAGTCCCTGCAAAATGAACTCATGCACCACAGACTGGTTTGCTTCTTCCATTTAGTATTTTCTGTTCTAATGGGATCCAAAGAGAAAGTAATGAACTTCTAGAATAAAAACAAGAACTTAATGTTCAGCTTACAGGGGTAACTATATCTCATGCACAAAATGGGAATTTTATTTAGCATTGTACTAAACTTGAGGTCTAAAATAAATTTTTCTTGAATTTAGATGTGTGCACAGCCTGTGGCTAAGCAGGAGGCTACCAAAGTATAGAAAGGCAGGTCGAACATCACAGCAGTCCATTTGGTGGAAGAAAGAGAAAAGAGGTGGAAGAAGTGGCTACATTTGACTGATTATTAAGAAGATAGAATCAATCAGGTATTTGTGATAAGGGAGGAAGGCAAGAGTAGAAGAAATCTTGGGCAATTGGTGAGACAGTGGAGCTACTCGTTCATTGTTGCTCTCCTGATCTTCTTATAGCCCAAGAATTTATTTGATGTACAAAGGAGAGAAGTTTTTATAGACTCAAAATAATAATGCTGTGATGTGCTTCATTGGAAACCTCACTCCATTTTACACATCAAAGGAAGTACAATGCTGCACATCCCTAAGTGGGTTGATGCTATATTCTGAGGAAATGAGAAGTACATTATATTTCTTGCTCAGTGCATCCCTGAAGGTCATTTTCAAGTATGATTACAAAGTATCCTAGATCACAATTTATATTTTGCTCATGTTTTCCATATGCATAATAATTATTTTGTAATACTTTTCGAATACTTACAGTGAGGTTTTAATAAATCTTTAATATAAATCTTTCCACTGTCTTTTTAAAGAGCTTTTGAAGGCATAATTGACATATAATAAACTGGAGACATTTGAAGAAAAGTGTTAAAAGAAAAAAGAAGGGCAAGTCAAAAAAACTTAACTCATCAAAAGTGCAATATACACACTTATCAAAATGAATATTCTGATTTAAAATATGTATAATAAAATATTCTCCATAAACAGTTTTTCCAAGTCATAAATGAATCTGCCTCTTCTGCAAGAAAAATTTGTCTTTAGTGCACAGCTATAAAATGTTTACTCTTTTTATTTTACCAGAGTGAATCCAGAGCAACTATGTAGATATATTCCAGATGCAAAAATATATTTCTTGTACATAAATCTATTGTTAAATGTATATGTAAAAGGAGAATTAATTGAATCAAAGTCTACTTGCAAAGTATGTGAAAAACTGTTCATCGAATCATTTAAAATAGGGGAGTTAGCTACCAAAAATGTCCCCAGATGCTGAATGCACATTTATATCATTATATACTGTATTTCTGAATATATTGAATTCCTCTTTAAGAATATATTTTTTCAAAACTGTATATTCCTTGGCCTGAGCAATGCCCCTATTGTCATACCTTGATGGGATCCTGGCTCTTATTGGTAAGACAGGTATCATGTTAGGGAATAGTTTAAATGATCATTATGTGACAGCTAGCCCCTCATGGGATATAATAAAATTATAAGCTCATTTGTTTTTAAACTATTCAACTATATTATTTCATTTGCTCTCCTTGAACTATTTATATTTATATACCAGAAAGCCCCAAGTTCATTTTTTAAATTCCTTCCTTCTTTCTTCTCCCCCTGCCTCCCTCTCCTGTTCTCCTTCCTTTCTTCTCTCCTCTCCTCACTCCCTTCCTCATTTCCTTCTTTTTTTCTCCCTTTCTTTCTTTGTCTCCTTCCATCTCAATTTCAATGTTTTTTCCCTTATCATTTTTAGGTTAGAAACTGGAAGATTCCAAATTCAACAATTACCAGATATTATATGCCAGCTTTGTATTAGGCACATTGAAAGAATCATATTTTAATAAAACAGCATTTATTGCCATTTTGCAGATGTGAAAACTCGATTTTCCCATCATATGGCTAGAGAGCTAGAATAGAAGCTAGGTCTGTCTGATTTCAAAGTCTGCAATATAAATTTCATGTTAGACATGGCTTTTGATAGAAATATTGATTTTGAGAGGACTAAGAAATTAATAATATTTGTGAAATAGGACATATTTTTCTATGAGGAGATAATCAAAATAAAAATAAACTTACATTGCATATGGAAGTAGAGAAAGAAGCTAATTATATATTAAAATAATTTTAACTTAACCATTTCTTTTCAACTTGACTATACATTATCCTACTAATTATAGTGCCTGAGTATTTCTGCAGCTTTTTGCACTTTGAGCAAAAGATATGAATCATCACAATCCAAAAAGAATTAGAAAATATTAGGGAAAATTAAATCACCTGTAAAACAGCTTCCTAAACCTGAGGGTCTGGGAGTTTGTAAGAGTGTAGAAGGACTTTGTCTTTTGTTACTTTGTGAAACTGCTGTAAAGAGTCCAGAAGTCTCAGGGACCAGTTGAAAAAAAAAAAACTATATTATTTTCTGATAGCACAGCAACTAAATAATAGATTTAGCTATGAAAAACCACTCAACAAAACAACAAAAAATATCCTTAAATTATTGGATGGGATGCAGTGTAAGTTTAAAATCATATAGTTTGTGATTTACTTACGCTACAGGAGTCAGCTCTGATACCAGATTCTCATAGGATGACAAAGCTTACCCTAAATTCTACTTTACATCTCAAGCCAAGTACAGTTTTTTTTAACGAGGTGACCCGTGTTGATGACAGTGTGTGTTCCTCAGTGTGAAACATACACACTGTGAAGAATAGACCTGGGCTAGAGACTTTTCAGTTCTGCTTTTAAATAGGGCTAAGTATGTGGAGAGACTTTTGTTTACATGTTCCTTCGGGACCTTAGCTTTCAACCCTCCCTGATTTGAAAACTCATCATGTGATATTGCACCATTTTCAATGCTGGGTGCAAGTTAGACCAAGTTACAATGTAAGAAAAGAAATTTTAACTAAAAGGTAAATTATTTTGGCCCAGACATGGGAGAATTGTACATTGTTGGTTGGCATGTGAAATGGTAGAGTTGCTATGAAAAACAATGTAGAAATTCCTCAAGACATTAAAAATAGAATTATCCTGAGACCCAGCAATCTCTACACTGGGCATACATTTTGTAGAAATGGAATAAGTATTTTGAAGAAATACATAATTTTTCATGTAATTTGAGGTACTATTCTCAATAGCCAAGATACAGAATCTAAGTGTTCATGGACAGATGAATCAATAAAGAAAATGTGAGTACATATGATGGAGTATTATTGCCTGTCATTTCTGACAACATGAATAAATTTTAAGGGCATTATAGTAAAGTGAATTAAAACCAGTTGCAGAAGGTCAAATGCTGCATGATTCTGTTTCTGTGAGGAATCTCAAATGGTTAAACTCATAGAAGTGGACCACAGGATAGTCATGTCCAGGGGCTGGGGAGGAGGAAAAAAAAGAGAGGCATTAATAACTATAAAGATTTAATTATGACAGATGGATGAGTCCTGGAGATTCACCATATAACATTATGTCCAGATTAAATAACATGGTATTGTAGACTTAAATATCTTTTAAGAGAATAGATCTAATGTTGAGTTCCTACAAGAGAAGCCAAAAAACAAATAGCAAAATAACAAAAATTAGCACCCCCAACCCAAAATACCATACATCAAATCAAACAAAACCAAAAGGATCCAACAGAACTCTGGCAAGTGCTGGATATGTGTATTATCTTGGCTGCGGTCATGGTTTCTCAGGTGTGTGCACAGATTAAACTCATCACACCATACACAATAATTATATGCAGCCATTTTGTATCAGTTTTATCCAAATGCTATTGTTACTTCTGAGCTTGGAGCAAATCCATCTGTTAACTGTTTCTATAAAAAATGAGAAGGGTATATATAGTTGTCCGTCCTCACTTATCCACAATTTCATTTTCCACAGTCTTAGTTCCCCACTATAAATCATGGCCAAAAAGAAAGGTCAGTATAGGACAGTGGACACTTTGAGGGGAGAGGAGAGAGCTCCAATTCACTACTGCAGTGCACTGTGACAATTGTTCTGCTTCACTAGTTACTGTTGCTAATCTCATCCTGTCAATTAACTCTATCGTAGGTGAGTATGTACAGGAACAAGCAAAGTTATGAGGGTTTTTTGGTTTCAGACATCTGCTGAAACCAACAAACCCTCATGGAATGCATCCTTCTTCAAAAGGGGGACTACTGAATATATATCCATCAAAGGAGATTTTTTTCCTCTTGTGTTTCTTGGCTTTCCATTTTTATTTTCAACTAATTTGATGTGAAATGTGTGATTATCCCCTGCCTTTTGCATCTTTTTTTCTCAACCAGCTACCCTCCTCCCTCATTCTCCCTCACTCTCTATCATTGTTTCCTTACTACTTTAATTTGTTTTTTCGCACATTTACATGAACTTATTTGCTCTACCATCCATTATTGAAACCTGAGGACTAGGGCCCAAAGTCATCTCAGTCAGAGAACCTAAGGACTCAAGGCTTTCTCACAGGCTGGGACTCTAAAAACCTTCCTGGCACTGCCTCATTTAACCAGAGACCCTTGGGCTCTTTCAGATATGAAAATGCATAAACAATGGTATGTGCCTGTGCATGTCCCATAGCTATGAAGTGAAGGAGCTATGAGAGGCAGCATTTGGGTAAGGATGTTGGTTTAGCAGAGAACTAGAGGGAGTATAGGATTTCTGTGAAACTTGAAGAACTAGTAGGACCTTAGTGATGCAATAAAGCAATTCTTTACAGTGTGTAAATGTTCTGTAATTGATGATGTAATATTTTCATTTTTGTTATGATATAATATACATGTAATATCATGAAAATGTTTAAATCCACAGGTCTAGAGTTAAACATGCACATTTGGAAAACCATCACACCATCCAGATATACAACAGTCCCATTAAACCCCAGATTTTCCTTGTAGTCAAGCAAGCCCCACACTCTTAGACAACCAAGAATCTAATTTTTGTTCTTACAGTTTTGCCTTACTTTTATTTTTTAAATGTGCTTTCATTGTATCTACTTAAATTGCAGAGCATGTTTTGCTATTCGTTTTAGTTGTAAAATGTTTTCTGTACTCAAACAAATTAACATTATCCATCACTTTACATAGAAACTGTATTAGTGAGAGTACCTACAAATCTTCAGCATATTTTTGGCATACAATACCAAATTATAAACTATGGTCTTCATGCAATATATGACTTCTGTAGATTCATTCATCCTAACAGTACATTTTAAAATTTGATACTTCTACCTATTTCTTCCCCAACACTACTTTTTGTAATCCCATTTCTCCGCTCTCGCTATTTATTGATTTTGTTAAAGTGTCTGCATATAAACGAGATTATATGTTAGTTTTCTTTCTAATTCTGATTTATTTCATTTAGCATAATGACCTCCAGTTTCATCCATGTTGTCACAATTATATCCTTTATATATGCCAAATAGTATTCTATTGTTTTTATATGTGCCGCATTTCCTTTATCAACTAATCCATTGATCTATACAGGTTAATAATACAATGGCTATTGCAAATAATGCTGCAGTGAATGTGAAACACTATCTCTTGGAGATGCTTATTTCCTTTCTTTGCATATTTATACAATAGTGAATGCTATATCATATAGTAGTCCTATTTTATATTTTTGATAATTCTCCATGCTTTGATGCCTACCAACTGTATCCAAGAGTTCTCTTTCTACATACTCAACAGAACTTAATTACTCTCTTTAACATTTAATTTTGCAGTACTGGGGATTGAACCCAAGGCACTGAGATGCTAGGCATGTCCTCTACCACTGAGCCGTATCACCAGAACTTTATACTTTGAGATACAGTCTCCCTAACTTGCCCAGCCTGGCTTGGTACTGGGGATCCTCCTGCCTCAGCCTTCCAAGTACCTGGGATTATAGGTATGTGCCACTGTGCCCCATTTGACGTTTCACTCTATTTTTTTCTTAATAACAGAAATCCTAACAAGTAGAGGGTTTTTGGTTGTTGTTGTTGTTGTTGTTGTTTGTTTGTTCTCATTGTGGTTCCGGCTTCCAGAACCACCCAGTGTTCCCTTTTGAATCTAAGTTTCTTCACTTGAGATTCATTTATGTGCTTGAGTGTGTTAGTAATTTCTATTCATTGGTGAGTCACATTCAATTCCATGCATGTTTTTTATTCATTTTACACTTTAGGACATTAAGGTTATGTCTAATATGTAGTGGCTAATTTTAAAATTGTGTGAACACTCATGGAATTGTGATATATATTGTTTTCTTTTAAATACGTAAATGACTAAGAGTGGGTTTGCTGAGTCAAATGGTTTATTTGATGATATAAATCCTTTTAAGAATTATGTTCATAAAGATGAAATGCATGGCCAATATACATATGATGTCCATAACCATATATGTACAAACATATTGATGCAACTCATTCAGAAGTTTTCTCTAAATCAGTATCAGCGTATCATAATGCTGTGGAAAACAACATATTCTGTCACAAATAGAATTGGTAGGTGGCAAAGTTGACAACATAAGACTGGAATGAGATAATTTCAATGTAAAAGCACCCAGTTTTCCCCAGTGAAGTCAAAGGAATTTAATGAACATGTTCATGGAGCACAGCCTACTTCCAACTGGATTCATCAGATGACAGAGCCCAGGAAGGAATGGAAAGAAAAACAGCTGGGCATTCACAGTCTTCCTCCATCCTCAGTGACCGTTTTGACCACCTCAATGGAGACAGTTCATTCATTTTTCATTAATCTCAGCACTGTGGATTATCCCACATCCCAGATATGTTTTCTAATTCTCACGACTCTCTTTGAGAGATGTTACTCGTGCTTTATGTTGGTTTACATTTGGCTGAATACCTGAAATTTAGTTCACATAATAATCAAGGAAAGAATTCTATGGTGATTACTTGATTAAGAAGAGGTGCTGGAAATTCAAGATGAAGAATTGGAAGAAGGCTGTGTTTCCAGATTTCTGTGGTTCTTCTGTTCTCCTTTTTGCAAAGGAGGAATTACTGCTTTTCAGCAAGGTGGGTGAAAGAGAGAAATCACTGAAATTAGTAATAGACAGTAAGAGTCTCTTAGATTCATAAATTTGGGTGCACTCAGCAAAGAACAAGAAAGCTTACATTGGAGACAAGTCAGTTCCAGTAGAGGGAACCTCACTGGTTCACCCCAGAGTGGAAGGATAACACAGAGAAAGAAACAAAACAAACAACAAAATTGTCATGGAAAAACCTGTAGAAACAAAAAGCAGCGTGGACTTAGCTAATCCAGAGGCTGTATAGCAAACTGATATTTAAAAAGTGCTCTGTTTAGCAGAGAGCTGAGGTAGGAGCGATGCTAAGGAGCCATGCTGTATGTAGCTTGCTGCTGTGGGAGCCCAGGATATCATAGCAGACACTGCCAGACTATCTCTGCAAGTGCAATCATGTGGTCTGGCATGTACCTAGAAGAATGTTAGTGACACAGGCACAAAGAAGATTATACACAGGGGTCAAGCCAGAGATATGGAGGGGAATTCAACTGGCCTTTTCCTTGAGCATGGCGACCCAGATGACCAGTTAAAGAGAATTAGGAAATTGAACAGGTGAATGTGAATACACTCAGGGACTAAACCTCGGAAGGTCATATTCATGGATGGCAGTGTGTGAGACTTGTGAAGGGTTGGTTCCCCAGGTCCTGGTAAAAAAAATTCTTGAGAGTTTCCTCAGATCCACCTGAGATAGGCATCTGCCTGTCCTAGGCATGTAGTGATCTAAACTATCCAGAGAGGATATCACCTAACAAAGTTCCTAAGACATGATTAGCTCAGCCACTGAAGCCCACCACTTAGAATTCTGCAGTAGCCCCAATCTGGGAGTGCATCTATCTGGTCTGACCCAACAGAATGCCAATTGATAATACTTCCCATTCCATCATACCTTATCCTACTGAGAAGGGAAGTTGAGAGCCAATTCAGTCCTAGGCCACTACAGCTGGTGGTTCAATAGCAGCACAAAAAGAGAAAGAGTTTAACAACTCCTAGCCTTTGCTCTGAAGGATACACAGCCCAAGAAGAAATGGAAAGAAGGACAATGATCCTTTATCCTCAGTGACAGCATTGCCACTTCAGTGGAGATAATTCTTACTTTTTTATTAAGAATCATTTTTCTTTTCTTCCTTTTTTTGTTTTGAGGTTCTTTCAGTGTTTATTGGTTTGTGGATGTATACATATATACATATATAAATATATATATACACACACACATTTTCACATAGATAGATGTAGATATTTATCTATGTTTGTTTCTTTTTTCTCATTTTTAGCATTATAATTTTTTTCTCTTTGTCTTGTCTTTTGAAGGTTAAGTATTTTCATGGGGACAAATGCATGGAGTACTGCATACATAACATATGTTAAGGGTGTCTGAGTGGCAGGCCACGGCCCTCATGCAAGGCGTATGAGTAGCAAACTGCTTATCCCATAGGCACAGCCCTGGGTGTGAGGCCATGTGTTGCAGTCCCAGCACTTGCTCCACAGCCCACTCTTCCATTGGTCACTGCATGAACAGTTGGCCAGAAATTGTACTGGTGGCTGCCTGTAATCTGCTTAGCTATTTCCTGTGTATATATCCATGATAACTGCTCAATAAAATCAGAGCTGCTTCCTCTTGGTCTCCAGAGGTCTTGATTAGTGACTCCACAGCCACTCTCCTCTATTCTGTTCCGTGGACCTCCTCTCTGGACAAGAGAGCCCATGCAGATTTTTATTATTTATTTTGGTTCTCTTTTGCTATTGTTTATTTCTCTTATTTTGGTTTCACTCCTTTCTTCTTCCTCTAATAGACAAATTCTCTTGTTTTCTCTTTATCTCTGGCTTTAGTTTCTCTTTTTATTTTTCTCCTCCTTTATAGCCATCACTTGCTACATCTCTTCTGCTTTCTCCGTTCACATTTTGATTCTTTTACCTTCCTATCAGATTTTTTAAATTAATAAACCATAGCTTCACATCTTTTAGAATTATTTGATTTATATAATTCCTGCCACCACCATGCATGCTGTTGCAGTGATTAATATTGTGGATACCATAGTAGATACTGCTGTTTATTTTAAAACCAAAGCTAGTTTGCAGCTATGTAGTGGTTTTTCTGTTTGCAATTGCTGGGGCTACCATTCCTGTTTTTATGGGAATTATTGTTGCAAATGTCATGGTAGGCACAGAGTGCTTATTTTAATGCTATATATTGTTTGCTTTTATTACTGTCATTACCCACTTTCTGTGAGGAGCTGGGAAACTCCTGGGACACTAAAAGATCACAGGTAGAGAACCTGATGCTGAGCTAGATCAGCTGAGAGAGAGTGCACCTTGCTACACCCCCAAAATAACCACACTCACACTTCAATGATTCTTTGATACAAAGAATATAAGAGACAAAGAATGGTGTGGAAATGGACATCCTAATAACACTGAGTCTTCCCATCCACAAACATGGAAAAAAATCTCTCAATTTATTGAATTATCTTTGACTTCTTTCATCAACATTTGGGAGTTTTTGTCATATAGATTTTTGCACCGATTTTGTTAGATTTTATTATTTATAATTAGATGTATTTTATTATTTAAATAAAATCTCAAAATACTTTGAGAACACTGTATAAAAGTTCTTATAAGATAAAAGATATCACTTTTATTTCAAATTCTACCTGTTCTGCCTTTTTATTGCTGATACATAGGAAAGTATTTGACTTTATTTATGTGGACCTTGTATCCTGCGACCCTGTTGTATAGCTCACATTCCAGAAGTTTGTCATACTTCTTACTTTCATCCAGCAGATAATATACTTTATTATTTCCTTATGATATCTTCCTCTTACTTTTGGGTTTTTCAAAGGGGAATATATATTCTCAAAATGCATGGATGTAGCCTAGTTAACTATGTTAGTGATTCTGAACTTAATTCCATACTGATCTGGGAACATACACTGTATGATTTTAATCATTTTAAGACTATAGTAGTGTCTATTCTGGTAAATGTTTTACATGCCCTTATAACACTATGTACATTCTGGAATCATTACCCAGATATGGTTTTGTTTTAAAAATGTTTCAGTTGGCACATAACCAAACCAAAGACCCTAAATAACTATGGAGCATAGCCTTTGCTTGCCCAACCAGAAAGCCCCCAAAGTGACCTTTGCAACCTTGGAGCCAAGTCTATGGCCACACCTAGGCAGGAGTCAAGCCATTCGCCATTCCATATGGAGCATAGGCTCTTTCACTACCTGACAGAGGAAATGAGCAGCTGTCTTCACAGGCTCAGGACATGGAACATGGCTGTGCCAGGGAGCGGACTAAGCCAGTGACCTCACTCAATTCTGGGGCAAAATCTCTGAACCCACCTTACCAGGAAGAAAAAGAATAAAGCTGGAGGCATTAACTTACCTGACTTCAAAACACTGCAAAGATATAGAAATCAAAATATGGTACAGAATTAAAACAGCCACATATATCAATGGAACAGAATAAAAAGCCTAGCAGAAAATCACACATTTACAGTCACTGATTTACAACAAACATGATAAGAATAACCACCGAAGAAAGGGTAAACTTTTCAATAAATGTAATGGGAGAACTGAACATCAACATGCATAAAGACGAAAATATACCCCTGTCTCTGACTAGTTAAAGAGATAAAATGAAAATGAATTAAAGACTTAGATATAAGACCTGAAACTGAAACTGCCAGGAAAAAACAAAGGGGAATTTCTTCAACACTTGGAATGGACAAAGATTTTTGTGGACAAGATGCCACAAGCACAACAAATAGACAAAAATTAGACAAAGAGGATTACATTAACTAAAAAGCTTCTACACAGCAAAGGAAACAACACAGTGTAGAAAGAACCTACAGAATAGTAGAAAATATTTGCAAAGCATATCTCTGACGAAGTATTGATATCCAGATTATATAAGAAATCAAGAAAAAAAAGAATCATAAAATAAAATTGAAAACACTGATTAAAATGGACAATAGATCTAAATAGACATTTCTCAAAAACAAAGACACATAAATGATGAACAAACAGGTACAAAACGGATGCTCAATATGACTGATCATCAGGGAACCGGAAATAAAAACTATGATGAGATATGACCTCACTGAAGTAAGAATGACCATTGTCAAAAAGACTTAAGATAACAAGTATAGAAAAGATGTGGAGAAAATGAATTTTTTTATACTTTTTGTGGAAATGTAAATAAGTATGGTTATTATTGAAAATAGTATGTAGTTTCCTTTTAAAAATAAAAAATAGGCTTACCCTATGATTCAGCATTTCCACTACTAGCTATTTATCCAAAGAAAATAAAATCAGTTCATCAAAGAAATGTCTGCATCTCCATGTTAAGTGCAGTTCTATTCACCATAACCAGGAACAATTGCAGTGTCCTTCAACTAATTAATGAAAAACAAAATGTGATGCAGAAGCACAATGGAATACTACTGAGTCACCAAAAAAAAAAAGAATGAAATCCTGTCATTTGCAACAAAGATGGGACTATAAATAAGTATGTTCAGTACAATAAGTCAGGCACAGAAAGACAAATAGCACGTGCTCTCACTTGTATGTGTAATTTTTAAAAGAAATTGAGAGTAGAATGACAGTTGCCAGGAACCAGGGACATTGGTGGATGTGGGGTGAGGAAAAGTTGATTCATCAGTATTAATGTACAGCTAGACAGGAAAGGAATCTCTGGGATACTTGTCGCCAGCTGGCTGGGCTGGCGAGATGAGCTGGGTTCAAAGGAGCTGGCTGCAGCAATAAACTGAGAAAACAACGAAGAAACCACATAAAACATGGACATGAGTTTCAAGGATGGGACTGCTCAGTGACCCCAAGGGTTAGCTCCTCCACGCTGTATAGTGCTGGAAGGAAAGAGACGAGAGAGAGCGCACCTGAAACCCCTCTATTTTGTGGGGGGAGACATTTAATAGAGCATTGCACCCAAATAAAGCCAAGGGTAGGGTTTCGAAGGCTGAAAGTCTTGTGGTCAGCAGATTGATTGATATCTCGGCAAATCACACCTATCTCAGGTGCTATGTGGGATCACAGGCAGAGCAAGAAGAAAGGCACACTTGTGTTGCACAACCCAATCAGCACAAAACGCCAGACCCGTCCCCTCATATTCTCAAATGCACATAGCTCACACCCACAGCCCATGGATGGCTCGCAAAAGATACTATTGCACAGGATTATGACTACAGATAGAAATTAGCTTGAAGAAAGGATTTTTAGTTTTCACCTCAAAAAAAGGAGAAATGTTTGTGGAGATAAATACATTGCATCTGATTTAAACATAACAAACATATATACATGTCAGACATTACATGGTACCCCATTAACATGTACAGTTTTTGTTTTTATGTATCATTTAAAAAGAATAAAAGTGGGCAAAAATTGAATTAAATAAAAAGATATAAGATTCATATGTTTAGCTTCAGATAGAATATTGAAACTAAGTAGAGTTATTTTGATTTTTAAACAATAAAAGGGGGAACAACATGGAAGATAGTTTATTATGCACAATGACAGATTATAAAATAAACACAAAGTGTGAAAATCATAGGAATCAGTTTAAGAATATAATATCAACAAAAGGAACGGTGCTGCTCTGTGTGTTGGTCAGTGTCCCAGGCTGTGATGTTCAAAACCAGATTTCTGATTGCACACTGTGTGGTGTTCAGTCCTACAGTGGATCCCTTTGGAGGCAAGCTCACATCTGAGGTCCTTTCTTTAAAATTTCTTCAATCCCAACCTAGTATTGTTTTATTGGTGGAATGGTACTTCCAAATTCATACCTTACTTTTCGAGTACACATTTAAAGGGCAGATTAACTATAGAAGGACAGAAATAGACAATTTCAAATTCCTATAACTAGATACCAAAATAGTACTCAAAATACAAATATATGTCCCTATATCAATGTTATTGTTTTATGCATATATTAATATTAAATGATCTTTACTATATTAAAAAATTCTTGCAAAGATTACATTTTAACTGGGTATATTTGTTAACTTAAGTAATAAAGTACAGAATGAAGGAAAACAAACCCAAATCAGTGTAGAATATAAATTTCTTCACTTGCCCAAAAAAAAACTAACTGTAATAAATCAATTCTCCTCTTTAGATGTAAATAGTTTTAACTCAATGAGACAGGAAAATAATAACTTATACCAATAGGTCTACAAATGTACACCAAACATTGGAATTCATAAAACTTTCAGATTTTTTTCAGGTCTAACCAAAATGTGAACAACACACAAAAAAGTGTTACTAGCTCTTAAGATATGTAAAATTATCCATATTGAGCTCTTATAAATTATTTGGAGATTTTCCTCAGACCCAGGAGCTGACTAATCAGTTTCCTCATTGCCAGCTTCATGTCTTTGTTCCTCATTGTGTAAATGGCAGGATTCAGGATGGGGGTGATCAGAAAGTTCAGAATGGCAAGAAACTTATTCACTGGCACTGTGGGAAATGGCCACATATAAACAAAGATGCATGGTCCAAAAAACAAAACCACCACAGAGATGTGAGCTGAAAGGGTGGAGAGAGCCTTGGACAAACCACCTGAAGGGCGTTTCCATACAGTGAACAGGATGAGAATATAGGAGATAATCAGCAAGAAGAAGGTGCCAATGGAAATGAACCCACTGATAGCAGTTACCAAGAATTCCATTCTATAGGTATCTATGCAGGCCAGTTTGATAAACCAGGGAAGATCACAGTAAAAGCTATCTATCTCATTAGGACCACAGAAAGGTAAATGGACAACAAAAGCTACCTGAATCACTGAGTGAATGATACCAATAAGCCAAGCACCAGACAGAAGCAAATGGCACATCCGTGGGCTCATGATGGTCAGGTAGTGGAGGGGCTTGCAGATGGCCACATATCTGTCCAAGGACATGGCTACCAGGAGCACCATCTCAGATCCACCCAGGATATGAAGGACAAAAATCTGGATGAGACACTCCTGGAATGATATGGTTTTATCCCCAGAATATAGGTCATGAATCATTTTAGGAACTGCTAAGGTGGAAAAACACAAATCAATAAATGAAAGATTAGCTAAAAGAAAGTACATGGGAGAATGTAAACGAGCATCGAAGGTCACTGTAAACACAACAAGGGTATTTCCCAGAATAATCGTGAGATAAAACACTGTAGAGAAGGCAAGGAGGAAATGCTGCACTGGTCTGTTGTTAGAAAGTCCCAGCAATATAAATTCAGAAACTTCAGAGAAATTGGATTCATACATTTGGTTCTCTTTCTTTTTGTGTATGTGTGCTACCTAAAACATCAAAAACAAATCAATAAGAAAATAATTAATCATCAATAAATATTGAAACAGATTTTAATTATTTTATAAGGTAGAATAATTTAAAAAATCTTCATATATATCTATAATATATTTTGAAAAATAAGTGTATTTATTATCCATTCAACTACTACTCACCATGAGTGCATACAGTATGCCAGGGACTATGTCAAGTTCCAAAGTAGAAGTAAAACATTGATTCTGGCCTCAGCAGATTTGTGGGCTAATGGTGCATCTAGGTATTAAATATCTTTAAATGTAGATAGGACACTGATAACTGATTGAAGAGAAGAACTGAGTACTACACGAAAACAAGTGGCTTAACTCAAGATGGCTGCTTTGACTGAATTAACTAGAAAGTTACTATACTAAGAGTAAGTATAGTCCAGATTGTGAAATGTTTGTTCAAAGACCGTGAGACCTGCAAGAAGGCATTGGGCCGGAGGATGAACAACTGAGATCACATTACATTGATACATAATCTTATATCCATGAGATTTTTTTTATCCTAAAAGCAACAGAAAACTATCAAGGATTTAAAAAAAAAAAAAGCTTCCTCATATTTCTATTTTCAAATGTTCATAGAAGATTCAGTGGAATGAAAAGGCTATAGTGACCATAAGGTGACCCAGTGAAGACACATAACATAGTTATACTGGTTATATTGGTTATATCAGTCAAACAATGATGATCACAGAAAAGATAAAACAGGGAAAACTATAGATCTTTGCCTATCAATATAAAGTCAGGGCTGGGTTTGTAGCTCAGTAGAAGAGTGCTTGCCTAGCATGTGTGAGGTGCTAGACTTGATTCTCAGCACCACATATAAATATATAAAATAAAGGTCCATGAACAATTAAAAATATTTTAAATAATAAAGTCAGTGAAGATTAACTGGATACTTAAATGTTGAAATGAGAAACAAATCCAAAGAAGGTATGGGAATAGTTAGGCATATATTAATATTAAAAATTCATGCCAGAATACCCTATATTCACAAGTCATGGAGAATATAATTAAACTAGTATCCAAAATAACAAAATATAAATAATATATCACATATATGTGTGTGTGTGTATATATATATACACATGGATGTATGAAGACGGTGAAAGTAGATATACATGTAGATATATTTATAAGAACTTAAAAACACTATAAAATAAAGACAAACTAGAAAATAGTTGCAAAATATCAGACAAAACATTAACCTTTTTTATAAAAAAAAATTAGTCTTTCAAATATAATGGATAAAATGTTTATTAATTTAAAAATGAACAAACTATATAAAGACGAGGGAAAAAAGATGAAATCCTAATAGTCAATCAACATATGAACAATAAACATATTATTAGTATTAGAGAAACTTAAATAGGACAACATTGGTTTACTCTTTTGAACTTAAGTCACAATTTTTTCAGTAATTGATAAGTTACCATATATGGGGCTAGAGTGAACTAGACACTCTCTTACATTGACAGTGACAGTGTAAACTATTGCAATTTAGTCAAAACACATAGGAAACCTATTGTTAAAAAAATTGTATATTTAGAGAAATATACAAAGATACCTTTCCAAAATGATTATCTCTGGGTTTTCATGGATGTACTTTTTAGTTTGAAAAAAAAAAATTGTTCTTTCAGTCGCGGTAAAATGAAGGTTAAATATCAATTGTGTATAGGTCTAATCTATGGACTTATTTTTTCCCATCTAAATTTTTAAAATCAATTCATCTTTGAATAAACAACAGTTCATGCTTCTCCCACCTGGAGCGGCCTGGATTCCAACTAGCTTTACCACCACCAAGCTTTCCCCAGGTTCACCCCACTAACAACCTTTCTTTCTCATGTCATCACTGTCCCTGCTGCCACTCCACAACAAGCCCTGGCTCCACGTGGAAACCACTGCACACTGCATATGCAGGAAAGCAAATAAACTGGATCCATCATAGTCAAAAACAGACAAAAGCAGAGAGACCAGGCAGGTAGAGGCATTACTCATAAAATATAGAGCGGGCTCTGTAGCCAGGGGGAAACCAGCAGGGGTGATGGGATGAGGCTCCACCAAAAGGGCACTAAGTCAGGACTTTCATAGACAGTAAGTGGGAAAGAGTAGAACAGAATTGGGGACATAATGCCTTATTGCTACTGTACTCTATATTCAAAATTCTGGGTGAAAAGATTTTTAAAAATTTTTTTTTAGTTGTAATTGGACACAAAACCTTTATTTTCTTTCTTTATTTTTATAAGGTGCTAAGGATCGAACCCAGTGCCTTGCACGTGCAAAGTGAGCACTCTACCACTGAGCCACAACTCCAGCCCAAGGAAAAGATTTTGAATGTTGTCACCCAAAGAAATGGTACATGTTTGAGAACATAGTTATGTTTACCCCTATTTAAACATTATACAACTTGTATACGTATCAAAACATCATTTGATGCCCATAAATATGTACAATTTATGTTCTTACAAAATAGTTAATTTTTAACTTAAATTAAAAATGAATTGAGCAAGAAAGAAAGGGAAAATAATTGCAATGAATGACAATGAATGTTATATTGGACAGAAGTTATAATCAGGTCTATCTAAAAGTTTTGATCATGCATTGGAAGGATTTTAATGTGCACATGTTCAGGAATACAATTAATGTTCATTCTCTATATTTCCTAACTGAAAAAATGAAAAAATAAGACCAAAACAGAAGTAAGTATAATGTGACAGTGCTAATGGAATTATTTTTCTGAATGGTTAGAAAATTTGAATGATTAATTTGTTTCTTTTACTTTTACTTTTGAAATGTCAAATTTCCCTGTGTTGATACAAACTGTCTTAATAGTTAGTTCAATAAGAACAGAAAATAACATTATCAGAGTATTATGACCGATAGAAGGATCAATGTATTAACACCACAGGAAGAGAGGGTTAAATTTAAAACCACATAAGGAAGCAGAAGTAACTGGAACAGGAGCACACAAGGATGGATAATAAGTAGACTGATTGACATTTAACTCATCAGTCATTACTAGTTTCATTGTTTTTGTTTAAATAATCAACAAGAAAAGAAAAAGAATAAGGGGTTGGGAGAACACAGAGGAGAAAAATAGAATTCCTAGGATTTTGTTTTCAAAATAAAAGGCACTCTTTCACACTGTTGAATTGCATATTGACGATATTTACAAAAATGTAACATCTGTTTCTAGACACACTAGCAAATGAACAAATATATATCTAGGTGCATCTATATGACATATATTTACATATGGATACATGTGCATATAATAAAATATAAGTGTTTAAATCAATATTGAAGGTATTAAGCATGTTATAGAACATATCTGCAATAACATATATGAAGCTATTAAAATCAGTTGCATCATTTACACACATGAATCTGGAAATATTTCATATTTAAGTGAAAAACAAGAACTCATAATGAATTTAATACTATGGAAATAAGGGTATGTATCTGAATAAAACAATGTCCAGGAATGCACACCATATACCACCAGTGGCAAATCCTGAGAAGTAGGATAAAATGTGGTTTTCACTTCCAAAGGTCTATATTGCTGTGTTATGTCATACAACCCTAAAAAAATGTATTACTTTACGTATAAAAGTTGATTTTTAAAATACAAAATAAGAGATTAAAGACAAATTGCCCTGCAAATTCAATGTAGGGATATCACAAAACTTCAAAGTAGCATTTACAAATTATAACAAAGTTTTATAAATGTTTAGAAAATAACTGTTTTCTGATTTTAATGAACAATCCTCAGAGTTGTTCCCAGAGCCTGTTCTTGGCAAGGGATTCATCACCAAGACAAAACCTCAAGTTCCTGTGAAGTCTGTTGCTGGCTTCTTGTGGATATGTCTGTCATTCCAGGGAGGAGATGAAAGGCAAAGGGAGAAGAGAGTAGAGAAAGGGATGTGGACAAGGAAAGGGAAGAAATATAGAACACAGGCAAGAAGGAACAGCACAAAGGTGAAAGGGAAGCAGTTGAACTAGCTTACCAGTGGAGGAGCATTCCCTGCATCTTCCCTGCCTACTCCCTGCTTAAATTCCCTACTGACCTCTGCCTTGGGAACATCTGAGTATAGTGATAAAACTTTTGGAATCAGTCTACTGCCCAGGTTCAGTCCAACATATGTATACATATGAAATAAAGAAACCCCTTACCTTTTTATTGTAAAAATTCTATCCCATGTGTCAATTCATCAAGGACAACTTCCTCACTTGGCCAATTTATATTCTCATAACTTGTGAATGTATAAATAGGTAACAATGAATCCTAATGATAATGCACCAATACAAATATGGATAAAATTTAAAAATAGTTACAACAATAACAACAACAAAAAGGTCTTCTCCCTCTCTATCCAGTCTGTATTAGGTATTCCTCCTCTTTGCTCTTGCACCATACTGGCAAATTTCCTATATTGCCTGTCCCATGGTATAATTTACACTGAGTGTTCTCCTTGTCTGCCATGCTAAATCCATGCCTTCTTGATAGCAGGGACTGTGTCTTTTTCACAAATCCTGCTTGCTTCACCAAAAGTACGGTCATGTTGAGAGAGAATTGTATGGTTAGATGGGTACAAGCATTCATTTTTATATAAATGCACGAATGATTGATGATGATAGCTCTTTGGTAAAGAAGTTTTAGACTACATCCTGATCCTATTGAAAAGTGATGCCAGTCCTATTGAAAAGTGATGCTAGTGAAATTGTTAAACAATAATTCAATTATTAAACTCTAGAAATTATCATAAACCTATAGCAGTTCTGAGAAAATTCACTGTGATACCAATTTGCAGGCTCTTTGCTAGTTTCTGTAGAAAAATAATATGTTCTTAACCCAGAAATTGCCCTGCAAATCAAAGCAGAATCTAGACATATAGAGAATGAAAACTCTAACTTCCCCTTTGGAAACACAAAATAAGTATATGCTCAATGGGTGCTTTTGAAACGAAGAATAAAATTGGAGAAAAAGTTTTAATGTTTTGACATAGATACCGGGCATTATCTATATAAGAAAAATAACTGATAATTTTAGTAAGCTGTCAACTTTAATTACATCATCCCCACTCACCTGGCTAAGGGGAAAAGAAAGATGCCAGAAATCAATATTTCTGCCCTAACAGGATTTTTTAAGAAATGTTTTCTTCTCATGCTGTGTGTTTAGTGCCTCTCACAACTGCTCCAGCTCTAACAAGGACTTAGCAGCAGCATTTGGTGACCACCTGATGGCTGATGATCTGAGTCCCCAAGCCATTTATCATGGGAATTCTACTTTTGAATCCTCATGGTCTTAAAGAGGAAAAAACAAAACAAAACTGAAAGTTTCATTAAGAATATAAGCAGAAGGCCAAGGAAACTTCAACAAAATATGATAGGAAAATATTTTCAAAGAAAATTAACATCTTATATTTGTCTATTAATAAATTAACTATGTTGTAGACCAATATCAGTGAAAAGGGTATAGGTATTAATGAACTTACTAAAGAGACATTTTTAGAATTCTGTTGGAGACATTTCATGGAATTTTGGGGCACATGGATTCCCAGTTGTTCCAGCAGTGTTAGTTGAAGACATGATCCTTTCTCCCCTGAACAGTCATGGCACTCTGTTCAAGAATCAATTAACATAATGCATAGATTTATTTATGGGATCCCCATTCTCCTCCGCTGGTCTTTTTGTCTATCCTGATACTAGTACTGAAGCAGAAGATAGAAATAGGAACCAGAGAGAAAGAGGGTCCCACAACCCCGGATTAAAACCCTAGGCTAAAGCTTGTGTTTTGGTTTTGGCTGCCTAACTGGATGGCTCCACTCACACTTGGACACCCCTACATTCTGTTGTTGCCCCAGGCTTCTTCAAATACCTATCATTAATCATCTTCAAAGAGTTGTTTTGAACCCAAGCAATTCTTTTGTTTTAAGGATCAAGTACAGGACAAACTCAGGTTTAAAAACACATTAAACCATCCCATTATGGAAAGGAGAAAAAGTCAGAAAAGGAGAACAATCAAGAGAAACTTTCCAATGAAAGTTTAGTTCCTCATCAAAACCCTATAAAAACCCTCAGACAGAAAGCTACCCATGGTACCCTTTTTGGGAACTTTCTTTGCTTACTTGTAATACATCTGCTACTGAACTCTCACCCTCTGACATCTGGTACTTCATTCTTCAGGTCTGGGAAACAAGAACTGTTCAGCACTCACACCCCCTGTGTTATGCTACCACACAATTTATACAGATGTAGCTGTGTAGTAAGTTTTGAAATTAAGAAATGCGATTTCTCCAATTTTTTTTCTTTGCTTTCCATTACATGAAGTAAAAATTATTCCTGATGAATGATTTCAAAAGTGTAATATAAAATGAAAATTAAAACTCTTCTATGAAACCCCAAGTAATCACTGTTAAATATTTTTAAAGTATTTTTTGTATTTATGCTGTCTTTTTATTTTTATTTTTTATTAATAGTTTATTTTTAGAAGTTTTGATTTGTAGAAAAACTCAGAAGTTAGTATAGATAAAGAATTCACACACATAACACACACACATGCAATTTCTTCTGCTACTAATATCTTACATTAGTAGGTGTATCTGTTATAATTAATGAACCAATATTAACACATTATTACCAATTAGATTCCATGACTTATTTAGATTTCCTTAATTTTACCTAATGTCTACTTAGATTTCTCTTACATGGTGGTTTCCTAGACTTTCCTTGTTTTTCCTGACCTTTTCAGCTTTGAAGAAACATGACCAATATATTATAGGTTTCCCCTTTATTGAAATTTATTTGATAGTTTTCTGATAGAGTATTAGACAAGCATATTAATGTAATGGAGAAAGACCACAGGTAAAGAGAAATTAATTTTTAATAATTAATTTGTGATTAATAATTAATTTGATCCACTGATTAATTAAGTCAATCATTTGTGACAGTGTGAACTTATGAATATTCATTTTATAACTTGCATTCTTCCTGGAACTAGTAAGTAACTAATAAGCAAAGTCATTGAGTGTAGAATTAATTTAAAATGGATTATAAACTTAAATATTTTAAAACTGTGGAGGTGTACAGTTTCTCCTTATTATTACATGTGATTTTAATATTGGTTTTTCACATGTTCTTTATCAAATATAGGAAATTATCCTCTATCTCTAGTTTGCTGAGAAGTTTTATCATTACTGGGGGTGTATTTTGCCACAAAATACACAATGCTTTGCCTGCATAGATTGATGTAATCACCTGACTTTTCTTTTTTAGTCTGTTGTGATGGATTTTACTTTTCTTTTTTAGTCTGTTGTGATAGATTTTACTGACTGATTTTACTGAGCCTTGCATGGCTACAATAAACATATCATGGCTATAATTTTTAATACATTATAATGTGTGATTGGTTAATATTTTGTTAAAACTTTTTTGCATTCGTGTTCGGAAGAGTTATTGGTCTTTTTTTCCATTTCTTGTAGTGTTTACATAAATGCTTTGACATAAGGATAATACAGTCTTCATAAAATGAATTAAGAGGTTTCTAGTCTAGCTTCTATGTGGGGACAAGTGCATGGAGTACTGCATACATGGCATACATGAAGGGCGCCTGAGTGGCAGGCCACTCCCCTCATGCTAGGCACATAATTGGCAAACCGCTTACCCAGCAGGCACAGCCCTGGGCGTGAGGCCAAGTGTTGCAGTCCCTGTGCTTGCTCCACTGACAGCTCCAGCTTCTCGATTGGTCACTGCAGGGACAGTTAGCCAGAAACTGCATTGGTGGCTGCCTGTAATCTGCTTAGCTACTGCCTGAGAGTGTGTGTGTGTGTGTGTGTGTGTGTGTGTGTGTGTGTGTGTATACATATGGTAAGTACACAATAAAATCAGAACTGCTTCCTGCTTGGTCTCCAGATGTCTTCATTAGGGACTCCACAGCCACACTCTCCTCTACCCTGTTCTGTGGACCTCCTCCCTGAATGAGAGAGAGCCCACACAATTCTGCTTTTTAGAATAAATTTTAGAAAAATGGTATCATTTTTCCATAATATTTGGTAGAACTCACCAATGAAACCCATTGAACCAACTGTATTTCTTTGAAAAATTATTGTTTATATAATCTTTTTATTATTTGTAGATAAATTCATTGTATTTATTTCAAATTATTTTTTATAATTTTCACCTTTCAAGGAATTGATCCATTTTATCTAAAGAATTAAAGATGTGATTTTAAAATTGTTCTTCATTATCCTTTAAATAATTCCATGGTAATTTGTGTGTCTCCTCTCTCTCTCTCTCTCTCTCTCTCTCTCTCTCTCTCTCTCTCTCTCCTTTTGTTGTTATCAAAGCTTCATTAATTTTCTTGATTTTTCAAAATAAGCTAGCTTTTTTGCTGTTGTGGACTTTCCTGATATTCTGTTTTCAACTTTGTTAATTTCTGTAATATTTATTATCTATTTCCCTCTGTTCTAGGTTTATTTTGCTTGTTTTTTTTTTTTTTTAGGTTTCTAAACTGTAATGTACCCTTCCTCCTATAATTTACTGTCAAACTTCAGTACATAACAACAGATTGAAGGTCACAGATTCTGAGGAGAAATGCTTAGGGAAGCCCAAGACATGAGAGAAAAATAACATAAAAATATTAGAGAAATTTGGTTTTAATACAGTCATGGAAAGAAGCCATGAATTTGAAGGTTCCCAAACTCAAATGCAAAGAGAAAAAGAATGACAAAAAAGTTAGAAAAAACAGCTAGAAATTTGTGAGACAATATGAAGTGATATAAGTTATACCAGAGAGAGAAGAAAGAGAAAAAAGTCTAGGAAAAACTGAAGAAAAAATGGGTGAGAAGTATCTGATTGCAATGAAAGCATCAAAACAAAGTTCCAGTGATTCCAGAGAACACCAAGTATGTTAAATATATAATAAGAGAAACAACAACAACAACAAAAAAAAAAAAACTACATGTAGGCACAAAACATACAAACTGCAGATATCCAAACACAGAAAGTCTTGAAAGAAATCAGAGTGAGGAAGAAGAAATACTTATAAAGGAACAGGATAAAAATTGCACTGGGTTTCTTTATAGAAAGCATGCAAGCAAGGAAAGAATAGATTGAAACATTTAGTGGATTCAAACAGAAAAATTAATCAACCTAGAATTTTATATCCAGGTATATTAAATAAATAAATTTTTATCTACACCTAGATAAATCAAGGTGTAGATAAAATATTTTCCACAAACAAAAACCAGAGGAACTCCACCACCAGCAAAACCCACCCTGAAACAAATGGTAAAAGTTCTTCAGGCAGAAAGAAAATGATATATAAAATGGATGTACATAAAGAAATGGAGAGCTTTGGAGATGGAATAAGGGTAAAATTAAAGTCTTCCTCATTCTTCATTGATTGAAAATGAAACATATTAAAGATAATGATAGAAGAATGAATGATAACAGTGTCACAAGGGACAGAAGAGAGGAACTGGGAATATTCTATTATAAGGAAACTGTCATATGAAATATGAAATGGTATAATGCTGTTTGAAAATGTAAATTAGTTAAAAATGTATATTGTTAATTCCAGAGCAACTACAAAAATGTTTTAAATTGTAATGAATAAGAGAGGAGATAATTGGAATGAAAATATTAATTTGCAACTTTTAGTTCAAATAAAATTCAATTAAAAATGTCAAGTAGAGGAGCTAGGCTGGAGCCGGGGCTCAGTGGTAGAGTGCCTGCCTTGTACGGGGAGGGCACTGGGTTCTCAGCACCACATAAAGATAAACAAAGATATTGTGTCCATCTACAACTAAAAAGAAAAATGTCAAGTAGCGATAATAATGATGATGATAAAATATAGTCATCAGAACCTTTACATTGTAGCTAAAAAATTGTTAGAGAAAAATTAATCACTCTTAAACATCTCAAACACAATTAAGAATAAATAAAATATTATACTTTCTTTCTAGCTTTACCATTTAGGTAATGAACAATACAATATAACAAAGCAAAATGTCAGAAAATAATACATAAAAATAAATACTAATTAAGCTCTGCATGGTGGCCAATCCCAGCAGAATGGGAGGCTGTGGCAACAGGATTGCATGTTCAAGGCCAGCCTTGGAAACTTAGAGATACCCTGTCACAACATAAAAAATGAAAAAGAGCTGGGGTTGTAGCTCAATGGTAGAGCACACCTAAGGTCAATCCCCAGCACTAAAAAAAATAATAATTAGTTAATTGTTAATTAATACTAACCAGTTAGCCACTAGATTTATATAAAAATCAACAAATAAATTGAAGATAACTTTTTTGAGGAAAATGTGATGATAAAAAATAAAGAAAATGCAGTTTCACAGTATTTTAAGATGGAAAAATCATGGGCACAGAAGAAATTTCAAAATGATTTTATACTTTTAAACCAATTTAAAATGCAAAATAAATCTGATCAGTTTCAAGAAACTGACTTGAAACTCAAAAATGACTCCAGAAATTGTTTTTGTAAAATTAGGCAAACCCTTTATCTTAGAACAAAACAACATGAACAAACCAACTTTTAAGTAGATCCACTGTCTCTGCAATGTCAAAACATCCCTGAAATGTGAGAAGATCATCCACCCAGTGAGGCCAGAGTCCACATTTTGGGAGAAAAATAGATGTCTGAAAGACTTGTAGGAAGATATGTTGCATTTATTTATCTATTTAATTTTGCAGTGGTGGGGATCAAACCCATAAAGTTGCACATGCTAGGTAAGTGCTCTGCCACTAAAATATGTCCTCAGCCTGCAACTTCATTTCTGCCTTCCTCCATAATTCATATTCCTGACATTCAAACTTTACAACTGGATGTTTAGTAACTTCTCTGTGCCCTCTATTTCTATTGCTGCATATCAAGTTAGAATGTGGTTTTCCTGGCCATTCGTATTTCCTCTGTACAACTTTTACTTTTAAAACTTGCTCATACTCATACCACAGGTTTCATTCATATTTGAAGGCCATTCAAACATATGTCACAAGGAAAAACAAATTCATACAAAAAATTCACAAATTATTGCTTTTTAATATCCCTTTTAAAATATTCTTCATTTTTCTTGTTATGATTTTAAAGAATTTCAGAGATCATTGTCACACTTCTCTGGATTCACAAGTTAACAAGGCTTAGATCTTAGAAAAATTTCTTTTAAAAATTCCACTATAGATCGAGAGAGTAATACTTTTGTGTTAAAAAAAATGGATGTCCTACATATACATAGAAAATTTTCCTTAGATGCAAAAGGAAATATTCAGCAGCTATTGCTTCTGAAAAGCTGGAAAAGGTGAAGGAAGTTAAATATTCTTTTAACATCTTGAAATTCTTTTGCTGTGTGTGTTATTATGAAATAATCAATAAATACATTAGTCAAATTTTTGTCATTCTGACACTGAGAAAATCAATTTAATGGAGGAAAGACCTGTTTTGGCTCTGTCAGGAGTTTCAGTTGAAAGTCCTAAGGTCGGTGACTCCACTGCTTTGGATATGAAATGAGTAAGAGTATCATGGCAGGGAGGGTACAGTGCATCAATGCTGCTCACCTCAGGAAAGCTGGGAAGCAAAAAGAGAGGAATGGGCTGGGGACAAGGTATAGTCTCCAAGGGCATGTCCCCAAGGACCCATTCCCTTCAGTTAGGTTCCATTTTCCATAGTTTACCACTACTTCCCAATAGTCTACTATCCTAAGAATCCATTGATGGATTTGTCCATCCATGATTTTAGAGTTTCATCATGTGATCCCTTTTCAAAATCCTACCTCTAATGCATGGGGAAGGAACCAAGCCTTCAACACATGGACCTTTTGGCGGGGGGGCTTCTAGATTGAAAGCACAACAGATATTTAGAAATATTTTAAAGTAACATATTTACATCTTAGTTTAGCAATCTGTGCATAAGAGCATACAAAAGACACTTTTTTCCTTTTTTATTTATTTCTTCCTTACATGACAATAGTGGAGTGCATTACATTCATAATTATCCATTCACAGCACAATTTTTCGTAACTATATAAAGTATGTTCACACCAAATTATGCCATTATACATGAGCGCTCTCTTTTTTTGCATAAAACTCTTAATACACTTTTATACCACCATTTATCATATCTCTGTATATAATGTATGTTGACACCAAATTCACATCTTCATACATGTATTTTGTATAATGATGACCGTCTTCTTCCACCATCCATGCTATTCCCCTTCTCCCTCCTTTTCCCTCCCACCCCTATTATCTAGAGGTAATTTTCCTCCCATTCTCTCCCTCCCTACCCCACTTTGAGTCACCCCCCCTTATATCAGAGAAAACATTCAGCATTCGTTTTTTGGGGATTGGCTAACTTCACTTAGCATAATCTTCTCTAATGCCATCCATTTTCCTGCAAATGCCATGATCTTTTTTACAAAAGCCACTTTTATGACACAAGTTTCAGGCATCATTTTTCAGTTTGATAGGCAACAGAATTTGTAACAGGCAAAACTGTGAAGACTTCAAATCATGAATCATAGTTTTGTTCTCCATAGAGAGTAAACTTCTAAAAACAATAATTCAAAACATTTTTATTTGTCAAGTTACAAACACAAGGTTCAATAACCAATTAATGAATAAAAGTGTACAATTGTGCTGTACACTTTCACACAGAACTGGTTATCAATCACTTTGGTTGTAATCAACCTTTGGATATTTTCATATGAAAATGCACAGCATGCATTGACTATTATGGTTAAGGTTGCTTGTGCAATATAATTCTAAGTAATTTTTTCAATCCAAAACTTTGTTTAATGATATGGAAATGGAAGAATTGGTTTATTGACTAGGTTTTTACTTCTTTCATGTTTATTTTCACACGGTGGATTATAAAACTGCTAAATAAGCTTAATTTTACAATTAAAATAATATAAATGATTTGTAATTTGTATTAAATAATAATTTTATAATTAAAATAATACTTGAATCAATGTTGAAATGTACTTTGTAGCTCAAAACTAGTGGATAATGGGTACATTTTTCTTCTGATCACTATTTTAACATGTAACGTATATTTCAGATTAGACTTCAAAAGCAGAAGTTACATTAATGAGTAAAAACTCTTTCCTATGAAATGCCTTTGGAAATTCTCTGTACTATGCCAATTCCATCAATGTTTATCTATTGTTGTTTCAATTTTTTCCAATGACAGAAAACTTACTCTTTTACCATGATAATTATTTCTTCAAAGTTAATATATGTACACATTTTATCATTTGTCACAATTTGCTTATTTTTAAACAGATGTAAATCATTTTAAGGCACTAATTTGTATTGTAATTTTACATTTGTTAATTAATTTTGGATAAGCAAGATTTTTGAAACTTTATAATTTTTTGTCTGCTAGATTTCTAAAATTAACCCCCAAAACTTCTCAGCCACTTTTCAACTTACTATATTAGTCTTTATCAAAGTTTTGGCCTAATATTTTATAAACAGGAAATTATTTATAGAAGTTACTTTAACAATATTCAGGGTAGAATTTTATTTAAGCTAACCAATCCCATGCCTAACAAGAACTATGATCAAGCTTTGAATGCCCATGATAAGGTATGTGGGACTAGATTTTTGTATTCATTTAGGCCTGTTTTCTGAGCAGCATTATAGGCTTTTAGCAAGTCTGGCATCAGGGCAGAATTCCAGGTTCATGTGAGTTCTAATGACTATCTTGGTACCAACCTTAAATGAATAATGTGTTACAATTTCCCATTTTGATGAATTAGGTCAAAAGAATGTTGTTTTATTACCTCAGAGCCTTGTTATAAATGACATATTCCTCATATTGATTATGAAATTTAAAAGCTACATGAACTTGTGAATACCTATTTATTTGCTAAAACAATTACATAAACTGTGCTTATTTAATGTACTAATGGCTACTACCTGCCCATTGATATTAGTTTTAAAGATATGTAACTTATAGACATTCTAATGCTTAAGAATATAGACTCTTCCTGAAGGAATTTCTCAGTTATGATTCATTCCATGTTTGTTTCTTCATTATTCTTTATTATTATCATGTATTAAACTTATAATATTCCTTCTTGCTTCAGGCCATAGGGATTCCAAGGCAGAATTCCCAAGATGAATGGACCGAGGGCTATTAGGTAACCGAGAGTCAAGTGGTCGCTGAGAGCTAGTGTCAGTGCTGTAGAGGTATAATTTGCTCTTGTTATGTCCCAATAATAAGTACTAGATATTACAAGGAAAGAATTTTTTAACCTCTACACAATATCTGAAGATAGTGCTTCTTAATAACTTTCATTTTTCTGTTCAGGTAAGTGAGTAAGATAAAATTAGAGTTGGTATTTTGCTAAAATGCCAGAATTAAAAGAATTTATCTTTTTTCCAATTCAGCAAACATTTGTTGATCAGCTCTTGAGAGCTAACTTTTCACAAGAGTAGGTTAGAACTTTTCAGGCTTCCTGGGCTATTCCATAACTGTACAATACCCCTGATCCATGGAAATATTTTTTGTTTCTGGATCATAACATATTATAAAAGGGTCTAAAAAGATTTGGATAGTTGTTTACTAAGCCTTCCTTTAGACAGTTCTTTAAAGTTTTTCAAAGCTCATTAAGTTTAGAGCTGGTTTGTTTTGTTTGTTTGTTTTCCCCTTTCATTGTCCATACTGTTTAGTCAGGTGAGTTGGTCACTCATGTTTGTTTAAGGGATTTCAAGAAGCACTTTAGCCTTTACTCCAGGTTTCATATATGTTGTCCATAAAACTGCAGGAAAAACTAAGCGTGACTACTGCAGAGAAATCCAGGTCTCATGCTTGCTGGATGAGCAGGTATAGGAATAGGAAAGGAATAGTATTCTATCAGCCTCATCAAATTAGCAATACTACTTTTGGAAATAAAAATATAAAAGGGTATGAATCTCATTTGATATGAATATATTTTTTAGATGTGTTAATTATACTTCAGTGCTTCAGAAGCTTCATTATTCAATGTAGAGAAAGTCATTTGAAGTTCATGGATCAGAGGGTACAAAAATTATTACAAAAATACATATGCTTTTACAGAGAAGTTGGTTTGTAGAAGGTGTACAACCTTGTCTGGTGGATCTCAAAATCTTTCTAGACAAGATTAAGTATTTTAAAGAAAATTATAAGGCAACATATAAATTTATTAGTCCTTTCACAGACTGATTATTTTCTTTGGGCATACATTTAAGATACGACAAACATTTGCTTATTTTATACTTCCAACATTTCTGCAAGGGTATGAACAGTATCTTTGTATATTACTTGGTAGATCATCAACTTCATAGTGACAGGGAATATATTCGAAAGGAATCTTATAAGGACTTCTAAAAATATACAAAATATTTGTCAGATAAAATTTCTAAGAACATATTCTATAATGTTTAATTTGGGGAAAGAGAGGAACATAAGGAGAGGATTTAAAAAAATACACTAAAAAACCCCACAATTTTCCAAGAGACTGATTCAAATGGAAAGCTGTCATGAACACTAATTAATATAGTACACTAAAGGTAGTTTTATAAATTCAGGGGGAGTACAGAGTTGGAAAATGTTATTTATTTCAATAATTTCTGACTTTTATTGAAAAATAAGTGAACAATAGTAAAGGTATGACTCATTAAGGAACTAGAAAAAAGTTTGTATATACCTTCATAAGCATTTTGATCATTTTGAACTATCCAAGATTAGTAGAAAAGTTGATGAATGGTATAAAATAGCGGCTACTGACAATTTTATATATACTTTCTGACAGCTTCATTTTGCAATCAGGAAAGCAATTTTTGCATGGAGAAACCCTCAATTATATAAATAAATTATAAGACAAGTTCTCACTGAGATAATTGCATGTATCAATAGGAAGACATGAAATATAAACCCATGGTACAGGATAGAGAAATGTTAAAAATTAATAAAAATAGGAACTAGGGTTGTGGTCAGTGGTAGAGCGCTCACCTCGCACGTGCGAGATCCTGGGTTCCATCCTCAGCACCACATACAAAAATAAACAAGTGAAATAAAGGTGTTGTGTCCAACTACAACTAAAAAATGAATAATAAAAAATTAATGAAAATAGTTTATTGATAATGACTGGGTGACTACTTACACGTTGTGAACTACATTCATAGCACTGCTGCTGCTGATTTAGCTTCCACTTTCATTTAATGAGATTCAAAGCTCATTGGAAGTCAAGTAGCTTTGAGCTGCAGTGAAAGGTGCCTTAGGATGTGAGATCTGGGAACTCTATGAACTGATTAAATTCAAAGATGAATGGGAAAATAGAGATAAAGGAGCAATCTGAAACATAATGGAGTCCATTTTCTAAAGAAAAATTGAGTACGTAACAATTTTGTAAAAGAAATATTTAGTCAATAAAGAATAGGAAGGATCTCACTTGTGCCTGGAGGATATGACAGCATCTGTGTTCAGATGTGCAGCCACTACTATGCATCCCAACCTTTCAATCACAGAGAACAGTGTTCCCCAAGGACAGCCTTTTCAGCAGAGTGGGTTTCTACAGAACTACATAGACTTCCACTCTTGTCAAGTCTATCCCTACTACATATTTTCTGTGAAATATGATTGGTGTCAGCTGAAATCTCCCTTATTGATTTTTTTCCAATAGAAATTATTTTTTTAAAAAGAAACCTATCTGTATTTCAAAAGTCAATTTTAGGTTTAGATTATCCTTTGGATGAATCTCCCTTAAATTTACTGCATTCAATTTCTTGACTTAGGACACAGTGACAAGCAGATTATAGGAAATTAATTCATCCTGACAGTTGTTTAAAACAGTTTTTTGGTTGAAATTGTACTTTGCCATTCATTCTATGGAGACTATCCAAGTATAGAGGAAAACGTTATGTGCCAAGAAATGATTATATCTATTTGATATTATTATAAGATCAGTCATCCACTCATCCATGTTCCTGTGTACCAATGAATATTTATGGAGCACATATTATGGGTGTAAATTGTGAATAAAATGCTGTCTCTGTCCTTAGAGATGTGGCAAGACCAACAGACAGGACAAAGCAAATGCTAATCATGAAGTGTCAACACTTTAAGATGGATACTTGCACAAAGTGGCCTGAGAGCATGATGGAATAGGTATATTCAAGCTGCGGAGAGAGAGGAAACTGTCATTGCAAAGGTGATGAATGAATTTTACTTATAGATGAGAAACAGTTTGCAAAAACAAAGCATGCTGGGCAGGTGGCACACACTTGTAAATCCTAGCCACTTAGGGTGGCAGGCAGGAGGACTGCAAATTCAAGGACTGCTTGAGCAATAGAGAGAGGCCCTAAGAAACCTAGCAGGACTTTGTCTCAAAATAAAAAATGGGTTGGGGATGTGGCTCAGTTGTTAAGTTCCCCTGGGTTCAATTCCCAGTAGAAAAAAAAAATGTGAGCTTCTGTGAAAAAGTAAGTTCTGGAAGAAGACTCAGCAGGATGGTAATTGATCAGGTGACTCAGAGAGACTACCTTCTCTCCTTTTCATTCCTCAAGTGCTTATTCTGCTTCTTTTGACTCTTTTTCCAAAAACACTTTTTGCCATTTCCCTCCTTTATCTTCATTTTTAATCACCTCCATCATTCTTGAAAACATTTTGTTTTTTAACTGATACATAAAAGTATACATATTAGCCAGACGCAGTGGCATGCACCTGCAATCTCAGCAGTTCAGGAAGATGACATAGGAGGGTGACGAGTTCAAAGCCAGCCTCAGCAATGGTGAGGCACTAAACAACTCAAGTAAAATGCTGTCTCTAAATAAACTACAAAATAGGGCTGGGGATGTGGCTCAGTGGTGGAGAGCCCCTGAGTTCCATCCCCATACCTCTCACACAAATTATATGTATGAGTACCATGTAATGTTTCAATACATGCATATATTGTGTCATATTTAAGTTGGACATATCTATCTCCTCATTCATCATGTTTTTATGATAAATGCATTGAAAATCTTTAATTTCCAGTTTTTGAGATGTACATATGTTATAGTTGTCTATAGCCACCTTCCTGTGCATAGCACAGTAGGACTTCTAGTGCTTTCTCTCCCCAGTACCCCTCTGACTTTTGATAACCACCATTCTATCTGTGAAAGCAACATCCTTAGGTCCCATGTATGAGTGAGATCATGCAGTCCCATTGTCATTCTCTGCTTGCTTTATTTCACTAGAAAAAAAATGATTTCCAGTTCTATACGTATTATTGCTAATTATGGGATTTTATTCTTTTCTATGGCTAAATGGTAGGTAGGTAGTGCATTTTTTATTTTTCACATTTTCTTTATCCATTCATGAGTTGATCTTATCAGCTCCACCTTAATCCATCAAGAAATGTGTAAATCAATGTATGTATCTCCAGAAAAGATACTACTAAAATATAATGATTAGATCCCAGGTAGACTCCTCCCTGAGAACTTTTGATTTACTGCTAATTTTAATTTTTAAAGAGAAAATAATTGTTCACCTCAATATGCTTTATTTAATTTTTTAATGTCTGTGTTGTATTTCTTTATTTAACATGCTATGTTATTTGAATCTCCCCTTCTGTATTTTGAAAAATCCGTGTTTTATTAACAAGTTAATTCATTTTAAAGGTCACCTAAAATACAAAATTAAGGCTTTTAGGAGATTGAAGTCATGTATTATCACTTTTTGCTACATTAGTAATTCTTACAAATTACGCATTTGTTCTTTTTAGATATTTTTATGTGTACACAATACTGAATCATGCCATTGAATCTGTGCTGCAAATTTTTTTAATTTTAATTCTGTTATGTTGATCTATAACCGTAGTTTTTAATAGAAGTGCTACATTTAGTGAAAACATGAATTCTAACTTGATTTTAAAATCTAATTGATTTGTTTTGTTTCTTTATAATTATTTCTTATTACTAGTGAAATGGCAGTGCAACAAATATGTGAACATATATATCAGCCCTATGCAAGTAACCTATGGCATTTCCTTTGCTTATGATATATCCTCCACAAGTTTAACCTTTGTTCAGTATTAGGAACATTATATATTTTTTATGACTTAATTTAAATATTTTAAATTCTATCAAATTTAATTCCCACTCCCACTTATTATACATAAGAATTTCAATTATAAGGATTCTTTCAAACTCACAGAATTTAATCTCTCTCTCTCTCTCTCTCTCTCTCTCTCTCTCTCTCTCTCTGCAAATCTGTTAGGGAAAGCAAATCAAAACTTTAAAAACAATTGGTAGAGTTCAATATATTTAAATAAATTCAGTTGTTCTTATATTTTTATAATTATGGGTTACTTGTGGTCTTTATTTTTTAATTTTTCTATGTAATTGGAACTCCCCAATTTGTAGTTAATACATTTACATATATTCTGCATAATTGACTCATATTCCTACTTGATGAAAATATTGCTTATATTTCTCTTATTGAATTATATTGATTGATAACAATTGATATTAAATTTAAAAATTCTATATTTTAGAAAGTAATGAAAAGTAGAAGTATGCAATAACATCATGCATTTTCCATTATTCACAAAAATATTGATAATTTCTTTTTACTGTTTTCTTTGTTTTTTTTAAAAAAAAGAATGCTTTTTAGAGAATGATGGTATGAATTATACAGAATAGTTCTACTCTCCTAAAAATTATCTGTACACCTGTGTGCCCCTCCCTCTCTCTGAACCCTGGAAACTACTGGTCTTTTTACTATCATTGTAGTTGTTTTCTTTTCCAGAATGTCATATATATGGAACATAAAATTTGCTCTTTTTAAAATGGTTCTTTCTTTCAATTAGTAATATTCACTTAAGATTCTTCCATGTTTCTTCCTGGCTTGATAGCTCAATTCTTTCTGGTTGCAGAATAATATTTCATTGTCTGGATGCACCATAGTTTATCTATTCGAATACTACAGGACGCATGGATCACCTCCAAGTTATGACAGTTACAAAAAGTCTGCTATAAATATTTATTGCTTATTCAGTTCATTTGGGTGCATGATTGCTATATCCTATAGTAAAAATATATTTAATTTTGTAACAGCCAAATCATTTTCAAGGTGGTTGTAGCATTTTTTCTATTCCCATAAGCAATGAATGAGAGTTTCTGTTTCTGTGTGTCCTTACCAGCATTTGGCATTGTTACTGCTCTGAATTTTGCCTGTTCTATTTGATGAGTACCAGCAGTGTGTCATTGTTTTAATTTACATTTCCCTGATGATATATGATTCAAAACATCTTTTCATTAGCATAGTGCCATCTTTATATCTGTACATCTTTATGTCTGTTAAGATCTTTGGCCCCTTTTTAAATTGAGATGTTTGCAGAATATTTATTTCATCCATGGTTCTGATGGTACTAATTGTACATGTTGCTTTTCAGAATATGCATCTTTTAAAACACATACATACCATGGTCAAAATGTAAAAGCAACTGGAGCTTTTTTCAAATTACACCTGTTGCCATTCTCCTTGGTGATAATTCCATCCTCTCTCATTCATTCCTGCTCTTTTTTTAATCCAAGTTATTTTCCATAAAAATTTCCACCTAGTTCCCTTGTATCAAGGCTTCCTGGCATCATACTTTTGGCCACAGTACTTGCTCCATGTTCATAACACTCAGGATCTGCAGTCCTGTGTGACCTGGCTGCCCCCAAGTCATTCTTGACTCTAATGTGCTCATGATCTCCCACCAGCTCATGCTCCTCTCTTGCTGAGAAGATGTCACAGGAAGGAGTGACACCATGACATTACCAGCAGTTTGGGACCTGGAGTAGAGCAGGTAGTGGTTAGAAAAGGGAGAACCCATAATATTCAGTTCAGGTGTGGAAGAGGGATTCACAATTCTCCACTTCTTAGAAATTAGACACTCATTAAAGCTAGAATGGAACCAAATAGAGTCTTTTACTTTAAGCAGAATGAGTACAAAAAAATTTTTTTGAATTCCCTTGTAGTGGTTCAAGCTATGTGATACTGTACCCACTGTCAGGGACCCCCATGGGCCCATGTTGGAACACTTGGTCTTCCAGCAGCAATATCCTACTCTCATTGATGGTAAATCTAAAGTCAAATGCAAACATTGACCTGGACATTGCCTTTTAATATACAAACTTGTTAAATAACCAGTATGCTCATTATTTCTAGACAACTCAGCTTTTAAATAGCTTATGGTACTTAGGCATTCTATCTATCATCACACAAAAAGTACATGGAAAATATTGTTTTGTGTATATCTGTTTACATATTTTATTTTCTATTTGTTATCAATTGTTTTCTTAACTTTTCATCTTCAGCAGTGTCATAAAAACCAATAGATAGCCTCGTGTCCACTTTGCTGAGAAAAAGAAAAAGTGACTTTTACTTAAAAGGGAAAGTAACTTAGAATATTCAGAAACAAATCTTATAAGCAAATGTTGCAAGAGAAAACCAAATCAATAATTTAAATGGAACCCTTGGAAACTGATATTTGGAAATATATATATATTTTTTACAATTTTATACACTTCAAACTAATAAATATTACTCCAGATATGGTTGCTTATGCTTTTTTCAATGTCCTAGAGTTAATTTTTAAATGTGTAAGTTGATTATTTCTAAAAATTGGAACACATTATTTTTCCCATGATATTCTACATCATAGGGTTCAGTGTTTTTTTCTAACCAGTCCCCAGTGCTTCGTCTTTCCCTCCCTGACTTGTTCCTCCTGTTCCCCCTTCTTTACTGGTCTTTCTTTTATTTTTATTTGTGCTTTACAGGTATACATAAAGATGGAACTCACTGTGGTATATTCATATACATACATAGCACAATTTGGTCAATTTCATTCTACTGTTCTCCTCCTTCCTGTCCCTCCTCCCTCCTCATCAATCCCCTTCATTTGTTCCACTGATTCCTTTCATTTTCATGGGATTTCCACACACACACACACACACACACACACACACACACACACACACACACATTTTTTTTAAATATGAAAGTGTCACTTTTTTCTATAAATTATGTGAGTCTATGCTTAGAAAGATCTTTTCTGACACAATTTTCTCATACAATTATATTAAAATCTATATATTCTTAAGATTTTTTAAAAATGATTGAAATATCATTCAAACCCATTTCAGTTACTCTTTTAAGGTAAGTCATGTTTTTTTGTCTTCCAAGTGTGGTAAGTTGCATCAGCACCACTTACTGACAAATCATCCTTTCTAGACCTATTTGATATGGTTCATTAATAGGATTCTACTTCTATCAGACCCTTACTAGTTCTAATTTATTCCAAATTGTTCTGTTTCTTTAGGCTTCAGAGTATTTCCCATGTTATTTCCCCTGGATAGATCATCTTTGTTCCTCTCCCTCTCTTATTTAACCCTACCAATCCTTTAGATCTTAGTACAAACACTTCCAAAGCAGATGCCACTATGAGCTTTAAAAGTTCTCTAACCCTGAGTTTTTTTTTAATTAATTTTTATTGTAGGTTGTTCAAAACATTACATAGTTCTTGATATATCATATTTCACACTTTGATTCAAGTGGGATATGCACTCCCATTTTTACCCCATATACAGATTGCAGAATCACATCAGTTGCACAACCATTGATTTACATATTGCCATTCTGGTGTCTGTTGTATTCTGCTGCCTTTCCTATCCTCTACTATCCCCCCTCCCCCCTCCCCTCCCCTCTTCTCTCTCTACCCCCTCTACTGTAATTCATTTCTCCCCCTTATATTTTTCCTCCTTTCCCCTCACTTCCTCTTGTATGTAATTTTGTATACCCCTGAGGGTCTCCTTCCATTTACATGCAATTTCCCTTCTCTCTCCCTTTCCCTCCCACCTCTCATCCCTGTTTAATGTTAATCTTCTTCTCATGCTCTTCGTCCCTACTCTATTCTTAGTTACTCTCCTTATATCAAAGAAAACATTTGGCGACCTGAGTTTTTTTCTCCAAATAACTTATAGCATTAAATGTACCCAAATACTTTGTTACTTATTTAATGCCTTGCTTCACAACTAGACCAAACATTATATAAAGTCAGGGTCTGGTTTATTTCAGAATGTGATGCAGAGCCTCGTATAAGCCCTGAAATGTATAGTTTTTCATAGAAGAACTATTTTCTTTGTTCCTTTCAGATAACATAAAGGAAACCAATGAATAAAACAAATTATTCTCCAGTGTCTGAATTTATATTCCTGGGACTTTCTAACTACAGACCAGTACAGCATTTCTTCCTCGCCTTCTCTACAGTGTTGTACCTCATCATTGTGCTGGGAAACATCCTCATTGTTATTACAGTGACCTTTGATGCTCATTTACATTCCCCCATGTACTTCCTTTTAGGAAACCTCTCATTTATTGATTTATGTCTTTCTACCTTAACGGTTCCCAAGATGATTTCTGACCTCTACTCTGGACACAATACCATATCATTCCAGGGGTGTGTCATCCAGATTTTTGTCCTTCATGTCCTGGGTGGATCTGAGATGGTGCTCTTAGTAGCCATGGCCTTGGACAGATATGTGGCCATCTGCAAGCCCCTCCACTACCTGACCATCATGAGCCCACGGATGTGCCATTTGCTTCTGTCTGGTGCTTGGCTTATTGGTATCATTCACTCAGTGTCCCAGTTAGCCTTTGTTGTCCATTTGCCTTTCTGTGGTCCTAATGAGATAGATAGCTTTTACTGTGATCTTCCCTGGTTTATCAAACTGGCCTGCTCAGACACCTACAGCATGGAGTTCATGGTGACTGCCAACAGTGGGTTCATTTCCATAGGCACCTTCTTCTTGCTGATTATCTCCTATATTCTCATCCTGTTCACTGTATGGAAATGCCCTTCAGGTGGTTTGTCCAAGGCTCTCTCCACCCTTTCAGCTCACATCTCTGTGGTGGTTTTGTTTTTTGGACCATGCATCTTTGTTTATATGTGGCCATTTCCCACAGTGCCAGTGGATAAGTTTCTTGCCATTGTGGACTTTCTGATCACCCCCATCCTGAATCCTGCCATTTACACAATGAGGAACAAAGACATGAAGCTGGCAATGAGGAGACTGATTAGTCAGCTCCCGGGTCTGAGGAAAATCTCCTAAAAAACTCATGTGAACACAAGTTACTATATCTTCAAACCACTGTAATATGAACACTTATGCAGTTATACATAATTTGAGGATATATAACAGATATTCAGAGTGTTATACATACTATCCTACTAGGCCAGATATGTCAATTATTCTAAATTCAGAAGTCAGAAAATCTTTGATTGCTTTTTTCAAAGTAAATAGTGATTTTTGTGATAAAATATTTAATTTCTCATTTGTGGAGTAGTTTTTTAATAATTTAAGATTTTCTAATATACACAGTCCACATTTTTGAATGGCTTTTTGTTTCTAGTAGTCCATAAAAGAACTTGGAAACTTTAGAAAACTCAGACCAGAGTATTCTAGTTGTAGAATCACAATAGATACTGATATAGTCTTCTATTTGTAGATTGAAAGACTTTCTTATAAAAAGATACATTACATTTATTAAAAAAAAAAGTAAGAGTCATACACTCCATGTTTAATTTTCTGTTCATTACCTTATGGTTTTTGCTGAAAAATTCTTCATATTCTTCATGGCAAAAGACATATTTTTAGAATTAAATATTTTTCTAAGTTAGCTATTTTGGAATATTCAGAATAGATTATTGGTTATGAGGTTTCTTTGATGTAGCTCATCAAATCTCCATTTAACATGTTATTTGAAACTAAGTTATATTCCTAAGATTCTTTTACAGAAAACTGATGAAAAAAAAAGTCTATGAAAAATTGCAGACTATAGCCTTAGAATCTGCTGAAAATATGGCCTCAAAAATCAGTCTACCTACACTCCAATTTATTAACTTAGAGGTAATGGACTCTGATGGTTGAAGAAATTATGAAATACACAAGTCTACTTTGATTTAAACCCAGGATATGAATTATTAAGTTTAAGCTTTAAAAGTCAAAAAGTACATGAAATGTAAGTATTTAAAACTTGGAAGGATAAAGAACAGTGTGGAACAGGTAAATAAGGAAATGAGGGATGGGGTGGGTACTAGGGGGAACTAACAGATGAACGAGAAGTGAGAGGAAGAGCTCACAGACCCAGTGTTTCATGGATTAGGCCTATGGCCTCTACTCTTACTCTTTCTTCTTTCATTTAGAATTAACTCAAGTCCCCTGCTGTTGGCCTACAGTAGTGAAATTTACATGTAAATCACTTGTAATTTTCAAAATTGTGACTTAATATCTATGAGTCAATCAAGGAATAGTCTTTAAATATCACATGGTTGTTGATCCAATGATTTTTGTACCAGTAAATAAAATATTACTTTTATTTTATATTTTCAACCTTCAAGTTTTAATTTGAATATTTTAACATAGCTTTTGCAGTTTTAAGAATTTTTATATTCTTTTTTAATTTATATTTTTAAATATTAATTTTTAATATATGACAGCAGAATGTATTACAATTAATATTACACATATAGAGCACAGTTTTTCATATCTTTGGTTTTACACAAAGTAGAGTCACACACACCATTCATGTCTTCATACATGTACTTAGGGTAATGATGTCCATCTCATTCCACATTCTTTCCTACCTCCCTGTCCCCCCTTCCCCTCCATCTCCTTTGCCCTGTCTAAAGTTCATCTAATCCTCCCATGCCCCACAGCCAACTCCATTATGAATTAGCATGCTTAAATCAGAGAAAACATTTACATTTGGTTTTTTTAGATTGGCTAACTTCACTTAGCATTATATCCTAAAGCTCCATCCTTTTACCTGCAAATACCATGATTTTATTCTCTTTTTTTTTTGCTGAATTATATTTCATTTCATATATATATATATATATGAAATGTATATATATATTTTATCTATCCATTTATCTACTGAAGGACATCTAGGTTGCTTCCACATTTAGCTATTGTGAATTGTGCTGCTATAAACATTGATATGGCTGTGTTCCTGTAGTATGCTGTTTTTTTAAGTCTTTGGGTACAGACTGAAATATAGCAGGGTCAAATGGTGGTTCCATTCCCACTTTTCCAAGGACTCTCCATACTGCTTTCCAGATTGGCTACACCAATTTTTGCACCAGCAATGTATGAGTGTGTCTTTTCCCCGACATCCTCACCAACACTTACTGTTGTTTGTATTCTTAATAGCTGCCATTCTGAATGGAGTGAAATGAAATATTAGAGTATTTTGATTTGTATTTCTCTAATTGCTAGAAATGATAAACTTTTTTCATATATTTGTTAGTCAATTGTAAATCCTATTCTGAGAAGTATCTGTTCAGTTCGTTGGCCCATTTATTGACTGGGTTATTTGTTCCTTTAGTGTTAAGATTTTTGAGTTCTTTATATCCTAGAGATTAGTGCTGTATTTGATGTGCACGTGGTAAAAATTTGTTCCCAAAATGTAGGCTCTCTTTTCACCTCACTGATTGTTTCTTCTGCTGAGAAGAAGCTTTTCAGTTTGAACCCATCCCATTTATTGATTTTTTAAATTTTATTTTTTGTGCTATTGAAATCTTATTAAGGAAATCGGGGCCTAATCTGACATGATAGAGATTTGGGCCTACTTTTTCTTCAATTAGGCACAGGATCTCTGGTTTAATTCCTAGGTCCTTGATCCACTTTGAGTTGACTTTTGTGCATTGTGAGAGATAGGGGTTTTATTTCATTTTGTTGTATGTGAATTTCCAGTTTTCCCAGCACCATTTGTTGAAGAGGCTATATTTTCTCCAATGTATGTTTTTGGCACCTTTGTCTAATATAAGATAACTGTAGTTGTGTGGATTTTTCTCTGTGTCCTCTATTCTGTACCACTGGTCTATCAGTCTATTTTGTTGCCAATATCACACTGTTTTTGTTACTATTTCTCTGTAGTATATTTTAAGATCTGATATAGTGATACCACCTGCTTCACTCTTCTTTCTAGGGATTGCTTTAGCTAGTCTGGGTGTCATTTTTCCAGATGGATTCCATGGCTGCTTTTTCTATTTCTATGAGAAATGTCATTGGGATTTTGATTGGAATTGCATTAAACCTGTATAGTGCTTTTGGTAGTATGGTCATTGTGATAATATTAGTTTTGCCTATCCAAGAGCAACGTAGATCTTTCCATCTTTTAAGGTCTTCTTTAATGTCTCTCTTTAGTGTTCTGTAGTTTTCGTTGTAGAGGTCTCTCACCTCTTTCATTAAGTTGATTTCCAAGTATTTTATTTTTGTTTTTTGATGCTACTGTAAATGAGATAGTTTTCCTTATTTCCCTTTCAGAGGATTTGTCACTGATATACAGAAATGTCTTGGATTTGTGGGTGTTGATTTTATATTCTGCTACTTTGCTACATTCATTTACTAGTTCTAGAAGTTTTCTGGTGAAATTTTTGGGAATCTAGGTATAGAATCCTACCATCAGCAAATAGTACTAATTTGAGTTCTTCTTCTCCTATCCCTATCCCTTTAATTTCTTCCATCTGTCTATCCCTTTATTTCTTTCAATGTCTTGAAACATTGCTCTGGCCAGTGTTTCAAGAACTATGTTAAATAGAAATGGTGAATATGGGCATCCCTGTCTTGTTCCAGTTTTTAGAGGGAATGCCTTCAATATTTCTCTATTTAGAGTGATGTTGGCCTGGGGCTTAGCATAGATATCTTTTATGAATTTGTAATATGTTCCTGTTATCTCTACTTTTCCTAGTGTTTTGAACATGAAAGAGTGCTGTATTTTGTAGAATGCTTTTTCTGCATCTATTGAGATGATCATATGATTCTTATCTTTAAGTCTATTGATGTGATGAATTACATTTATTGTAAATTAAACCAACCTTGCATCCCTGGGATGAACCCTACTTGATTGTGGGGCACTATCTTTTTGATAAGTTTTTGTACGTGATTTGCCAGAATTTTACTGAGAACTTTTGCATCTATGTTCATTAGAGATATTGGTCTGAAGTTTTCTTTATGTGACTTTGCCTGCTTTTGAAATCAGGGTGATATTGGTCCTTAAAATGAATTTGGAAGTGCTCCTTCTTTTTCTATTTCCTGAAATAAATTGAAGATTATTGGTATTAGTTCTTCTTTAAAGGTCTTGTAGAACTTGGCTGTGTATCCATCTGGTCCTGGGCTTTTCTTGGTTGGCAGGCTTCTGATGGTGTCTTCTATTTCATTGCTCAAAATTGATCTGTTTAAATTGTGTATATCATTCTGATTCAAATTAGGCAGATTATATGACTCTAGAAATTTGTTGATGCCTTCAATATTTTCTATTTTATTGGAGTACAAGTTTTCAAAATAATTTCTAATTATCTTCTGTATTTCTGTAGTGTCTGTCATGATATTTCCTTTTTATCACATATATGAGTAATTTGAGTTTTCTTGTTCCTTCTCTTCATTAGTATAGCTAAGGGTTATAAATTTTTATTATTTTTTCAAAGAACCAACCCTTTATTTTGTCAATTTTTTCAATTGTTTTTTTTTGTTGTTGTTTCAATTGCATTAATTTCATCTCTGACTTTAATTATTTTCTGTCTTCTATTGCTGTTGGTGTTGATTTGTTCTTTCTCTAGGGCTTTGAGTTGTAATGTTAGGTCATTTATTTGTTGCCTTTTTCTTCTTTTAAGGAATGAATTCCATGCAAGAAACTTTCCTCTTAGAACCACCTTCATAGTGTCCCCGAGATTTTGATACATTGTATCAGTGTTCTCATTTACCTCTAAGAATTTTTTAATCTCCTCCTTGATGTCTTTTGCAACCCATTTTTTCATTCAGTGGCATATTATTTTGTCTCCAAGTGTTGGAAGAGCTTTTATTTTTTATTTTATCAATAATTTCTAATTTCATTCCATTATGATCTGATAGAATGCAGAGTAGAATCTCTACATTTTTATATTTGCTAATTTTTGAGGAATACTCATAGTGCTTTCTGTAGGGGCTTTACCAGTTTACATTTCTACCCATAACTTAGAAACATTGCATTTTCCTTGAGGTAACAACCAAGAGTTTTATCTCAATTGTGTGCTGATATTTTGCTATGGCTTTTATTTACATATCCCTGGTGATTAATGTACTGAGCACCTTTTAATATAGCTATTAGCAATCTTTATGTCTTCTTTGGAAAAATGTCCATTCTATTCTTTCATTAATTGTGTAATTGGACTGTTTTGGGCCATTGATTTATGTGAGTTCACTGTATATCTTGGATACTAATTTCTTATCAGACAATGATTTAATTTTTTTTTCCATTCTGTAGGTTTTCCTTTCTTTTTTTTTTTTTTCTTAGTTGAGGAAAAGCTTTTCAATTTGGTGTATTCCTACCTACTTTTGCTTTTGTTGCCTGTGCTTTGAGTGTCATATTAAAAAAATTCCTTCATTCTGACCAATATCAAGAAAATTTTTCCCAGTCTTTTTCTAGCAGTTTTTTTTGTATACAAAAAATTAATCAACAAGGGTGAGTTGCATTTTTATACACTAATATGATGTATCTGAAAAATAAATCAAGAAAGCAACCCCAAATGAAATAGCATCAAAAATAATTATTTTGGGATAAATTAAACCAAGGAAGTAAAAAACAAAATGTATACTGAAAACTATTTAAAATGGATGCAAGAAATTGAAGGCAATAAGAGTAAACAGAAAGATAGTTCATGTTGATAGTTTGTAAGAATCAATACTGTAAAAATGTTCATATACCTAAAGCAATCCACAGATTCAATGACAACTCAAAGGAAACCCCATTGGCATTTTTCAAGACAAAGAAAAAAAAAGACAATTCTAAAATATGCATGGAAGCACAAAAGACTCCTGAAAAAAACAAAAAAGAGACATTATGCATTCCAATTTCAAATTATAAAGCAGTAGTAAATAAAAACATGTGGCACTGGTATGAAATCACACATGGAATAGTGGAAAATATTGAGACATCATAAATAAACCCAAGCATGTATGGTCAACTAATATTTGATAAAGAAAACAGATGGGAAAGGACAATCTCTTCAATGAATGAATATCTAGATGGAAAAATTGAAATCGGTCACTCACATACAAAAATTAACTCAGAAAGTATAAAGTCTGGTATTATTACCTAACAACTACTTTTTCAAATTCTAATCAACAAGAGTGAGTTGCATTTTTATACACTAACATCATGTACCACTAACTCTTCACTTGCTCAAGACAAGGGTCCATGTGAATACTTGGAATATGTGTTATCCTTGAAATGTATTAAATTTATTTCTATTTTGTTTTATGACTAGAAAACTGAGTCAAATTCACTTCTAAACTTTTTGAGAATTCTAAGTTATGGATATCCCTAATCCAAAATTATTTCTGGATTATATAATCAGTCACGTTTATATTTTTCCAGGTCATGATTACTTTGCTGTTTAATATTTGTATTTTAATAGATTTAATGGATTCTAACTAGTTACATTAAACTAGAGAGGATACACAAAGTTTATTTTCTTCTTGATGAATTTGCCCTGTTTGCAGAGCTGTGGAGAAAGAAAGCTAACGTTCTAAGAGAAATATTTCTAAAGAGCCAAACTGATTCCTATGAAATCATCATGTGGACACAATAGATAACCATCAGAGTCATAATCAAAGCCTGAAAGGAACATATCTAAGAAGCAGATATAAACCAGAAGTGTCCTGAGTCTCATGAAATCCCAATACAGACTCAAATCTGTTTAGTGTTGCACAGATCGAAAGAATCAGATCTAAGCCTTCTATGGCTCTTACTAAAACAGAAGTTTCTGTTGTGTACAGGAAGTCGGATCTATAATTCTCTTTTACAAAGTGTCTAAGTTACATAAAATAACTGTGAGTATGGGAAGAAGCAGAGATTTGTGGCTCTAAAATTAAGAGGAAGCTAGTGAAAAGAAGCCCAGTGATGGCTCAGTTGTTAAAGTTAACAGAGTCAAAATTTGAAGTAAATTTTACACATTTTAAGGGGACATTAAAAAGCTGAAAAAACCCAGGCATGGTGGTGCATGCCTGTAATCCCAGTGGCTCGAGAGGCTCAGGCAGGAGGATCACAAGTTCAAAGCCAGCCTCAGCAACTTCGTGAGGCCCTAAACAACCTAGAGAGACTCCAGCTCAAAATAAAATATATAAAAAAGGTTGGTGTGGGGGGCACCCCTGAGCTATTTGAATAACCTCTACTCAGCCTTGAAGCCAAGGAGATTTTGGTCTGGCATTGCAAGTCATTTTGTGGCTTCTCACACTTAATGGATTACGCAAAGCATAAGTCTCCCCTTGGTTAGAGAGGCTGCTCTGTAACTCTGGACTTGGGTGTTACCCATTGGGCTTGGGCAGCCCATCTCCTACCTTATTTGGCAAAAGAACATTCCACTGAAATCTTTTGAAGCCCCCTTGTATAAATAAAGCAAACGTGGGCTCTTCTCTCTCTCTCCCTCCAGGGTGGAGGCAGGACCCCTAAGATCACAGAGTCGTTCTGCCCTTGCTTTTTGAAAATTACTTTCTATTCCCTATGATTTTTCACCATATTTCTCAGCCAGCTCACTTCACGGAGAGGGAAACTCAAAAATTACAGACAGTTCAGGACACAGGCCAGAGTTGGGGATGTGGATCAATGGTTAAGAGCCCCTGTGTTCAATCCCTGGCACAAAAAAAAAATCTGAAAAACATAAAAAGATGACAAAGTTCAATAGAAGATATCTACATAACAGCCAAATGATATTTTAGAACAGAAAAAATGTGAATTATGAATATTTAAGCCTGTGAGAATAGGAAAAAAAATCAGTGGACCAAAAGACTGATCAAAAGAAATTATACAAACAATAGTACAGAAATACTAAAGAATAAAAATATCAGAACAAAATAAGAGTTGATTGGAATAACATGAAAAGCTCTAAGGTGTATAAATAAATGAAAGAATGAAACAAAGAGAATAGGAAGCAATGTCTGAAGAACTGATAAAAGGCACAACTCAGATTCAGGTAAAACAGTGAACAACAAGAGAGGTAATTATGATTTTGTGAGGTGGTAGCAGCAGCACTGGAGCCTTTGTTGGATTTCAGGGTCTGATACTGGAACCAGTCAGTACTGACAGTGAAGCAAGGGAGCAAGGCATGAAGTGCACCATCTCATACACAGTCTTCTGAGCTCTCCAGAGTGAAGCTCACCATGGATAGGATTCCATCTGGGAGGGGCCATGGAGAAATATGTAGCAAATAGCAGTAGTTCAACAGAGCACATTGTTGTGCAGGCTGGACAGATTTAGCAGCAGGTCCAGGGCCAAATATTAAGGGTCAGTGGAGGCCAGTTAATCATATCAACTGCCCAGCCTATCATGGTCCGGGCTCTTCCCAGTGGACAAGGTCAAACACCATCATTCAAGTACCTATGTCTGGGACCCAGGGTTTGAAACAGATACAGTTGGTTCCACCTGGACTGCTCCAGAGCCAGGGTGGGCAGACTGTGCAGGTCCAGAGCCACCAGGGCCAGACCCAGCCGATCATCATTCAGCAGTTCCAAACAGACATCACTGCGAGCCAGATTCAGATGCAGCAGCAGATTTCTGTCCAGGGGCAGCAAGTGGCACAGACTGTGGAAAGACAAACCATCGTCTATCAGTTCGTTAATGCAGATGGAACTATTCTCCAGAAAGCCATAATAACCATCCAGAAGCCAGTTTGGCAGAAACACAGACTTTCAGATAGGAGCCAAAACCAACACAACCAGCAGTGGACAAGGGACTGTCACTATTATACTACCTGTACCAGACAGTGTGGTCAATTCAGGAGGAATGGTCATGATGGTTCCTGGAGTTGGCTCTGTGTCTGCTACCCAGAGAATCCTACTACAGCAGAGATGCTTGAAGAAGATCCCCTCTGTGTGAATTCCAAACAGTACCACCATATTTTCAAAAGAAAACAAGTTCAGGCAAAACTAGAGGTAGAAGGAAAAATTCCAAAGGAAAAAAGGAAATACCTTCCTGAGTCCTAGCACCCTCAGTCCGTAATTTGGAAACATAATGAAAGTGGATGATTTTTCTCTCCCAAAGAAAAGGCTAGTCCCCATATACAGGATTCAAACTAAGCTGACAAAGAAGCAATGACACAGATAATTCAAGTGTTTTGACCCCAGGTCATATGATAAAGCTAATGAAGGACATTTCCTAGTTGATGTTTCCAACTGTTCCAGGAAACTGATCTACTTTTCCAATGGGGAACTGACGATCAAATTCTGCCTTTTCTACAGGACAGAAACCACTTAGCTTTTAATAAGTGACTCAGTATTATAATTGCACCAATATCTGGCAAATTTAAGCTGCAAACCTTTGTCTCACCCTTTTAGTGAGGGTCTATTTCAGACTTTTGATACCACTGACATTTCATGGAGTCACTTGTCAGCTCAGCAGTACACAAGCACGTGGGTTGACTGGTGAAGTCAGCCAGCCATCTCAGCAGGGAAGAACATCCTTCTCAATCTGAATTGCAATCAGTGAAACTGTAGCTCACTCCTTCCCATGGAATCTAGATAGCATGCATCCCTCTGGTGGGGGCTCTCACTGATCAACTGAATAAACACTTTGTATTCAGATGGCCTCTGAGCAAGAAAGTTCCATATTGTGATACGGAAACAAATTATCTGAGATACAGCCATCTCATCTGTGGTAATAATAAGAGTCTCTGTATGCCCAGATGCTGGGTTCATAATTTGGGACTTTAGCCAAGAAAAGTCCAAAAAGATATCTTGGACTCTGGGGATAAATAATAAAATTTTCAAGAACCTAAACATACATTGCAGAATGTCTTTTTAGCTTTCACAAGTTGTGGTCTGCTTGTCTCTGTTGACAAGTCATCAGGATCATAGTTCTTGCTGGGGTTGTTATTCAGACAAAATAGAGGATCATGGAACTTGAAACTGCCTTTCCTAAGTGGAAAACAAATTCTTCAAATAATAGACATTATTAATGCTGTATTTATGTGACTGCATGATCAATGTGATTCTGCAACCTGTACACTCAGAAAAATGAGAAATTGTATCCCATCTGATTCAAATGTATGATATGTCAAGATCATTGTACTGTCATGTGTGACTAATTAAAACAAATAAAAAATTATATATAAAAAAAAAACTTCTGTGCTGAAACACTGAAAACATTTGTAGTAATTCCTAAACAAAGAAGCAAACTAGAGATTTTCAATCCTACACTTCTTGACAACATCTGGGGAAAGAAAGGGTGTTTCGTCTAGGATGAAAAAGAAAACGTAGTCTCCCTACCCAGATGTTGGTATAGAGCATGAATCTCCTCCAGTGGATGAATACTTGGAATGGGTCATTAAGATGAAGAGACTAATTCACATTTATACTAGAACCTTTTAACATGCACTGAAAGGGAGAATTCTGAGATTAAGTTCTTGACAAAGGACTCAAAAAGCACTGTTCATAGCACACTGTCCTGGACATAATCCAGGTTACCTGCCAGAGCTTGATGTGGATGTTGGCTTCACTCCGGGAATGTTTCATGCTGGCCCCAGAGAGCAAACATCCTCGTTCTTCCCTTGGCAGCGGATTCTTTGGTGCCAGTGTCCATTTGTTTTTCCCTTTTTCCATAGGACTTGTGCAGGAAGGTTTTTATACTGCACCCATATTATAGGAAAACACTACAGTCAGGAAGAAAGCAGAGATACCAGCAGAGTCAGCAACTGGGTCACAGTTGCCTGAATGAGTTTGACCTCAGAAATCTATTTTCCAGGTGTTGAACTCTGGGAGACAGAACCAAGATGATATTTCAGAAGAGTTGGCTGCCTTCTCTGGAAACCAAGAAGAAAAATCCAATAACTCTTAAGAACGTTTGAGATTGGCTTAAATACCAATAGTAAAGATTGCTTCTTTGACATCACTGTAACTGAATTAGGACAGAAAAGAAAGTAAATATTTTGAAGAGAAAATCAAAAAGATGGGACCATGGTAATTATAGAAATAGAGGTATAGAACTATACAAAGGAAACTGGGAGTGAAATTTCTTCCTAGACCGGGAAACCTAGTGCTTTTTCCTACTTTCCAGGTGTCAAAAGGGCTGATTCTTTGGGAAGCTCACTAGAAACCTCTTGCTCTTTTATGTTTCATATATTAAACCACCCCATTATTATTTTTCAGATAATGTTAAAAATAATGAGGAATTCTATCTTGTGGTTAGTTTAGGAGTCTAAGATAGAGAGTTTAGAAAGAAAGTCTTCAGACCTAATTTCTAATGCTTAAGCCAACAGTGGTTCTAAAACACTATTTATTGTGTTATTTGTTTGTACATAGTAATACCAATATCATTGTTGTAGAATATTTCATTGGCGGGGGCAAGTTTGAATTTTGTTTTGTTTGAAATGAAATGCATCAATTTTTATTTTGTCAATTTTTTCAAATAGCTCATAACCCTTTTATTATGGTTATTTTAGCAAGCCATAATAGCCCACAAAGTGGGAACAGAGAAATTGACCTTTGGATTTTTTTTCTTTATTACTAGTCCTTTTACTTATTTGTCCTTGTGATTGTAGTGATAACTTCGAAGATGTAGAGTGAGGGATGAATGAATAATTGGTTTGATGCATAGTTGTGTCACTTCTTGAGTCCTTTTTTTTTTTTTGCAGGATAATTGTAAATGTATATATTTTAAATGCACTGATACACTGACCATGTGAGTGTGTATGCCGCTGGACCAATGGCATTTTCTGGCTAAAGGGTGGCCTGATAATAATGTCTTGATTTTCCTTTAGGTCTCAACTATATACGTTTTTCCCCCAGCATTAGGGGGAGTACAAGTGATCAATCATTGATGCCATTGAAATTGTTATTTATTTATTTATTTATTTATATTCATCATTTGGAAGAAGATCAAAGATAAGAAGAACACATTTAATGCAGTTAAAAAACAAGCAACAATACCTTCAAAGGAATAGAAAGATACTGATGACTATTCGCCAGACACATATAATCACCACATTAGAAAAACATTTTAAAATATCAAAATGATCTTTCAGCCCATAATTCTATAGTTTGTGAAATCTTTCAAATATTAAAAAACATAAAGATACTTTCAGTTAAACCATAATAATAAATCTTACAAGAGGAAATCCAGGGAGAGTTCTTTCATCTAGAAATGTTTTCCTCAGATGGCAGTAGAAAGGGAATCACCAGAAAGGAAAGATGTTATAGAAAATTGAGTATTAAAACCACAATTAGAGCAGAGACAAAAAAGCAATGTTTTCTGATGTTATGATATTTATAGAAATGGCTTAATAAGCTTATTAAACTTTTTTTTAAAAAAATTGCTGTATGTGGTGGCAAGGAGTATTGTGATAATCTACTACAATTTGATGCTTATGCCTTACTTTGTGCTAAAACTCACATGTATTCATCAGTGCTTTGACACTAAAACCAAAATAGTACTTCTCCTATCCCATTACATATGTCTGTAAGGCCAAAAAAACCATACAGTAAAATACATTCAATGCAGAAGCAGATAAAAGAATTTGACTTCTTTTAAACCACATGCTAAAGAAGTTTGTAAGTATGTAAAAGAAATCCACTTTTCTTACTGAATTCTTTATTATACTTTGGAAAATATTGTCATTTTTATAAAATACATTATTCATGTTAATATTTTTTGTTTATCAGATTATTTTAAATGTGCTAAATATATATTTAATTATTTTGTTTAATTTCTAGAAATGATAACTACTAATAAATGTAATCTACATAAAGAGAAATTCTTTGGTGTCCTCAATCATTTTTAATATCAAAATGGGTCATGACAGCAAACGCTTTGGGAACTAGTGATGTACAGTTCCTCTGAATTGCTGACTTCATATCTTGAGATTTACATTAATTATGATGGGTGGGAGGATATGATGAGAAGATTACCTGAAATTTTTGCTTAGGTTTTTCAAGCAAACTTTGGAGACTCCATACTTATTTATTCACTTTCGGAAGAATATCTTACTAATACTATAAAGATAATAACTGACTTTTTTGGTAGGGCAAATATATGGATCCTCACTCATGAAAGTAACAGAGAAATTTAGATACTACACAGATGTAGCAGTGAAGCTTTGTTTAACACTTTATTTAATGTGGCTCAGAGAACAGCTTCCTGGAAGGCAGTGCAGGTCACTTCACATCTCAAGACCTACCTACACGAGGCTGAAAACCTTCCTGTTCCCCATTGTGGCAGGCCAAGTGCCAACTGCCTCCTCAAATGAAATACTTCTTCCCATGGTACCATACCTTTTTTTATCCAGTATTATGTGTTTTCACATTTCTGAAATTCAAGCAGCTCTGACAATTTTAAGTGCTTTTGGTTTTTGAAGCCTATATCATAACACAATCTAACTTGGCCTAACTCATTAATATTCTGGCCTACACTGATGCAAAACTATTTTATTTGTAGTCTTTATTGCATACAAGAACACACACACACACACACACACACACACAATATGAGGAGCTAATAACTCTGACACTATTGGAAATGTTTAAAAGTATCTATGTTATTATTGAAAAACAATTACAAAACTTGAAGTATATTTCATGCCATAGATTTCAGATAAGGGAATGTAAATTTGTATATCTTTTTGAAGCATGAGTAGAAAAAATTCCTAAGAAGGAAGAATTCTAAAGAATGGTTTGTAAGGACAGGGTAAGTGCTGGGAAGTGACACTGACCAAATTATATTTTTAAATGGTACATTATGTGCATGTGTGAATATGAAACAACAAATCCCATCAGTGTGTACAACTATAATGCGCCAGGAAAATTTGTGGGGAAAAAAAGAATGTTTTGTGAAATGCAGTAATGAACAATTTCCAAACTTTGTACATAATTTAATTGCTTGCTGACCATCTGGACACTGTAGTAAATTGAGCCACTTTGCCTAAAAGTAGACATTTTAACTCTACTTTCTTAGATGTTCCTCTGCTTTTATCTGGATTAGAAAATTAACTTCTTTAACCCATTCACTAATGTGTTACCTTTGGTAATCACACCATCCTACATGAATTGGGAAATGTTTCGCAGTCCAGAGTAAAAGGACAGAAGTGGCTAATTTAGGAACTTTACAGTGAACATTCATAATGTAAAACCCTGAAATATACGCTGAAATGCATATGCTAACATCGAAGTCTCTTCATGGCATTTTTAATCTCTTTGTTTCTTAAGGTGTAAATGGCAGGATTCAGCAGAGGTGTGATGACTGCATAAAACACAGCAAGAAACTTGTCCACCCAGGTGATGCTGACTGGCCACAGATAGATGAAGATGCAGGGCCCAAAGAAGAGCACCACCACGGTGATATGGGCAGTGCAAGTGGATAGAGCCTTGGATGCCCCGTCTGTAGAGTGAAGGCAGACAGTAAACAGAATATGCAAGTAAGAGATCAGCAACAGAATGAAGCAGATGGTTGCCAGCACCCCACTGTCAGCATTTATCAAGATTTCTAGAATAGAGGTGTCCATGCAGGCTAGCTTGATCACCAATGGAATGTCACAGAAAAAACTATCCAGTTCTCTGGGTCCACAGAAGGGCAGCTTTACAATCAGAGCTAGCTGGCTCACTGAATGTAAAAAGCCTATGATCCATGAAGTCATCACTAACCCAATGCACATATGTCGGTCCATGATGCTGGAGTAATGGAGGGGCTTGCAGATGGCCACGTAACGATCATAGGCCATTGACACAAGCAGTACCATCTCACCCCCACCAAAGAAGTGTCCAAAGAAAATCTGGCACATACACCCTCCAAAGGAGATGGTCTTGTTTTCCTTTAGAAAATCTGTGATCATTTTAGGGGTTGTGACTGAAGAAAGGCAGAAATCAATGAAGGAGAGATTGGCTAGCAAGAAGTACATAGGGGAGTGAAGGTGGAGATCAGTAATAATTATGACCACAATGAAGAGGTTGCCTAAAACAGTGATCAAATAAAGGGAAGAAAATGTCACCAGGAAGAAGACCTGGAGTTCCCATGAATCACAAAGCCCAAGAATAATGAATTCAGAAACCACAGACTGATTTGCTTCTTCCATTTAGTTTCGTCCTAAAAGCATCTGAAGAAAAAGACAAAGCATTACTTTTTCTGTATAAATGTATAAACAGTGTGTGAATCAAGAAGATGTCTTATATATTACCTTTGGATGTGGATTCTAGTATAATCATTTTGGAAGAAAGTTTGGCCTTATCTTGTAACAGTCACACATTTGCACATTTTATGGCCTAGCAATTAAACCCTTATTTACACCCCAAAATTTATTCTCACATTTGTATACAAGGAGTAATTTATAATAATGCTCACTGACCTTAGAGCCTATGTTTTGAGCCATTGCAAATGAAGCAAAGATGATACAGAAGTATCTTTGTAAATTATAATAATTTTTAAAAAGTGTTCAAATGTGATTTATTTGTCATAGTTTTTTGTAGGGTAGATAGGAATAGAAAAATAACTGGGTGAATGGATTTGATAAACCTATATGTGAAATTTAAAAAAAATAACATGTACAACTTCAAATGAAAGGAGGCCAAGGTAGGCATGAAACTGATCACAGAAGCATATAAAAGCATTATAAATTGTTAAGTTGTTGCATTGTCATATTTTCTAAGGTATAATTTGATTATTGAATTATTAATTATTATTGAATTAACATACATGGAGTTGTCAGTGAAAAATGATGAGAGAATGGTATGAATCAATAATTATGATCAATACTATGGGCCTGAGATAAAATACCATTTTTAAAGGGCTTTTCATTGTTTAGGGTCTATGTATAGAAAAATAGTTCTTGTATATAACTTTGAAATGTTTGGGAAAAAATTTAGCATGTTATTAAAGGTCAATAATTATTTCAAAAATGACTAAGTGAATGAATAGATCAATAAAAAAACAGAAGTATTAATGCTAGTCTTCACAAAATTATTTTCACCAATGAATGTAATTAAGCATAAGAGTAGATAAACCAGTCAAGGAGAATGTGGTAAACCACTCTGTGACAAAATAAACATTCCAAACATAAAGAAAGGATAGCTCATGAGCAGTAGGAAGACATATTCTCTATGAGTCTCAGAGCTCATGGAACCTGTAAGAAATTACTCAGAACAGAGATATACCTCAGTGAATCTTGAGATTTAGTGTTGAGAATAGAACTGTAAAACATGTTTGAAAACCCATTTTGCCAGACATGATTTAGGACCACAGAACACACCATCTGGCATTTAATTTGCCTTCAAATAAGAAAGCTTCTGAGAAACTGAAATCTGGAAATCTCTGCATGAAATAAAATGAATTCTGGGACTAAAGTGTAGACTGGGACAGAGACCATGCATCCACTTACTTGAGATAAAGATATAAGCATTAAAAATGGGAAGACCTTTATGACCTGAGACTCAGGCTGAATATTTTCAGAGTCAGATAATTCTCTCCATTTCTAACATCTCCATAGTCACTCTTCCAGTCACTCTCATCTGCCATAGACCAAGAAGCCAACATTTTTTAAATACCTTATGTTGCCCTCAAATGCTACAGACAGAAGTCTTTCCCCTGAATCATTATAGGCAGAAGACACAGAGCCAGCTTCTGGAAGGGATATGTTTTAGAGTATTTAGTTTGGTTGAGAGGAAATATGATTTCTATAAATCATGAAAAAATAATAAAATTCTACCTAAGAATACTTATCATATGAAAAATGATCTAAGAAAAACTGAAATTGGCCATATAGTTATGTAAAAATATTCTACACATCTGTCATGGTTCTGTGATTATTGCTTTTGGCACTAATTGCTCTAGGTTTCTGTCCAGACAGTTGGTGCTTACCCTCACTGTTATGTATAATTGAAGTTGTTGATGTTGTTTGATTTAAGCATCATTGTCAGATACCAGGCATGACAAAGAAGACAGAATTATAAAGTACCAGATGTGGAAAGGGCTTCCATATTTTCTAGTCAAGTCAACAAGAAATTATCAAACATTTTCTTAGTGCATTAAACTTTTTCAGAAACTTCAAATGAAAAAGAAATAGACTGTAAGTTAGATCCAAATGCTGTAAGTTATATCAAAAAAGTACAATCCTATCTCTGCTTTTTCACTTTCCTTTAACATTTTTTAGTATTAGCTTAATTACAAAAGACAAAGTATTAATACTAATAATTAATACTAATAATTCATATTAGTAGCAATATTACTAATATCATTACAACTTAGCTTGTGAGCATTCCCAGGTGGTTGAAGTAAATCTCCAGATTCCAAAAAACATATATTTATAAAGCCAAAAGGATAAAGCAGAACTCACCAAAGAGAATGAAACTTAGGAAAATAAAAACAAAGAAAAGAAAATAAGACCATTTCCATTTTTCTTTTTATAGGTGCTCATTTCAGAGTTATGTGAAAACTAACTCCACGTCTCCCATCTGCCTCTCTGGACATCTTCCATATGCCAGAAACTTTCATCCTCTTGTCTAACTTAATCTTCACAATAACCCCATGAAGTGGGTCTTATTCTGAGTTGGACTCAGGGTAGCCTGTGAGAAGTCTCAGAGCTGAAGAGTCAGACAAGTTACAGACCCCATGTTTCCTGACTCTAGCATTTCTGTGGAATTATACTCTTTCATCTCCTTCAGTTAGTACTAAAAGCATAATTCCATTTCCAAGTAAACACTCACTATTTTTGAGAAATTACCCTCCATATACTGCAAGGCATTTTCCTGATCTAAATTATTAACAATATTTTCCACATAGGGAAATTTCTGTTAATTATAGTCACTTATCCATGCCTGGAAATGTCCCACAATCCAGGTAGATTGTGGACCCTGATGATTCTCAGTCTATGAGAACAACTTTTAGTCAGCCAAGACATCTAAGAAGCCATGAGACCTTAAAGAAAGCATTCACTTTGTTGCTTTAGGGAATCCAAAACTCCCAAGTTATCACTGGACAAAGAAACCCTTAGTATTTCTGAAAGCTCTGTAGCACTTCCAAACCACCTCAATTAGTATGTTGTAAAATGATCTAAAAACACTGGGAAATTGTGCTAAAGGAAAGAAACTGAAGAATAATTTGAGAAATGTTAGACTACATCTTACCAGAGAAACAATGAATCTAACAAGATTTTCTCATGAATAATGCATTGCCTGTATTCTAACTATTTTGCTACAAAGATATTGTAGCAAAACAATCTATCTTCTGCTGTAGCCAGTGTTCATGGGAGACATCAAGGCATGTATTTACTGCAGAAAGTAGCCTCTGGGGAAGGGAATTTTCAATTTACCCATGTTCTGTTCCTTTGCGACCTCACAGTTTCTTAGTTCTTTTTGAACTGAGAGTGTCACATGTTCAGGTCAAAGATAGAAAGACCTGGTGAATATTAAAATACATCTTCTGATGATGAAGATTGAGCACGATTTTAAAACTTTTATTTCTTTAATTTTAAAAAATAAAATAAAAACATTACTTATTTTGGAGTTGGGCTGCCATTCTCTTCCCAGATGACTTTCAATTGTGTAGCCTGCATTGAACTGCTATGGAGGTTCAGTGGAGAACAGGGAAATGTGAAGGTCCCCAGATTTTTTTGTCCTAACTTGATTAAAGTTCTAGGTTTAGCATATTCAATAAAAAACTGTGTTACTAATCTACTCTACATATCAAATCAATAATGAAAGCCTACTTTTTATTTTCATTTAAAAATTATTCAATTTAATTGTTCCAGATTCCAGATTTAGAGTTGGAGAAACAAATATAATGATCCTTTTAGTTTTTCTCCTTTAGTTTTTCACCATAAATAATATTTGTCCACATTTTGACATTTCCTTTCCATTTAATTGTATAACTATATGTACACTTATCAACCTACATATTTGGAGGACTCCTCTTTCTTTTGTAATGTATAAGATGTGGAAAGATAACTGAATATCTAAGTTACTTAAAGTCAGTTTATGCTTAAATATCTTTCATTCAATGTTATGGCTGTTTTAACAGAAATTGAGGAATTGAGGGGATTTTATTTAAAACACATCTCTTTTTTGTTTAAAAGTAAGGACTATTTTTAAAGAATTCTTATCACAATTTAGGTCTGGATATACTGGATTTCAGAAGACTAGGGAGAGAGCACAGCTGCATACCTTGACCTCAACTCCATGTAAGTTCAACAAGGAAAGTTGCCGGTAAATACCATATATAGATGAGAATGACTTCCTATTATCCCATTGTTTGTTTATCTCTCTTCTAATTACTAGAGAACATTTTCTTTTTCTAAACAAACACTTCACTAGTCCTGAGTATTGTGCACACTGGGCAGTTTCCAAGCATTTACCTAAACTTCATGGTCATTGTCCTATCTTGAACAATATATGCATATATCCCAGGGAGTAAGTAAATCTTGTGTTTCAACTTCACCAAGTAAAGAGAGACAAGAGATCCATCTATTTGATTGTGGGGAGTATTAGTACTGTTATTCTTTTAAAGGGAGAAGGGGATAGATACCTCAATTGATCTTGCTCAATTCTTCTTAAGTTAAAGATGGAAGCATGAAAAGCCTCATAAAACCTGACCTAGGTAAACAAGCATTTATGTAAACCATCCGGGTTTACAATTCTCTAGAGTGGATCCAATCAAGTAGTTGAGAGTTATTTCAAAGGTCTGGGCAGCATGGAATTATGATAGTGGATGAAGCAATAACTCATCATATCAATAAATTCACTTAAATGTTATCAAATACTACTATTTGTTGACTTAAAAGACTGTCTTATTAAAACTGACTGACTATTCTGCTCACCTCGGATGAGAGCAGGCTTCCCATGGGATAGTACAGTAATTGTCCATTATCATTCTTAGACACATGTTAACATCCACAGGTGACTGGGGAGGCACTGTATTGCTTTCTGGCTAGATGGTCACGGAGGGTGATGATGAAAACTTAAGTAATTTGTTGGTAAAAGCCATACAACCACAGCAATGAGCTGAGGCATGAGAGTTGAACCACATGAACACATTAGGATGAAAATTTCCCTGGTGATTGCTATTATTCTTTAGATATTTATGATTGCAGAAAGAGACAAGTTGTAAATAACTTGTTGCAAATAAGGCAAGTTGTAAATAATTTGTTGCAACTTATATGCAAATAAGTTGTTGCCAGTTTTAAAAGACTGTTGGAGAAGAGAGGTTAACATCTATATCTCAAACTAGGATGTGACTAAAATTTGGCATTAAATGTTACATAAAAAAGAATTTCCTTATATGGTAGTAGGTAGACCGCTTAGGAATAGAACTGAATCTTTTCTCAGACTAATGATGTGAATAGGCTAAATTACACACACACACACACACACACACAGAGAGAGAGAGAGAGAGAGAGAGAGAGAGAGAGAGAGAGAGATGGGGGGGAGAGAGAAAGAAAGAGTGGAAGAAATAGCAATAGGCCAATGGTACATAAGGTCCCTTCTTCATCAGATGGCTTATCACTCATAGCTTATTTTGACCACCTAACTGTAGATGGCCCTCCATAAGGTAATAGGAAGGTGATTAGTAACCATGTTCTTTACTTTTATTTATTGTTTATCCTTTGAAGAAAACAAGAAGTTATTAATCAAGGCAATTTAATCTAGATATGTGCTGTTTTCCCAATAATATTTGAGAATAGACCATATTTTGTTCTGCATGGCTTTGGCTCTTGACTAATTCATATGTCCCTCTAAATTAAGAATCTCAATGACTTTAAAATTGTATTTATATGTCACACAGCACCTAAGCAATGAAATTCCCACACAATTATAGTGAGAAGGAAATACAGAAATCCTCAACCTGGCTAACATAATTCTAAATAAGGCCAAAACACCTATAACTTGAATATTGTTGTGCAAGGAAATAAAATGTAAGGATTAAGCAGTGTGTCAATGGATGGGCTCTTAACTCCATAATTTTACAATGATATTTTTTAAACTTTTAAGAGATGACAATTCCCATGTTGCCAAAAATAATTTTCTCCCTAACTTTTTTTTTCTTGACCATCTATGGAACCTTGGGATGCATACAATTATGATTTCTTATATCCACTGTTTTCTGAGATTCTTTGGTGGAGTACCATCTGTTGGTGTCCATCATCTTTCTTCTGGCAGTCTGCCTAGGGAAGAGACTCTATATTAGGAAGACTGCTAGGTATATATAGATAGAACTTGGATCCTTTCTATAGGAACTTTCCAGTTAATACGTCAACATTGAACAGCATAAGGTAATATACTATTAAGAGCTATAAAATTTATAGAATCAAAAGAGCAAACTGTATCTCATTCTAGACAAAGATGCCCAAAACATTTGCTGGAGAAAAGACAGCTTATTTAACAAATGCTGCCACGAAAACTGGAAAATCACATGTAACAAAATGATATTGAACCTCTATCTCTCACTCTGCACAAAACTCACCTCAAAGTGGTTCAAAGACTTAGGCACTAGAACAGAAACCCTGTGCCTACTAGAAAAAAAAAATAGGCCCAAATCTTCACCATGTTGGCCTAGGATCTGACTTCCATAACAAGACCCCTAAAGTACAAGAAGTAAAACCAAGAATCAATAAAAAGGATAAATTCAAACTAAAAAGCTTCTTCTCAGCAAAAGAAACAAGCAATAATATGAAGAGAAAGTGTACAGATTAGGAGAAAATCTTTACCTCATGCACCTTTGATAAAGCATTAATTTCTAGGATATATGAAGAACTCAAAAACTTAACACCAAAAAAACAAACAACCCAATCAGTAAATGGGCTAAGGAGCTGAACAGACATATCACAGAAGAAGAAGTGCGATTGACCAACAAATATATGAAAAAATGTTCACATCTTTAGCAGTTAGAGAAATGCAAACCAAAACTACTCTAAGATTTCATCTCACTCCATTCAGAATGGCAATCATCAAGAAAATGGGCAACAATAAGTGTTGGTGAGGAGGTGGGGCAAAAGGTACACTTATACATTGCTGATGGGACCGCAAATTGGTGCAACCACTATGGAAGGCAGTATGGAGATTACTCAGAAAACTCGGAATGGAACCATCATTTGTCCCAGCTATCCCACTCCTTGATCTATACTCAAAGAACTTAAAATCAGCATACAACAGTGATGCAGCCACATCATTGTTTATTGCAGCTCAATTCACAATAGCTAAACTATGGAACCAAACCAGGTGTCCTTCAATAGATTAAAGTATTAAGAAAATGTGGTATGTTTTTTAATATTTATTTTTCAGTTTTCGGTGGACACAATATCTTTATTTTTATGTGGTGCTGAGGATCGAACCCAGTGCCTCGCACATGCCAGGCGAGCACGCTACCACTTGAGCCACATCCCCAGCCCAGAAAATGTGGTATGTATATATTCAGTGGAATATTACTCAGCTTTATAAAAGAATGAAATTATGACATTTGCTGGTAAATGGACGGAGCTGGGAATGTCATGCTAAGTGAAATAAGTCAATCCCATATCTCTGATATGAGATGCTAATTCACAATAAGGGGAGAGGTACTAGGGAATAATAGAGCTACCTTAGATTAGGGAAAGGGGAGTAAAGAAAGGGGACAGGAGAGTGTATGGTGATAGTAAGGATAATAGAATAAAACAGACATTATTACCTAATGTACATATATGACTGCATGACTGATATGATTCTACTACATGTACAATCAGCAAAATGAGAAATTATATCCCACTTATGTATGATATATCAAAGTGTGTAAATGCATTCCACTGTCCTATATAACTAATTAAAACAAATAAAAAGAGTGAAAATGTTATGGAGCATACCAGAACTGATTAGATGATAAGATCACTCTACAAAAACATGTGTGGAAAATAAAGTAATTTCTGGCATGGTAACCCTATTCTCATAGCTCATTAAAGAAGATAATTAGTGTTATAAACTATAGAACCTGTATTTAAAATTTGGGAGATGTTAAAAGAATAATAAGGAATAATTGTGATCAATTTTAAACTCACAAATTTCAGGATAGACAATAACTATCCAAAGTCATATAATGCACAAAGAGATAATTTCAGTAGATACTTCTAATAAAGAAATTAAATCAATAATCAACCATTTCTGAAAGAAATGAAACTACTGGGTTTTAGTAGTGAATTCTACCAAATATTTATGGGAGAGATGATACCAATTGTCTAAAATTTCTTCCAGAAACAGAACTAGTAGAAACATAATTTGTTCTATGAAGCCAGTATTATTTTCATACAAAAAGCAGAAGTAGACACTTCAAAAAAAGGAATACTATAGACCAATACTTTTTATGGAACTAGATACAAAAATACTTAACAAGGTATTTGCTAATCAAATCCAACAATGTACAAAAAACTATGCTCTGTTTCAAAGAGTATATTCATTCTAGTAATATAAGGCTAACTCAGCATTTGAAAATAAATGCAATTAACAATATCAACAAGCTAAAGAGGGAAAATAATGTGATTTTATCTGTTGCTGCATCAAAAATATTGTTCTTGACAAAATCCAATACCCATTTGTGATTAAAAAAAAATTCATCAAATTAGAAATAGGGAGGAAATTCCCTCAACATGCTAAAAGAATATATATGAAAAATCACCAACAAACTTCACATGAAAATAAAAAGAAATTGGATGCTTTCCTTAGTTTTGTATTTAGTTTTATGTTACATTTTCCATTAACCTATGACCTTACTGTAGTTGTTTATTAGTTCCAAATAGAACTTGTATTACAAAGTAAATAAATTAAGTATAGAATAATTATAACTAAACTTAATTAAAGCTGTATATGATAAGCTCATAGCCAACAACATAGGGAATAGGGGAAAACTGAAAGCAATTTCTCAAAAATGAGCAAGACAAGGTGTCCATTATTACCACTCTTATTCATTCTTATTGCTCTTACTGGTAAATTTAGCAAGAGCAATCAGACAAGAGAAAGAAATGAAAGAGATACAAATAGAAATGGAGTATAATTTCATATAATATGATTTTCATATAATATGACTCTATACCTAGAAAATTCTAAAGAGTACACCAAAGTTCTCTTAGAACTAATAAACACATTCAGCAAAGTAGTAAGATACAAAATAAGCATTAAAAACTTAATAGCTTTCCCATATATCAATAATGAATTTTCTGAGAAAGAAAACAGCAAAATAATTCCATTTACAATAACCTCAAAAAAGTATCTAAGTCTAACCAAGGAGGTAAAAAGACCTCTACAGTGAAAATTATAAAACCCTAATTAAAGAAATTGAAGAAGACACCAGAAGATGGAAAGATCTCAAGCGTGGGATCCCATGGATTGGGAGAATTAATGTTGTTGAAATGACAACACTACCAAGAGCAATTCACAGATTCGGATATCAGTGACATTCTTTTAAAACTTGGGGGAAAAAACAATCCTAAAACATATATTGAAGAACAGAAGCCTGCAGAATAACCAAAGCACATCTAAGTAATAAGAACAAGACTGGAGACATCACAATACCTAATTTCAAATTATACTACAAAAAATTATACTACAAAAAATAAACTGTATTGGCATTAAATCAGAAATCAAGATCAATGAAATGAAAGACATAGAGACGAACCAGCACAGATACAGTAATCTGAACATTGACAAAGATGCTATAAACATTGGAGAAAAGACAGCCTGTTAAACAAATGGTGCTGGAGAAACTGAACAGTCACATGTAAAAGAATAAAACCAGACCCCTATCTCTCACCCTGCACAAAAGTCAAAGAAGTGGGTGAAAGGCCTAGGAATTAAAACATAAACTTTGCAAATCCTAAATGAATTCATAGGGTCAACACTCTAACATATGGGCACAAGCACCAGTTTCATTAATAAGGCTACTAAAGCTCAAGAAATAAAACCAAAAATCAGTCAGTGGGATGGTATCAAATTAAACACCTTCTGCACAGCAAAGGAAACAAGAATGTAAAAAGAAAGTACACAGAATGGGAAAAAAAACATTTGCTAGCTACACTTCTGACAGAGAATTAATACCAAGAATATATAAAGAATTTTAAAAACTTTATACCCCCCAAATTTTAAAAACCAACTAAATAAATGGGCAAATGACTAAACAGACATTTCTAAAAAGAATAAATAAAATAGTCAACAAATAAATAAAAAAAAATTCTCAATATTCTTAGCAATCAGGGAAACACAAATCAAAACCACACTAATATTTTGCCTAACCCCAGTGAAAATGGCAAGAATCCATAATATAAATAACAATACATGCTAGCAAAGATATGAAGGAAAAGGCACCCTTTCATTCTGTTAGACTGAAAATTAGTACTATTATAGAAATCAATATATAGTTTCTTCAAAAGATTAGAAATGGAGCAATTATATGACCTAGATATCCCCACTCCTTGGTATTTATACAAAAGAACTAAAATCAGCATACTATAGTGAAATATGCATTTCAAAGTTTATAGCAGAACAATTTGCATAGCCAAGCTATGAAACTAGCCTAGGTGTCCACCAACAGATAAATGGATAAAGAAAACATGGTATTACACACAATGGAGTTCTACTTTGGAATAAAGAAGAATGATATTATGCCATTTACTGGTAAATGAATGGAATTGGAGAATATCTTTCTAAGTGAACTAAACAGACTCAGAACATTCAAGGGCCAAATGTTTTATTTCATATGCAGATACTAAAGAGAAAGGAGAATCTCACAAAATTAGAGGGAAGAAAAAAGGGTATAGAAAGGAGACAGAGGAAAGAGGAAAAAGGGAAGATACTAGGAAATGAAATCAATCAAATTATGCTATGTGCTTGTATTAATATAGCACAATAAACTCCAATAGTATGTATATTATAATGCCCTAATAATAACACTTAAAATAGGACTCTAATACTCAGGAAACAAATTCAAAATTTGGTAAAAGGGATTACATCAAATAGAGCCTACAGAATGGGAAAAAAAAATCATGACTAGTTATTCACCTGACAGAGGATTACTAAAAGAATTTAACACACTTGAAATAACACATGAGACAGGGGTGGTCTGCTGCAGTCTGGCTGGGCACAATTTAGGAGCCACTTGTCAAAAGAAACTAACTTTATGTTTAGAACCACACACGCCAAACAAAACAGCTCCTCAGGAAAAACCCTCAGAGCCCAACTGCCACCACCAGCTTCCCACAAGCCACACACCCCAACCCAGCCTCTTCCTCCCACAATCCTCCTGCTCTTGAGGCCTATTGGCTGGGTCGCATGGGCGGAGCCAAAAAAGTCCCCCAATGAGCAGCTCCGTGGTCTGAAAGGGCAGGGAAACAGCCCAATGAGCATCACCACAGATGAGCCAATCAGCTAGATGTTGCTAGATGTTGCTGGGGCCGCTGTGAACCAAACATCAGCTGGTAGTCTGAAAGGGCAGGGAAACAGCTCAATGAGCATCTCCAGAGGAGCCAATCAGCTAGATGTTGCTGGGGCCGCTGTGAGCCAATCATCATCTGGCAGTCTGAAAGTTTGCTGGGCTGCTTGTATCTTTTCTTTAGTCAGGGGCCACTGAGGAACCCATACTGGTCTTTCTGATTTCCAAGTAATTTTTATTGTCTCAGTGGCCCTTTCTGAAAATCCTACCCATGTCTGTCTGTTCCTTGATCTATTTGTATTGGTGCTGCTATACCTTGTTCTTGTTTTCCTAATCTTTTTCCTTTCCTAAAACCTTGTCTAGTCATAATAGTGGGTGCATTTTGGTTGATGTTATTTGTTAATGTCAAACCTAATTGATCTAGGAACATGAAGATTTAAACACATATATTAAATTATGTACAGACATTAATGAACAAGAGCAAGTCATGGCAGCCCATGATCTGGTCAAACAACAATTAGCAGAAGGACATATACAACCTTCTGCATCTCCCCATAATACCCCCATTTTTGTCATCAAAAAGAAACCTGGTAAATGGAGATTATTGCAAGATTTAAGAGCCATTAATAATGAGATGGTTATTATGGGACCTGCTCAATCAGGGATTCCTCAATTGTCTGCTTTGCCAAAAACTTGGTATGTTTTAGTTATAGATATTAAAGATTGTTTTTTTTCAATTCCAATTCATCCTGAGGATAGTCCACGTTTTGCATTTACTATCCCTGCACTGAATCATGAAGGTCCTGATCAGAGATAATGCCCCTGGTTATACCTCTACCTCTTTTAAACAATTTTGCTTATCATTTGGTATTACTCATATAACAGGAATCCCATACAATCCACAGGGATAAGGCATAGTTGAAAGAGCTCATCAAACTAATAAAATGTACTTATTAAAGCAAAAAGAAGGAATTGGGAAGGGGTATATATTCCCCAAAGATAAACTTAAAATAACCCTTTTTACTCTAAACTTTTTAAATTTGGATTCATCAGAGCTTGGTGTTGATAACGCCACGGTCGTGGGTTCGTTCCCCGTGCGGGCCACCAAATGCTGCAGTCTGGCTGGGCACAATTCAGGAGCCACTTGTCAAAAGAAACTAACTTTATTTTTAGAACCACACACGCCAAACAAAACAGCTCCTCAGGAAAAAACCCTCAGAGCCCAACTGCCACCACCGGCTTCCCACAAGCCACACACCCCAACCCAGCCTCTTTCTCCCACAATTCTCCTGCTCTTGAGGCCGATTGGCTGTGTCGCAGTGGTCCCGCTTGCTTGCAGTGCAGTTGGCGCAAATGAGGGGTGGTGCAGAATGCAGTGGACTTCCTTGTGGATCACCAGACCAAGCTCTGAACACAGCACAAGAAATGGCAAAAAAGAGCCTGGGAACCCACCAAAGACGGGTGGAATTGAGCACCATGGCGTAGAGATGCAGGCTTACATATCCTTTAAGATTAGAGAGCACCAGGCTTCGACCCACATCACTGAAGGGTACCGGACTGAAGACTCAACTTGGGACATAGTCGACGAACAGCCTAGTCCCCCACCCCACCTCACTGAATACCCCAGCACGGAATCAGGCAGTCGCCATCTTGGAATATCTACCACATCAGCTTTTGGTGGATGTAGCAGACAGTGAGATTGGCATCTGAACAGTCCTACACCTGACCCTCAATTCTCTATATGCCAGCAGAATCTGTATGCTGGAAAGAAACATGAGCATTATGAAAAAAAAAACAAGGTAAAAAAGGAACACAAACAATGCAGGATAACTCAACAATAGAGAGTTGGTAGCTACAGCAGAGAAAATGTCAGATAAAGACATTCAAGATATATATGCTTCAAGATATACATGCTTCAAGATGTACATGCTTCAGATGATCTGGAGTCTCAAGGAAGACCTTATACAGCAAATGCAGACAATGAAACATCACTTTGACAATGAATTACATAAACAAATCCAAGAAGCAGGGAGATAGAGGTTATACAAAAAATCAAACAGAAATCCTGGAAATGAAGAAAATTATAAACCAAATTAAAAACTCAAATGAGAGTATCACCAGCAGAGTAGACCAATTAGAAGTCAGAACTTCAGACAACAAAGACAAAATATATCATCCCAAAAAGAGTCTAGTCAACTCAGAAAGACTGATAAGAAACCATGAGCAGAACATCCAAGAGATTTGCGATAAAATTTTTAAAAAAAATTAAGTCATTGGGATAGAGAAAGGTATAGAGGTCTAAACCAAAGGAATGAGCAATCTGTTCAATGAAATAATTATAGAAAAATTTCCAGACATGAAGAATGAAAAGAAAATCCAAATCCTAGAAGCCTACAGGATGCCAAATGTACAAAACCACAAGAGACCCACACCAAGACACATTATAATGAAAATGTCCAACATACAGAACAAGGAGAGAATTTTTAAAGCCACAAGAGAAAGGAGGCAGATTACATTTAGGGGTAAACCAATTGGGTTAATGGCTGATTTTTCAACACAGACGCTGAAAGCTAGAAGATCCTGGAACAACATATTTCAAACGCTGAAAGATAATGTGTTACAACCAAGAATTTTGTATCCAGCAAAATTAAGCTTCAGGTTTGATGAGGAAATAAAAACCTTCCATGATAAACAAACAAATTCGCAGCTAGAAAACCAGCACTGCAAAGCATTCTGGACTAGACCTTACACAAAGAGGAAATGAAAAACAACAAAGAAAATCAACAGTGGGAGATAGCACAGGATAGGAAAAAATTAATCCAAGAGGAAAAACAAATCAGGTTAAATAACAAAAATAAACAAACATGGCTGGAAGTACAAACCATATCTCAATAGTAACCCTAAATGTTAATGGCTTAAACTCACCAATCAAAAGACATAGGCTAATAGACTGTGTTAAAAAAAAGAGATCCAACAATATGCTGCCTACAGGAGACTCATCTAATAGAAAAAGGCATACACAGACTGAAGGTGAAAGGTTGGGAAAAATCATACCACTCACATGGACCTCGGAAGCAAGCAGGGGTGTCCATACTCATATGAAATAAAATAGACTTCTAGCCAAAGTTAATCAAAAGGGATAAAGAAGGACACTATATACTGCTCAAGGGAATCATACACCAACAAGACATGCAATCATGAATATATATGCCCCAAACAATGGTGCAGCTATGTTCATCAAACAAACTCTTCTCAAGTTCAAGAGACAAATAGACCACAACACAATAGTAATGGGTGACTTTAACACACTTCTCTCACCACTTGACAAATCTTCCAAACAAAAGTTGAATAAAGAAACTATAGATCTCAATAACACAATTAATAGCTTAGACTTAACTGACATATATAGAATATATTAACAAATATCAAGCAGATACACTTTTTTCTCAGCAGCATATGGATCCTTCTCAAAAATAGACCATATATTATGCCATAGGGCAACTCTTGGCAAATATAAAGGAGTAGAGATACTACCATGTATTTTATCTGATCATAATGGAATGAAATTGGAAATCAACGATAAAATAAGGAAGAAAAATTCCTACATCACATGGAGAATGAACAATATGCTACTGAATGAATAATGGGTTACAGAAGACATCAAGGAGGAAATGAAAAAATTATTAGAGATAAATGAAAACACAGACACAACATATCAAAATCTATGGGACAATATGAAAGCAGTACTAAGAGGAAAATTCATTGCATAGAATTCATTTCTTGAAAAAAGAAAGAGCCAGCAAATAAATGATCTCACACTACATCTCAAAGCCCTAGAAAAAGAAGAGCAAATCAGCAGCAAATGCAGTAGAAGGCAAGAAATAATTAAAATCAGAGCTGAAATCAATGAAATCGAAACAATTTAAAAAATTGACAAAACTAAAAGTTGATTCTTTGAAAAAACAAATAAGATTTACATACCCTTAGCCATGCTAAGGAAGAGAAGAGAGAGAACCTAAATTACTAGCATATGGGATGAAAAAGGCAATATCACTACAGACACTACAGAAATACAGAAGTTAATTAGAAATTATTTTGAAACCTTATACTCCAATAATATAGAAGATAGGAAGGCATTGATAAATTTCTTAAGTCATATGATCTGCCCAGATTGAGTCAGGAGGATATAGACAACCTAAACAGACCAATATCAAGTGGGGAAATTAAAGAAGCCATCAAAAGATTACCAACCAAGAAAAGTCCAGGACCTGATGGATATACAGCAGAATTTTACAAGACCTTTAAAGAGGAACTAATACCAATACTCTTCAATCTATTTCAGGAAATAGGAAATGAGGGAGTATTTCCAAATTCATTCTATGAGGCCAACATCATCCTGATTCCAAAACCAGACAAAGACACTTCAAAGAAAGAAAACTTCAGACCAATATCTCTAATGAATATAGATGCAAAAATCCTCAATAAAATTCTGGCAAATTGGATACAAAAACATATCAAAAAGATTGTGCACCATGATCAAGTGGGATTCATCTCCGGGATGCAAGGCTGGTTCAATATATGGAAGTCAATAAATGTAATTCACCACATCAATAGACTAAAAGATAAGAACCATATGATCATCTTGATAGATGCAGAAAAAGAATTCTACAAAATGTAGCATCTCTTTATGTTCAAAACACTAGAAAAACTAGGGATAACAGGAACTTACCTCAACATTGTAAAAGCTATCTACGCTAAGTCTCAGGCCAGCATCATTCTAAATGGAGAAAAATTGAAGGCATTCCCTCTAAAATCTGGAACAAGACAGGGATGCCCTCTCTCACCACTTCTATTCAACATAGTTCTGGAAGCACTAGCCAGAGCAATTAGACAGATGAAAGAAATTAAAGGTATAACTATAGGAAAAGAAGAACTTAAACTAGCACTATTTGCTGATGATATGATCCTATACCTAGCAGACCCAAAAGGTTCTACCAAGAAGCTTCTAGAACTAGTAAATGAATTCAGCAAAGTGGCAGGATTTAAATCAATACCCATAAATCAAAGGCATTCCTGTATATCAGTGACAAATCTTCTGAAATGGAAATGAGAAAAACTACCCATTCATGATATCCTAAAAAAATAAAATGCTTGGGAATCAACTTAACAAAAGAGGTGAAAGATCTACACAATGAAAACTACAGATCCCTAAAGAGAGAAATAGAAGTGGAAAGATATACCTTGCTCATGAATAGGCAGAATTACTATTATGAAAATGGCCATATTACCAAAAGCACTTTACAGATTCAATGTGATTCTGATCAAAATCCCAATGGAATTCCTTGCATAAATAGAAAAAGCAATTATGAAATTCATCTGGAAAAATAAGAAAACCAGAATAGCTAAAGCAACTCTAAGCAGGAAGAGTGAAACAAGTGGTATCACTATACCAGATCTTAAACTATACTACAGGGCAATAGTAACAAAAACAGCATGGTACTGGCACCAAAACAGGCTGGAAGACCAATGGTGCGGTGAGCCGCTTCTGCAGATTATGGTCGCCATTACAAGATGGCGCTGGCTCCGCTGTGGTCTGTGACAAACAACTCCTTATTTGGGAGGGTTGGCACATGGTTTTTCAACACCCTATGAGAAAGTTCCACGTGGCAGCTTCGCATTGGGGCTTGAGATGCTTTATTAAGGCTGGGAGGGGCATCCGAGAGGATTAGAAGAAATATCAAGGGCCTGAATAAACTGCTGAAAGAAGATTCCTGAGTTGCGTCTTCCTTGCGGGCAAAGGGTCGCGACACAATGGTACAGAATAGAGGACACAGAGACCAACCCACAAAATTACAACTACCTTATGTTAGACAAAGGTGCTAAAAGCATGCAATGGAGAAAGGATAGCATCTTTAACAAATGGTGCTGGGAGAACTGGAAATCCATATGCAACAAAATTAAATTGAATCCTTTTCTCTCACCATGCACAAAAGTTAACTCAAAATGTTTCAAAGATCTAGGAATCAAACCAGAGACTCTGTGTCTAATATAAGAAAAAGTTGGCCCTAATCTCAATCACGTGGGGTCAGGCCCCAAATTCCTTAATAAGATACCTATAGCACAAGAGTTAAAACCAAGAATCAACAAATGGGATGAATTCAAACTAAAAAGTTTTTTTCTCAGCAAGAGAAATAATATGTGAGGTGAATAGGGAGCCTACATCCTGGGAACAAATTTTTATCTCTCACACATCAGATAGAGCTCTAAGCTCTAGCGTATACAAAGAACTCCAAAAGTTAAACAACAACAAAAAAAAACCCAAATAACCCAATAAACAAATGGGCCAAGGACCTGAATAGACACTTCTCAGAAGAGGATATACAATCAATCAACAAATACACAAAAAAATGCTCACCATCTCTAGCTTTCAGAGAAATGCAAATTAAAACTACTCTAAGTAAGAATGGCAGCCATATGAAGTCAAATAACAACAAGTGCTGGCGAGGATGCGGGGAAAAAGGTACACTCATACATTGCTGGTGGGACTGCAAATTGGTGCAGCCAATTTGGAAGGCAGTATGGAGATTCCTTGGAAAATTGGGAATGGAACCATCATTTGACCCAACTATTCCTCTTCTCAGACTATACCCAAAAGACCTAAAAGCAGCATACTACAGGGACACAGCCACTTCAATGTTTATAGCAGCACAATTCACAATAGGTAGACTGTGGAGCCAACCTAGATGCCCTTCAATGGATGAATGGATAAAAAAAAATGTGGCATATATACATAATGGAATATTACTCAGCACTAAAAAACAACAAGATCATGGCATTTGCATGGAAATGGATGGCATTAGAGCAGATTATGCTAAGTGAAGTTAGCCAATCCCTAAAAACCAAAAGCCAAATGTCTTCTCTGATATAAGGGCGGGGGGGGGGTGACTCAAAATGGAGTAGGGAGGAAGAGCATGAGAAGAAGTTTACCACTAAATAGGGAAGAGAGGTGGGAGAGAAAAGGAGAGAGAAGGGGAATTTCATGGAAGATGGAAAGAGACCCTTATCGTTATACAGAATACATGTATGACGATGTAAGGGGAAAAAAAAAAGTGTGGCACATTAGATTGGGTAGAGAAAAGGGAGGGGAGGGGAGGGGAAGGTGGGAAAGGAAGGACAGCAGAAAAAAATAGACATTATTATTGGGTAGAGATGAGAGGGGTAGGGAGGGGAAGGTGGGAAAGGAAGGGCAGCAGAATAAAATAGACATTATTATTGCTGTAAGTATATACACGACTGCATGACCAATGTGATTCTGCAAACTGTACACTCAGAAAAATGAGAAATTATACCCCATCTGATTCAAATGTATGATATGTCAAGATCATTGTACTGTCATGTGTAACTAATTAAAACAAATAAAAAAATAAAGAAAGAACACATAATCTGCTCAATAAATCATCTGAGTAAATCATCTCAATATACTTTTCTCAAAAGAAAGAGTACAATGGCCAAAAATACATGAAAAAATGCTCAATACATTTAGTCATCAGAGCAATGCAAATCAAAACTAAATTAAGATTCCATCTCATTTCAGACAGATGGCTTTTATAAAGAAAACAAAAAATAATAATAAATACTGATGAGCATGTGGACAAAATAGAACCCTGTACAGGGTTGGTTAGAATGTAAATTATCACATTTGCTATGCAAAAGCGTATGGAGATTCCTCAAAAAAACTAAAAATACAATCACCACATAATCCAACTCTACCACTCCTGGTTATACAACCAAAAGAAATGAAGTCCGTAGACAAAATAGATACCTGCATGCCCATATTTATCATGGCACTATTCACAACAGCCAACTTAGGAACTGCCCTAGTACTCATCAACAAATGAATGAATAAGGAAAATATTGTTTATCCATAATGAAGTATTATTCCACCATAAAGAAGAATGAAATCATGTCATTTGCAGGAAAATGGACGGAACTGGAGTACAGTGTGTTAAGTGAAATAAGCCAGATCCAGAAACATAAGTATTGCATGTTTTCTCTCATATGTGGATGGAGAAAAATACAACATGAAGGTAGTAGGAGGAAATTTGAGAAGGGGAAAGAGATTGAGACTGAAGGGGCAAGACAGAGTAAGAGGGTGGGTGTGATCAAATTACATTATATGCCTATATGGAAATTTCACAAGGAAATCCATTATTTTGTATAATTGTTATATTCTAATTGTTATTATAAAAAAGAAAATATTTTAAAGAGCACATTTAATAGTAGTTACTTGGGGCAGGTATCTGAGATAAGGGTTATAAATTTTACTTGTATTTTGTATGTATTAAAATTATTTTATCATGAATAACTTCACCTTTGAACAGAACAAAACAAAGAAGAGCAAAGTTGGAGAAACCACATGTCACCATTTCCAAACTTACTATACATCTACAACAATATAAGCATTGTGGCACTGGCATAAAGTATATACATATACAACCCAGTTTGTAACTCCAAAAATAAACCCATTCATGGATGGTAGTTGATTCTTGACAAGAGTGTGGAGACTGTTCAAGGGAGAAAGGATAGCCTCTTCAGCTAACACTGCTTGGACTATTATATACCCATAAGCAAAATTAAAAAAATGAATCTCATACAAAAATATGTAAATATTAACTTAAGGAATCAAATATCTAAATGTAAGAGCTAAAACTACAAAGATATTAAATAAAATGGAGATAAATCTTTGTGAACATTTAGGAATGAATTACATTTGACTTCTAAAAGCACAACAAAAATAAAATATAAATTGGATTTCATCAAAATAAAAATTTTATCAAAGGATTCTATAAAGAAAGGTAAATGCCTACAGAATAGGAGAAAATACTGCAATCAAACATCTGATAAGGGTCTTGGAATCAGAAAATTTAAAGAATTCTTACAACTTAAGGTAAAACTACAAAAAATCAATTAAAAGTGGATAAAATACTTGAATAGAGATTTTTCAAAGATACATAAATGGTCAATAATCATATGAAAATATGCTCAACATTAGTCATTAGGAAAATGAAATAAAAATAATGAAATATAACTTCAAATCCATTAATAAGTCTGCTTTAAGAAAACAAAGAAACAAAATAAATTCTGACAAGGATGAGAAGAAAGTAGAACAGTTTTACATTGCTCTTGGGAATATAAAATAGTATAGCCATTGTAGAAATCTGATTGCAATTCCTATGTATGTTAAACAGGTATTCAAACCAAATTTTGTATGTATGTTCATAGTAGTAATAGTCATAATAGTCAAAGGTAGAAAGAATCCAGATGATCACCACTTAATGAATGGATAAATGAATATGGTACATCCATTCAATTGAATATTATTTAGTCACACAAAAAGAATGATGAGTTGATATGTGCTTAAATATACATGAACATTGTAAACATTATGCTGAATGACAGAAGCCAGACACTAAATAGCAATACTGTTTCGATTTTATTCATATAAAATGTTTAGGACAAAGAAATCCTTAGAGGCAGAAAACAGATTATTAGTTTGCATGTGTCTAGGGAAAGTGGACACTTAAGAGTGATTGCTCAATGGATATGAGATTTCTGTTTAAGATGACAAAAACATTTTTGAATTTTGTGGAGGTGATGATCATAAAAATAGTGAATGTGCTAAATACAACTTAATTTTGTTCTTAACGTAATTAATTTCATGTTATGTGAATTTTAGCTCAACAAAGAGAAATAAAATTAAAAGCTAAAAAAGGATAAACAAAGAAATACAATTTTAAATTCTGAGATAATATTTTTTTCAATTTGATTTAGCACAGTTCTTTCAAAATCATACTTAGGTTCAACTTTCCTTTTGCTTGATATTAAGTAAAAATACATTTGTGGTTTAAAATAATCTGTTATTATTAACACACTCAACCTCTCATTATAAAACCTCCAGATTAGGTATTGCATAAACCATAAACTAAAATATAGTAAAATGGTGATAAATAACAGTAATTTAATTAACAAAAATCAAGTTTGTTAAAACAATGTGTTGAAATGGAGTTCTGATCATCAACAATATCAAATGCTATGACTAAGGGCGTGTGGCATTTGGTGTTGTACCTGTGCATATCATTTTCTGGATCCGCATTTCAGGCATTCTTTCAGTAGGCCTGGCAACAGCCTGAGTAAAAACACCACATTACTGAATTCACAAATGGGAGCAAGAATTCTAGCTCCCTTTCTGCCTTGAACAGCAGAGATACAACCTCATTTGTTAAAGAGAAATATTGCCTTTTCATCTCACAGTCTTGTTAGAAAGAATAAATAAAAATATGTGTAAAAAAGGCTAAGAAAAGGAAAAGATAAATAGGTCTGTGAATTTCTACTTGTATGTAATAACAACAATTTTAAAAAGGAAACAATATGTTCTACTGGTTATAACCATTGACTTTGAAATCAGAAAGCAATTGGGTTTGTATATCAGATGACACCAGTGTGGTGATCTTTGCCAATATATTTAATCATCATTTTAGTTAATATTGGTATATATAAATAGGGATGTTACTTGCATAAATGGGATAAAAAGCTGATATACTTGTTTCAGAGAATACTGCATGAATATGCTTCCAAGAGAATTTTAAATGATGCTTATTTAATGAGTTTGTTAATAGCTATTCTTTTTTTACTATTATTGTCCTAAATGACATTTAATGTGTTAATAGACAATAAAATGTCAAATTTTAATTTTTCTTTTTTTTAGAGAGAGAGGTAGAGAGAGAGAGAGAATTTTTTTAATATTTATTTTTCAGTTATCGGTGGGCACAACATCTTTGTTTGTATGTGGTGCTGAGGATCTAACCCGCATACCAGGCGAGCGCGCTACCGCTTGAGCCACATCCCCAGCCCTTAATTTTTCTTTAAAGATATTTTGCTCTCATATTTTATTAGATAGAGTTTCCTTTGTTTTCTATCTGCATTCCTAATGGAATGGCTAATAATATTTTTTTTTCCTTTAAGGCCATAAACATTCAAAAGTAGAATTCCCATGATAAATGACTTGGGGACTCAGATCACCAGTCATCAGGTGGTCAACAAATGCTGTTGTTAGGTGGTTGTGACAGCTGGAGCACTTGTGAGAGGCACTAAACACACAGCACCAAACAGAGAAATATTTCTTGAAAGATCCAGTAATAGTGCAAACATTATTTTCCAGAATCATTTTTTTCTTTGTTTTGAGCAAGGTAAGTTGAAACAATACCATGAAAGTTAATAACCTATAAAAATTGTCAGTTATTTTCTTTGTATAGTTTGTACTTAGTGTGCCTATGCCAAAACATTGAAACTCTTTCTCATCTCCATTTCTGTTTTTCAATTTAAAAGCACCTATTGAACATCTACTTACACTGTCCTTCCAAAGAGAAATTAGAATTTTTATTGCTTCATGTGCCAGGATTATGTCTTGATTTGTGGGGAAATTTCTGAATCTAGATTGTATTTCCATAGGGACTATCGAAGACCTTAGAAATTTGTTTTACAGTGAATTCTCTCAGACCAGCTATATATGCATGATAAAAATCATTTTTAATAATTCCACTGTCATCACTTTTTATAAGAATCAAGATGCAGGGTGAACATTCTTTACCTAGAAAATATGATCAATTTACCCTAACATTTGTATACATATGTCTGCTTGTACCCACCTAACCATGCATCTCTCAAACTAACAGCGCTGTGGGACAGGATTTATGAATAAGATACAGTTCCTGCTCTCAGGAAGCTCATGGACCTAGTATGGGAGACAAGGAGACCACTCATGGCCAATTATACTGTGAAACAAATAATGTAGGAGGTTTGCCAATACAATGTGAAAACAAAGAGGAGGAATGTCTAATCCAGGCTGGGTAGAAAGGGATGAATTGACACATGGGATGGAGATCTGATCAGCTAAATAAAGAATGCTTTAAAAAATATGTGTGAACTTGAGAAATCATGAAAGAACAAAGACTGATCATGTCATGCATCAGGTTTGTGAGGGGGACAGGCTGGATGAGAAGCAGGGTAGATGGGCAGTAGACAGATTCCAGAACCTTTATCACCACACTAGGATGTTCCCAAGGCAGAGGTCAGTAGGGAATTTAAGCAGGGAGCAGGCAGGAAGGTGCAGAAAATGCTGCCTTGGCAAGCTGGTTCAACTGCCTCCCTTTCACCTTTGTGCTGTTCCTTCTTGCCTCTGTTCTCTGTTTCTTCTCTTTCCTTGTCCAGGTCCCTCTCTACTCTCTTCTCCCTTTGCCTTTCATCTCCTGCCTGGAATGACAGACACATTTACAAGATGCCAGCAATAGGAAGGTGAGGTTTAATGTTGGTGATGCATCCCTTGCTGAGAACAGGCTCTGTGAACAATTTGTAATTTTTTTAATTAAAAAAAACCAGTTGTTCTTATATTTGTTTTTAAAAAACTTTGTCATAATTTATATGTGCTTATTTGAATGATTCTAACACCCCTACATTAAATTTGCAGGGTTCTTTGCCTTTAACCTCTTAGTTTGTACTTAAACTATTAAAGCAAAAGCAACAACAGGTTGTTGTAAATAAACGTAGACATAGGAAGTAAAAGTCTCATGCACCTCTTTTTTTCAAGATTCATCATTGGAAATGTTTGGTTGTTTCTAGAGAAACTTGTTATTCAAAGTATCTAATTATTTTTCTTTTGGGCATTCTCTTGGTTTTTGGTTAAATGGAAATCTGTCTAGATTTATATAAGTGAAACTATTTGGGTGATTTTAATAGCATCGCATTACTCCATTGTAGAGATATTCTACAATGTGATTAATACCTTCACTGTGGATTCATGTTTCATTCACATTCTATTATGTATGTGTACATATATGTATTCACATATATATGACATTTGATTTTGTGTTGGTATGTCTGGAAATTGATGTGTATATTTTAAATTCTAACAAATAGTGTCAGTTTATAATACCTTAACTAATAAGACTGGCTTTTATATTGAAGCCTTGAAAATATTGTGAATTCTTTTTCTTTCTCTCAACTCTCTCTTCCCTCTATCTCTCTATTTCTTCTTTTCTTCTTTCCTATTGATTAGTAATACAAAACCAATGAAGCCCTTACTGTCTTCTGAGGCTGAGCACCAAGAAATATGTTTATTGGCTAATCATATTTGTTGCTCCTTTTGTGAGTTTCCTGTGCCTGCTTCCCTATTTCTCCAAATTAAACCTTCCCTTTACAGATTTCATATATTGACTTTTATAAATCATAATATTTTGATTAATCAATGACAACATTTTCCCTTCCTATGAAGATAGTTTTATTAATAAGGAATTTTAAACATTTGGAAAATAAAAAATAGAAAAAAGAAACAAATAAATCTGCCATCTTTTTTACCACTCAGAAAAAAAATCTATTAGTACTGCATTTTTTGAAACTGAATTTTTTATATTTCTTAAAATAATTTTACTCATCTTGCAGAATTGGAAATATACTGATTGTGTGTATATATATATATATATAGATATATATAGATAGATAGATATAGATATAGATAGAGATAGAGATATAGATAGATAGAATGTGTATATATACACACATATTTTCTATTTTAGAACATGCTATATATGTATATGTATGCATATATATGTATTCCAGAATATGCATATTTTAAATACATACATTGCATTGTTAAAAACTGTAGACACAGATTTGACTTCAGGTTGTGAGTCACACCTATTGCCATCACCTCAGTGATTGTCCCATTCCTATTGTTCAGTCCTGCCATATTTTATCCCAGCCATTTTCTACAAAATTTTCTACCTACCTCCCTTGGGGCAGAGCCTCCTGACATCACTCTTTTGTGATGCCAGCCAAAGTACCTGATTTGTGTCCATAAGCCTTAGGGTGTACATTCCTGTGTGGCCTGCCTGTGCTCAAGTCGTTCTTGACTCTAATGTGTACATGGACTCCCACCAGCTCATGATGCTAATTTAACACTAATTTAATTCTTATGCCTAAGTTGTAAGTCATAAGTTAAGGAAATTTTAATTCATACTTTGCGCCTTCTAGAGAAAATGTATCAGTGTGCAGTCTCATTATCACTGTAGGATAGTGTCTGTATCTTCATAGCTTCATGCATAAGACATCAATGTTTAAAAACTGATAATTTATTATGTATAACATACCACCTCATGATATACTATTTATCCTTCAAGTATGAATTGAACTTTTAATGATTGTTGGCTATCTGGATTTCACTTTTTAACAATAGTCTTTATGTCTACTTACATTAAAATGATTTATTTTATTCCTTTTCTTTATCAATATGGAAGAAATAATTTTATACTAAATACGTTAGTAATTGGTCTGATATTTTGTAACTGTTTTCTATAATTTGTTTTTACTTAAACCATGCACCTTTTTTTTTTATAAGTCTGGACTATCCTACTTAACTTACCCCCGTAGTAATGATCCTGTTCAGCAGAGTCATATCGAGCACCACTATGACGAATAATATTGTTCTCATAGTACTATTGTTTTCTTTATAATATATTTTCTGAATATATTACAGTGTGACTATTTGTTTAGCTTCACCTGAAATCAGGATCTATGTCCTACCTTGGAACTTGACATAGTTCCTGAGATATAGTAGATGATGAGAAGTATTAGTCCAGTGGATGAAAGATGGCACAAGTTTTCAAAACACACTGTAGATATGTGAAACGAATTTTTTTTAATTAAGACTTTTGAAGCAATTAAATCTGCTGTTTTCAATATTTATGAAAAATTGTTTTTAATAATTATTTTGTTTTGTGTCTTTTAGGTAATACCAGACAAATTCAATGTATGAAACAAATTATACTGCCGTATGTGAATTTGTGTTTCTAGGACTTTCTACATATGGACCGATTCAGCATTTCTTCCTCGCCTTCTCTACAGTGTTGTACCTCATCATTGTGCTGGGAAACATCCTCGTTGTGATTACAGTGACCTTAGATGCTCATTTACATTCCCCCATGTACCTCCTTTTAGGAAACCTCTCATTTATTGATTTATGTCTTTCTACCTTAACGGTTCCCAAGATGATTTCTGACCTCTACTCTGGACACAATACCATATCATTCCAGGGGTGTGTCATCCAGATTTTTGTCCTTCATGTCCTTGGTGGATCTGAGATGGTGCTCCTGGTAGCTATGGCCTTGGACAGATATGTGGCCATCTGCAAGCCCCTCCACTACCTGACCATCATGAGCCCACGGATGTGCCATTTGCTTCTGTCTGGTGCTTGGATTATTGGTATCATTCATTCATTGTCCCAGTTAGCCTTTGTTGTCCATTTGCCTTTCTGTGGTCCTAATGAGATAGATAGCTTTTACTGTGATTTTCCTCAATTTATCAAACTGGCCTGCTCAGACACCTACAGCATGGAGTTCATGGTGACTGCCAACAGTGGGTTCATTTCCATAGGCACCTTCTTCTTGCTGATTATCTCCTATATCCTCATCCTGTTCACTGTATGGAAACGCCCTTCAGGTGGTTTGTCCAAGGCTCTCTCCACCCTTTCAGCTCACATCTCTGTGGTGGTTTTGTTTTTTGGACCATGCATCTTTGTTTATATGTGGCCATTTCCCACAGTGTCAGTGGATAAATTTCTTGCCATTCTGGACTTTCTGATCACCCCCATCCTGAATCCTGCCATTTACACAATGAGGAACAAAGACATGAAGCTGGCAATGAGGAAACTGATTAGTCCGCTCCTGGGTCTGCCGAAAATCTCCAAATAACTTATAAGTGCTCAAGCGGAAACTTCTATAGGCTCTACTGTAAACATAAGTGTTCAAAGGCTGCTATCTTGAGACAATTTATTTTCCTTTACTCAGCAGTTAAAGTACTTTGAATAGTTTATTTCAAGTGAATAAGCAATAATAATATCATATTTAATGGTTGTCTATGAGCAATTTTACATAGCTTAAGAATTTAAAATACATTTTGGTGTGGATGATATTTTTATTATTCCATAGAAAATCAATTTTTTACATAAATTATAATTCACAGTTTATATTTGCAAAGCTACTAGTTTAAGTTAACATTTTCCTCTCTCATTTGGTTGAATAATAGTCTCATCTAAAAATAGTAGCTATTTCTCATCATATTATTTTTTAGCAAACAAGTTAGGTTCACATTCTATATTGACCATTTTATTATTCCTTATTTTCCTTCCCTTATTCTTTTACTTATACTAACAAATGCACTGTTACTTAAATAATTTTTGAAATTAATTTAAATTCCTTAATAAAACAGATATTGTTTAATATTTACATATGCAAAAAGAAAAAAACAATAAAGTCAGTAAAGTTGACAAAGAAACAGTCAGTAGGGCCTTGAGTGTCATTTTAGTGTCTGATCACTAAGAAGACAACGTTAATTGTCTTCTCCCATCCATGCCCTTTAAACGTGTGCTGGCATAAAAAGCTATGAATTTAGAAGTAACACTCAACCAATGAGCAAATGCTATTTGGGGATTGAAAAACCACTACAGTCAGGGGTCCCTGATATAATCTTGTTTAACAAGGATCCAGTACAGGAATGAATACCACTTCAGATGTTGTTACCATGAAGTCTGTGCTTTTAGACTCCTAGGCCTGGAAACTGACCAGTACACAGAATAACACAGTCCCTTTTGTTAAGCTTTTGTTGTTGACATTGTATTCTTATATTGAGATAGAATTTGCTCCCCTATAACTTCATATTATATACCTCATTTTATAATCTGAAATTGTACATGATAAAATATCTTCCATAGTGCCTCCTCTTTTCATATTTGAAAATGATCCTGCTAAGGTTAAATATTCATCTGAATCTTTTAGGCAAAATGCCCAATTTTGAAATGTTCTTCATAAGACTTTTTTATTATGAGACAACATGGAATAACAGCTTAATATCAAACATCCAATAAATTCTTCAGAAACTATTTCATAATATTATTATTTTTTTTCAGAAGTTACAAGAAGAGTACCTATAAATTAGAGCATTTTCTCACTCATGTATCCTTGAAATCAGACAGCCTACATTTAAATTGATTAAGTGGAAGCTTATAAGCAGGACAGTTTGAAAACATGCTAGACTATACTATAATTTGTTGAGATTATTCAATATATTCTCCAAGAGTGTCCCAGGAATTTCATCAGGATAGTTATAAATATCTTCAAGAAGCACTCCAGCTGGCATAGTGGCACATGCCTATAATCCCAGCGGCTCAAGAGGCTGAGACCAGAGGATTGTGAGTTCAAAGCCAGCCTCAGCAACTGCAAGGTGCTAAGCAATTCAGTGAGACCCTGTCTCTAAATAAAATACAAAACAGGGAAAGGGAGGTGGCTCAGTTGTTAAGTGACTCTGAGTTCAATATCCATTACCAAAAAAAAAAAAAAAAAAAGAAAGAAAGAGAGGAAAAAACAAGCAGCACACTAATGGCTGTCACAATCATCAGAAATTTAGCTATGGCACTTGGTTTTTTCTAGTGTTAAAGGATTAATAAAAATTCTGGAATAGCAAACAGATAAAAACACTTTACCATCAAATTCAAGGTGGTAATATTTGCTTTAATATTTAGTGTTATGGGTTAATTTTGTCCCTCAGAAATTCATATGTTGTAGACCCAACTCCAGTATCTCTGAAGGGAACTCCTCTGGGAGATAAGATCTTTTAATGGGTGGTTAAGTTAAAATGGCCTGAAAGAACATTACTGGTGTTCTTAAAAGAAGAGAAAGAAGTATCAGAGATGCTCATGCATGGAGAAAAGACCAGGTGAGGAAACAGCAGGAAGGCAGCCATCTGCAAGTCAGGGAGAGAGACCTCAGGAGAAAGGAACCTGCCAATGTCTTGATCTTGAAGTTCCAACCTCTAGAACAGCGATAAGGTAAGCATCTGTTGTTCTGTCACCACTCTATAGTACTGTGTCATATCAGACTTAGTAAATTAGCACTTGTAGCAACGTGGTCCATTTTGTGCTGATACAAAGACTGAGGGACTGTAATTTATCTCCCACAGTCTAGGGGCTGGGAAGTACAGGATCAGGGAGCCAGCTTCTTAAGTCGGGTAAGAGTGTGTGCACAGGGCTAGTCAAATATTGAAAGGAATAACTTTGATGAATGCCCTAATCACCTCTTAAAGGTGCTACTGATGGGAACGGAAAATGGTGCCAGCCACTGTGGAAAAGAGATTGACAGGAAGAACATGGTTGTATTTTTGTTGTTATTGTTTTAGACTTTTTTTTTTTTTTTTTTTTAGTGCCAGGGATTGAACCCAGCAGGGCTTAACCATAGAGCCACATCCTCATCCCATTTTATATTTTATTTAGAGACAGGGTTTTCCTAAATTGCTTTTAGGGTCTCACTAAGTTGCTGAGACTGGCTTTGAACTCGAGATTCACCTGCTTCAGCCTCACAATCTGCTGTGATTACAGGTTTACCTCAGTGTGCCTGGCTGTTTTATACTCTCTAGTGGAGAGATTTTCTACCTCATTGGTTAAATCTATTCCTAAATATCTTATTTTATTATTTGTATCTGGTATACATGGGCTAATTGTCTTGATTTCTTTTTCAAATAGTTGCTGATCATATATAGACATGCTACTGATTTTTCTATCTTGATTTGATATCCTGCAATTTTACTGAATTTGTTTATTAGTTCTAATCCTTTTGGTTGGAGTCTGTAGGGGTTTCTGCATATTCAACTGGCTCACCTACAGAAAAACAGAGTATTTTTACTTCTTTCTTTTCAACTTTGGTGTTTTTATTTCTTTCTCTTGTCTAATTTCACTGGTTAAGACTTCCAGTACTATGTAGAATACAAGTAGTGAAAGTGGGCAACCCTGTCTTATTCCAGTCTCACAAGAAAACTTTGCAGTTTCTCTGTTCAGTATGTTAGCTGTGTTTGCTTTTGTGGTATCCAATAGGTTTTGGATTATTATGTTTCCATTTTTATCCATCTTGAGAAAAAATTTTCATTGCTTTTTAAATTTTATCCTTGATGCACTCATTATTTAGGAGCATATTTTTAAATTTCCACTTTTTTTCTGTTGTAATCCTATTATAGATTTCTAGTTTCATGCCATTGTTATCAGGAAAATGCTTGATAAAATACTAGTCTTAAATTTGTTGAGAATTGTTTTGGAGCCCAATATATAGTCAGTTCTAGAATTCTGCCTGTGTTTGGGAAGAATTGTGTGTTCTGTTGCTCTTGGATGGAATGTTCTATGTCTGTTGGATACATACAATTTGTCTAAAGTATTAATTTTCTGTATGGATATACTATAGTAAGTGGAATATTAAAGCTATTTATTTCTTTTTTTCAATTCTGTTAGTATTTGCATTATACATTTAGGTGTTCCAATGTTGGGTACCTAAATATTTTATAGAATTGGCCACACTCATATTATATGATGACCTTTTTTTCTCCTGTAACCATTTATTGCCTGAAGTCTATTTGGTCTCCTACATCTTTTTACATCTCTATTTTTAGCTTACAGGTGTCCTTAATGATAAAGCTGATCACTTTCAAGTGTAAAATTATTGGATATTGTATTTTTATCCATTCATTCTCAGCATATTTTCTGATTAGAAAATTTAACCTACATGTTTACATTTATTTCTGATGATGAAGAACTTATTATTGCCATTTTTAAAATTGTTTTATAATTGATTTTGTGTGTGTGTGTTTCCTGGTTTAGTTTACATCTTATTGATTGTTTTTGTGGTAATACACTTTGATTCATTTATCTTAATCTTTTCTGTATTCAACTATATTTTAGTGTGATTAGCATCAGACTTCTCTCTCTTTGCTTGCAAGATTTCTGCAGAGAATCCTTTTACAGTATTTTTAAAGCCGCCTTGTATATGTTGCTTTTATCCTGCTACTTTCAAAATTCTTTATCTTTTCACAATGTAATTTTAACATTTCTTTTGGACATTTTTGGATTTTGCTTATTTGAATTCCTATATGCATGTGATCTGAATGTCCATATTTCTCCAAATTGGGGGAATTTTCAATCGTTATTTGTTTAAATAGACAATCCATCCTTTTATCTCTTTCCACCTGGATTTTCAATTATGTGCATGTCCTGTATGGTTATGGTATCTCCTAAGTTCAATAGTTTTTTTTTCACTCTTTTTATCCTTTTTTTTCCTCCAACTATATCTTCAAATTCACCTATCCTTTTTTTCAAATTCACCTATCCTTTCTTTGGCTTTATTGACTTTGCCATTAAAACTTGCTATTAAATTTTCAGTGAAGCTATTATTTCCTTCAACCGTAGAAATTCTAGTGTCTTTTTTTAATGGTTTCTTACTTTTTTGAATTTCATTTTGTGCAATTTTTTCCCAAATATTTAGTTATCAATATATGTCATCTTTTCATTCAATTAAACTCTGTTTTTGTTTTTGTTTTTTGATATCAGGGATTGAACCTTGAGGCACTTAACATGTAGCCACATCCCCAGCCCCACCCCAACTTTTTAATTTTTCTTTTATTTTTGAGAGAAGCTCTCGCTAAGTTGCTTAAGGCCTCGCCAAGTTGCTGAGGCTGGTGTTGAAATTGAGATCCTCCTGCCTCAGCCTCCCAAGTTGCTGGGATTATAAGCATGTGCCACTGAGCCCAACTTCGATTAAATTCTTAAGAGAATCATTCTAAGTTTTTAGTCAGACAGTTCACAAATTTCCTCTTCTTTGGAGTCTGTTATTAGAACTTTATTATTTTTCTTTGAAAGAGTGATGTTTTTCTGAGTCTTTGGGATCCTGTATCCTTGTGTTGATAAAGCACATACCTTCACTTTAGTATGTGAACAGTGTCACCAGTTGTTCCAGCCCAAGGGTTCTAGACAGGGCACTGCTAGTGTCCTTGAAGAATAAGGAGTTTGCTGTTTGGGGACTAGCCTACTGCGTGTGCTCTGAGCTTGGGTGGGACCACTGCTGGCATTACATTCAGGTGTAGCTGCTGGTTGGTTCTGTTGCCCTCTTGGGGTAGGTTTTTGGCTTGGCATCAAGGTCAGGGCAGGTCATGGGGTTGGTCTTTTGTTTTCTCTTGTCCTGGTGGTGCCCCAGGCAGCAGTAGTAGTGGGTACTACTACTAGCTAGAATCCATGTTCAGGCAGGGCCTGATTTTGTAGGCAAGATTTTGTAGGCATTAAACAACATGAGTAACTATTTTCAACTGACCTATGTTTAAAACAAAACTATACTTGGGCATTATCTCCAGAATGTATGTAGATTTGCAAGAATACCCAAAACATTTACCAAAATAGACACTATTGTAACCTTAGTGAAGGAGTGAACCCATACGGTGTACATTCCTAGAGCATATTGAATTACTTTGAAAGCCATAGCATAGTTATGCTAAATACATAGATTTGGGGATATATACTCCATCTAGAAAATAAAAACTCCAATGGTTAAGGAAGAAATCATAAAATAAATAATAAAATATTGCCCACTTGGAGTAAAAATTATGAAAAAAATCCTGGAACATAAGATATATAACAAGGGTTGCAGGAAACAAGGTTCATTTATGCAAAAGTCTATTGTTTAGATATCCAGATACATCTAATGTCTTATTGTATTCTCATTAAATTATACTAATTTTATACTATTTCTTTAATATCAAAACACATTAGAAAATATACTTCCATTATCTCTCCATCACTTAGAGAAATGCCAAAATGTGGTTTTCTGAACTCTACCAAAAGAAGAACTGAAAACAATGAGACTCAAATGCTCCTCTGGTCATAGAAGGTGAGCAAGTGGGCACCTGAGTCCTTTGCACAATGACAACATGATAATGCTGAGCTGACCACATTGCCACCTACATAACTTCAGCCAGGACTGTACCTCCCACCTTGGTTCAATTGCATGACACGATAGATACAGAACAAATGGAAGAGCTTTATATCCTCCTCTAAACAAACAAAAAATAAATAAATAAAAACATACTTTGAGCATCATGTTGTTATTTTTAATAACATCTTTTATTGTCATTTATTAGACTGACTTGAATATAGCTTTACTAAAGGTATCACTTAAGAATATCATTTCATCTGAAGATCATTCAGAGAAAGTAGGTGGCTGAGGGATCCCCCAGAGAATGAGAGGGAGAGACTTTCCAATCTTGGCTCTCATTAAAACACATACAGCTCTAGGTTTTCCACCTAGAGCCCCTTCACACAGAGTGCCACAAAGAGAAGGACACATTCTTACTGAAATTCTCAGGGCAGAAAACAAACTGGGCTTCATTTCAGACATAAGGAAGAATCTAAAGTAACATCATCAGTCAAGAAGGGCCTGTTTCCAGAGGTGATTTCTGTAGGTAAGTACATCACAAATTATCTGATTTGGGACCTTCTTCTTTTCATCCCATCCATTAATTTAAGAATATTTTTCTGTAGCATCCTTGTGTAACTACTAGAATTCTTAATGGTATATCTAGTTGGTGTTTTACCAAAAATAATATAGGTTTTCTCTTCTAATGAATCACTGAGACTTCTGGACTCCACAGAGCAGTTTTACACACTAACAAAAAGTAATGCCCTAGCCAGACATGGTGACGTGCGTCTGCAATCCCAGCAGCTCCTAAGACTGAGACAGGAGGAACAAGAATTCAAAGCCAGCCTCAGCAAAAGCAAGGCGCTAAGCAACTCAGTGAGACTCTGTCTCTAAATAAAATACGATATAGAGCTGGGTATGTGGCTTAGTGGTCAAGAGCCCCTGAGTTCAATTCCAAATATCAGGAAAAAAATGCAACATCCTATAAAGTTGCAAATTCACAGACCCTGCTTTGGAGAAAAATGGTTCTCATAGGTTATTTGACTTACCCTGACATTTTACAATTTTTTAAAGATTTTTCCTGATCTACCATCTGATCAAAATAACAAATACAGAAAAACTCAGTTATTGATATTAATAGAGTGAAGTGCACTCCAATCCAATGACAAAAAGGACATTGAAATCACTAATAATAGACTGAACTTCTATCCAAGCATTTTTGGTCATTTACATTTTTTTGTCTGGATTCTCTATGTAGGATAAAGTGTCTTGTTCTAGAAACCTTGTCTTTTTGTCTTTTTTTTCCTCAACAAAATTTCTTCCAGAAGCCATCTCTAGAATGGAGTTATACTGAAGAATTTGGAGTTGGACAGACCTCATTTTTTATTATAGGTCTTGCACTTTCTATTTGTATGACTAGGAAAATCAATTATTCACAGCTGCCAAATGAAAATAAGCATTGTGATTATTAAAATATGTCTGCAAAGTGTCTCCCTCAAACATAATATGTGCTAGCTAGTGAAACCATGTTGTAGTTTATTAACTAAAAAAAAAGTAAGGAAAAAATAGGGGCATGGGATAAAAAAAATACAATGGAAGAAAGAAAAGAAGAAATTGTAAAAAAAAAAAAAAGAAGGAGGGAAAGGAGAGAATGAGGAAAGGGATAAACAAAAAATTAAAGAATGAATAATTTGTAAACAGCCTGTACAGGTAAGTAAAATTCCCACACTTTTTCAAGATCTGCTTCCAAAATTATCCTTCCCCCTTATTTTTGCTCCCCAGAGCATATTTTCCCTCTGTCTCATTTTTTACTTTGTGACTGTTTTTCATGAGTTCTAGTCATGCCAACATCATCAAAGTTTTATTCTCATAGCTGAAATTACAGTATGATATGAACATAAAATTTTCTTCCTAATGATATTCTCTTTGTTAGAATACCATGTGAAGGACCTTGAATCTTCCAACCCCTTACTTTCTGAAGATGAGGATCATGAAGTCAAAGCTAATGTCCATGTCTTGATCCCACTATGCCTGATGACACATGAGAACATGCTATCTATACTGATGCTGGAGGACTTCATCAATGTTTATAGTCTGAAAAATTCTAGCTGTCTTTCCACATGATCATCAAAGCTATCATATTAGACAGGACTTCTTTACTAATTAGCAGAGGCCAGATCATTTTCTGCTGTTTGTCTTGTGTCAACTCCTTTTATACTTGAAACATATGAAGTAGTGACCCTTTAGTATCTGCCTTTGTAGAACAAACTGTGGCACCAGGCATTTCAGTAACTCACCCTAGAACACACAGCTAATAGAGGATCCAGGGAGGCAAGCAATTTGGCCTGTATAGTGCATATGTGAGCCATTTAATCAGTCTCCTGTTCTTGAATGGGGAGTATATTTCCAATTAGTTCATATTTGCAGAAAGACAAAGTACAGCAAAAGAATGCTACAAATACATTTTGTCTGTTGACTACTACTTTTCAAAAGAACTGAAAGAGAGCACTGGTGTTACAGCAGAAAGAACTTTCCTGTCTGACTCTCATCACCTCTGGAGTGAGTGCACACTTCGCATTCCCCTCAACTGGGACTCAGAACTCTGTCCCCAGTTCTTAGCAACCACAGGTGTGGTCATTCTGCTCAGGCAATAATTAAAAACTGAAATTAAGCTTCTCAATTTGGAGTGAATCTAGAAAAAACTTTTTAACTGTGAGTTTAAAAAATTAATTCTTATGTATTTTATTAAATTTTTATCATTCACCTTTACTTTTAAGACAAGTAATCAACCAGAACTACTTTGATATAGATGTATGGTAAGAGACAATTTTATGATTCCAATGTAGATCTACATGTTTAGCAATTTAATGCTATGATTTTTTAATTAATTTTTTAGTTTCCCCAGTAATTAGAATCTCTTCTTTATCATATTTGAAATTCCCTAATATATTTCTAATTCTTACTGTGTTTGTTTGATTTTTCTCATCAGTTTTAATCAAATTAATCATTCTTAAATTATTTTAAGTTAATTATATTTTTCAATACATTTAACAGAAAAAAAAATGGTTTCAACTCCCCTAATTCCCATTGGGTTTCCTTTTCAAAACTTTCCTGTGTTCTGAAAGAGACATTTGCATCTTCTGGTAGCAACTCAGCCATTGGACAGTTAATGAGCACTGCAGTTGTTGCATACACTATAAGGGAGAATTTTTATTTCATAAATTTGATTTTTTTTACCTATTAGCATGGCTGAATCACATAATCACATTTTATTTAAATTTTTGAATGCACCAGAAAAGTTTATATTTTTTCAGAAGAATATATATTGCACGTTTATTTCATTTATAAATGACATCTCCAACCATATTTTTAAATAATATTTGGAATATTGATTTAAATCTTTGTATTAGATTTAATATTTTGTATTTAATTGATTTTAGTTTTTGAGGCAGGTAATTTTGTGAGTTGTGAATGATTATTATTTGGCTATCTTCTCAGAGGGTATTGTTTTATTCAATCTTGTTTTCTAGTCATAACACACTATTGAGCCACAGTGCTGTAGGCTTCCTTGCTTCACTTAATGTCACATGTACAAGTAGATGCTGATACTGGTTTAAAACTTGTATAACAAGAATACTGTTACAATATTTCCTAATCTTGTCTAGTTTTTAAATTATATGTCAATAATCATTACTTAAATTTATTCAGGAACTATTTGATAAATTTTTGTGTTAAAATGTCTATGGGAGGGTTGGTATGTGTGCTAGCCTACCATGCCCAAGACCTTGAGTTTGATCCCCATCACAAAAAAAAAAAATTATTTAAGGATATATCCTTTGGGGCAGAGGTACACATTTTGTTTAAAGATATATCCTCTGAAATTAAATTGTGCCAATATCCTTTCAGTCTTCTGTGATGTGCTCTGGGAATATTCTTGTGATAGGCACACCAAGCTCTTAGTAAGAAAGCCCTGTGGTGGTATTTGAAGTTAGATAAAAAGATCTAAAAACAGTGTAGAATGGGCAGAACTTGTGGATGAATGAAAGGAGTGGCCTTTTCAATTTCAAGATGGGAAAATATGTAGACTGACATATTGACAATCTGAATGAAGAAAAGACAACTGTATTTAGAAATTTTTGAAAGCAAAACTTGTTCACCCAAAGAAGGAACATGAAGGACAGACAAGAGCACTGTAAGTGTCTATATTGGGTATCTTGGAGAATGATGAAAATGTTCATTACAGCATTGGGTTAGATTATAAGATTGTGTGTTCAAATTTGACAGGTTAACTTGAAGGCCAAGGTGGGGCTTGTCTATGTGTATACCATATAAAATTTTGGACATTTTACTCTGGATTTCAAGGATAAAGCTACACATATAGAATTTGATATGTAGGTATTATTTTAAATGAGATAACCTGATATCTAATAAAACAAATAGAAAATATCTGAGTCACATTCAAAATTAAGGGAGAGGAGAGGAAAAACATTACTATGTGTTAGTGAAAAGTATAGTGAATTCAGAAATGAAGTAGAAAATTTGAGGGGAGCTGTCATAGAAATAGATTATATTCAGCTACAATTAACAGAAAATCTGAATTACAGTGGATCAAGCTATAAACTAGTTTTTTCACATTACTAGAAGCAATCTAAAACAGGTTATTGCTCTTTGGTTAAGCAGTTCAACATGCCCTTTGAGTGCTAAGTTCTTTCGAAGTTTTCACTGTTGTTTATAGCATATGAACATCATAGTTGCTGCAACTTTAGAAATAACAATAACTTTAAATGAATGAAGTGATGGACCAAACTGATCTCTTCACCACATGAAAGCTTTTTCCTTCATTCAAGAAAGTCCTCCAGGAAAGGTCTTGGTTTATATCACATTGAGCATTTCTAATCTCCTGCACAGCTGAGGAAATGCAACCACAATCAAGACAGCATACAAAATCATATGTCCTGACCTACCTCTGCTCTCTTCAAAAATTGAGAACAAATGGAATTTAAGTTAATAAGAGGAGAGAGGGAAATATCTTCAGAAAACCAAGAAGTTAAAGGCTAAAGGAGCTAGAGAAACAAGGCATGCAGGACAGCATTGAATCCTGAAGGGAGATAAAGGAAATGGTGACTGAAAATTAATTATTGTATAAAATATCCAGAGTCACAGTTTCAGTTTACACACAATGAATCTGTGGAAACTGGGTGGTTTGACTAATTTAATACACAAAATTTAAGATTGCTTAAAAAAAAGGCTTTATAGAGCAAGAGGTAATTAGAAGGGACACATGATTAAGAGATTTTATTATTGAAAATGAAAGTTTTCCATGTTGCTAGTTAAAAGGACACAAAAAGTTGAAATTTAACTGGAAGATTTTGGGGAAAGTTGCAAAATGTATCCTTAATAGCACAGCATCCATGGCCAGGAGCATTAGTGTGGTGTCCTACACCTCTGGGCACTATTCTTGGCCCTGATGCATTGTACCTCCAAGACTCAGTTTCTATATTGATATTGTGAGTCCCATTCAACAGTGTCTATATGTGTAATTTTGTATGCTTTAAAGCAGATGGTGTGCTTAGTACTAAGCTCTGCATGGAGGGGACACATAATAAATATTATACATTAACATTATTATTATTTAAATAAAAGAGTTTTTTCCTACTTATTTACAGGTATTCAGTTTCCCAGGCATAAGTTACTGAATGCTGATGTCAAGGCATGGATTATGATGATAATGTGTCATGAAATAAATGCGAAAATCTCAGCTGAAACACCTGGGCTTCATAGTAAATTGCACCATCAAAAACAGAACATGCACACATGTAAGACACAAAGTACGAAACTAGCAGAAAAAAAACACAGAGGAAACTCTCAGGACATTGGAATAAGCAGTGAGTTTTGTGGGTATGACATCCAAAGCACAGGAATCAAAAGCAAATATAGACAAAAAGAATTACAACAAAGTAAAATATACCTGTACAGCAAAGGGGAAAAAAATGAAGAAACAACCTACTGAGTAGGAGAAAATATTTGCCAATTGTTCATTTGACAAAGAATAAATATTTATACTTTTAAGGAACTCAAAAACTTACCACTAACCCCCCCCCAAGTATTCCAATTTTAAAATAGGCAAATGATATGAATAGACATTTTCAAAGGAAGAAATACAAATGCCCAACAAACAATGAAGAAATGTTAAATGTCATTAGCCATCAGAAAAACACAAATCAAAACTACAATGAGACATTTCACTCCAATTAGAATAGTTATTACCACAAATATAAATAAAATAACAAATTCAGGACATGGAGGAGAGGCCAGTAGGTGAAGAAAAAGGAATCTCATAGGTTGTTGGTGGGGTGGGAATGTAAATTCACATAGCAATTCTGGAAAATGGTATGAAATTTCCTCAAAAAAACTAAAAATAGAACTACCATATGATCCAGCTATATTCTGGGTATATATCTAAAGGCAATGAAATAAACAAACCAACAAAATACTTTCATGTCCATGTTTATTGCTATACTATTTACAATAACTCAGAAATGTAATTAACCAACGTGCCCTTTGAGAGATGAAGGATAAAGAATATGTTGTGGATATACATAATGGAATATTATTTGGACATAAAAAAATAAAATCTTGTCATTTCCATCAAAATGGATAAAATTAGAGAACATTATATTAAATGAAATAAGCCAGAAACAGAAAGAAAAGTACATATTCTTCCTCATAAGTGGAAAAAATGTTTTAAGTTGATCTAAATGTTACTACTAGAGGTTAGGAAAGAGTTAAGAGTGAAGGTAGATAAAAGGAGAGTGGTTTACACAAATTACTCATATATTGAAATATCACAATGTGCACTAATAATTTGTACAATTAATATAGGTATATCAAAATTAATATGTTAAGTTATAAAGAAGCAGAACATGAGTGAAATGTGTTAAGCACATTTAGACTAAGAATCTCTGTTTCACTAGTGAAATGTGAAATTCAGCATAGGAAAATTTGCAAGTTAGTACAAAAGCATTAAAGTGTGAATATATTTTGTCACCTTACACTATTTAGGCTAGGACAACACCTAGAAAATAGTTCAAAGAAAATATCTAGATTTCATTGAGAGGCTTTTAAAAAAAAGTCTGCTCCGAGCATAAAATACAAAGAATCATTTTCATTAATCAATTAATAATTTTGTCTCATTTGAGTAATTACTCTGGTCATCACTTAATTGCTTCTATTTATTTATTTGGGGGGGCAATTATATGTTTTCTTACTCTAGGTTTTGCAACTCACGAAAAAAAAAAATAGCAGCATAAATGGGGAATACCTGTTAGAACCACTGATTCTGGCTCTTTATGTTCTATCCACAGGTGGTTTAAAATCAGCTCTTATGATCAAAGCAATGGATGGACTGAATGGCTCTGTGGTTTCTGAGTTTGTGCTGCTGGGACTCTCAGGTTCTTGGGAAACTAGAGTTATTCTTACATTGACATTCTCCTTGCTCTACTTAGGGATCATCCTGGGAAATTTCTTTATTGTCTTCTTGGTGGTTGCTGATTCTCACTTGCATTCTCCTATGTACTTCCTGCTGGCCAACCTGTCCTTCAATGATGTGTGGGTTTCCTCCACTACAGTTCCTAAGATGATCTTCGATCTTTTAAGTGAACACAAAATAATTTCCTTCCAAGGTTGTATGATACAGATCTGTTTCATTCACATGATGGGAGGAGTGGAGATGGTGCTGCTCATAGCCATGGCATTTGACAGGTATGCAGCCATCTGTAAGCCTCTCCACTACTTGAACATTATGAGCCCTAAAAGATGTATTTTACTTGTAGTCATTGGCTGGGTAACAGGAGTGGTCCATGCTATGTCTCAGTTTTCTTTTGTTATGAACTTGCCTTTTTGTGGTCCTAATACAATAGACAGCTTTTACTGTGACTTCCCCAGGGTCATACAGCTCGCGTGCTCCGATGCAGACAAGTTTGAGTTTGTCGTTGCTGCCAACAGTGGATTCATGAGCATGGGCACCTTCTTCCTGCTCCTCCTTTCCTATGTCTTCATTTTGGTCACTGTCTGGAAACGTTCCTCTGGGGACTTGTCCAAGGCTCTTGTCACATTATCAGCTCACATCACTGTGGTGGTTCTGTTTTTCACTCCATGTATGTTTCTCTATGTGTGGCCTTTCCCCACGTCATCAATTGACAAGTACCTGTTCATTGCTGACTTTGCTATCACGCCTGCCTTGAATCCTGTCATCTACACACTAAGAAACAAAGATATAAAGATATCAATTCAAAGACTAAACAAACAAGGTCATTACAACAGATTTTGCTGACCACGTCTATTTTTAGAGCTCTAAAACTGTGCATCCATATGCCTGTTGGATACTCCCACCTGAACATCTGACATTTAATTTGGCCAATTGAACATGGCATCTACCTCGCTGAATATATGTCTACTCCTCCACAGAAATTTTACTCATTGCTTTTACTACCATGGGAAATGTGAATCCACTGTGATATGGTGTTCTTTGGGACAGATGCAATGTATACAAGCCAGGTTGTATGGTTTATCTTGTGATTATTTGACCACAAGAAAGGATAAAATGATGTTCCTTTTATCTCCCTGAAAGTTCACAAGTAAAATTGCTATGTTGAATAAGGACTCATCAATCAAATGTTTATGTATTTAGAATTAGTAGCTTTACTTAATTATTTAGGTTAGATTCCCTCAGAAAAATACCAAAGATGAACTGGAACTAGTTTTTGTAAAAATCAGGGGGGAAATGATTCCAAGAAAGGGGCAACAATTATGCTCATAAACGTAACTGGAATGCAAGTTCCTTAGCCCTCTAGGGAACTATGCAAACTCTGTGATTTAAAATTGTCTCAATTAAAGGACACAGCATCTGAAATATTGTTTCACTATTAAAGGATGCCTTAATTTTTTCACATTTCCAATCTGTGTTACAGATAATATTCTGTGCATTTTAAGAAGCCAGTACAAGCTGTCAGGTAGACTTTCTGGTGCTTACATTAAAGAACCATCAACAATTTTAAAAAAACTTCATATTATTGATTTGTTACTTAAAGAAGTACCAGTTAAAGTTTTTCATTTTAACTTGGTAATACTAACTAATATGTAGCATAAAAAATTATGTCTCCTAAAAAAATACTTCTCTAATTCTCCACTTTGTACATGTATCACAAAACTAGCAACTGTGGGAGGCCGTTCACCCATGGGCAAGGTTTAGCCAGTCAATGGACTTCATATGATTTCAGCTACCATAAATGGTCATTATCTACCATCAAAATAAGTCATCTGACTTCTTCTGTGACAGGAATTGGCATCTTAGTTCCAGTTTTAAAATTATAACTATAGACCAAAATATAGTTTGATTCTTTTTTATTCACACATACAAATATAAGATAGCCAACAGATCATTTTTAAATTTTGAAAAACCTCCAATTCTAGACATCATAATGAATGCCCTTTGCATGTTTGCTTCTGAATGTGAGAAAAGACATATCAGATGATCTAGAAGCTTATAAAATTTGGGGAAACTCCATGCCAAGGGACCCAACATGAATAACTCATCTAGGCAACATGTTCACCCACAACAGAGAACTCTAGAATGTCCCACCCCAGAGGCTACTCTTTGCAGTACATATACTACACACTAGTGACAATGCTCTCAATGAACATGGCCAAGCAGGAACTGTTGTTTCCTTCACTGGGTCGCAAACATATTTTAGACCCTGGTTAGAAATTACAGTCAGCATCATCCATGGAGAATAATCTGATCACATATATTGATTTTACTGTACATTTTACATGTTATAATAATATCTTAATGTCTCCCTTAATTTTCTTTCTCTCTCACAATTAAACCAAATCTCAGATGAGTTTGATATCATATTTTCAAATGTACCTACTGGGAGACTCTGGAAGTTCTAAAAAGTTTCCAGAATCATTGAAGTTTTCTGCTAAAATAATTAATGGGCTTCTGGACCTCAAAAGTGAAAAAAAAAATATCCTGCACCAAATGAGAGGCTTGCTTCTACACAATCCCAGAGATATCTTGATTATAAAATTCTGCTCAGTCTGTTCTCAAATCTTGACCCACAGTTCCAGCCAAGGGATGAAGATGACCCTGGGAAGAGACACATAATAACTAAAAGATATTTCTAAAAAATGTATGGTTAATAACATCATATTTCCAAAGTGTTTTGTCAAGAATCTGAAAGAAACACAAGGAGGGGAGTCTCTCAAATGCATGAAAATCAGTTATTGGCCCTGAAAAGGAAAAAAGTCACTAGAACAGAGTCAGGATGGCACCTTAGCTGTAGGAGTCATAGCCCCTTAGATGGGCACCTCAGTCATGCTGCCTCTCAGCTCTGTTACTTCCAACAAGCTCCCCTTGCAGAGATGCAATTTATCCACAATGACATCCCATTCTATGGGGTCATTGTGTATATAAGGTCACACAATATGAGTGGAAGCTCCTGAAAATACATTCAGGTTACATGGTTTCACCTTTTAAGCTTTGCATATTTATACTTTGTCCTTAAGGAGAATTCTTCTTTGAAGAATTGGATAATAAAAAAATAATACTAACATAAAAATTTAACTTTTCTATCTTCAGCACCTCTTCTTAATAGAAGAATCGCTATAGAACTTTTCCCCTGGATACTAATATGAAATAAATTTTGTAGCACCATTAATACTCAGCCAATTGTAAATCAATAGAAAGTATGAGTGACACCTCTCAGAGGGGTGAGAGTGAGAAAGCAGGCCTGGGATGTGGGATTACCCACAGTGCCTAGGGTCTCTGTCACCTGATATGTCCAGTTGGGAATAGGCTGTGTTCCATGAACATGCTTATTAAATTCCTTTTTCTACTCTTAAAAAAATATTCTATAAAAAACCATTCTTCAATATGTAAAATTATCTAATTCTGCTCTCATGCTGTAAACTTTGCTGACCCCCCCCCCCAGTTGTTTCTGACAGAAGGATTCTAGTTTGGTGTTATGGTGAACCCAAATCAATTAAGAAAAAAGTCATTTAAAGAACTCGGTGCTCTTAAACAGATGAATGGATAAAGAAAAATGTGGTATATATATATATACACAACAGAGTACACACAATCATTAAGAAGAATGGCTTTATGACATTTGCAAGTAAATGCATGGATCTGGAGACTATCATGCTAAGTGAAATAAGCCAGTCCCCAAAAGCCAAGGTCAAATGTTTTCACTGATATGTGGAAGCTAAGCCACAGTAAGTGGGGAGAGGGGAAGAATAGAAGTTCAGAGGATTAAACAAAGTGGAATGAAAGGAAAAGCTGGGGGATAGTAAAGCAGACCAGAGACCCCACCCACCTACCCACAAGACCCTTGCCATAATTAAGCTTCTCCTCTCATCAAAAAGATTTTTACAAAGAGTATCAGCAGGCAGAATGACTGCAGAAGGAATTGTGATTTGAAGCTTCCTCTGTTTTATAAATGCCAGGTTTGCACACAAAAGGTGTGTTGAAGTTAAAAGTCTATAAGCTTGTTGTACAAAAGATACTATCGTTTTTTCTTGGTAAAGACTTATAAGACCCCTGTCTGGCCTTAATAGGCACTTTCTGAGAACTCAAAGAAAGAAAACAATTAGTTTTATGTAAACCTCCAAATTCCTCCTCCCACTAGGTATAGAGTTCAAAGAATTTCTAGACTCTTGGTCCAGAGGAGAATTTCAGGCACAAACCACACGCTGGACCTGGCTGCATCCTATAAACCTGCTTCATGTTAATTCCATAAGTGTCCAGCCTCTTCTGTCCTACATCAATAGGAAAAGGAAAGAATGGAATGAATCAAAAATAATTTTCTTATGTATTTAATATCCCATAGTGACTTCCACCATTGTGTACATCCATAAGAATGGGGTCCTAATTAGAACGAAATATATTTCATCCTTATATAATTATATAAAAATAAATTTATACTACCTTGTGTAACTAAAAAGAACCAATCAAGTTAAAAAAATTCATGTTCATTGTTCATTGAAGCAATATTCATAACAGCTATAATATAGAATGAACCTAAGTATCCATCAATGGGTGAATAGGTAAAGAAAATGTGCTATGCATATAATATGGAATACTTTGCATCTTTAGAAGAAGGCATTATGTTTTGAATCTAAGTCCCCCAAAGTGTTTTGTGTTAAGAGCTTGGTCCTCAATGCAACAAGGTTCAGAGGTGCGGCTAGAGGGAAATAATGAGATCATGAGAGCTTGGACCTCATCAGTGGATTACTCCATCAATAGCTGAATGGACTACTAGGATGTTGTGGAAACTGTAAGCAGGAGGTGTACGGTGGAAGGAAGTGGGTCTCTAGGAGCATGACCGTTGGGACTCTATCTTCTCCCCAGCCCCTTTTTCCTTCTCTCTTAGCTTACTGGTTCCCAAGAACTGAGCAGCTTTCCTCTGCCACACCCTTCTGCCTTGATGCTCTTCCTCACCTCATACCTAAAGCAATGGAGGCAACCAACCATGGACTGAAACTTGTGAAACAGGGAGTCAAAATAAGTTTTTCTCCTCTAAGATGTATATGTTAGACATTTTGGTCACAGTGACAAACAGCTGACTATAACACAGTAGGATATAATGGCTTTTATTACAATATGGATGAAAGTGAAGGGCATTAGGATAAATGAAATAATCTAAACTCAGATTTAAAAATATTGTATGATCTTACTCATGTGCTAAAACTAAAAAAAATGAATAAATAGAAACAATAATAGAGGAGAACTACAGTAAATGGTCAGAGTTACAGAAGAACTAGGGAAATGTAGGTCAAAGTTCTAAAGGAAACATTGGATAGCATGAGTAAATCAGGATGTGTACTAAAGTAAATAATGTTATTGCATGTAGGAAATTTGAAAAGATTGAGGTGCTCTGATCATAAAGACCCATAAACATACCAAGTGTCTATGTAAAGTGATAGATATGCTTATTTCCTTGACTATAAAACATTGTACTATGTATATGTGCATCAAAACATCAAGTTATGTATCTCAAGTATGTACATACCATAAAAATTAATTTTTTTAAAAAAAGGCACAATTTAGAGAACAAATATCAGATCCTTGATTGAGTCAAGACTGTGGTACTTGGTTCACTAAAGTTACCACAAGAGCGTTTGGACTGTAATAAGACTGTGGCAACATCTGGATGGTGTTATGGTTTCAAAATGTAAATGTGTAACTGCAGAGCTGCAGGTTTAAAAAGCTTTAATTTTATTAGACAAATTATTTCATAATTAAAATTTTAAAAGTGTAATAACAAATCACAAAGTATTCATAGAATGAAAGGACTTACTTTACTCAACACATCAGTAAGGTTTTATTGCTTTTTCAAGATTCACAGAAATCATATATGCCCTCCAGCTCCTCAAAACCAACAGCCCTCCCCAGATTCTACCTCTCATAGGTCTGCTACTTCATAGCTGTGTCGCATGGACCAGGCACATAGTCTCTTTTACATTGCTTTCTTATCTGTAAATGGATCTAAGTGATCATAATTAAAGTAGGTAGTGCCAGAAAAGTGTCTGAAGCTCCCCGAGTAAACAAGTCTTGGAACTTTAAGTTCTGTGACTGAGATGATTATGGACTCTCTACCTATGTCATAATAATGGACATTAGAGCAAACAAGTTATGTAACTTCTTGGAGACATAAAAATGAAAGAGGTAAAGAAAAACTATAATGGAGACTAAGAGACTTGTAGAGAGGTAGGTGGGGACAAAGGACAGAAGGGATATGAGGAAAAAAGCAAATAACGACACTATTATTATACTCACACCTTATTAATTAAAAATAAAACATCAGTTAGGCATAGTGGCACACGCCTGTAGTCCTAGCAGCTGGAGAGGCTAAGTCAGGGCACATGTTGAAAGACAGCCTAGGCAATTTGGTGAGGCTCTTAAGCAACTTAGGGAGACCAAGGGGGCTGGGGATAGCTCCATGGTTAAGCATTGAGTTCAAACCCCAGTATCCAAAAAAAAAAAAAAAATCAAACAAGAAAAATAAAAAGATATTTTAAAAAATCTCCTAAGATATATATCTGTATAGTAGTCCCACTTGAGCCACATTGAATAAGATCTCAGACCCACAGTGATGTCTGAAAGTACAGATTGAACCAAACCCCACACATACTGTTTTTCCTATACACACATACTACTGCTATAGTTGGAACCTGAGTATACCACAAAGATCCACAAAGTTCAATTACAAACTTTCTCCATCCCAGTGCTGTTATATGGTAGTGGAACATTTCAGAAGTGAGTCCTCAACATTGTGTTCATAACTCAAGGGCCCACTTGGACTTGTGCTTCCTGTGAGTCAGAGGAGGATTTGGGTCTTATCATTCTCAGTGCTTCCTTCAGTAGAAGTCTGAAGTTCACGGTTTGATTGTAAAATCATACTCCAAGCAGTTCTCTCAATGATGAAAAGAAAAATGGAAGGTTACCCTCTACTGTATTACAATATTAAAAACAACATATCAATCCAGTATAATTTAATAAGGTTCATACAATTCATTAGAGATATTTCTACCCAATATTAAAGGTGCCCTTCATTTCTCCTGTTCCACTTGTATCCATTCTTGGATGCATAATTACCAAGCTTGGATGGCACCCTTCTATTAGTATTTATATACACATAGTGAGGAGTGCACATACAGTAGTCCCCCTTATAATGATTCCCCCTCTGTGGTTTCAGTTACCCAATGTCATCTAGGTTCAATCATGTGATACCAGAGACACACAACAATAGAAGAGTGTCACATCCTCCTGCACACACTGGAGAAACAAATTCTAAACATCATTTTGCTGTTTGAACCAACTTTTAACTTTCTTTGACTACAGTAACTCAAATCTAGCACAGATAGTTTCATATTCCTTGAGGATTAAGTGGAGAGAAAGTAAGTGGCCAAGGATCCCCAAGAGAAAGAGACGGAGAGTCTTTACAATCATGTTGCTACTTAAAACACAGTTGAGAAGTTTCTCCCCTCAGAGTTCCCTCCAGAGTGCTGCAATGAGGAGGACACATTCTCACTGAAATTCTCACTGCAGACAACAAACTGGACTTCACATGAGACTTAAGGTAGAATCCAAAGAAAGTTCATTAGCAAGAAGGACCTGATTTCAGAGGTGATTCCTGTACATAAGAACATCACAAACTTCTGATGTTGGCTCTTTCAATTTTCAACCCATCCTTTAATTTAATAATCTTTTATGTTGCCTTTTTTCAAGATACTAATGGATTTTAGCACCCTTGGTGTGTTATTTACCTGGAGTTGTGGAAAGTGTTGCAGAATTTGTGTTCCAAGGAATCTCTGATCTGTGCAATCTACAGGACAGTTTCACACACCAAAGTAAGGACTGTCCTTCTACAATCTTACAGATTCCCATCCTCAGCTTGGAAACAATGGTTTTCACAGGTTGCTGAAATTACTCAGTTATTTTCCAAATCGTTTCAAATATTGCTTTCTGTACCATTTGATGAAAGTGGCAAATTTAGGCAATCTCACATTTCTAGGGTGAAGTTCACTCCAATCTGAAAATAAACTGTGCATTGAAATAATGTTAATGCACAATGATCTTTTTCTGTCATTATTGCTCGTATCAATTTGTTTATCTCAATTCTCTACCTAGAACAAAGCCTCTTATTTTAGAAATTTTATCTTTTGTCTTAGTCCCCTCAAAATCAGAAATACTAACAAGAATAATATCACAAACATTTTGTTATGTATTTATTTTCTTTCAAAATAATTCCATGAAAGGATTGCTGAGTCAGAGCTGATAGTGTTCATGTCTGATCCCCATCACCCTCTGGAGTGAGCACACACTTCACGTTCCCCCAGCAGGGACTCAAACTCTTCTTCCCCATCCACAGCAACCACAGGTGTGGTCATTCTGCTCAGAAAATGATTGAAAACTGGAATCCAGTTTCTGAATTTGGAGTGAATTTAGAAAATACTTCTTAAGCACAGGTTTAAAAAATTAATTTACATCTATTACATTCAAATTCTATCATTTTACCTTTACTGTTAAGACTTCTACTCAACTGGAACTATTTTGATACCAGATGTATGTAAGATACAATTTGATGATTCCAATGTTGACCTACATGTTTAAGAACAATTGAATGTTATGATTTTTTAAATTAATTCCTCTTGTTCCCATATAATTCTAGTGCCTTCCTTAATGTATTTTAAATTTCCTAATATATATCTAAATATAATTACTTTTTCCATTTTTCTCTTCTATTTTAACTCAAATTAATCATTGTTTAGTTATTAAAGGTTTATGATATTTTCTGTTATCTTCTATAGAAATCATTCCCTTGTTTTCCCCAACTCCCGTTAGGTTTTCTTTCAACCTTTCTGATTTTAGAAGTGGAATTTTCCTATCTTTGCTAAATCTGAAAAGATGAACTAGATATGAAATGAACACTACAGTTCTGCATACATATTTCTAAGAGAGTTCTTACTTTCATAATTTTGAGTTTTGTTTTTTTATTTATTTTTTTGTCTATAAGCATGATTGAACCTCCCATTTTGTCCCAGATTTCAAAAGTTTCAGAAAAATTTATATTTTTGACTGAATGTATACAGTGCACATCTACTTCCTTTATAAGTGCCATCTCTTTAATATATTTTAAAATAATATTTCATATATTTTGGAGATCATATTATATTTAATATTTTACATTCAAACAACTTGGTTTTGAGGAATATAATTATATGAATTTTGTATGATTATTGTTTTGTTAACTTCTTCTGAAAAAGTATTGTTTGATTTAATCTTCTCTACTTATACTAATTGTTAAACCTGACTGACAGTAGGCTTCTGCCCTTTTCCTCTTTTTAATATTTTGAGTATTATTATAAAATGACTATCAGTTAAAATTTGTATTAAAAGAATCTTATTGTAATATTTCTTAGTTATTCTTACTTTATTAAGATTTTTACAAAAAAAATCATTTTAAAATTTATTAATAACTGGTAAATTTACTCCCCCAAAATTCCTTCCAGTTTCAAATTGTGCTGATGTCCTCTTAAGGTTCTAGTTATATGCTCAGGTACTTGCAGAGTATCTGTGTGATAGACTCATCAAAAGCTTTCAGTAGGAAAATCTAGTGAGGAGATTTGACTTTACATAGATCTGAAAACAGAATAGAATGGGCAGAATGTCTGGATGAATGGAGGCTGTGAATTTTTCAAGTCTCAAAATAGGAAAATATGTAAACTTAAAGCCAAAAACACATGACAGTGGAAATGAAAGGGAGACAACAAATTGAGAAATATTAAAAAAACACATTAATTGTGTATTTATAAAAGAGTACCAAAAGGTATCCATATTGTACATCTGAAACAATGGTAAATAAATTTATGAAGTCCTGGGATTAAATTATAAGAGTGAATTCAGATTTTATTTTTGTTAACTTGAGGGTTGAGTGGAACTTGTGTGTAGGTATCCCACATACATCTTTATACATATAACTTTGTTTCCAAAGAAAAAGCTGATGATCTAAAATTTGACATATAGTTACTATTGAAAATTAGTAACCTGCTGAATAAAACAAATTGAACATACATGAGTTACACCCACAATTAAGGGTGAGCAGAGGAAAATAACTGAAAATTGATGTTTATATAAATTTTTCAGAATTCAGATTTCCTTTTTTTTTTTTTTTTTTTTTTTTTTGCTTTTTGAAGACTAACTTCTTGCTCCTCCACTGCAATTTGTTCATTCTCTATAACTGAGCTCCTCAGGACATTCTCTTGGCACTTGAACCTCTGATCCCGCATCTGTGTGCCATGGCACTAGGAAAGACAGCTGGGTGGTCAGGAATGGTGCTTCTAGAACTCACTGGTATGGATTCAAAACCCATCAATGCAACAGTCCCAGAGCTCCTCTCTTGAGATGGGACCTAAGCCAGCCTCACTGCTGGAAACCAGGGACTGAGATGAGGTTTCCCCACTCAAGAAGGAAGCTGAGAAAATTTCTGCAGAGTGCAGGGAAGGTGAGACCGTTATGCAAGCTGCCTGGTGACCAGGAAGTGAACCCAGCCTCCCCTTTGTGATTCCATCTATGATGTCCACTACATCCCCAGCACGGCAGTCTAGGCTGGACTGAAGGTCCAGGGACTGAGTAGAGACAAATATAAAATTACTAGGTGATAAGAGGGGAGCTTTGAGGAAGGAGAGAACTGTTTATTCATTCTGCTAGAATTAACTCACCAACTGAAATTGTAAAACAATGTGAAGAATTTAAGTAAGACAATCACCGACAATCAGAATATTAATTTATTGCAGAGGTAGTGACTTTTATGGAATAATCTAAATAATGCTATAAGATAAATATAGGTGTAGAATGTTCATTTAAATAGAACAAGAAGTATATGACAGAAACAGGCAGAAATACCACAACCACACTTAGACAAGTAAACAATGACAGAAAGGAAAAATACAAAGGAAAACATGACTCAGCCTATGGGATGGGCTGTAGACTGAGCACAGAGAACTGGGGTGTGCTAAAGATCCCACCCAGGTCGGGGTGTGGAGATGCAGAGCAAAGGGTGGGAAATTATGATGGTTTTCCTTAACTGAGGTAACAGCTGTCTCTTCATTGCTCCACCTTAACCTCTCACTTTATCCTTGCTGAACTCACTTGTGATCTTTGCAGAATGAGGAGCTAAAAGGAGAGGGGAAAAAAACGGTTAGCTGTTCATCAACTAAAAAGTTGTAGAAAGGTCAATGCCAACACCCAGGCTGAGCAAGGAGGCAGAAAGCAGACCCAGCTGCCCTGTCCAGCAGGGTCTGATGGAAGAGAGCCCTGAGCTCCCAGGGAGCAGGGGGCACATTTGGGTCATGTCCCTCTTCTAGCACTTTTATCTTTTCATGTGGGGTTTTGAAGTTATAGCAGACTGAGAGGAGGCTGCACCACAAGAGCCAAGAGGTGACACGGAAGCCAAAGGGAAGGTATTTCCCCATTCCCTCGATATGCTTCTGCTTCCGTGTCTTTAATGTGTGTGTGTGTTGTTGTTTTTTTATTGGTTGTTCAAAACATTACAAAGCTCTTGACATATCATATTTCATACATTAGATTCAAGTGGGTTATGAACCCCCATTTTTACCCCAAATACAGGTTGCAGAATCACATTGGTTACACATCCACATTTTTACATAATTACATAATGCCCTATTAGTAACTGTTGTATTCTGCTACCTTTCCTATCCTCTACTATTTCCTCTTATTGTGCAATCTGGATTGTTGTGATTTATGGGATTAACAAAAATTGAGGATTGCCAAAGAACAGTTAGGTATAAAAAATAGCAAATAGAGAGTACCCAAATTTCAGAGATTCCTTTTAATAAAGATTTACTATATTTAAAAGCAAAAGGATGCAAATTTAAAGGAATCTTAATTTAAGTGTATTTGGGCAGGTATACCTGAGGGGACTATCCTTAACAGCACAGAATTATGGTCCAAAGCATGGATTATGGTGTTCAACATCTGAGGATACAAGTCCCAGTTCTGACACCACAATGCTCTATGTCTAGGTTTATTCACTTATATAATGAGCCTAACTCAAAGTATGAAGCTCTGCATACAGAAACTTCATAACTATGTTATCTATAAATACCATTGTTTAAGAATTTTTTTACGTACAAACAGGAGTAAATATAAATTTATTTACAAATTCTTATATACAAATTAAAATGTGTAAGTTTTTATTTAAAAATAAGTTATTGAATATTGAGGACTATGCACAAACTATGATTAAAATGTTTCATGTGAATACTCTTAATATTGAACACCTCACCTCTAAGATAATGTACAAACAAAAAAACTGACACAAAAACTGGAATAAAATGACAGGAGATAACAGTCTCAGCCTGAATATCTTTTTTCACTGGACAAAAATAGAAATTCATCAAAATATTTGTAATTAGTCTACCAATTATAATGTATAAAGACATTAAGTCAACTGATATAATTAGGCTAGGTAAACACCTAGGAAAGATGTCACAGCAAATATCTAGAAATCCTTGGCAGAAAAAAAAGTAAAACAGACATAAAAATTCTGCTTGTGGAAAAATAAAAGGAAAATAAACCAAAGTGTGCATTTCTTATTAAATTTCTTTCTCTTTTTACAAAAAAACTCTCCTCTTCATTATCTAGCTCCTTGATTTATATTTTCTTTGAGTCAATTCAATGATTTTAAACTAAGGCTGTCTGACCCACAGAAAGGAGTAGAAGTATAAATGGGAAATGTACATTAGTACCATGAATACTGACTCTTCATGTTCTGTCCACAGGTGGTTGTAAACCAGTTCTTAGATCAAAGCAATGGATGGACTGAATGGCTCTGTGGTTTCTGAGTTTGTGCTGCTGGGACTCTCAGGTTCTTGGGAAACTAGAGTTATTCTTACATTGACGTTCTCCTTGCTCTACTTAGGGATCATCCTGGGAAATCTCTTCGTTGTCTTTTTGGTAATTGTTGATTCTCACTTACATTCTCCAATGTACTTCCTGCTGGCCAACCTGTCCTTCAATGATGTGGGACTTTCTTCCACCACAGTTCCCAGGATGATCACAGACCTGTTAAAGGAACAAAAAGTAATTTCCTTCCAAAGCTGTATGACACAGACATGCTTCATCCATGCCTTCGGAGGAACAGAAATGGTGCTGCTCATAGCCATGGCATTTGACAGGTATGCAGCCATCTGCAAACCTCTCCACTACTTGACCATCATGAGCCCCAAAACATGTGTTCTGTTGATAGTCATCAGCTGGGTAACAGGAGTGATCCATGCCATGTTTCAGTTTTCATTTGTTATCAACTTGCCTTTTTGTGGTCCTAATAAAATAGACAGCTTTTGTTGTGACTTTCCCAGGATCATACAGCTTGCATGCTCTGATGCAGCCAAGTTTGAGTTTGTTGTTACTGCCAACAGTGGTGTCATAACCATAGGTACCTTCTTCCTGCTCCTCCTTTCCTATGTCTTCATTTTGGTCACTGTCTGGAAACGTTCCTCTGGGGACTTGTCCAAGGCTCTTGGCACATTGTCAGCTCACATCACTGTGGTGGTTCTATTTTTCACTCCATGCATATTTATCTATATGTGGCCTTTTCCCACATCATCAGTTGACAAATACATGTTTATTGTTGATTTTGCTATCACGCCTGCCTTGAATCCTCTCATCTATACATTGAGAAACAAAGATATAAAGATAGCAATGCAAAGACTGAGCAAACGGTGTCATTGTGACAGATTCTGCTGTCTAGTCTGTCGTTGAGAGCTCAGGAACTACTTTTCACCTCTGTGATGGACACCTGTACTTAGGCATCTGCACTTTAATGTGCTCAATTGAAAGTGGCATCTACATTGATGGCCAGTTCCTTCTATTCACACTAGAATTACGTCTGTTCATCCTCTACAGAATTTACTTAATGCTTTCTGCTAACATTAGAAATGAGTGTACTGTGTTACAGGTTTTTTATTTTTGTTTTTTGTTTGTATTTTTTAGTACAGAGAAGCAATGTATCTAAACAAGGTCATATAATTTAACTTCTAATCACATGATCATGGGATATAATGATATCCCCTCTGTTTCCCATTGAGTTTGCAAGTAACTTCAAACTTAAATTTTGAATGTCAGGAAATATCATGATGATTGATTATATAGGTGGACTAGTAGATCTATCTAGTTACTTAGATCCATTCCCTGCAAACAAAACCTAAAACAAAATTCATTTTTTCAATATTACCTCTTTATTTTTGTTTCATTATTAATTAAACACTTTACACAATGTAATAAGTACCTATAAAACCATATCCAAAACAAAACTCACAATAGGACAATAAATACCTTATACCTACACCCTTCACCTGATCCTTGGCTATTTCCTTGCTGAGACAAAATTTAATTGGAAGTAGTATATTTGGAGGCTAATATTTGAACCCATCAGTGGGAAATGATATTGAGAAGGGAGGCATGAACCTGTGGTAAAGCATGCTGGGATACAAGCCTTGGTTGGCCCTCTCGTGGACTACATAGACCCTACAGTTTGATATTTCCCAACTGATGAACAGGTATTGGGAAAATTTATTCACTTTTAAAGGTTCATTGCCTCTTTGTCATGTCCTGTCTTTCTCACACAAATATTCTAGGCATTTTAAAAAGCCAGAACAAACTGTCAGGCACACTTTCTGTTGTATAAAATATAGAAGCATCACTGATAAAATAAACCACTCTCTTTTAGTATTGCTTTGCTTTTACAGAAGTGTAAATTAAATATTATTCTTTACATAAGACTAACAAAAGTGTTAGCCTAAAGACTTCCATCCTTTGAATAACTTCTGTGATTCTCTGCTTTGTACAAGTCCCACATAAACCAGCAGTGCAAAGTGTCCCTAGAGCCAGGGGTATGGTTCAGCAAGTCGGTGGCCAACTATGGTTTCAGCTAGCATGGTGATAGCTGACCTTTATCTCACATCAACACAAGTCATCTGACTTTGATATGACTGGAATCATCGTCTTAGTCACACTTAGAAATTATAGCTATGGAACAAATTAAGTAAGATATTCACCATCACCACCACCACCAAAAAAAAAAATCAAATGAACTCAAAGACTCTTTAAAATTACATTATACTTTCCTGTATAGATTCATTGTAATTGATCCTTTATTTGCCTTGTTTGTTCATTGGAGGGTTAAAAAAAAGCATCTTATGATGCTTTCAATTTAGGAAATTCATAAACCAAGAGGTCCCAAGCAACTGCCCATTGGTCCAGCGTACTCACAACACAGAATTCTAATGCTTAAAACTCTAAATGTTGCTATCTGCAGTTAACATGTCCCATACCGACAATAATACTCTATTCACACTGTCCAAGCAAAACTGTGTTGTTCGTTTTACTGTGTGACAAATATATTTCAGGCCCTAATGAGAATTTAGAATCAGTATAATCCATGGAGAAGAATGTGATCACATATAATGATTTTACTGACATAAATCTAATACTCTCTAATAATGTGATGGTCACACTTAAAGCAAATTTCAATGAATTATATTTTTTAAATTTTTTTATTAGTGCTTTATAATTATACATAATAATGACATTTATTGTGACAGATGCATACATGAATATAACATATTTTGGCCCATATCATTACCCACTACCTGTCTTCAACTCTCCTCCTCTCTCACCCTGGGCCCCTCCCTCTACTTTACTGACATCCTGCTATTTTTATGAGGTCCTCTCCTTTTCTCTGTCTTCTCTCTCTAGCTTCCACATAACAAGAGAAGACATGACTTAACTTTGTCCTTCTGGCTTATTTCATTTAATAATCTCAAATTTCATTCATTTTCATGCAAATAACTTAATTTCATTCTTCTTTATGACTAAGTAAAATTTCAAATAAGATGGCACATTTTCTTTGTCTATTCATTCAATGATGCAAACCTAGGCTGGTTCTATAGTTTGACTATTGTGAATTGTGCTGCTATAAACTGCATGCATGTTTGCATATATGTTGACTTTAATTCTTAAGGATAAATACTGATGGGTGGTACAACAGGAACTTGTAATGGTTCCATTTCTAGGCTTTTGAAGAACCTCAATACTGATTTCAAGAGTGGTTGTACACATTTACAATCATCAGTAGTGTGTAAGCGAGAAGCAGTGCTTTAAGGTGAGCAAACAGGCAAGAGACATGGGATAATCCACAGGGTCTGCTCAGGGTCTCCGTCATCTGATGTATATAGTTGGTACTAGTCTGTGCTCCATGAACACATCCATTAAATTCCATTTTATTCTCTAGTGAAAATTAGGTCCTCCAACATGTAACATTACCTCACTCCAGCTGCACACTATAAAATTTTCCATCACTCAGCTGTTTGTGACAGAAGGAAACTACTTTGGTATTATGGTGAGCCCATACAAATTTAGGAAATAAAATATTTTAAAGACAGTGCATTAGCACTCTAAAAAAATACAGCTATAGGTATAACGTTGTGTAGATATTAACCACACATTTTATCTTGAGTACAATTCCTTAGAAGATGTATCATTAAATCTAGTTTAAATCATTTGACACAGCAAACCTACTCTTAGCTATTTACTTGAGCAAATGATAATTATATGTGACATAAATATAACAGTGTTTACAGAATTCTACTTTTATCAGTATAAACTGAACAAACCCTAAAGTGGGGAGAAATGGAAGTTTGAAAAGTAGAGAGAAGTGGGGAGAACAGGCATACAGTGGAATAACACTTAGCAATAACACAAAACCACTGATGCTCAGCATAACACGGATGAATCTCAGTTGCAATGAGGAAACATAGATTCAGAAGGGAACACACTATATCATTTGAAAATAAGAAAAAAGATGGACTGGCATATTACTGCTCTCACAATGTCAGTATTCAAAAAGTAAAGAGATATCCAGTTGGTGTTGAGTATGTGGAGAAAGGACTTTTTAACAATGTTGGTATGAATGCAAACATGTAGCCATTGTGAATATCCCCCCAAATTAAAATGGAACTAATATGTTACTCAGCAATCTCTCTGTTGGATAAATTACCAAAAGAATTAAATAGATACTTCCTAGAGATATCTGCACTCCCATGTTCATTGCCATAATATGGAATCAATATGTTTCCATCAGTGAACCAGTAGGGAAAGAAAATGTATTATGCATTCTCTATGGAATATTATTTAGCTTTAAAAAATGTAAAATAACACATTTTTACAATGTGTAGTAAACTGGCTAAATTAAATAAGCCAGACTTAGAAAGATAAATAATGTATGAAGTTATTCTTATGTAGAAACTTAAAATAGTTGAATGAATAGAAATAAGTAGACCTGTTACCAGGAACAGAGTGGAGGATGAAATAGGGAGAACTAAAACTAATTTTTAAAAAGAACATTAGATAGTAGAAGTAACATAGAGATGTAGCATACTACATGAGCATTATAGTAAATAATGTTATTGCATACAGAGCATTTTGCTAAGAGAAGATTGTAGTTGCTCTAACCACAAAGAGACTCACACTACATACTCCTTCACACACAAACACACACACACACACACACACACACATACACCCACACACTCACATACCCAACATGTCTGTGTAAAGTGATGAACATGTTCATTATTTTTTACTATAAAAAGCATTTTACTAAGTGTATGCACATCAGAAGATCATGTTATACACTCAAGTCTATACCATAAAAATGGATTTTTAAAAGTTTTTAAAAGCACAACTGTGGCAACAAACAAAATAGATTGGTGGTTGCCTGAGGCAGGGTGTAGTGTGTGGTTGATGGTGAGATAACATAGGAGAATTTCTAAGTTTTAAATTTTATACATGTTACATCATAAAAAAATGTAAAAATTAAAAATTATAAAGCATTCATAAAATTATAGGATTTCTATTACTGTATCACCAATACCATCATTGCTTTTTGAAGATAAACAAAAAACATATACACTCTCCAACTCTCTCCTCAAAAACAACAACCTCCCCAAATGCTACCGGTCATACATTCCTCACTTTATAGCTCTGTTACATTGGACAAGTGACTTGGCTACTGTCATCCTCTTTCCTCAATTACAAATGAGTAGAACTGATCATGATTAAATGGTAGTACCAGAAAAGTGTCTGAAATACACCAGCAAGTGAAAAAATAGTGAACTTTTAAGTTCTCTGACTGCTTTTCCTGGTACACATATACTATAGCTATACTTTGGACCTTATGTGTCCCCCATGTCCCCCAAAGAACTCCTATTAAATAAAGGCCTGGTCCCTGGTTTGGGGTCATTGTGAGATGGTGAAACCTTTAAAAGATGAAATCAGTCAGAGATATTCTGCTCATTGGTGCCATGTCCTTAAACAAGGTACTAAGATCTCAACCCTTTCTTCTTTTTCTCTTTCACTTTCTGGAAGAAATGTGAGTGGATTTTTGTTGTTGTTGTTGTTGCTGTTGCTGTGTTTGGTTTTGTTTTGAAGTAATGGGGTTTCTGTTGTTGTTGCTATTGTTGTTTGCTTTTTCAATTTCTTCTACTTAGGTGTACATAACATCAGAATGAATTTCAATTCATCATACACAAATGGAGCACAACATTTCTACTCTCTGGTTGTACATGATGTAGATGCACCATTGGTGCAAACATACATGTACCTAGGGTAATGATGACCATCTCATTCCACCATCTTTTCTACCCTCTTAACCCTCCCCACCCTCCCCTTTGCCCAATCCAAAGTTCCTTCATTCTTCCCATGCTACCACCAATCATAGATCAGCATCCATTAATCAGATAAAATATTCAGCCTTTAGTTTTTTGGGGATTGGCTTATTTTGCTTAGCATAATATTGTTCAACTCCATCCATTTACCTGCAAATGCCATAATTTTATTCTCTTTCAATGCTGAGTAATATTCCATTGTGTATATATGCCACAGTTTCTTTATTCATCCATCTATTGATGGGCAACTAGGTTGGTTCCACAATTTAAATATTGTGAATTGTGCTGATATAAACATTGGTTTGCCTATGTCACAATAGTAGGCTGATTATAAGTCCTTTAGGTGTAGACCAAGGAGTAGGTTAACTGGATCAAATGTGGTTCTATTCCAAGATTTCTGAGGAATCTCCATACTGCTTTCCAAAGTGGTTGCACCAATTTTCAGTCCCACCAGCAATGTATGAGTATACTTTTTCCTCCACATCCTCACCAACACTTATTATTCCTTATATTCTTGAAAACTGCCACTTAGATCTAAGTGAGATGAAATCTCTGCATAGTTTTGATTTGCATTTCTCTAATTACTAAAGATGTTGAACACTTTTTCATATATTTGTTAATGGACTGTATATATTCTTCTAAGAAGTGTCTGTTCAGTTCCTTAGACCATTTATTGTTTGGGGTGTTTGATTTTTGATATTAAGTTTTTGGGTTCTTTATATATACTGGAGATTAGCACTTTAGCTGATGTGCATATGGTAAAGATGTGCTCCCATATTTTAGGCTCTCTCTTCACCTAAATGATTTGTTTCTTTTGCTGAGAAGAAGCTTTTTAGTTTGAATCCATCCCGTTTATTGATTCTTGATTTTATTTATTGTGCTGTAGGAGTCTTGTTAAGGAAGTCAGGCCATACTTTTTTTTTTATAAGAGATGTCAGTTGTTTTGCTGAGTCACATGCATAAGCTGTGATGTGCTCACTACCATAGACACTAAGAACAGGGCCCTGCAATCATGGATCAAAGCCTCTAAAATCATGAGTGATTTTTTTTCTCATTATAAGGTGATATCTCAGCCATTTGTGACTAAGAGTCAGCTTAGGATAAAACCTGACCTTAAAAGATGTCACAGCAAGATACACAAAACAATATACAATGATGTAGTGGAACCATTAAAACAATATATTACAATTAAAATTGTGTGAATATGGTCTATCTCTTTTTTTTCCAAATAGTCTTACTAGACTCTAATCACCCTTTTCTCACACTGAAATATTTAATGGGAACCTGAAATCACATAAAAGGAAATTGTGGATAGGAGAGATTACAGTATGTGCTCTGCTCACTCTATATGTAGAAACAGAAGCAGAAGATGTAGTCCAGGCATGGTGATTACTACATCCAAGAATGAGCAAAAGCATGACAGGAGAAATAAAGGACACCTTCAGAACAAATGTCTCCAGTGAATTGTAAAAACCTTATTAAATTAGACTGGATCTATACGTCATTTTAATATTGCAGTACAGTAGGGGGTTACCTTCCATTTTCATCATTGAGTGAAATACCCAGAGTATGTTTTCACAATCAAATTGTGAACTTCAGACGTCCACTGAAGGAAGCACTGAGAATGATGAGACCCAAATGCTCCTCTGACTCACAGGAAGCACAAGTCCAAGTGGGCCCTTAAGTCACCAGCCCAGTGAGTTGGACAGCACTGCCCTCAGAAGAACTCTAACCTTCAGAGATGCCCTGAGAACACACATCTAGGTTCAGTCTTGTGTCACCAGAGACACACAACAAATAAAAGAGTGTCACTTCCTCTACATACACCAGAGAAACAAATTCTAAACATCATTTTGCTGTTTGAACCAATTTTTAATTTTTTTTTTGACTAGAGTAACTCAGATCTAGCACAGGTAGTTTCATATCCCTTGAGGACTACATTGAAAGAAAGAGGTGGCTAAGGATCCTCAGGAGAAAGAGAAGGAGACTCTTTCCCCACATGGCTCTGTTAAAAACAAACATGAAAATTTACCAACCCACAGTCCTCTCCACAGGAAGGGAGGACACAGGAAGACAACGTATCATCACTGCCAAAAGCAAACTGGACTTCATTTCAGACTTTAGGTAGAATCCAAAGTTTGTTCCTCAGGAAGAGGGACCATTTTTCAGTAGTGGGGCTGTGGGTAAGTATATCAAAAACTGATTTTGTAGTTTTTAATTTTCATCAATCCATTAATTTAGGAATTATTTTAGCATATATATCTATATCTCTATATTTCTAATTATATTTATAATTTTTAATTAGTGAATTTTAATTAGGCAGAAAATTAGTTTCATTGTGACATATTCTTACATGTAAACAACGTATCAGCCACTGTTACCTTTCCTTCCCCTCCTATGCCATAATCATGCATATATGTTCACAAGTTTGGTCAGATTCATTCCACAGTTCTTCCCTTTTCCAGTACTTTCTTCCTCTTCCTCCTCAATCCCCTTCATCTGTTCTACTGATCTTTCCTCTTTTAAAAAATAAAAATAGACAGAAGGAAACAGGTTTAATTTATCCAGCGATTGGTTAATTAAACCCCATCCCAAAATGTTTAGGGAAACACCCTCTAAATTTCAATTGTACTAATGTCCTCTCAGAATCTTATGAGATATACCCTAGAAATTTAATATGTTTGTGATAAGCCCACCAAAGGCTTTCAGTAGGAGTACCAAGTGATTAATTTGACTGTAGATATGTACCAGATCTAGAAACAAATTATGGAATAGGAAGAATTTGGGGAACAAAGGAAACAATAGCTTCTTCTATTGTCAAGATGGAAAAATATATACATTGAAAGCAAAAAAATAAATACAAATGACAATAGAAATGAAGAGAAAGCAACTGAATAGAATGTTTGGATGGAAAAATTGTTCCCTGAGAAGGAATGCGGAGGACAGACAAGAGTGTTATCAGGTGACTATTGGGCATTTTACAAAATAATGGAGATTTATTAATAGACATTTATAAAAGTACTGTATTATATCACAAGATGTTGTGTTCAAGGTGAAACTTTTCTACACATATACCACATACAACTCTGAACATAGTACTCTAGATTCCAAGGATAGAGCAGATGACTAAAATTCAATATATAAATACCATTTAAAATGAGTACAATTGATAATGAATAAAACAAATAGGGAAAGCCTATGAGTCACAAAAAACTGAAAGATAAGAAGGGAAACGCCAATTGTATAATTGCAAGAAGTATAGAATAGTATGAAATTGACCAAATTATGTTATGTGCGTGTATGAATGTGCCACAATAAAACCCAGCCTTTTGAATAATCATTATATACGAGTGAAAAAGATTTTATAGGAAATGTAGGAGAAAAATTGGGAAAGAGCTGTAATAGAAACAGTTTGCATTGTATTGTAATTAACAGAAAAAGAGATTTATAGTGAATGGAACAAACTAGAATTTAACTTTTTCTTAATAGAAAGAAAATTTTTAAAGACTATTGATGTCTTTTTTCGGTAGCTTAACATGACCTTTGAGTTTTACTTTCTTTCAAAATTTTCCATGTGTTCTTTGTAGTATATAAGATTTAGAACTTCATACTTATTGCACTGTCAGGAATAACAATAGCATTAAATGAATGAAATGATGGACCAATAAAATATCTTCACCATATGAAACTGTTCATTTCTTTAAGAAGATATGGTCATTAGGGAATATCTTGTTTTATATCTAATTGAGCATTTCTGCATCAAATGCTCAATGTTCAATGAATCAAAAGCCAAGGCAATAGGATCACAACTTTAGTATTAGAAAAATCATACTCATCTTCCTAATGTGAGATCAGGCTGATCTCTTCAAAAATTAAGAAATTTCATCCAAGAGTTTGAACAAATGGAACTTCATTGGCAAGAACTGCTTCATAATGCCAAGAACCCAACAACAAAAGGAGTTACAAAAACAAAGCCATGAAAACAGAAACCAATCCCACAGAACATAAAGAAAAATGGTGACTCAAATGGATAATTGCAGGAAATATTCATAATTCAGATTTCTTCTCAATAAACAATGCATTTGTACAAACTGGATTATTTTGACTTATGGAATAAACAAAAACTAAGGATTGCCAACAAATGGTTGGGTAGAAAAAGGAGTAATTAGAAAGGGTCCAAGATTCAGATATTTCATTTTTTTAAAATAGAAAGTTTGCTGCATTTATAAGAGTCAAAAGAAGTTAACAGGAAATTAAAGGAAGTACTCTAGAATGATATCTGGGCAAGTTCCCGAGGACGCTTACAGGGGCTCTCCTTGTGGCATATTCAAGAGCATAGATTCCAGTATCCTGAACCTCTGGGTCCAAGTTCTGGCTCTGACAGCTTATCCATTTGAAACTCAGATTCTTTATTTACACAATGGATCACATTTGACAGTATCCTCATGTGAAATGTTGTGTTGTTTAAAAATGAAGATGTGGTTAGAAACTATGCATAAAAAATGTAAATAGAAAGTACTAATATTATTATTTTAATAATGTTTTACCTCACTACAAAGTGTTCATTTCAATGGTCATAATTTATTGAATGTTAATGTCCACACATCATGTGAATAACAATCTTGACTTGAAAATCTCTATTCACTGGTGACATATACACTAAGCAAAGAAAAATTTGTAGTTTATTCCAGAATAATAATGAGTGAATACTTTCGGTAACTTGAGATTTTTAGGCTGAAAAAATACCCAGAAATAAGTTAGAAAATGTTTCTATAAATCTTAAAGAGACAAATAAAGCACAACAAAAATTTCTGGTCATAGAAAAAAAAGAAAGAAATTCTTTTATTCCCATGTGATATATTGTGTTCTGTCCTTTTAAATGAATCACAATAATTTGACACTCCTATTACTTTATTTATTTACATGCTTCTTAGTTAACTCTATGATTTTTGAACTCTAGGCTTGGAGATCCACAGAAAGAAGTAGCAGCATAAATTGGAATGCACATTAGTACCACGAATTCTGACTTTTAGCATATTCTACCCACAAGTGGTTCAAAACCAGTTCTTATGATCAAAGCAATGGATGGACTGAATGGCTCTGTGGTTTCTGAGTTTGTGCTGCTGGGACTCTCAGGTTCTTGGGAAACTAGAGTTATTCTTACATTGACGTTCTCCTTGCTCTACTTAGGGATCATCCTGGGAAATCTCTTCGTTGTCTTTTTGGTGATTGTTGATTCTCACTTACATTCTCCAATGTACTTCCTGTTGGCCAACCTGTCATTCAATGATGTGGGACTTTCTTCCACCACAGTTCCCAGGATGATCACAGACTTGTTAACGAAACACAAAGTAATTTCCTTCCAAAGCTGTATGACACAGACATGCTTCATCCACACCATGGGAGGTGCAGAATTGGTGCTGCTGATAGCCATGGCATTTGACAGGTATGCAGCCATCTGCAAACCTCTTCACTACTTGACCATCATGAGCCCCAAAACATGTGTTCTGTTGATAGTCATCAGCTGGGTAACAGGAGTGATCCATGCTATGACTCAGTTTTCATTTGTTATCAACTTGCCTTTTTGTGGTCCTAATAAAATAGACAGCTTTTGTTGTGACTTTCCCAGGATCATACAGCTTGCATGCTCTGATGCAGCCAAGTTTGAGTTTGTTGTTACTGCAAATAGTGGCATCTTAACAACAGGCACCTTCTTGCTGCTCCTCCTTTCCTATGCCTTCATTTTGATCACTGTCTGGAAACGTTCCTCTGGGGACTTGTCCAAGGCTCTTGGCACATTGTCAGCTCACATCACTGTGGTGGTTCTATTTTTTATTCCATGCATATTTGTCTACATATGGCCTTTCCCCACATCATCAGTTGACAAATACATGTTTATTGTTGATTTTGCTATCACGCCTGCCTTGAATCCTCTCATCTATACATTGAGAAACAAAGATATAAAGATAGCAACACAAAGACTGAGAAAACGGTGTCATTGTGACAGATTCGGCTGACTGGTCTGTCGTTGAGAGCTCAGGAACTACTTTAACCTGTGTGATGGACACCTCCACTTAGGCATCTGTACTTCAATGTGCTCAGTTGCAGTGACATCTACATCACTGACCTGTTCCTATTCATACTAGGATTATGTCTATTCCTCCTATACAGTATTTACTTCAGAAATGATTCTACTGTGTTAAAAGTTTTCTTTTCTTTCTTTTTTCTTTTTTTTTTAGGATACAGAATCAATGTGTATAAACAAGGTCATATGATTTAACCTGTGATCACTTGATAACAAGGATGTAATGACATCCCCTTTCTCTCCTGTAGAGTTTGAAAATGAATTCACACTTCAATTGCTGAATGTCAGAAAATATTACAATGAATGCTTATATATGTGGGACTAGTAGATCTATTTAGTTTCTTAGATTCATTCCCTCCAAACAAAACCTGAAACAAATTTTTTTTCAAACTTACCTCTCTATTTTTGTTTCATTAATGAACACTTTTCATATTGTGATAAGTACCTACAAAACCAGATCCAAAACAAAAATCCAGAGTTTTGACAATAAATAACTTTCACCTATAAACTTTATATGACCATTTGGCTATTTCCTTACTGAGACATAACTTAATTGAAAATAGTTTATTTGGAGGCTAACCTTTGAACCCATCAGTGAGGAAATGATATTGAGAATGGAAGCATGCACATGTGGAAAAGCATGCTGAGATATGAGCCTCAATTGGCTCACTAGCAGACTACATAGACCCTGCAGTTAAATATTTCCCAACTGAAGAACAAGGTATTGGGAGTATTTATTCACTTTTCAGGGTACATTTCTTCTTGGTCATGTCCTATCTTTCTCACACAAAATATTCTAGGTTTTCAAAAGCCAGGACATACTGTTAGGAACACTTTCTGTTGTTTAAAAAACATTACTGATAAAAGTACACCACTTCATATTATTTCATTCTTACCAATGTGTAAATTAAATTTTATCTATTTACATAAAACTAACAAAGATGTTAGCCTGAAGACTTCTATCCTTTGAGGAACTTCTATGATTCTCTGCTTTGTATAAGTGCCACATAAACCAGCAACGGCAAGGTGTCCCTTCAGCATGTGCATAGTTCAGCAAGTCAGTGGCCAACTATGGTTTCAGCTAGCATGATATATGAAAACATATGTGATTGGGTGATAGGTGACCTTTTCTCACATCAACACAAGTCATCTGATTTGATATGACAGAAATCATCATTTTAGTTACACTTAAGGAACTATAGCTATAGACTAAAGTAAGAAAGATTTTTTATGACCGCCAAAAAAAAACAAAAATTAATCAAATGAACTCAAAGACTTTTTAAAATTACACTATACTTTCATCTTTCATGTATAAATTCAGTGTAATTGATTCTTTCTGTGCCTTGCTTTTGCAGTTGAGAAAAGGGCACACTATCTTATGATGCTCTAAATTTAGGAAATTCAGAAACCAAGGGGTACCAAGCAACTGCCTGTCAATCCAGTATACCCATAACACAGAACTCTCATGTTTACCACCACAGAGACTCCTATCTGCAGTTAACAAGTCCCATACTGACAATAATACTCTCCATTCACACTGTCCAAACAAAACTGTGCTGTTTGTTTCATTGTGTGACAAATATATTTCAAGCACTAATGAGAATTTAGAATCAGCATTATTCATGGAAAAGAATGAGATCACATACAATGATATTACTGACATACCTCTAAAACTATGTAATAATGTGATGGTCTGTTTGTTTCCCTTTCTTCCTTACGTTTAAAGAAAATCTCAATGAATTCTGTTTTTAAAATATTTGTACTGATGCTTTATAATTATTCATAATAGTAAGACTAGTTGTGAAGTGTTCAATTTTGGCCAATATTAATCTCCAGTACCTGCCTTGAACTCCCCTTCTCTCTCAAACTTGTGCACTTATTCTACTTTAATGGTCCCCATCATTTTATGAGAGCCTCTATTTTTTCTCTCTTCTTTCTCTAGCTTGCATATACCAACAGAAAACATGTGACTTAACTTTGTTAGTAAGGCTTATTTCAATTAATAATCTCAAATTCCATCTACTTACCTGAAAATGACCTAATTTCATTCGCATTTATGACTAAGTAAGCCTCCATATTTTATGTATATGTGTGTGTGTGTGTGCATGTGTGTGGATGTGTGTGGATATATATATATATATATATATATATATATATATATATATATATATGTATAAAACACATTTTCTTTGTCTATTCATCCAATGAGGCAAACCTAGGCTTGGCTATTGTGACTTGTACTGCTATAAACATGGGTATGCATAAATTGCATGCATGTTTGCATGCATGTTGAATTTAATTATTAAAAATAATTACTGAGGGGTGGTACAACACGATTATGTAATGGCTCCAATTCTAGGCTTTTGAAGAATCTCCACACTGAATTCAAGATTAGTTGTACTCATTTACAATCGTATCATTAGTATGTAAGTGAGAAACATTGCTTTAAGGTGAGCAAACAGGCAAGGAATGTGGGGTAATCCACGGTGCTCAGGGTCTCTGTCATCTGATGTATATAGTTGGGACTAGTCTGTGCTCTATGAACATGTCCATTAAGTTCCATTTTATTCTCTAGTGAAAATTGGGTCCTCCAACATGTAAAGTTACCTAACTCTAGCTGCATGCTATAAATTTTGCCATCTCCCAGCTGTTTATGACAGAAGGAATCTACTTTGTTTTTATGGTGAGACACAAAAACTTTTTAAAACAATGCATTAACAGTATAAAATATTCACTTACAGATATAACTTTTGTATGGATATTGACCACACATTTCATCTTTTTCAGTATAATTCTTTAAAAGATGTATCATTAGATCTTGTTTAAATCATTTGACACAGTAAACCTACTCTTAGCTATTTATCTGAGCAAATGAAAATTATATGTGATGAAAATATATCAGTGTTTACACAATTTTATTCTTATTCAGTATAAACTGGACAAACCCTAAAGTTCCAAAGTGGGGAGAAGTAGAAGTGGGAGAAGTGGAGAGAAGTGGGTAGAATAGGCATTCAGTGGAATAATACTTTGCAATAACACAAAACCACTAATGTTCAGCATAACACGGATGAATCTCAGTTGCAATGAGGAAACATAGGCTCAGAAGGGAACACACTATATCATTTGCAAATAATAAAAAAGATGGGATGGCATATTACTCCTCTCACAATGTCAATTACCAAAAAGTAAAGAGATATCAAGTTGGTATTGGTAATGTGGAGAAGGGACTCTTTAACAATATTGGTATGAATGCAAACATGTAACCTTTGTGGATAATTATATTCTTAAAAGTTAAAATGGAGCTAATATTTTACTCAGCAATCTCTCTGTTGGATAAATTCCAAAAGTAATTAAATAGACATGTCCTAGAGATATCTGCACTCCAATGTTCATTGCCATAATATGAAATCAACCTATGTTTCCATGAGTGGACCAATAGGTAAAGACAGTGTGCCATGCCTATGCTATGGAATATTACTGAACTTTAAAAGTTTGTAAAAGGATACTTTTTACAATGTGGAGTAAGCTGGCTAAATTAAATAAGCCAGACTTAGAAAGATAAATAATGTATAAACTTACTTTTATGTAGAAACTTAACATAGTTGAATGAATAGTAAGAAGCTGACCTGTTACCAGGAACACAGTGGAGGATGAAATAAGGAGAACTAGAATAAATAAATTTTAAAAAGAACACTAAACAGTATAAGTAATCTAAAGATAAAATATACTGCATGAGCATTATAGTAAATAATATATTATTGCATACAGAACATTTTGCTGAGAGAAGATTGTAGCAGCTCTAACCACAAACACAGACTCATACTACAGATTCCTACTATACACACACAGAGACAAACATACACCCACATGCTCACACACCCAACATGTCTATGTGAAGTGATGAACGTGCTCATTTTATTTTACTATTAAAAGCATTTTACTAAGTGTATGCACATCAAAATTTCATGTTAAACCCTCAAGTCTATACCATAAAAATGAATTTAAAAAAATAAATAAGGCACAACTGTGCCAACAAACAAAACAGATTGATGGTTGCCTGAGGCAGGGTGTAGTGTGTGGTTGGTGGTGAAATAACATAGGAGAATTTCTAAGTGTTAATTTTTATACATAAGTTACATCATAAATAAAATTTAAAAATTGAAAATTAAAAGGCATTCACAAAATGATAGGACTTCCGTTACTTTATCACCAACATCATCATTGCTTTTTGAAGATAAAACAAAATCATATACAACCTCCAACTCTCCTCAAAAACAACAACCTCCCCAAATGCTACGGGTCATACATTCCTCACTTTATAGCTCTGTTACATTGGACAAGTGACTTGGCTACTGTCATCCTCTTTCCTCAATTACAAATGAGTAGAACTGATCATGATTAAATGGTAGTACCAGAAAAGTGTCTGAAATACACCAGCAAGTGAACAAATAGTGAACGTTTAAGTTCTCTGACTGCTTTTCCTGGTACACAAATACTATAGCTATACTTTGGACCTTATGTGTCCCCCAAAGAACTACCTATTAAATAAAGGCCTGGTCCCTGGTTTGGGGTCATTGTGAGATGGTGAAACCTTTCAAAGATGGAGTCAGTCAGAGATACTCCACTCATTGGTGCCATGTCCTTAAACAAGGTACTGGGATCCCAACCCTTTCTCCTTTTTCTCTTTCACTTTTTTAAAGAGATGTCAGTTGTTTTGCTGAGTCATGTGTATATGCTGTGAAGTTCTCACAACCACAGACACTAAGAACAGGACCCTGTAATCATGGATCAAAACCTCTAAAATCATGGTCAAAAATCTTTTCTCATTAGAAGGTGATATCTCAGCCATTTGTGACTGAGTTGGCTTAGGATAAAAGCTGACCTTGAAAGGTGTCACAGCGAGATACTCAAAACAATATACAATGATGTAGTGGAACCATTAAAACAATATATTACAATTAAAATTGTGTGAATATGGTCTATCTCTTTTTTTCCATCCACGTAGTCTTACTGGATGCTAATCGCCCTTTTCTCACACTGAAATTTTTAATGGGAACCTGAAATCATATAAAGGGAAATTGTGGATAGGGGTGATTACAGTATGTGCTCTGCTCACCCTATACGTAGAAACAGAAGTAGAAGATGTAGTCCAAGCATGGTGATTATTACATCCAAGAGTGAGCAAAATCAAGAGAGGAGAAATGAAGGCCACCTTCAGAACAAATGTCTTCAGTGAATTGTTAAGAACCTTATTAAATTAGACTGGATCTTTTATGCTGTTTCAATATTGCAGTACAGTAAGGAGTTACCTTCCACTTTCATCATTGAGGGAAATACCAGAGTATGTTTTCACAATCAAATTGTGAACTTCAGACGTCCACTGAAGGAAGCACTGAGAATGATGAGACCCAAATGCTCCTCTGACTCACAGGAAGCACAAGTCCAAGTGGACCCTAAGTCATCAGCCCAGTGACAACATTGTGATGCTGAGCTGACCAGAACTGCCCTCCACAGAATTCTGAAGAACACACATCTAGGTTCAGTCATGTGACACCAGAGACCCACAACAAATAGAAGAGTGTTACTTCCTCTACACACACCAGAGAACAAATGCTAAACATCAATTTGCTGTTTGAACCAGCTTTTAATTTTATTTGACTAGAATAGCTCCAATCTAGCACAGACAGTTTCATGTTCCTTGAGGACTAAGTTAGAGAAAGTAGGTGGCTAAGAATCCCCAAGAGAAAGAGAGGGAGAGTCTTTCCAATCATTGCTCCACTTAAAACACACAGCTGAAAAGTTTCTCCACCAGAGTCCCTTTCACATGCAATGAGGAGGACACATTCTCACTGAAGTTCTCACAGCAGAAAACAAACTGGAGTTCATTTTAAAAGTAAGGTAAAATCCAAAGAAAGTTCATCAACAAAACCCTGTTTCCAGTAGTGGTAGTTCTGAGTAAGTATATCACTTTTCATCACACCCACTAATTTAGAAATTATTTAGCATATGTATATATACATATATATATATATAATTATATATATATATATATAAATTATTTAGCGCATATATATACATATATATAATTTTTAATTGGTGCATTTTGATTATGCAGAAAAATAGTTCCATTGTGACATATTCTTACATGTAAACAACATATCAACCACTGTTACCTTTCCATTCCCCACCATGCCATAATCATGCATGCACATTCACAAGTTTGATTGGATTCATTCCACAGTCCTTCCCTTTACCCATCTTTTCTTCTTTCTCCTCAATTCCCTTCATCTGTTCTACTGATTTTTCCTCTTTTTTAAAACAGTGACTAATTAATTCCCTTCCCAAAATATTTATGGAAATATCCTCTAAATTCCAATTGTACTGATGACCTCCTGGGATCATATGAGATATGCTCTAGAAATTAAATTTATTTGTGATAGACCCACAAAAGGCCTTCAATAGTACTAGCAAGTAATCATATTTGACTTTAGATATGCAACAGATCTGGAAACAGACTATTGAAGAGGCAGAGCTTGGGAAGAAAGGAGACAATGGCTTCTTCAATTGTTAAGATGGAAAAATGCATACATTGAAGGCAAAAGAAAGAAAATGACAATAGAAATGAAGAGGAAGCAACTAAATTGAATGTTTGGATATAAAAACTGAGCCTTGGAGAAGCAATTTGGAAAACAAGAGTGCTATCAGGTGACTATTGGGTATTTGAGAGAATAATTAAGACATTTATAAAAGCATTGTTTCTACTAAAAGACTGTGAGTTGGAGTTTGACAGGTTGATAGGAAGGTTGAGCTGGAACTTTCTATGTATATACCACATACAACTCTTGATACTATACTTTGGATTCCTGAGATAAAGGAACAGATTTAAAATTTCATCTGCATGTACTATTTAAAATCAGTAAAACTGATATTGAATAAAAATATAGGAATAGCCCATGAATCACCAAATAAATGAAGGATGAGCAGAAAGGAAGTGACCATTGCATAATAGCAAGAAGTACAGAACAGTATGAAATAGACTCAATTTTGTTACATGCATGTGTGAATGTGACACAATGAAATCCACTCTATTGCATTATTATACACTAATAAAAATTTTTTAAAGAAATGGAGAAAAATTCAGAATGAGCTGTAGTAGAAACAGTTTGCATTCTGCTGCAATAAACAGAAAAAGATGTTTATAGTGTATGGAAAAAACTAGAGATCAACTTTTTCTCATTAAAAAAAAGAATTTAAAAACTCTTGATATCTTTTGTTGATTAGTTTAACTTACCCTTTGAGTCCTACTTTCTCTCAAAAATTTTCAATGTGTCATTTGTAATATATAACATTTAGAACTGCATATCTGTTGCACCGTCAAGAATAACAATAGCATTAAATGAATGAAATGACGGGTGAATAGAGTGCCTGCACCCTATGAAACTTTGTTTCTGCATCAAATGCTCAATGTTCAATGAATCAGTGGCTGTAACATCAGGATTAGAAAAATCACATTTATGTTCCTAATCTGAGATAAGGAATTTCTTCAGAAATTGAGCGATTTCAGCCAAAAGTGTGAACAAAGGGAATTTCATTGACAAAAGGCAGGAAGGAGAACAGCATTATAAATCCAAGAAGCCAAAGATAAGATTTGTTTGTTACAGAAAAAATGTCATGATAAAGAGAATCAAATCCTACAGGAACATAAAAAGAAATGATGACCCAAAATGGACAATGGCATGAAATATTCATAATTCAGATTTCTGCACAAGAACGAATGCATCTGTATAAACTGGATTATTTTAATTTATGTTATAAATAAAAAGTAAAGATTGCCAGTAAAGGGTTGGGTGGAGTATGGTGTAATTAGAAAGGGTCCACCATACAGCTATTTCATATTTAAGTAGAAAGTTTGCTGCATTGATAGGAGTCAACAGAATTTAAAGGAAATACAATTCAATGATATCTGGGTAAGTTCCAGAGTGCCTTGAAGGGGCTATCCTTGTGCCACATTAAAGAGTATGGGTTACCGGTATCCTACACCTTTGGATAACAAATCATGACTCTAAGGGCTTATCCATTTAAGACTCAGATTCTTCATTAACACAATGGGTCTCATTTAACAATATCTATATATGAATTGTGTGGTTTTAAAAATAATGAAGTGGTTATACCAAAGCTCTGTATGAAGGATGAAAATAATAAGTATTACTATCATTAATATTTAAAGAAAATTTTTGTTCATTACCAGGTGTTCATATTAATTTAATGGTCATAAGTAGCCAGTGCTGATGCCCACACATCATGTGAATAACAATCTTGACATGTAAATTTCTACTTCACTGGTGAAATATAAGCAAAAAAAAAATGTGTCTTATTACAGCAGAATAGTATGAGAACACTTTGGTTAACCTGAAATCATTAGGCTTGGAAAACACCCAGAAAGAATTTAGAAAACATTTCCATAAATCCTAGAGAGGTAAAGCAAGCAAAACAAACATTTCTGGTCATATAAAAAAGGAAAGAAATTTTTTTATTCCCATATACTATACAGTGTAATTTCCTTTTAATTGAATCATAATAATTTGCTGTTTCTATTACTTTACTTATTTACATGTTTATCAGTGAATTCAATGATTTTTAACTAAGGCTTTCTGGTGCACAGAATGGGAAGCACAAGTTAATACCACAGATTCTGACTCTTCATCATGTTCTATCCACAGGTGGTTCAAAACCAGCTCTTGTGACCAGAGCAATGGATGGACTGAATGGCTCTGTGGTTTCTGAGTTTGTGCTGCTGGGACTCTCAGGTTCTTGGGAAACTAAAGTTATTCTCACGATAACATTCTTCTTGCTCTACTTAGGGATCATCCTGGGAAACTTCTTTGTTGTCTTTTTGATAATTGTTGATTCTCACTTACATTCTCCAATGTACTTCCTGTTGGCCAACCTGTCCTTGAATGATATTGGTGTTTCCTCCACCACAGTTCCCAGGATGATCACAGACCTGTTAACAGAACACAAAGTAATTTCCTTCCAAAGTTGTATGACACAGACATGCTTCATCCACACCATGGGAGGAGTAGAGATGGTGCTGCTTATAGCCATGGCATTTGACAGGTACGTAGCCATCTGCAAACCTCTCCACTACTTGACCATTATGAAACCAAGAACATGTGTTCTGTTGATAGTCATCAGCTGGGTAACAGGAGTGATCCATGCTATGACTCAGTTTACATTTGTTATCAACTTGCCTTTTTGTGGTCCTAATAAAATAGACAGCTTTTGTTGTGACTTTCCCAGGATCATACAGCTTGCATGCTCTGATGCAGCCAAGTTTGAGTTTGTTGTTGCTGCTAACAGTGGCGTCATAACCATAGGTACCTTCTTCCTGCTCCTCCTTTCCTATGTCTTCATTTTGGTCACTGTCTGGAAACGTTCCTCTGGGGACTTGTCCAAGGCTCTTGGCACATTGTCAGCTCACATCACTGTGGTGGTTCTATTTTTCACTCCATGCATATTTATCTATATGTGGCCATTTCCCACATCATCAGTTGACAAATACATGTTTATTGTTGATTTTGCTATCATGCCTGCCTTGAATCCTCTCATCTATACATTGAGAAACAAAGATATAAAGATAGCAACACAAAGACTGAACAAGAAGTTTCATTATGATAGATTTTGCTGATCTTGGACACTGAAACCGTACATCTACCTGCTTGCTGGACATCTTCACTTAGGCATTTGCCAGTTAACATGGCCAACTGAATATGACAGCTACCTTAATGAGTTGTGCCTACCCATAGTAAGACTATGTCTTCTCTTCCTCCAGAGGAAGCATTTGCTCATTTTTTTACTAACATCAAAAGTGAAAATCCACTATGAAATTTTTAGGGGGAGAAAGAATTTGAATAAATAAGGTTATATGAATTAACTTCTGATCATTTAGGCATAAATATAATTACATCCTTTCTGTTTCACATAGAGTGTTAAGTAACCTCAAACTTGCTTTGTTGAATATGAGGAATCATCTCAAAGAATGGTTATATAGATAGAGCTAACTCTAATTAGTTGATCAAATCCATTCCCTCCAAATAATATCTGAGACTAAATTTAATAGTGCATAGTTTATGTGGAAGCTAAATTTTTGAAAAATCAGTTATACCAAGAAAGGAGACATGCATATGTTCATAAGCTCCTGTGACCCTCTAGGAGGCTATATAGATTCTGTAATTTAGTATTATCTCAAATGAATAAATACTCTGATTCTCTGCTTTGCATAAGTCCCTTAAAATCAGAAGTTCAAGTGTCTCATCAGCTATGAACATGATTCAGCAAGACAGTGGCCACCTATCGTTTCAACTACCACAGATGTCACCATCTGAGTTCAACAAAACTTCTGATATACAAGAGTGAGCTCTTAGTTCCTGCTCCAGAACTATAGACCAAAATAAAGCAAGAAATTGACCACCTCAAGAAAAAATAAATAAAATTACCTCAAAGATATAAATTCTATTACACTCTCATGTATATAATTGTTGTAATTGAATTGCTCTGTTTTCCTTTTGTATTTAAGAATAGGCACACTAACAAATGATGCTCTCACTTTAGAAACTCAAAAACTAAGAAGTATCAAGCTGTCCATATGCCTATCTTATCTAAATCACAGAACTCTTAAATTTACCACCCCAGACGATACCATCTGTACTAAATATGTCCAACACTGACAATAACACTCTTAATTACACCATGCAAACAAAACAGTGTTGTTTGTTTCTCTGGTTTGAAAATATATTTCAAGCCCTAGTCACATTTAGAATCAGCATTATTCATGAAAAAGATCTGATCACAAACAATGATGTTAAGGACCTATACCACAAACTTGACCATATTATCTTAATGTAATCTGTGTTTTGCATTCTTCCTCATATTTAAAGCAAATTTCTGGTGAATTTTATATAAAATTCCTATATACACACAATGAGGGATCCAAGAAGTTTTATTAAAATAATTCAAGTTTTTTATCAAATTAGTTTTGGGCCTTGAGCACTTTTTCATCAAAGAACCATATGGAGAAAAGCCTCTGAATTTGCCATGGAAAGGAAAAAAAGCCACTAGGACTACAGAGTCTGGATGACACCTTAGCAATAGGAGCCAGAGCCCTTTAGATGTGCACCCCAGTCATGCTGCCTTCCGGCTCTGTGACTTCCAACAAGTTGCACTTCCACAGATGCAACCTCTCCACAATGAGGTCCACTTTATGGGGATATTGTGAAAATTAGGTCAGACAATATGTGTGGAGGCTCCTGGCATGTTAGGCATATTCAGATGGTCTGGTTTTTCTTGTAAAATTCCACATATTTATACTCTATCTTTAGGAAGAGTTCTGCCTTGAAGTATTTGATGAAAAAATTAACAATGGGAACATGAAAATATAACTTCTCTACCTTCAGCAGCTCTTCATAATAAATGAATCACACAGAATTCTTTCCCCAGTTATTAATATGAATTAAATTTTATAGCATTGTTAATAGTCAATTGCAAATCAATATAAAGTATGAGTGACATCTCTCAAGGAGACTTGAGAGGGTGAGAAAGCAGACCTGGGCTGTGGGATAATCCACAGTGCTCAGGGACTCTGTCATCTGATGTGTCCACCTGGAAGTAGGTTGTGTTCCATGAACATGTCCATTAAAGTCCTTTGACTTCACAAGGGGAAAATGGGTACTTTTACATTGAAACTATTTAATTCCAATTTCTTGTTGTCAAATTTGCCACCTACCAGTTCTATTAGTGATACAAAATGTCATTTTTTCCACAGCATTATGGAGAGCCATACTGCTTTAGAGAAAACCTCTGAATGAGTTGCACCAATACCTTGATACACATGCTTATGTATATAATTTCTTATGTATATTAGCCATACATTTCATCTTTATGATATAATTCTTAAAAGGACTTACAGGATTAAGTAAACCATTTGACTCAGCAAACCCACTCTTGGCTATTTATTTAAGGGGGAAAGAAAACCCATATGTATCACAAGCCCATGAGTGTTCACACAATTTTATAATTAATCACTATATGATGGACATAGCCCAAATGTCCTGAAGTGGGAAATTAATGAGAAAATATCCATGTAATGGAATGTGACTCAGAAATGAATAGAAATTACTAGTACACACAAGCAAGTAAATAAATCTCAAGTGAAGAAACCTAGACTCAGAAGGGAACACGCTGGATGGTTCTAGAAATGCAACTCAAAACCATAATGAGAAAAAAAACACCTTAAACTATTAGAATGTATTCTATCAAAGAATAAAAAGAGAGAAAAAAAGAAGGAAAGTAAAAGAGATCAGATGGGTCAGGATGCCTACAATCCTCACTACTGGGGATGCTGAAGCAGGAAGATCCCAAATTCCATAATCAGCCTGGGCAAGCTAGGGAGATGCTATATCTCAAAATATAAAGTTCTGTAGCTCAGTGGTATACCATTTGCCTAACATGCTTGGTGTCCTTGTTTTTATCACTAGTACCAAAAAAAAAAAATTGAGAGAGATCAAGTTCTGCTGAGGATGTGGAAAAAGGGAACTCATTTATATAGTAGGTATGCATCCCAGTATAAAGGATTGACAAAAGTTAGAAATAAACTTACTGTATGATGCAGTAATCACAGTTGGATAAGTATGCAAACAAATGAAATAGGAGCCTCAAAGAGATATCTGGGTTCTCACTTTCATTGCAGCATTATTCCCCAAAGCCATGACATTGTTAGCTTTAGTGTCCATCAGTTGATTAATTTATGGCACACATAAATACAACGGAACACTATTTATCATGTATAAAGGATATACTGTCCTGTGTCAACATGGATGAAACTAGAGGTCATTAAACTAAATGGAAAGAAGCCACAATCAGAAATAAAAATAACATATGACCTAATTTATATGTAGAAACTTTTTTACAAAGCTTAATAAATAGGAACAGAGGGGAAAAGTAATTAGAGGAAGGACAACTGGGAGGAAAATAGTAGTGAGTAAAAGTTTTAAAACATTTTTAGGATGAATAAATTTAGGGAAATATACTGCATGAAGACTGTGATTTATAATGTGATATTACATGCTAAAAATTTATAGGTGCTCTCACCACATGTATGCACAGATTCTATGTAGAATGATAAGATAATGTTAATTTGTTTGAGTATATAAAACACTTCACTCTGTATATGGGTATCAAAATATGCTGTTCACCTTGAATAGATACAATAAAAGCACATTGAATAGCTAAAAGAAAAGCAAAACTGTAGGAATAATAATCGGAGTCTGGGTTGTCTGAGTTGCAGTGTGGGGCATGGTTGATTATGAGGTACCATAGCACAGTCTGGGGTTTTATGAGATTGTTGAAAATCTGGACAGTGTGATGGTTTTCCAAATGATATGTGTAACTGTAGAACTGCAAACTTAAACTTTTCATGTTATTACTCATAAATTATATCATAACTAAAATAAAAAGTATTACAGCCTCAATTACAAAACATTTACACTCTGTAAGGAAATGCTTTATTGCATCACTAAGGTCCTACTACTTCTTCAAGGTTCACAGAAATCCTATACTCCCTGCAGCTTTCCTCTAAACCAATGAATGTCCTTGCCCAGATTCTGCCTCTCACAGCTCCTTCACTTCATAGCTACGGAACATGGACAGGTAAGTAGCCTCATTTATGCATTTTCACATCTGTGAAAGAGTCCAAGGATCTTGTGGTTGAATGAGGCAGTACTAGGAAGGTTCTGGAGTCCCAGCCTGAGAGAAAGCCTTGAGTTTTTTAGGTTCTTTTACTGAGATAACTTTGGGCCTAGGGCCTTAGGATACAATAATGTATGGTATAGCAAATAAGTTCATGTAAAGGTGTGAGAAAACAAATGAAAGTAGTAAGGAAACAATGAGAGAGTGAGGGAGAGAAGAGGGAAGTGAGTAGATGGGTCAGAAAAAAAAGTGCAAAAGGCAGATGATAATCACATATTTCACATCAAATTAGTTGAAAATAAAAATCAAAAACCAAGAAATACAAGGAAAAAAATCTCCTTTGATGAATGTATATTCAGTAGTCCCCCTTTCCAAGAAGCATACATTCCGTGATCCACAGAAGATGTCTGAAGCCAATGAACCCTCATAACTTTGCTTGTTCCTGTACATACTCACCTACAATAGAGTTAATTGACATGATAAGATTAGCAGCAATAACTATTTAAGCAGAACAATTGTCACAGTGCACTTCAGTAGTGAGTTGGAGCTCTCTGCTCTCCCCTCAAAGTGTCCACTGTCCTATACTGACCTTTCTTTTAGGCCATGGTTTATAATGGGGAACTAAAACTGTGGAAAGTGAAATTGTGGATAAGTGAGGACAACTGTATGTACACTTCTCATTATTTATAAAAATAGTAAAGGATGGATTTAATCCAATCTTGGAAGTTACAACTGCACTTGAATAAAACTGATACATAATGACCACATATAATTAATGTGCACAGTGTGATGAGATTGACTCATGCACCCACCTGAGAGGTAATGATCACAATCAAAATAATACACATATTCAGCACTTGCAGAGTTTTGTTGGGTCCCTTTGATTTTGTATGATTTTGTATAAGATATTTTGAGTTGAGGGGGTATTTTGGTGTTTTGCTATTTTGGGGGAGTTGTCTTATAAGCTACAAATGTGAGATCTATCGACTTGAAAGATATTTGAATGTACAATGCCATATTATTTAATCTGGACACAGTGTTGTATGGTGAATCTTCATCTGGAATAATTAATTCTTTATACCATTGAATGCCTCCTTCCTTCCCTCCCTGCCAGCACCTGGACACCATTATCATGTAGTCCACTTCTATGAATTCCACCATTTGAGATTCCTCACATAAATGGAATCATGCAGCATCTGACCTTCTGTGACTGGTTTTATTTCACTTTAGTATAATACCCTTAAGATTCATCCATGTTGTTCAGAAATGATAGCATTTCTTTCTTTTGAGAAAGGCAATAATATTCATTATATGTCTACACAAATAAATTCTTTACTGATTCATCTGTCTATAAATACTTACATAACTTCCAGTTCTTCGCTATTGTGAATAATATTTCAATTAACATGAGATGATCAAATCAGTAATCTTCAAGTTACTGATTCCATTTCCACTAAATATGTGCCCAGTGGTGAGATTGTTGGGTCTTAAGTTAATTCTATTTTCAATGTTTTGAGGAATTTCTGCACTGTTTTTCATAGCTGTTGTACCATTTAATGTGGCAACTAACAATGTACAATTTCCCCATGTCCTAACCAAAATATTTTATCTTTTATTTAAACTTTCTTTTCTTACATTGTAACTTGTATTTAACTAGTCTAACTTGCACCCAGCATTGAAAATGGTTTAATATCACATGATGTCTTCAAATCAGGGAAGGCTAGAAGCTAAGGATCCCCAAGGAGCATGAAAGCAAAAGTCTCTCCCCATACTCAGCCCTATTTAAAAGCAGAACTGGAAAATCTCTAGCTGTAGTCTACTCTTCACAGTGTGTATATACCACTCTGAGGTACAAACACTATCACCAACACGGGTCACTGCAGAAAGCTAACTGGACTTGGCTTGAGATGTAAGGTAGAATGCAGGGTAAGCCTTGTCATCCAGAGAGGATCTGGTGTCAGAGCTGACTCCTGTAAAGTAAGTAAATCACAAACTATCTGGTTTTAACTTCCGCTGCATTCCATCCCCTAATTTAAGAATATTTTTTTGGTTTTGGTGATCATTTTTCTACAGTTGTATCTGTTATTTAGTTGAAGTGCCATCTGAAAATATTAAACATTTTTTTTCTTCCAACTGATCCCTGAGACTTTTGGACTCTTTACCGCAGTTTCACAAAGTAACAAAAAGACAAAGTTCTTCTATACTCTTACAAACTCCCAGACCCCCAGGTTTGAGAAGTTGGATTACAGGTGATTTAATATTCCCTAATATTTTCTAATTCTTTTGGACTGTGACTTTTCTACCTTTTTTTCAAAGTATTAGAAGCTGCAGAAATACTCAGGCATTATAATTAATAAGATAAAGTATAGTCAAGCTGAAAACAAATGATGAAATCGAAATTATTTTAATATAAACATGTTTCTTTCCCTACTGTTATTGCCAATTTAAATTTATTTTTATTTTGAATATGTCTTCATAGAACAGAAAGTGAATTTCACAAATATTAAGTTTCTTAGTCTTCTCAAAATCCAGATTCCAATCAAAAGTCATGTCTAACATGGAAGTTATATTGGTGGCTTTGCCCCTCTCTAGCTAAACAATGGGAAAATCAAACTTTCACATCAGCAAAATGGCAATAAATGTTGTTATTATTAAAATAGGATTCTTTCAAAGTGCCTAACACAGAGCTGGCATATGATTGCTATTTGTTGACTTTTGAATCTTCCAATTTCTAGCCTAAAAATGATAAGGGGAAAAAATACTGAAATTGAGAAAAAACAAGACAAAGACAGAAAGGAAAAGAAGGAAGGGAGGGAGGAAGAAAGGGAGGGTGGAAGGGAGGGAGAGGAAAGAGAGAGAAAGAAAGAAGTAAAGAAAAAGACAGAGAAATGAACAAAGAAATAAAGAAGGGAAGGAGGAAGGGAGAGAGGGAAAGAAGAAAAAGGAGGAGACAGAAGCAGAAAGAGAAGAAAGAGGAAGGAATTAGAAAAAAATGTACTTCAGGCTTTGTGGCTTATAAATATAAATATTTCAATGAGGGCAACTGAAATAGCATGCTTGCATCATTCAAAAACAAATGAGCTTAGAATTTTATTATATCCCATGAAGGACTAGCTGTCACATAACTATCATTTAAACTAAGATGATATTTATCTTACCAATATGAGCCAAGGGCAGTCAATGTTTGACAACAGGTGTCATTGCTCAGGCCAAGGAATAAACAGTTTTGAAGAAATACACTTTCATGGAGAAATTCAAAGTAAGGAAATACAGTATATAATGATATAAATGTGCATTCAGCCTTTAGGTCACTTTTTGTACCTGAACATCCTGATTTGATGGTCAGTTTTTCCCATACTGTCCTATAGACTTTAGTTCAATTCATTCTCCTTCTACATACCATTTAGCAATATATTTATGTATTGAAACTTATCTAGATTGATTCATTTTAGTAAAATAAAGAGGCTTCAAATATATTTACACCTGTGCACTAAGGGCAAGTCTTTCTAATTCCCTGCAGTAGAAGCAGATTTACGACTTGGAAAAACTGTTTATGGGGAGTGTTGACTACAGACAATTTTAATCAAAAAATTCATTTTTGAAATGTGTTTTTATTTAATGTATTGACCTGCATTTCTACACTTTGGTAGCCTCTTGCTTAGCCACATGGCTGTGCACACATCTAAATTCAAGAAACATTTATTTTGAACTTCAAATTTAGTACAATGCTGAGATCCCCATTTTGTGCATGAGATGTAGTTTTCTGATCCCTGAAAGCTGAACATTAATTTCTTGTTTTTATTCTAGAAGTTCATCGTTGTTTCTTTGGATCTGATTAGAGAAGAAAATACTAAATGGAAGAAGCAAATCAGTCTGTGGTGCATGAGTTCGTTTTTCAGGGACTTGGTAACTCAAAGGAGCTTCAGATCTTCCTCTTCCTCTCATTCTCCATACTCTACTTGATGACTGTGGTGGGGAACCTATTTGTTGTGCTATTAATCATCACCGACTCCCATCTTCATTCCCCCATGTACTTCCTGTTAGCTAATCTCTCCTTTGTTGACTTCTGCCTTTCCTCAGTCACCACCCCTAAACTGACCACAGACCTCCTAAAGGACAAGAAGACCATTTCTTTTGGGGGCTGTATGAGCCAGATCCTCTGTGTGCATTTCTTTGGAGGAGGTGAAATGGTGCTTCTTGTGACAATGGCCTATGACCGTTATGTGGCCATTTGCAAACCACTCCATTACTCCAGCGTCATGGACAGACAAAAGTGCATCTGGCTAGTTTTGATATCATGGATCATTGGCTTTGTGCATGCCATGAGTCAACTGATTATGATTTTGGAGCTGCCCTTCTGTGGTCCCAGAGTAGTAGACAGCTTTTTCTGTGATATTCCTTTAGTGCTTAAATTAGCCTGCACGGACACTAATACTTTGGGAATGCTGATAAATGCAGACAGTGGTATTTTGGCAACAACTTGCTTCATTGTTCTGCTGGTCTCCTACACCTATATCCTATTAACTGTCCGCCTTCACTCTGAAAGTGGTGCCTCAAAGGCCCTGTCGACCTGCACTTCCCACATCATAGTGGTGGTGTTGTTCTTCGGACCCTGCATCTTCATCTATCTGTGGCCAGTCAGTATCACTTGGGTGGACAAGTTTCTAGCTGTGTTTTACACAGTAATCACACCTCTGCTGAACCCAGCCATTTACACACTGAGAAATAAAGATATTAAGAAAGCCACAAAGAAACTAGTGAATCAGCACGTGAAATCCATGTGATATAGTTAGTCACACATATAATCAGAAAATCTACTGTGGCAGTCCAGTTTGTCTGCACTTTGGCCTGTAAATTAAATTGTACTGCATATATGACTCATTCTTATCTATGAGCTGTGAGTGCTCACAGATGTATGGCTTGTGGTTTTCTTTTCTGTTATTGAAAATTTGTTCAAAATTTCAATACTTAAAATCTTGCTGCTTGCAGGGAATAATAAGTCTATGTTAATACCCCTTTGAACAAGTTCAAAGATTAGTAAATAATATAAAAATAACAATTTCCACAGTTTATTAAATACTACCTATGTTCTCAACACCATGTACATATTTTACCAAGATTATCTATAACTTACCTAATCACTTTGAATCAGTTATCATTATTCCTTTTTTAAAAATATTTCATGTGGAAGCAGGAAATACATCAATATAAAATTCATTACTTTCCTCTAATATAATTTAAAATTTTAGATCTCCATGGGAGCATCCTATTTCTCTTCCATGTGGTTCAGAGAACATTATGAAAATTTCTATTCAAGCACAAAGAAGGTAGTAAATGAACTTATTAGAAATCTCCCAATATGGTTATGAAATATCATCCACTATAAGTGTCTTTCTAAGAATATTGTCAGGCTTTCTTTTAAACATTATTTCCCTGCAATAATTTGTTATTCAAGGTCCAATATGTTATCTTTGTTTGTTGTAAATGGAAAAAGATGCAAAATGATATATCCCTCCTAATTCTAACTTGGCTAGGAATGATACTAAAGATACTTGAATGGTCTTCTTCCACCCAGAGAACAAAATGACAAATGAATGAAAACACAGTACCATTGCCCTACCCCTTAAATGACATAATCCCTTTAAGTTTTCAGATATTATTTGTTTATATAATTAAAGAATTTGTCTTGATTTTTTTTAATCCTTAAATACAGAGGAAGAGGTGTTTATAGCCCTTTGAAACATCATTTCTTTTCTTGGTTAATACAAAATTTTATACACAGTTTTATCTTACATAAATAAACAAAGCAGCCATAAGATTGGGGAAGAAGAATGTATTGTTTTAAAGCAAAAGCATTTCAACTAATAAGAACAAAGGCAAGTAGAAACATCAATCACAACAAATTGCAATTACACATTCATCCCCTACAAAATCTAGATATTTAGGGAGTTACAGGCTATGTACCTGATAAATATTTGCTTTTAGGTAAAACCTCATCTGATAACAACCCCCACAAAAATACTCCAAACACACACACACACAAAAAAAATCATTCTATATGTGTGTCTATTAAAATACACAGAGAAGGAAAATAAATAGCTTCTTTCATTGTCAGTAATATTAGAATGAAAAGACCAGTTATATCAACATTATACCGTCTTTTTAGTATAATAGTTTATATAATAATTCATAGTCTATACATTTTGATGATGATGTATGTCATTTTTCTGGTGAGAACTATATTTGCACATCTTTACAATATCTTAATTTCTAATTTATTCCCATGCATAGAAGAAATTCACAGTTTCTTGGATCTCATAGCTATAGCAATATCTTACAAGCTTAAAGTGACAATATCTATATTAGGAAATTAAAGGGCTAATGATAATATGACTGATTTAACTGAGGTATTAGATAGTTGTATTCCTGGCTTCCCCAAACCAGATGCTTACAGAAGCATCACTTATATATGTATGTGAACATATGGTGACTGCTTGGAATGGTTTTAGATGCAATTTCTCAAATTAGCTCATCAATGTGGCGCTTTATTGTTAGAAACCACTATAACTTCATAAGTGATTTGAAACCTGCATGTAACTTCCACTTCCACCTCCCTGTGTACACAAACATAACAGAAGGGGATCCTGACTGCATTCTTGCTAGAGTGTATTGTAGTTCTTGAAAATTGCAAACCAAGGTCTTACTTTCAAGACCTGGATCTGTGTAGTAAGCTGACTCTGAAGTTTTCTGTGCTTCCCAGCATATTCTCAGGATATTATAACCAGGAGCCATCTCAAGAAAATAGTACTGTCTGTGCTTACTGCTCTTAGAATACAAATCCTATGCATTTTCCTATTTCCAGAAACTTGAGGCAACATCACTGCACTGGCTCAGCAGGTTGTCACAAGGAGAGTCATTTTGGCCCTGGGGAGAGACTCTGATACAAATCTGCTGAGTCTATGTAGAGGGAAATCAGACTGCAATGGGAGGTGGAGGGCTTAGAAGGGGCTTCCATTAAAATCATCATATCAGGCCAGGCATGGTGGTACATGCCTGTGATCCCAGCAGCTCAGGAAGATCTCAAGTTCAAAGCCAGCCTCAGTAACAGCAAGGCACTAAGCAATTCAGTGAGACCCTGTCTCTAAATAAAATACAAAATAGGGTTGGGGATTTGGCTCAGGAGTTGAGAGTCCCTGAGTTCAATCCCCAGTACTCCCCTCCCAAAGGAAAAAAAAATCATCAGATCAGGAATCCAGCTATCAGAGGATGCAGAATGGTTTTAGATGAAGAACTGCATGTAATGTCCTACCTGGTAGCCAGAATCAAGGCAGCAAATAATAAAAAATGTTCAACATCTCCAGGGAAATGTAGCTCAAAACTCTACCTGAGATTTCATATTACACCAGTTAGAATGGCAAACATCAAGAATTCAAATAACAATAAATGCTGGCAAAGATGGCAGGGAAGAAAACTTATATGTTGTTGGAAGAAATGGAAATTAGTAGAGTCCCTATGGAAATTGGTGTGGAGGTTCCTCAAAAGACAAAAAGTGTAACCACCATAAAACATACTCCTCAGCTATAGTACTTCTCAGCATTTACCCAAAAGAACTACATACCCTTGATTATAGCAGTACAATTCACAATAGCCAAGTTACAGAGCCAGCCTTGCTGTCTATCAACAGATGAATAAAAATGTTGCATATCTACACAATGGAGTTTTAATCAGCCATAAAGAAGGACAAAAATTATGTTGTTTGCAGAAAATAGATTGAACTAGAGTGCATGATGTTAAAAGAAAAATAAGCCAGACACAGATAATCAAAGGTGATTTTTTTTCACTCGTATTTGTAAAACAAAGAGATGAAGAGGATAAAAAGGGATACCATGAAACTATAAAGGAGGCCAGTAAATAAAAGGAAGGAGGAAAGGAGTAGAGAAGAAGGAAGGGAAAGGGGAGATCCTAGAGAATGAAGTATGTGCATGTGCAAATATGCCACATTGAAACCCACTACTTTGTATAATCATTGTGCATCATTAAAAAATTTTTTAAAGAATCATGGGCAGAAGGTCACATGGCTCTCACTACCCTCCCCTCATAGTGCAATTCTTTACTAACTCCATTGCCTCTCTCAGCCATCAGGAGCTTCTCAGGATACAGTCCTGAGCTGACACTAGCCCTGCCTTCAGAGTATGCTGCCCAGAAAGCTCCAAAGAGAATCTGTACCTTTGGGGCTCCTCTTCTCACACTAGCTCATTCCATCATGCAAAGCAGCTAGTGGCAATCCAAATCACTTCAGCTGCAAATCAGTCCTGCTGGTCACCAAGAGAGTATCACAAAGGAAAGAAGATGTGGATGCCAACCCCCAGTCTTTGCTCTGTCCACTGGGTGCACAGCCCAAGAAAACTCAGAGACAAGATTTGATCAGCATGGATGGTAAGCATCCACTCTCCCCACTTCATTCAAGCACCTGGATGGGAAGGACATTTTTGTCTTCTAGTAGTGCTTTTTTTTTTTTTTTGCTGTAGTTGAGTTTTCTATTTCTTTCTTCCCATATGTGTCTTTTCTCCTCTGTTTTTATTTTTAATCTTTTTTTTCTTCCTTTTTACAATATCATATGATCCAGCTATACCACTCCTGGTTGTATACTAAAAGGAAATAAGGTCAGCATTAAAAAAAGTGATACCTGCCTATCCACATTTATTGCAATACTGTTCACAATCAATGGAATCAGACTATTGCCCATCAACAGATGAACAGATAAAGAAAATCATATACATATTATTTTCTTTATTTATTCATCTGTTGATGAATTTTATATATATATATATATATATATATATATATATATATATATATATATATATATATATATTATTCAGCCATTAGGAAGAATGAAATCGCATCCTTTAAGCAAAATGGATAGAATAGGAAGATGTCACATTAAATGAAAGAAGTCAGACACAGAAAGACAAGTATCACATGTTTTCTTTCATGTTCATAAATTTAAAAAAAATCTGAAAGGGGTCCATGGATGGGGAGGATAAAGGGATTGAAAGGTGGTAAAGAAAGGGTAGAAGGACATGACCAAGGTACCAGGTATGCATTTGCAGAAATGGCACAGTGAAGTGGTACAAATATTGTGTTATTAATAAAATAATTAAGTTTCCTAAAGAAAAGGTATTTTAATTCAAAATTAAACTATCTTTAAAATAAAAACTTTTTGCCTGAAAAAAAGAAAATTCGATGTTTTAACAAAACCAGTTCATTATTTCAAGACAATCAAAATTGATAAAACATTAACAAAACTGATCAAGAAAGCAAGGAACAAGGCACAAATACTCAAAGTCAGGAATGAAAAATAATACCATTCTACAGAAGCTTGAATCCTTACATATATTACAGGGTAATATATGTAGAACTTCATACAAAATATTTAAAAATTAATATGAAATGTGAAATTTACTATAAAAAACTACTACTAAACCCAGAACATCTTAATGTATCTGTTAAATGAATTTATGTTGTAATCAAAACATTTGCTATCCCAATTATTACTGACTCACCTCAAAAACTATATCTTCATATTTGGCTGCCTGAGGCTAGTCCTCTATGAATCCCATTTCTATTTTCTCTCTGGCTCCCTTTTATGCTTGGACAATAGGACAAGCTATACAGAGACTACAAGATTGATAAAGAGAAAAGGATCTAGTCCCTCCTGCTTCCTTCTAGTTTGGTTTTTCCTCTGCCTGCTGTGCCTGCTTGTCAAAAAAGCAATAGCTCACTCCTCTGGCAGGAACTGAGCTCCAATTTTCTCACAGCCTCATCCTGTTCCCTTGAAAAACAGCACTCATATACTGGCACCATGTCTTAGCTTTTTCACTGCAAGACCAAAAAATTATATGCTATTCATGCCCAGCAACATGCGTTGAAGTTTTTAGTTTAATCTCATTTGTCTATTTATGTTTTTGTTTCTTGTGCTTTTGAGATCTTGTCCAAAAAGTTGAGCATAATTTGACTCAAAAACTGCACAAAGAGTTAAGAAAGAAAAATCAACTCGCTATTCATGCTCATGAACATAAATTTTAAAAAAGCAAGAAGCTGAAACAATAAATTATAAGAATACTATATTTTAAAAAGATTAATTTTATACCTGAAGTTAAAGGTTAATTTAAAAACTGGAAATCAATCATATGCTAAAATTAATAAGAATCAAACATCTCAATAAATATAGAAAAACAATAAAATCTAATATGAGTTTATGATAAAATCTTAGAAATGAAAGCACAGAACAAAAATTCTCCAATCTGATAAAGGATATTTACAAAATATCTCTAACTCAAGTTACTTTAATGTTAATATATTGTAAAGCTTCTTCCCCTAAGATTTGGAGTGAGAAGACATTCTTCTTCCCCACATTGCATTTCCAATTTATTGCAAGGCCTAGACGTTTACAAAGGGCTAGAGAACTAAATAAGACAGAAATATACTACTATCCTTCACAGACAATATTTTTGTTCAAAAGTTAAATATTAATTCTATATGCTGCCCAAGTCTAAGATAGTGTTCTATTTATAATGACATTTAATACATAATATTTTATGTTTGTTTTTCTCAAAAGATGGCAACTGCAGTGACGTGCAGGAATCAGAGTGAAAACAGATAAAAAACTAGATCAAATTTTGTTTTAGTCAGCTTTTTTTGCTGCTGTGACTAAAAAACCTGACAAGAACAATTTTAGAGAACGAAAAGATTTTTTGAAGGCTCACAGTTTCAGAGGTCTCAGTCCATAGGCACCGGCTCCATTCCTTAGGGATCAAAGTGAGAGAGAACATCATGACAGAAGACTGTGGGTAGAGGAAAATGGCTCACTTGATGATCAGTAAGCAGACAGAGAGACTCTACTAGCCATATACAAAATATATACCCCCAAATGCATGCTCCCAGTGACCCACTTCTTCCAGCCACACACTACCCACCTTCAGTTACCACTCAGGTAGTCCCAATAGGGATTAATTCACTGACTAGTTTAAGGTTCTCATAACCCAGTCATTTCACTTTTATTCCTTCTTGCCTTGTCTCACACATGAGCTTTTGGGGGACACCTCACATCTAAACCATAACATTTCACCTCTCCCAAAAGCTCATGACTATCTTACAATGCAAAGTACATTTAGTCCATTGCCAAGAGTCCCCATGGTCTTGAAGTTCCAAGATTGCACAAAAGTTCAAGTTCGAAGTCTCCTCTGAGACTTAGGGCAAGCTCTGATCATGAACCCCTGTAAAATATCAAAAGCAATTTACAAGTATCAAATATATAAAGGTACAGAGATGACATTTCCATTCAGAAAAATACGGGCATAAAAAGAAGGATGGGACCAAAGTAAACCAAAATCCAGCTGGGCAAACAAGTCCTCTAATTCTATGTCTGGCATCTGGAGTTTATGGCATCATGATGTTCTCTCCAAAGGACTTGTGGCTTTGCCAGTTACTGCTCACACGGCATCTCTGTTGGCTTGTCTCTGCTCAATTTCTGCAGCTTTCCTAGGATGACATTCCATTGTAATGGCATTTCTTAATCTTGGAGGTCTCCACTGCAGCTGCAGCTTCTTCCTCACATCTCCACACATCACCTTCTCAGGGGCAACCTGCAGGAATTCCAACCCTGATACACTTCCTGGCCTCAGAGGCATTCTTTTGATATCTTGGTGGGAAGCCTCCATGACCCTCTAACTCCAGCATTCTGCACTCTACAGAACCACCATGACATGGATGACCCCAAGGTCTGCCACCATCTAGAGAAGCAGACAAGCTTCCATGGATCCTGGCTACAGAAGCAGTCTGTGAGAGCCTGAGTAGCTGAGCATGTTGAAAAAACTTCCTATGCCACCTTATGCAAGATGCAAGCAGTGTGTCCCACTCTTAATCCCTTGAGCCTGAGATGGGTGGGGTCCTGCTAACTCTGGAGTGCCCTCAAGCCATCTTTCTTATTGTCTCTGGGCAAAGTCTTCAGCATTTCTTTAGTGGCAGTGATGTCTTTAACCAAACTGTAACTTCTTTAGCCCCAGTTTTACTTCCACATTTCAAGTCCAAATTTTTCAAATCTTTCTGCTCACTTTGTGCTCCTGATTCTCAAAGTAAATTTGGCTAAGAGCCCCCAGCAATATCCATGCCACCACCTGAATGCTATGCTGCCTAGAAATTTCTTCTGCCAGATTAAGAAGCCCATCACTTTTAAAATCAGTTTCACAGAAAGTCTCAGGATACTGGGAAAACATAGACAACTTCTCAGCCAGAACATATCATGAATGACCTCTAGTCCAATTACCAATTGTGTCCTCCCTCTCTTCTGAAACCTCATGAGCACTGTCTTTACTTTGCATATTCCTATTTGCATTAATTTTATACCTGAAGTGAAAGGTTCATTTATCTGATCTACTGAGCTTCCACTAGAATTCTCATTATGCTCATTTATGATAATCTAAACCTTTTCCAGCTTGCATCACTAAACTTCCCAAAATTCCTCTTACAAATTCCAAAAAGCTCCAAAAGCTTCTGAACCACATGGTCATGTTAGTCACAGTAATGCCCTCACTTCTGGTACCCATTTCTGTTTTAGTCAGCTTTTTTCACTGCTGTGACTAAAAGCCTGATAAAGACAACTGTAGAGGATAAAAAGTTTATTTGGGGGCTCACAGTTTCATAGGTCTCAGTCCATCAACAACTGACTCTGTTCCCCAGGACTCAAGGTGAGGCAGAGCATCATGGTGCAAGAGTGTGGCAGAGGGAAGTGGCTCACATGGTGATCAGGAAGCAGAGAGAGAGACTCTACATGCAGATACAAAAATATGCCCCAAAGGTACACCCCAAATGACCCACCTCCTCCAGCCACAACCTACCTGCCTTCAATTACCCATCAGGGGAGTCATTCTCTGATTGGTTTAAGGTCCTCATAACCTAATCATTTCTCCTTTAAACTTTCTTTCATTGTCCCACACAAGAGTTTGGGGGGAATACCTCACATCCAAACCATAAAAAAATCATTTTTCAGAAGCAAAGAGATATCAACAAATAGAAATGGGTTTCTGTTATAACAAAACCAAAGTAGGAGCACCCAGAAAATTCATATGGCAAGGGCCACAATACCACAGGAAAGGAACAGTTCGCACTGAGCAGAGCCTCAGGAGCATGCCACTCTATGCTCCTCTCAATATATCATTTGCTTCAAGGAGTGCAGCTGCCTGACACCATCCAGGTGTTACCATTGCTGTTTCTATAGCAGCACTCACACAGACACCACTGTCCCTGGCTGCTCCAATCTAGTGACTGACAACATGACTACAGTGGGTGTGCCGGAGCCTGAGCATTTCCACCCAATGCAGAATTCCTCTAAGTCTTTTCCCTGAAACTCCCATCAACCTGATTAGGACTTCCTCTGTGCTGCACTACAGTCTGAGGCTGCTCCATGCCATTCTTCTTCCTTTCCCCTCATCCTTCAGAGAACCACTCTGGCATTGTTTAGCAATATGAATATTTATTTACCTTTCATTCTAAAAATTAAATTTACTGAAATGTTATGTAAAATTTTAGATATTAACAGGGTAACATGATATATCAAGATAAGTATGCATTGTATATTTAAATCAGGTTAAATACATATATCTCCTCAAACATTTCTCATATACATATGATGAAAACTCAAATATCAATTTTGTTTTAAAAAAATAGAATACATTATTATTTACCTAAAGTCACCCTACTGTGCAACAGCACACAAGAACTTCTTATTCCTATCTACATATAACTTGGTATCCATTGATCAATAGGTCCCCAATCCTCCTTCTCCTACTCTCCCAGGCTCTGGGAGCTACCAGGCTACTCTCCACTTCCATGATATCAACTTCTTAGATTCTACATGTGAGTAAGATCCGGTTGTACTTGTCTTCTGTGCCTGGCTTATTAAAATTAACACAGTGAAGAATTAGCTCATCCATATTACTGCAAATAACAGAATTTCTCTCTTTTATGAGTAAATAATATTCCATTGTGAATATGTCCAATTTTCTTTATCCATTTATCAGCTGTTGAACACTTAGGTGGTTTCCACCTCTGCTATTGTGAATAGTGCTACAATAAACATAGGAGTAAAGAGGGGCTGGGAATATAGCTCAGTTGGTACAATGCTTGCCTCATGTACATAAGGCTCTAGATTCAATCCCAACATCACACACACACACACACACACACACACACACACACACACACAAATGAGAGTGAAGAGGTTTCTTTCACATATAGATTTCATTTCCTTTGGTTCAATACCCAATAGTGGGATTGTTGGATCATATGGCAGTTCTATTTTTAATTTTCTGAGGAACCTCCATACCATTTCCCACAATGGCTATACTTATGCACTTTTTCACCAATAGTGTGCAAAATTCCCTCTTCTACACTTCCTTTCTTGCACTTACATTTTGACTATTTTATGAAAACCTTTGTCACCAGACATTGTTATGGAGGCATTGTCTGCCTGCTCCTGCTCCCTCTTCATGTGCTCGTATGCTTTTAGGCTTTCTCCCTTCTCAGGTATTCCCAAAAAAAATATGTAATTCTGTCAATATGGCTGCTTCACAGAGTACCTGCAGTGACACTAATGCATGGTTTGTAACCACATAGTGACAGGAGAACCAGATGTTTAAGGTTATAAAGAGTTACATTCGAAAATTGTGTTCCAGTAATCAACAACTTTGTCTCAGACATAAAATCAACTTTCCAAATCAACTATGATGATAATTCAGAAGAATGTGTGATAATATGCATCAATTTAGTCCTACAGAAGTGGGAACTGTACCACTGGAAGCAAAAGTTTAGAGTTTGAAAGTTTATCATGTGCACAGAGAACAATGAGGATAAAATTTACACTTAATAGTTCTTGGAAGGATGGGGAGTGCTGAAATTATATTTCTATGAAGAAGAAAATATTCTAGCTTGCAATAAAGGCTGAGAGAATATAATAAAATTTCTTCTTTCTTTGAAAAACAAGCAAATGTATTTTTAATATGAGTATACGAATACAAGTATTCATGTTTCTAAACTATTGGTGAAATTACATAGATTACTTTTTCTGACTTTGATCAAGTTCTTACTAGCAGCATCACTCAGGAACTATGTTTGGAATCCAGGTGGCCAGATTCGCACAAGAAATGGGCAAAAGATGGAAAAATAAACTTTATACAATTTGATCAGACTAGAAAGAATCAGCAGCTGGAAAAGCAATCTAGCTGTCCCCCCACCCACCCACAGAAGCCAATGCCATGTATAGAAACAAAAGCCAGATGATATATAGGTGTAGGTTAGGTAGGCTGTGTTAGTCTGTGTCAGTCATAATTTACTTCATATCTGCCCTCAACATAAGGAAGCCTCAGTGTGAAGAGGTTAAGAAGTTAAAGCAATTAGGAACTTTTAATTTTAAAGGGTGTTGGATAACACATGTTGTAATTATATATAAATATTGCTTCTCCTTTGATGATGGCTTCTATTACTAACTTGAAAAAGAAAAAGTAGTTGATAAATAATGCATTCTACTGGGTTCTTAATTCCTTTATTCTGGACCTATTTTCTTCCTTGGTTGTATTTAGGTCTGGCAGGAAATAATAAATATTTATTATTTAATTTTACAGAAACTATGCTTTACCTCTCATATACTGTTTCCATACTGCTCTCTTCTCTGGAATTTCCTCTTCTATGCAATTCAGACTTCTTACAGTGCACTACATTTTCATTAATTCTCAGACGTTTTATATTCTCATTGTTTTATATTCTATTTTTTCTAGCTTATGTGTAGAAAATTGACAAATATTTTCATCACAAAAAGCTCTGCTATTTTATCCAAAGATGACTAATGTTTGGAAGCTAATGCCTCCAAGGGTGGGGGGACTTCCTCTTAATGAATAGCTTCTCTTTATTTACACAGAAATGGAATAATTCATTTCATTACAGTGAACTAAAGGGATCCCAAGAAACATCTGTACAGGTACAATTCAAAGAAAACCCACAAGGAAGCCCAATGTTATGCTTCAATTAGTGATTTGGGAAGACCATGATAAACTCTTTTTAAATATATCTAACATACACATATAAATTGTTTTTATCCCAAATTTTAAAAATTTGGAAAAAAAAACTTCAACAAGGAATAATTTTAGGTATTAAAACTCCAAGTGCATGTGTTTAATTTCTCTTTTCAACACTCTCATATTTGTCAAGTCCTAATTCATCATTCCTCAAAACCATAAGTTGAGTGAACAGTTAAGGGGATATTGTAGCATTTGGTCCTTAACCTGATATTAATGTCAAAGAGATATAACTAGTGATTTTGATAACTTTCAAAAATCCAATAAATATTTAATGTCTAATGTAAAAAAATATTTTCAGAGCCACATAATTACTGCTAATCACAGGGTATTGATCAGTTTCCATTTTTCTCTATTCATAGCTAATGACACTTGACCCTTGGGGAAAACAATGTGCAGGGAACACCTAGCTTCTTTAGAAAGCCAATACCAGAGCAGACACTGGTCATTATTCCAATCCAGATAATTGGCTTCATTCCTAAAGTTAAGAACTATTTATAGCTTTGTGGTTGAGAGATAATGATGATCCTAAAGAGGAGCCAATGTGTCTGTGTTTCTCATGCCTTGGAGCTGCTGAGGTGAACTCTGCTGGCACAGGTAGAGGGGCTGCCTATCCTTTAATTCTTCAGTATCAGGTTGCATTATTATCCCCCACATCCCTTTTTTGCTGCCCATCATCTATTTTGCTTCTGTCTCCATTTTTCTTTATTAGCTCACTTCATTGAACGATTTCTACTCAAGTTGTTTTGTCTCCTCTTGTCTTTCTTCATAGTTGAAATTATGTAATGAGATGAACTCAAAATATTCTTCAAAGCTATAATAATTTTGAGTGCTACATGAAATACTTTGATTCTTCCATCCCTTCTCTCTCTGAAGACTGGGATCATAAAAATTAAAAGCAATATCTATAGATTGGCTGTCATCTCCTTACTGATACACATGAAAATTCATGCTACTTTTATTTTGGCCACAGCCATTAAATCACTTTTCCCACTCTGAAAAACTCTAGACCTCTTTCCTAAATAGTATCAAAATTATTATGATGAATAATATAATAGTCATTTAGGACTTACTATATTCCAAAGTATTGCACAACGTTTAACATAGAAATTCTTCCATACAACTTCCTTTTCCCTGCATTAACTTTAATACACCTTGCTTTTAAATTAAAAACCAATAAATAATATATCTAGAAATGGAGCAAATCAAGACATGGAGAAAGAAATAGGAATAAAATTATTTAAATCCCACAACCTGTTGAAATTTTTAGTAACTACTGAATATTTACTAATACAAAATATTATCTGGTCCCCCAAAATGAAAGGGTATATACTCTGCAACTGTTTCCTGATATCATTTACTGATATCATTCTATGCCCATTAAGATGGACTTAATAATCATTTGTAAAGCCTATATTAAAGTAATTTACTGGCCTAATTGATCCCTTAAACTTGAATAATTTCTTACTATTTAGTATTAGAGGAATACTCACAAATAACCAAAGGAACTTTCTGTACATTTTTTTCTGTGTGTTTATTTCCTTAAATTTTATTCCATGACAGAGGACAGTTGAGTCACAGTTAAGAGTGATGGCCACATCACCCTCTGTAATGAGCCCACACTTCACCTTGCCGTCAGGTGGACTGAGCAGCTTTGCCTCCCCAGTCCTCAGCAGCCACAGGTGTGATCATCTGCTCAGGAAACAATTTAAAATAGAGTCCCATTCTCAAATAGGGAATGAATTTAGAAATGTTTTCTTAACCTCAAGTTCAAAAAATTATTCACACACCTTTTTTAAAAATTTTCAAAATTATATTTTACCTTAAAGCCTTCTACAAATCCAGATTTTATTTTTCCATAAGACATACAGTAACACACTTCTAATTCTATGTGTCCAATCTGGATACTCATGTTTAATTGTTGAATACTATAACTTTTTAAATAAGCCCTCATTTTCCTACATAATCATAATGCTTTCTTTGTCATATACTAAATTCCCTAATACATTTCTAATTCTAGAGGATTTTTATTCTATATTCTGTTCAATTTAGTCAGATTATCATTTCTTAATATTTTAGATTTATAATATATTCTGATTCACTTTATAGAAATCATTCAGTTCCCCCTCTAACTCTCTTTATGTTTCCTTTTCATAATTACCCTGATTTCAACATGGACTTTGGTTCACTTTGCATTGTCCCATTAGATATCCACTGAGCTGTCGCTCAACACTGCACTTAATCCTAGGATTAGTTTGGTGAGAACTGGTATTTTTATTAACTTTGAGTCTTCTTGTTTTTATTAACATGGTTTGAATTTCCATCTTATTAGGATTTCAAATGTATCAGAAAAAAAGTGTATGTATATATAATTTATTTCAACACAATGCATACATTTCATGTTTTCTTTAAAACATTCTATTATATTTTAACAGGTTGTTACTGAGTTAATATTCATTTAAATAATCATTAAATTTAATATTTCCCAGTTAATTGTCTTATGATGTTTAAGCAGACAGTTATGTGATTTGACAAGTAATGATTACAGTTTCACTACCTTCTTTTCAATGGTATTACTTAATTTATAATATATTATTGAACCATAATGCTATCAGGCTTCCTTCCTTGTGTTTTAATTTTAATATTTCATCTAAAATCAGAAGCTTACAGTTTAAAAATCCCCAAAATATCCTGAATAAAATATTTTAAGCACTTCCTATTTTACTAAGATTTTTAATCAGAAATAAATTTTGAAGTTTAACCATCAAGTGCATGGTATATAAATTTCCTAACATCATTATGGAAATACCCTCTGAAATCAAACTAAGCTTTCTACACTCAGAGTTTTGTGTGGTATCATGTAGAATTTTCCCTTGCTAGAACCATCAAAGGTTTTAAGTTACAAAATGACAAGATCATAGTTGATCTTTACATGGTCATTCTTGAAAGCAAAGAATAGAAGATTCTGGAGTTGGGGGAAAAAAGAAAGTAAAGATATCATATAATAAATAACCTTTTAGTTATCAGGATGAGAAAATATGAAAAATTAAAGCATATTAAAATGATAATGAAAATTTAGAGAAATAAATTAAGAACGATTTGAGAATAAAAAGTGTGCAATCAGAGATGAAAACTGAAGAAGGGACAACAGTGGCACACAAGTGCCTAGGATGGCTTTCTGGAAGAATGGTAATGACATTTATTAAAGCACTGGAGTAAGTTAGATTTGAACAGAGTTGTTATGAGTAGATTGGAGTTGGACATGCAGTTGGTGAGACCAGGAGTTCAATTTTAGTCAGCTAAGTTGAAGGTGGAAGTGAGACTTTCATTTGTGTATGCCACATACAGTTCTGGACACATGACTTTGGAGTTCAAGGATAAAGCTAAACTTAGATGTCAATTTGTAAGTCAGATCCTAGGCCGACATGGTGAAGATCTGGGCCTACTTTTTCTTCTGTTAGGTGCAGGGTCTCTGTTCTAGTGCCTAAGTCTTTGATCCACTGTGAGTTGAATTTTGTGCAGGGTAAGAGATAGGGGTTTAATTTCATTTTGTAACATGTGAATTTCCAATTTTCCCAGCACCATTTGTTGAATCGGCTATTTTTTCTTCGGTGAAGCCAAGTGAAATAAGCCAATCCCTAAAAATCTGTTCTCTCTGATATGCAAATGCTAACTCACAATAAGGAGAGAAGGGATTAAGGAAGAATGAAGTTACTATAGGTAGAGGGGAATGAAGGGAAGGGAGGAAGTATGGGGGTAGGAAAGATAATAGAATGAATCAGACATTATCACCCTATGTACATATATGACTACATGACCAGTGGGATTCTACATCATGTACAACCAGAAAAATGAGAAATTATACTTCATTTTTGTATGATGTATCATAGTGCATTCTACTGTCATGTATAATTAATTAAAACAAATCTTAAAAAAGAAATAAATATGTAGGTAAAAACTTAAATAAGTCAGCATTGAATTTTAAAAAGAGACAGTTGGGTCAGAACTCTGAGTCATGCAATTATTAAAGATGAGCAGAGGACAAATAATCAGTGTCTTATTAAAAGATATAGACAAGAAGTTGTAAATATAGAAAACAATTAGGAAAGAGCTGTCATAGAAATACTAGAATTGCATTCAGCTGCAATTTGCAGAAAATGCATAGTGTAACAAAAAAAATTGGAGATTTTTTTTACATTACAAAAAATCTAGAGAGACCATTGTTGGTTTTGGACAAGTGGTACAATATGGCTTTGGGTCCTAGGCCTCTTCTAATTCGTTGCTATTGATTCAGTTTATGTATTTTAGAATTTTGTGGTTCCTTCACATTTAAGCATAACATTAAGTACAGGGAAAAAAACCTTCTCTACATGAAGGTGTATCCTTTCATTTAAGAAGAGAAGTCCTCTAGAGAAGACATTGGTTTAAATCTCATTGAACAGTACTGAATCACAGGTACCATCTTGAACAAACTTAAGGCTGAAATGAATAGAATTAAGACAATAAATTTAGAAAAATAATTCATCTTGTTCTGAAGTAGAGGTATTTTGCCTAAAATTGATAGATTTCAACATACTACCTAAAAAATGGAATTTCTGTTAGTAAGGAGTAGAAGGAAAATGACTTTATAGAAGTCAAGAAGCCAAAGATATGAAAAATCACAGCAATAAGGTCATGACAAAAGTATCAAATCCTGCAGGAATATCAAGAAAAATAAGATTGAAAAATCATATTATATAGAATATTAAGCATTAGAATTTCTCTCTAAAAAAATCTATAGAAACAAAGTGTTACAGTTGAATGAAGGAAAAGTAAAGATAACTTTCCCAATGAAAGTAAAAGAGAAAAGGAAGACTTGGAAGGGGACTTGGAATTTTTAAGACTCATTTTTTGAAGAAGTTCACTACATTAATAGTCTAAGGAAAGTAAAAGTCAAATAAAGTTTAATTGAATGATATTTGGGAAAGATGCATAATATATACTTGAGGGTGCTGGCCATAAAGAGCATAGTACTATGGTTAGGTACGAGATTACCTTCTACTGAGGTCTGGATTCAAATCATGGTTGACATTTTAACCTATGAAACTTAGTTTCTTCATTTATTAAATGTGTCTAATAAAACAGTAGAGGGAAATTTGTGTATCAAGTCTGGAAATGTGCCAAGCCTAGTGCCTTGCATGAAAAACCAATCAATAAACGTTATCTATTAAAATTAGCACTCCTTTTTGGCATGGTGTTGCACGCCTGCAATCCCAGTGCCTCGGGTGACTGAGACAGAAGAATAATGAGTTCAAAGCCAGCCTCAGGAAAAGGCAAGACAGGGTCAGTGAGACCCTGTCTCTAAATAAAATACAAAAATGGGCTGGGGATGTGGCTCAATGGGCAAGTGCCCCTGAGTTCAATCCCCGGGACAAAAAAAAAAAGAAAAGGCACGCCTTAATTTTCACATTTTACATTCTAATTGGCATCCCATCTTTGTAGGCAACAAAGTATTGAGTATGCAAGTCCTTGTATTCATTATGATGAGTCATGAGTTAAATATGAATCTCAATCTATGCCCCAGGCCCCCATGGTAAGTCATTCAAATAAAAATAAGACACACACAAAAGCAAAACAGGATGAAATGTATTAAACAGTGTTGGCCTGACAACACTGGAAAGTAAAGTAAGAAATTCAGCTAAGGATAATTTGTGAGTTGGTACAAACGATTAACATAAAAATATCTGAAATTATTGTCACCTGAGATTATGAGAACACCTAGAAAGTGAAGGCGGTTAGGGAACAATGTGTAGAAATTTTAAAAGGAAAAATCAAAAACAGACAAAAAGTCTGCTCGTGGGATAAAAAGGAGAATAACCCATTTGCCCCATTTGCATTCATCGGATATACATCATGCTCTTTCTCTTTTTATGTGGTCTAATGTAATTTCTCTATTTCCTTCTGTTGTTATCAGGTTCAGTGATTTCTAACTCTCATGTTTGTAGCCCATAGAAATAAACTATCAGGACTAATGATGAGTACACATTTACCACCGATTCTGACTCTTCCCTAGTTTTTATCCACAGATGTTTAAAACCAGCTCTTCTGCCCAAATCAATGGATGGACTGAATGGCTCTATGGTTTCCAAGCTTGTGCTGCTGGGACTCTCTGGTTCTTGGGAAACTAAAGCTATTCTCACAGTAATGTTCTCCTTGCTCTACTTAGGGATCATCCTGGGAAATCTCTTCATTGTCTTCTTGGTGATTGCTGATTCTCACTTACATTCTCCTATGTACTTCCTGCTGGCCAACCTGTCCCTCATTGATGTGGGACTTTCCTCCACCACAGTTCCTAAAATGATCTTAGATCTTTTGAATGAATACAAGGCAATTTCTTTCCAAAGCTGTATGGCACAGATATGCTTCATCCACATTATAGGAGGAGTGGAGATGGTGCTGCTCATAGCCATGGCATTTGACAGGTATGCAGCCATCTGTAAGCCTCTTCACTACTTGAACATTATGAGCCCTAAAAGATGTATTTTATTTGTAGTCATTGGATGGGTAACAGGAGTGGTCCACGCTATGTCTCAGTTTTCTTTTGTTATGAACTTGCCTTTTTGTGGTCCTAATACAATAGACAGCTTTTACTGTGACTTCCCCAGGGTCATACAGCTCGCATGCTCCGATGCAGACAAGTTTGAATTTGTCGTTGCTGCCAACAGTGGATTCATGAGCTTGATCACCTTCTTCCTGCTCCTCCTTTCCTATGCCTTCATTTTGGTCACTGTCTGGAAACGTTCCTCTGGGGACTTGTCCAAGGCTCTTGTCACATTATCAGCTCACATCACTGTGGTGGTTCTGTTTTTCACTCCATGTATGTTTCTCTACGTGTGGCCTTTCCCCACATCATCAGTTGACAAGTACCTGTTCATTGCTGACTTTGCTCTCACCCCTGTCTTGAATCCTATAATCTATACATTAAGGAACAAAGATATTCAGATAGCCATAAAAAGATTAAGCAAGCAGAAAAATTATGTCAGATTCTGCTGACCTGAACCGTTTTGTAATTCTAGACCTATACATTGGCCTGCCTCTTGGACATTTTTATTTAAGCATATGACGTTCAACCCACTGTCCAGGCCAGACTAGCCATGGCACCTACTACCTCACTGAACAAATTTCTATTACTTCTACAAAGCACTTAATGTTTTTAGTACTGTGGTAAATATGGATCTATCAAGATATGTGTTATTCTAAAAGATAGCAGCATTATTCATAAATAATACTTTATGGTTTCTATCATAATCTCTTTGACTTAAGAAAGAATATCTTTTGTTTCCCATAAACTTTGCAAATAAAATGCACACTTTTCTGGTTAATGTCAGGAGTCATCAAATCAAAATGTTATTTATGTAAGATTAGTGAATCTACTTAGCTACTTAAATCAGATTCCCTCCCAACCAGACCTAAGACATAACTTGATAGGAGATAGTTTATGTGTAAACTGATTTTTTTGAAGCATCAGTAAGAAAATGAGGAAGTAATCATAAAAGTGAAGGATTCTTATGTTGATAAATTCAACTAGGATGCATGCCCATTATGACCCTCCAAGTGACCCTGCCAATCCTGAAACTTAAAATTGTTTCTCTTGAATGGCAAGATGTATGGAATATTTTTTTTTTCATTTTTAAAGAGTGCAGTAATTCTTTGGCATGTCCAGATTGTCCTGCTTTGTGTATGTCAGGAAGTCAGAGACAAACTGGCAGGTAGACTTTAGGTGCTAGCAATAAACAACCATCTTCTTGCAAGGAAATAATAGATGCGAAGATTTTTTCACCTGCAAAGACACTTAGGTCCCACTTAATTTCATTTTATCCTATCACAATTCCTCAAACACTCACACACTTGCATGCATGCACACAAAGACCTAGAACTTGAAGGTGATAGAATAATCTACATCAGGATTTTCAATCCTAACTGATAGTCTTTACCTTCTCTATTTCTCTAAATAAATTGCCCTCATCATTAGGCAGTTCTCTACTGATCTGGGTTGCTTGATAAATGAGGTAGCCCACTTCATTTATGAGAAGCACAAGTCCCTGGTTTAAACACCCTTGCTAGTCTGTTGTTGGTAAAATTGCTCTTTCACAGATCTATTTCATCAATCATGGAACCACCAGGTGGTAGTGCCTTGGTGGATCCCTCATTTAGACAAACTCGTCATTTCACTGCCCATTACAAAGAAACACTCTTATATCCAATATGAGATTAAAATGAGGTAATCCAGTCTGCTGCCTGCTAATCTTTCAACATAAGTAAACTTTGATGACAAGAAAACAGCTACAATTCCAGAATTATTAGAATCTGTACTGTGTATTCCACTCCCCACCCCCTGGGGGGGAAGCATTCTGTAGACTCTAGTAGATGCTAAAATTTTAAGACCAGAAGATAGAAACTATACAAGGTCACTGAAATCCCTTAGTTTCCAGAACTACATATTTCATCAGTAGAACAATCTGAAGACAACTGACTTAAAACATATATCTTAAAGCATACATTACCAACTTTTCAGGGGGTTATATTTAATTTTGTACCTTAGTTTTATTTTAAAGTACTATTTCAGTGTTCTATCAGATTGAGAGTTTTAAGTTGTAATATGTGATCTGATTGATGGTTTTCCTAATTGGTGTATTGTGCAATTGCCTTGTAATAAAGTGGGTACCCTGGATCTAAGAAATATTATACAAGATTTCATAATGGAAATTAGATAGTTCATAAACTCTTGGGTAATGGCACTGGCCAAAATTCTGAAAGACAACCCATTCTCAGAAAATATATTGATACTCTAAGGACAAAATTATGAGGAAAATTCTGTCTCCTTCAGTATGAAAGTGAGTTCAATGTATGCAACTCAATGGTTGATTTCAGTCCTCAAAAGATGTAACCATTTTGAGGATCTATTATTTAGCTTACAGGTCAAACATTCTGCACTGCTGAAACCTAGCAAAAACCTATGTGAGATGAGGCCCACTCTATGGAACTCATACATAATTTTTCTTTCTACCATGACATAGTCTTCATTCATGGGCCCATTTTACAAGTATAGCTTTGGCTGAGGAGAGATTCACAGTGGTTTATTCTTAAATTAACAAGTTAAATACTTTATACCTGGTATAATTATTTTTAATAATATATATTAATTGTATATATTAATGGGTACAGTGTGATATTTCAGTGATAAGAAAATAATTTTAAGTGTAATAATTTTTTTCACTAATACATAGCATATAATATGTACTGATCAATTCAAGGTAATTGATATTTCCCTGTTCTAATCTTTATATCCTTGGTAGTTTGTGTCATCTCTTTTGGTTAGTCACAAAATGTATAATAAGTTATTATAAACTATCATAATCCCTCTGTGCTTCAGAACACCAGAATTTATTACATCTACCTAACTGTATTTTCATACCCATTACCCAACTTCCCTTTATTTCCTCATCCCCTAATGCTTCCTAACATCTAGCAATTCCTATTCTACATATAGACTGATTGTTTTTAGTTTATGCATATGAGAGAGAACATACAGTGTTTATCTTTCTGTGTCTGGCTTATTTCAGTTAACATAATTCCCTATAGTTCTAGGACATTTGCTGCAAATGACAAGATTTCAGTCTTATTTAGGACTGAATAATTTTTTTGTCATATACCACTTTTTTTCCATTTTGTATCATAACAATTGTGAATACTACTGCAATCAACATGGGCATGCAATACCTTTTTGGTAAACTGATTTCATTTCCTTTGGATATATATACCCAGAATAAGTAAGATACCTACATATGGGGGGTCAAATTTTAGTTTGTAAGGCATCTTCATACTGTTATCCATAATAACCATACTAATTTACAGACCTCAAATCTTTAACAAAAATAAAAAACTGAAGGCTTCTTGATAGTTGATTTCAAGACATTCTATGGATCCATAGTAACCAAAACAACATGGTACTGGCAAAAAATCAGACAAATAGATTAAAGAGAATAGAGATCCCAGAAATAAGACCATGAATCAATAGCCAACTTATTCTCAACAAAGGTATTTTGAAAACTTAAACTGAAGAAAGGACAAACTCTTAAATGAAGGGTGCTCGAAAAACTGGCTATCCACGTGCATAAGATTGAAACTTGACCCTTCTCACTCACCCTGTACAAAAATCCATTCAAATGGATGAAAGAACTAAACATAAGGGCTCTGAAACCATTAGAGTAAAAGGCAGAAGAAACACTTAATGACATTTTTTTTTTGGTTATGAACCCCAAAGCACAGGAAACAATATCAAAAAGATAAATAACTAAAAACAGCAGAGTGAAGAGACAACTTACAAGAGGGAGAAATATTTGCAACTATTCAACTAGCAGAGCATTAATATTTAGAATACATAAGGAATTTTTTAAAACTCAGTGACAAAATAGATAATCAATTAAAATTTAAATTATTTTTAAAGTAGAGTTTAAATATATGAAACTGTCATTAAAAGTTATAACAACTTATTTTTTAATTACATAGAGTTGTTCAAAATAGATCTGAGATGGCAGAACAAAGGATCAGCTGGCATGAAGATAGATTAATATAATTATTCAATTTGAACAACAGAAAAAAGTGAATAAAATGAACAGAATCTCAAAGACCTATATGATACCATCAAATACACCCCTATGTCTACAATGGGCATCCCAGACAAAGAGGAAAAAAATAATAAAGGTGATAAATATTATTTAAAGAATTAATGCCCCAAAACTTTCAAAATTGGATAAGAGATATAAATCTACAAATCCAAACTTTAAGAAGCTCAACAAATTCCAAAAAAAAGATTTATATAAATATTATTTTAGACCCTTATCTCAAACTATGGATAGCAAAATGAATCAAATAACTAAATATAAGAGCTAAAAGTTGAAACCTTCCAAAGAAAACATAGAGAATCACTTTGTGACCATGAACCAGGCAAAGAGTTTTAAATAAGACATCAAAATAATGATCAATATAAAAAAATGACAAAATGAACTACATCAAAACTAGAAATACTTGCGATTCAAAAAGCATCATAAACAAAGTGAAAAGAGAAGCCACTGACCTGCATAAGTATTTTTTTAAGTTATATCTACCCAGGTGCAGTGGTGCATACCTGTAATCACAGTGGCCGGGGAGACTGAGTCAGGAGGATTGTGAGTTCAATACAGCTTCAGCAACTTAATAAGGCTCTAAGTAACTCAGTGAGACCCTATCTTCAAATAAAATTTAAAAAGGGATGGGGATATGGCTCAGTAATTAAGTGCCACTGAATTTAATTCCTGGTACAAAAAAAAATGTGATATCTAAGACAGATCATGTATCAAGATACATAAAGAATGCTATAAAGGAACAAAAAATCTAATTTTTCAAATGAGCAAAAATTTCAATATGCATTTCATCAAAGAAAATATAAGAATAAAATCAATAACCCTAACAAAAGATGTTGGGCATAAATACTTATTAGGGAAATGCAAATCATGACTACAATATCACTCACAGTTTCCAGAATCAAAGATACACAATAATGATTGGTGCTGAAACTGTCAAGAAATAAGAAATCTAATTCAATGCTGATTGGAATGTAAAATGGAACAACCATTTTGGAATACAGTGACAGTTTCTTTAAAATATTAACCATAGACCAACATGAAGCTGACAATCTCCTCCCAGCCACTGGTGGCCAGAAACTAATTGGATGATGAAAGCAAACTTTGTATTTTTTATGAGAAGGATATAGCCACAGAAGTTGCTGCTGATGCTCTGGGTAAGGAATGGAAGAGTTATGTGATCTAAATTGGTGACAGAAATGACAACAGACAAGTTCTACCCATGAAGCAGGGTGTCTTGTCCCATGACCATGTTCACCTGCTACTAAGAAAGGGACATTCCCTTTATAAACCATGGAAATCTGCAGAATCTATTGTGGATGCCAATATGAGTGTTCTCTACTTAGTTATTGTAAAAAGAGATGAATATTCCTGGCTTTGCAGTCTACTGTGCCTTGTAGACTGGAATCCAAAAAAGCTAGTAAAATCCACAAACTTTTCAATCTCTCTAAGGAAGATGCTGTTTACCAACATATTGTCAGAAAACCCTTAGCAAGGAAGGTTAAAAAAAAACAGGACCACAATAGAATGAATTGCACATAACTTTCTTAGATTCACATATGAATACACCACCAGTGAAACTTCACTTCATGTAAAACCACAAGAATGGGATCCTAATTAGAATAAGTTATACTCTATGTATTTATAGTATGTCAAAATACATTCTACTATCATGTGTGCCTAAAAAGAACAAATGAAATAAAATAATCTAATTTAATTAGAAAGAAAAGAACTCCAAAGATTCAGTCCCTTGTTTCTCCACAAGTCCTGCAACACAAGTGCCCAGCCCAGTGTATTGCTCTGAATAAACCAAATACTAAGAAGGATAAGAAAGAGACTGCAGAATATGCCAAATTTTGGACCAAGAGAATGAAAGAAGCCAAAGGAAAATTCTAGGGACAGATCACCAAAATACACAGGCTTCTGAGTCCAATCAAAGATAAAAAAATTAAGAATAAGAATAAATACGTTCAGAACACTAAAAACATTAACCATAAGCTTATCATATGACCCAGCAATTCCATTGCTAAGTATACCTAAGAAAAAAATGCAAAATTAAAAATATTAACCATCTTAAACATTAATATTCATGCAGCATCATTCATAATTAATCAAAACTGGAAATATTCTAAATGCCCTCATGTGAAAAATAATAAATAAAATGAAGCATAAGATGAATGGGATACAAAGTAATAAAAATTAATGGATATCAAAAATAGGATATTAAAATTTCTTAACATTTTACCTAATTTCAACTCTTACATTCTCATTTTGCTTAGCAGAAAATTCAAGCACAATGATGGTGAAAATGTAACTCTCTAGAATGTTAGATAGTGCTGATTTCCAGGCAGCCTGGTTCTGGAGTAAACACTATTCAATCTGTGTTATTACACCTCTTATTACAAAAACAGGAAAATGGTAAGTGTAAAACTCTTCTCAAAAGTGAGAACTGGCTCTGTTGAACGTGTTAAAAACTATTGAATTGTACATTTTAAGGGATTAAACTTCTGTCTATATGAGCTATAGCTCAATAGTTACTACTTAAAAAAATTTAAAAATAGTATATTAAGTGAAACAAGCTAGTCACAGAAGATATTGCATGTTCCATTTATATGATATATAGAGAGAAAGTAAATGTATAAAGGCCAGAAATAAATTGTTTCTGCCTATTCTGGGAGTGGAAGTGAAGATTAACTACAAATAAGTACAAAGGATCTTTATGCTCCAATAAAATCGTTCTAAAATTGAATTGGATAATGGTTACCTAGTTATATAAATTTACTAAAAATTATTGAATCGTGCACTTAAAATGGATGAATTCTGTAGCATATAAATTAAATTTCCATGAAGCTATGAAAAAAATGGATAAATTCCCCCTCTAATTTTATACTACTTTTGCAGCTCCCATGATTGATTCAATAATTGATTCATTATTTCTCAAAAATGTATGGGAGACAAATAAAGTTTTCTGATACTTGGAATAACTAAGTTCACATCTAAAGTAAACCGAAATTTTTCTTTGCTTGAAAAAATATCAAAGCACAGAATGACTGATCACACTAAACTATTTAACTTCCTTATGACATTTTCTGCAAATCATGATAATTTACCATTAGGAAAATGGTGAGCACAGAAAACCTGGCTTCTTCGAGAAGCAATTATAGATTATATCCAATCCTACTCTACAGTCCTGGTAATTGGCTTCCTTCCTAACCATCTGAATTATTTACAATCATTTTTCTTAATAAACAGTGGCAATTCAAATGAAGGTGCTAATCGTTGTGTGCATCTCCATCTCTTGAAATTTTCCTTGAGTAACTCCTGAACAGGGACAGAGGAAATCTGCTCTTCGACTCTCTGGCAACTGGTTACATTGCTACCTCTCCTCTTAATTCTTTTCATTCCTAATTATCCTTTTTCTATTTCCAGTTCCCTTTTTCTAGGGCCTCCTATTTAAATCAGATATAGATAGACGGTAGGTAGGTTGATAGATGATAGATAGATAGATAGATACTATAATATATATGTATATATGTATATCCTTATGTTCTTATTTTCATAATTTCAACTCTATTATGAGATTATTATCTCTTCAAAGATCCATTATTTTTATTAAATTGAAATATGAAGTCATTTTTTCATCCTTTTCTATGAAACTACAATCATAGATATAGCAAATGATATCTAAGTCTTAGCTTTTTTATTCTGAGTACAATCTGGCAGACCAAGATATCTCTACATTCTGGACAAAATTGAATCACCCAGTGTTTTATGCCTAAAGGAAAGAGAAACAGTAAGAAACCACATCCCAGAGTTCCCTCTTGATGTCTCCCCTTCCATGGGGGTGGGGAGAAAACAGAGCAAGCCTGGGCCAGAAAATCCAGGTACATATTATCTTGAAGGACACTGTCTTTCTCTCGTGCACACTGGGAATTAAGGCAAGTTAGTATTGTCTGTGGAAAGCTACTTTCTTGCACGTGATCTATGACAGCTGCTCTTGGGGATGTTGGTCATAGAAGCAGACTAAGTAAGCTAATGCTGATTATGTCACTGCTTCTGCAACCTAACGTATAAACTCTTCCAAATTGTAAGGACCTGGACTATCTGCCAAGTACTCAGGGGTTATCTGGTTGGGCAATACTGTGATAGACAAAGTTCAAGTTTTTTAAACAGTCACAAACCTTCTTTGGATTATTGAGATGCTGGTGTTCTTCCATTCCATACTTAGCACCAATGTTAGAACTATTGTTTAACTTAGTAAAAAGAAAAGCCTGATGGAACTGGCAATATCAAGATCTCAAGGCCTTTTCTCAAGCAAAATTATCTGTGGATCAATTTCAAGCTTTGGGCATATTAGTCCAGGAGCACCTATGAATTGGATGTTGTTAGCTGCCCTGATAGGTATGAGTGGGTTCTGTTGCAACATCAGGGTGATAAACAAGTTCCCTTAGGAACATAGTTTTAGCTATGGAAGGGGACAAAGATATGAAGGCATTTGGAAACAATTGCCACATTTGGAACTGACTGTGCATTGAGTAGCAAAACATAGCCATGTTTCCCCACCAGATAATCAGGAAGCAGATGATCTAACTAAAGTTAAATGGCTGGAAGACGTGTATGCTGAAGATGTTATTGCTTGGCTACATGGGAAGACGTGTCACAAGACAAAATAGCTCTCTGGCCTACAGCAAAGCAAGGGGAGCTCCAATACACTCAGACATTGTGTGTGTGTGTGTGTGTGTGTGTGTGTGTGGTGCGCGCCTGCACATGCCTCTTACTCTGCCTGTTGAAGCAGATATGGGCAATGCCTTTTGTAGATAGCTCAGAGAGAGCAACTTGCACAATGGTAACAGGTTGACTTAATAGTACCCTTTCTCCTACCAGAAGGCTGCAAGTTTTCTTCAAATGCTTGGTACTATGGAGGGCATTCCTATGGACAAAAGACCATGACATGGAAGCACACTCTACTGGCCACATGGTAGAAAAATGGCCAAAATTTTGAACATACATTGGCACTTCCACTTGCCTTATAACTACAGAAATATTAACTGCATGAATAAATGGCCCACTATAACAAAAACTAAGTGTGGAAGGTATATCCTTGGCAGCATGAAGCTCAAGGAACATCAATGAACATGACTGCAGCACTCGCCCTAGTGTCTGTCTGGTGTTGATGCAAGAACCTGATGACATCACTTGGATACAAATGATGAAAGACCCTTGTGCTCCACAAATGCGAATTTAGGATAATTTGCTGTTACTGTTACCACAGTACCAGCCACAAGTGGGCCAGACAGTCTATTAACCATGAGAATGACAAATAGGTCTTTAACGGTGTGGTTCCTAGTCCATGGGCAAAGGGACAAGAACAAAACATAGAAATAAGAAAAAAAGTACTAATCCAGGCCTATTAATCTCTAAAGGGGAATGCTCATTTCCTCATGATCTGTAACAACCTCACTGTTATACTTTTATTTGCCAAAACCACAGGGATCACTTAGAGAAGAGATATGGGATTGCAAACCTGGGGTTGAGCCATAGGCTGGTACTATTCTCAGAATTATCAGGTTCCTTATATATTATTGAATAAGCAAGACTGGCCTGTATTAATACCAGTTAAAAATATCTTAATACCTGTTAAAAATATTCTTAAAGCTAATCTATTTACAGAATTAGCCAACACCATTGCAGAGGTGCAAAATAGAGTAACAGACTGCTGATCATACAACAAGCTGCCTCTTTCCTCCTCCTCTGGTCTCCCATGGCATTTTCAACCAGCCACCTGGATGCAACGGATGTGATGTTAAAGTAGAGAAATATCCACCACTCACAGACACAGATGAATGTCTACCCTATGGAATTGAATGTAAACTTACTTTCTCTTATAGACAGGCATCAAATATCATATCTTCCACTTTGTTCTGAAACAAATGACTATAGCTAAGCCTGTGTGTGCTGTGATACACTGTGTTTGACAGCTTGAGGTGGCTCAGTTCAACACAGGTATAAATGAGAAGGAAAGTTCCTCTCTGCATAGAATTAAATAATGCAGTAATACCTCTCTACACTCTGTATATATAGGCTGGTCCCATGTTAACGTAATTTACTCCTTAGGATGGCACAGTCAAACAGCAAGTAGGGAAGCATATTCATCCCCTTGGGGTGGTTATGGGAAAAGTGGTGCCCATGAGTGGCCATACTTGCTTTATAACTGGATTGGTCTTTCTAAAGACCTTATATACCAGCCTGCATACTCCTCACATGGTCTACAACCCCTACTAATTGGGACCTTGTAAAAAGAAATAGGCACAGAGAATTCAAACTGCCTGGGAATTTTACTCACTTTGCCATACTTTGTCAAAGAGATAAATTAAGAAAGTAACAAGTAAAAAGTTATTATACCTTAATTACTATAAAGAATATATAAGATATAACAATAGCTCATTGATTTTATTTACTCTGCTTGGGTCTTTAATGAGTATTTCAGAGAAAGTAATATTTGATTTCTTGAAGGATAAAAGGAAAAGGGAAGAAACATCTACACCAGTTTTGCTGATGTCATTCAAATACTCATCAGACGTCAGAAATAAGTTATATTTTCCCATTTTATGGACGAATAAATACCATCAGTATCATTTTGTATCTTGCCCCAGTTAATACAGCTCTGAATGGCAGAATGGTATGGTAGCCATATATTTGATATTTAGGTAGATGGATCTGAAAACAGTATAGAATAGACAGAACTTAGGTAAGATAGCTGATAGACCATTCAGAAGGCTTTTGGCCATCCACATTAAAAAGTACTAAACATAGAGTAAGAATTGATAGTGAAAATAGAAGGAAACAAACATAATAAATATTCAGGAGATATAATTATCCACCCAAGAGGACAAAAGGTGCAACATAAATTCCTGAATTGGGCAATCTAAGACAATGGTCTTTCAATTTCTTAAGGAATTTAAACAGATGATAGAATACTATCAGCCATGTGCATTCTAACATTGTACATCCATGTGGGGTGTCTATTTATGTGCTCTAGTACAGATTTGGATACAGATACAGGGATAGAGATAAAGATACAGAAGTATTCAACAAATAAGGAGCACATTTAACAATAAAGCATACTAGAAATGGAAAAAACTATTTAGAAAAGACTTCTAAGTTTCTTCAACAATCAAGGTTAAACAGGAGAAAATGAATCTGTATTTTAAAGATAAATTCATTAATGTAGATGAAAAATTAAAAAGTGTTGCTGTACAAATATTACAAATATAGCTGCAAGCAACACTGTCTCATGTACAATCTTATAAGCAAATGGAAAAAAAATTTTCTCAAGTTAGAGATTTCAGAAGGTACACCTTTGCTGACTTCAGTGAGACTTCTGAAACCTAAGGTTCTCTTGCTATCTTTTCACATTATCATCTTTAACGCAAGGGCTCTTAGAGTTCATGGTTGTTACACCATTAGACATCACATTAATACTGGTGCAGGAATAAATGGGCCAGGAAAAGATTCTTCTTCAAATGGCACTTCTTAAAGAATCTAAATAAGAAATCCTTCACAAAAGACATACTGTCTAGGTTATATGCTTTTCTTAAACTAATCCATGGCCACATGAAATTATTTTTTCATGTTTCATCCTGGGATTAAGATAAGGCTCTCCCCCAAACTGAGAGCTCTCTACCAAATGCCTAAACAGATAGGTATTCTGTTAATTGGAAGTGGTGTTGAAAAGGCTATGGGATACACAACATAGCAGCCAATGGCAGAAGAAGTTTCCAAATTAAAAAAAAATGATCAACAGTATCAAATATGAGACCCAGCGTGGAGCACAGGCAGGCTCAAGACAGCCCTGCCAACACCCACTGAGACCTGCACTGGGTCTGGAGACAGCCAACAGCCACAACACAGCTTGCCACCGAGCTGCATCATTGAACAAGTTGTTCAACGCCCAGCCCCACTCACACTGATACCTCATCGCTGAAAGCAGCTGTCTACATCTTGGGACACTTTTGTCGCCATCTTTAGTGGGCAACTCTGTAAGGATGTCCCTAGCCTAACTGTAAGGATGGTCTTAGCCTAAGCAACTCCATTTTAACTCCATTCAGTCCCATCAGGCACAAGTCTACAGAGCCCACCAGGCACAAGTCTACAGAGCCCTCAATATGTCAATCAGGCATAGCCTAATAAAAACAAATCACTTTCCACAACCCTGATAAGAGTCAGGGTGAAGTCACATGTCATTTGCCTTCACCCTCATAAGAGTCAGAGTTATAATATCAGGGCAGAAACCATCAGAAAATATATCCTCTGTAAGATGTAAGATGTCACTAAGAAACCTGGTAACAGCGAATAGAGACCTAAAGGGCGAGCAGAAGCCCAAAATGTAGTATAAATGATGGAGCGAATGAACAGACATTACAACCAGCTGATACTGATGCACTCATGCTGGAGAGCTTGATGAGAACCTAGACTGACACCCCAATTCTCCTCATCATCTGCCTGCTCCTCTGCATCATGCTCACCACTCTCAAACTCTACAGCAGTCTCTCAACTATGGTGAGAATGGCAATGTCTCCTTACAACCCTCCTCAACCTGCCATCAACTCCACATCAGGAGAATCCTACATTGGTTCCTGACCTGATCACTGCAGTCTGAGTGAATCTGCATCTGCTGGACTTAAGGTCTAAGACATGAGACTCTGGATCTGGCACTTGAACTTAGCATGCAGAGGGAACGTCTGTAATAAGTCTGTCATGATTAAGTGTGTTTGCATTGCTTAGAATTAACTTAGAATTGTTTGCTTGGATTGAATATCTCTATTGCAGTGCCCAGCATTAAGGAGTGTCATTTTATTGATTAAGAACCTATAGAGTAAAATTGTCTTGAATGATTTGAGTGAATAAAAACACTGAAAAGGGCAGAAGTGCATGGACATTCTTTATTTCTGATCCTTGACTGCATAAGTCTCACCTTTGCCCACCATGAACAAAATCCCAGCTTGGGACACTGGCTGGGCAGGAGAGGTATTGGAACCCTACAGGGCTTTATAAGCCTATAGGGTAAAAATAGTAATGACTTGGATCCTCAGTGTTAGAAGGGAAACACATGAACAACATGAAAAAAATAAAGAAAAACAGTGCCTCCACACAAATCAAGATACCACATTATTAGAATCCATGGCCAGCACAGCAGAAAAAATAACAAAGGAGGAGTTCAGGATGTACATAATTAAAATGTTCTCTGAATTAAAGGATGATGTAAGAGAGCAAATACAAGCAGCAAAAGACCATTTTGATAAAGAGCTCCATAAGCAAACACAGGAAGCAGGAGATTATTTAAATAAGGAGATAGAGGTTCTAAAAACAAAAAAGAAAACAGAAATCCTTGAAATGAAAGAAATAATAAACCAAATTAAAAGCATCGCCAACAGATTAAATCAGTTGGAATACAGAACCTCAGATAATGAAGACAAAATATATAATCTTGAAAAGAATGTTGACCACACAGTGAAGATGGTAAGAACAATGAACAGAACATTCAAGAATTATGGGATAACATAAACAGACCAAATTTAAGAGTTTTTTGGATCAAGGATAGCATAAAGTTCCAAACCAAAGGGATGAAAAATCTACCCAATGAAATAATATCAGAAAAATTTCCAAACATAAAGAATGAATTGGAAAATCAAATACAAGAGGCTTATAGGACACCACATATACAAAATCACAACAGATCCACACCAAAGCATATTATAATGAAAATGCCTAGCATACAGAAAAAGAAGAAAATCTTAAAACCCATGAGAGAAAGAAATCAGATTACATATAGTGGGAAACTGATTAGAATATTTGCAGATCTTTCAAGCCAGACCCTGAAAACTAGAAGATCCTGGAACAACATATACCAACCTTTCAAATAAAATTGATACCAACCAAGAATCTTATATCCAGCAAAATTAAGCTTTAGATTTGATGATAAAATAAAAACCTTCCATGATGAACAAAAGTTAAAAAAAATTACACCTACAAAGTCTCCATTGTAGAACATTCTTGGCAAAATATTCCATGAAGAGGAAATGAAAAGCAACAATAAAAATCAGCAAAGGGAGGTATTACATGAAAGGAAAAACTAATCAAAGGGAGAAAGCAAGTCAGGTTAAATAACAAAAATGACTGGGAATACAAATCATGTTTCAATAATAACCCTGAATTTTAATGTCCTAAACTCACCAATCAAGAGACATAGATTGGCAGATTGAATTTAAAAGAACAAAAAGACCCAACAATGTGATGCCTTGAAAAGACTTATCTCAAAGGAAAAGACATCCACAGACAGAGGGTAATAGGTTAGAAAAAAAACATACCACTCACATGGAATTCAGAAATAAGCAGGGGTTTTCACCCTCAAATCAAGTAAAGTAGACTTCAAGCCAAAGTTAATCAAAAAGGATAAAGAAGGACATTTCATAATGCTCAAAGAAACCATACACCAACAAGATATAACAGTTATAAATATATATGCCCCCAAACAATAGAGCGTCTACATTCATCAAACTCTTCTCAAGTTTAAGAGTCAAATATACCACAACACAATAATTCTGGGTGACTTTAACACAGCTCTTTCACCACTAGATAGATCTTCCAAACAAAAGCTGAATAAATAAACTATAGAACTCAATAATACAATCAATATCTTAGAGTTAACTGATATATAGAGAATATTTCATCTGAAAATGAACAAATATACTTTCTTCTCAGCAGCACATGGATTCTCCTCTAAAACAGACCATATATTATACCACAAAGCAACTCTTTGCAAATACAAACAAGTAGAGATATTACCCTGCATTCTATCAGATCATAATGGAGTGAAATTAGAAATCAATGATTAAAATAAAAAATAGAAGTTACTCCAACAACTGAAGACTAAATAATATGCTACTGAATGAACAATGGGTTGCAAAAGACATCAAGGAGGAGATTAAAAAATTTCTAGAGGTAAATGAGAACACTGACAAAACATATCAAAATCTCTGAGACACTAAAAAGACAGTAGTAAAAAGAAAGATCATTGCATGGAGTTCATTCCTTAAAAGAAGAAAAAGTCAACAAATAAATGAACTAACATTATATCTCAAAGCCCTACAAAAAGAAGAATGAATCAAAACCAAAAGCAGTAGAAGACAGGAATGACTAAAATCAGAGCTGAAATCAATAAAATTGAAACAAAAGAAACAATTGAAAAATTGACAAAACAAAGAGTTGGTTCTTTGAAAAAATAAATAAAATTGACAAACTCTTAGCCATGTTAACAAAAAGAAGAAAGAAAAAAACTCAAATTATTAACACCCATGATGAAAAAGGAAATATCACAACAGACACTAGAGAAATACAGAAGACAATTAGAAATTATTTTGAAAATTTGTACTCCAATAAAATAGAAAATATTGAAGGCATCAACAAATCTCTTGTCATATGATTTGCCCAAACTGAATCAGGATGATATACACAAGTTAAACACATCAATTTCAAGCAATGAAATAGCCATGAGAAGCCTATCAATGAAAAAAAGCCCAGGACCAGATGGATACACAGCTGAATTCTACAAGACCTTTAAAAAAGAACTAATACCAATACTCCTCGAGTTATTTTGTGAAATAGAAAAATAGGGAACACTTCCAAACTAGTTCTATGAGGCCAATATCACCCCGGTTTCAAAACCAGACAAAGACACATCAAAGAAAGAAAAATTCAGACTAATATCTCTAATGAACATAGATGAAAAATTCTCAATAAAATCCTGCCAAAACAAATAAAAAACATGCAAAAAATAGTGCACCACTATCGAGTGGGGTTCATCCCAGGGATACAGGGTTGGTACAACATATGGCAATCAATATAATTGTAATTCATCACATCAATAGACTTAAAGATAAGAATGATTTGATGCAGAAAAAGCATTTGACAAAATATAGCACCCTTCATGTTCAAAACATAGAAAAATCTAGAAATAACAGAAACATATCTCAACATTGTAAAAGCTATGTATGCTACGCCCCAGGTCAACATCATTTTAAATGGAGAAAAATTGAAAGCATTCCCTATAATAACTGGAACAAGACAGGAATGACCTCTTTCACCATTTCTATTTAACATAATTCTTGATATCTAGCCAGAGCAATTAGACAGATGAAAGAAATTAAAGGAATAGGTATAGAAAAAGAAAAACTCAAATTAGCACTATTTGCTGATGACAAGATTCTATGCATAGAAGACTCCCAAAAAAATCCGCCAGAAAATTTATAGAACTAATAAGTGAATTCAGCAAAGTAGCAGGACATAAAATCAACACCCATAAAGCAAAGACATTTCTGTACATCAGTGATAAATCCTCTGAAAGAGAAACTAGAAAAACTACCCCATTTACAATAGCTTCAAAAACATAAAATAAAATACTTGGAAACCAACTTAACAAAAGAGGTGAAAGACCTCTACAATGAAAACTACAGAACGCTAAAAAAGAAATTAAAGAAGACCTTAGAAGATGGAAAGATCTCTCTTGTTCTTGGATAGGCAGAATTAATATCATTAAAATGACCATACAATCAAAACCACTATACAGATTTAATGCAATTCCAATCAAAATCCCAATGACATTCCTCATAGAAATAGAAAAATCAGTCATGAAATTTATCTGGAAAAAGGAGAGACCCAGAACAGCTATAGCAATCCTTAGCAATAAGAGTGAATGAAGCAGGTGACACCATAATATCAGACCTTAAACTATAATACAGAGCAATTTTAACAAAAACAGCATGGTATTGGCACCAAAATAGACTTGTAGACCAAACATACAGAATAGAGGACACAGAGATAAACCCACACAAATACTGTTATCTTATATTAGACAAAGGCACCAAAAACAAATATTGGAGAAAAGATAGCCTCTTCGACAAAAATGGAAAAATGAAAATCCATATGCAGTAAAATGAAATTAAACCCCTATCTCAGACCATGCACAAAACTCACTCAAAGTAGATTAAGGACCTAGGATTTAAACCAGAGACCCTGAGTCTAAGAAGAAAAAGTAGCCTCAAATCTTCATCATGTGGGATTAGACCCTGAATTCCTTAAGACTCCTATAGTACAAAAAGTAAAATCAAGAATCAATAAATGGGATGGATTCAAACTAAAAAGCTTCTTCTCAGCAAAAGGAACAATCAGTGAGGTGCATAGAAAGCCTACATTTTGGAAACAAATTTTTACTACATGCACATCAGATAGAGCATTAATCTCAAGGATATACAAAGAACTCAAAAATCTTAACACAAAAAAGACAAATAACCCAATCAATAAATTGACCAAGGAACTGAACAGACACTTCTCAGAAGATAATATATAATCGACAAATATATGAAAAAATCTTCAACATCTCTAGTAATTAGAGAAATGCAAACCAAAACTATTCTAAGATTCCATCTCACTCCAGTCAGAATGGCAGCTATTAAGAATACAAACAAAAATAAGTGTTGGTGAGGTTGTGGGGGAAAAAGACACACTCATATATATTTGTTGGTGGGACTGCAAATTGGTGAAACCAATATGGAAAGTAGTATGGAGATTCCTTGGAAAACTTGGGATGGAACCACCATTGGCCCAGATGTCCCATTCCTCAGTTTATACCCTAAGGACTTAAAAACAACATACTACAGGGACACAGCCACATTGATGTTTATAGCAGCACAATTCACAATAGCCAAACCATGGAACCAATCTAGATGCCCTTTCATATATAAATGGATAAAGAAACTGTGGTATATATAGACAATGGAATATTATTCATAATTAAAAGACAATAAAATCATGGCATTTGCAGGTAAATGGAAGGAGTTGGAAAATATAATGCTGAATGATATAAGCCAATCCCCAAAAACCAAATGCCGAATGTTTTCTCTGACATGAGGATGCTGATCCATAATGGGGATGGTAGGAGAGCATAGCTGTAGTATAAGTAGCCCATTAGCAGGAGGAATTAACAGAAACTGTCCCTGGGGAAGCACAGAAGTTAGGATTCCTGAGGAGAAAAATAAAAACTTCAAATATTTCATTCAACAGCTGCTGAATACACATTCTTTTCATTAACATATACAAAATAGATCACATGATAGGCCACAAAAGAAGTCTCAATAATTTCTTTTCAGGCTGGGGATGTGGTTCAGGCAGTAGCGTGCTCGCCTGGCATGCGTGCGGCCCGGGTTCGATCCTCAGCACCACATACAAACAAAGATGTTGTGTCTGCCGAAAACTAAAAATAAATATTAAAAAATTCTCTCTCTCTCTCTCTCTCTCTCTCTCTCTCTCTCTCTCTCTCTCTTAAAAAAATAATTTCTTTTCTGACAACAAAGTAATACAACTGGGGATCAATAATAAGAAACACATTGGAAACTACAAATGCATGAAAATTAAACAATTTACTTCTGAAAAACCAAAAGATCCAGGAATAAATGAAGAAAGAGATTTAAAAACTCCAGAAAAAGTAAAATGGAGACATAACATAGCAAAAAACAAAAGCAGTACTTTTTAGAGTAATCATTGCTCATATCAAAAACAAGTATAAAGATTTCAAATAAAGATCATATCACTGTTCTAAAAGAACTAGAAAACAAGGATGAACTAAACCCAAAATTAGTATAAGGAAAGAAATAATAAAGATCAGAGCAGAATAAAGATTTTAAAAAACACAAAGAAACAAAAAAATGCAAAGAATTGATAAATAAACAAAATACACAAACTTTTAGCTGGATAAAGAAAAGGAAAGAGAATAATCAAATAAATAAAATTAGAAATGAAAAGGAACAGATTTTAACTGACATCACAGAAATATAAAAGTTCATTGGAAATTATTATGAACAACAATATGCCAACAAATCTGATAATCTAAAAAAGATGAGAAAATTTCCAGACACATACATTACCCAGACTGAATCATAAAGAAAATAAAAACTTTAATAGACCAATAATAATAAATGAGACTGAGTCAATAATAAAAAGTCTCCCATCAAAGAAAATCTCAGAATCAGAGGAAGTCACTAGTGAATTCTACCAAACATTTAAATTATAACAAATACAAATTTTTCTTAAGTTATTCCAAAACATGAAAAAGGAATGAATTCTTCCAAAAACATTCTATGAAGCCAGTAGTTCCCTAATACCAAACCATACCAGGAAACATAAGAAAGAAAGAAAACTACAACCCAATATCCTTCATGAACATACTTGCAAAAATCTTCAATAAAATAGAATACTTAATCCAACAGCACATTGAACAGATTATTTACCATGATCAAGTTGTATTCATCCCAGGAATGCAAGAATGGTTTGATCACATAAATTAGTAAACCATATCAACAGAATGAATGGCAAAACAATACAGTTATTACTACAGAAAAGGCATTCAATAAAAATTTAACATCCCTTCATAATGAAAAACACTGAACAAATTAGGTATGGAATGTATCTAAACATAATAAAGGCCATTTATAGGAAGACAACACTTAACATTACACTGACTGGGGAAAAGTTGAAAGCATTCTCTCTGAGATATAGAAAAAGACAAGGATACCAACTTCTACCACTTTCATTCAACATAGCCCTAGCCAGAGAAATCATACAAGAGAAAGAAATAAAGCAGGCATCCGAATTGGAAATGAAGTCAAGTAACCACAGTTTGTAGATGACATGATCTTATATACAAAAACCTGAAAAACTTCACCCAAAGACTAAGGGACCTAATAAATGAATTCATCTAAGAATACAAAATCAACATAAAAAAATCAGAGGTGTGGCTATATGTCAATAGCAAATTACTTGATGTGGAAATCAAGCAATCAATACCAGGGGCTAGGGTTGTGGCTCAGTGGTAGAGCATTTGCTTAGCACATGTGAGGCCCTGGGTTTGATCCTCAGCACCACATAAAAATGAATAAACAAATAAAGGTATTGTGTCCATCTGGAACTAAGAAAATTTTAAAAAGTAATCAATACCATTCAACAAAATAATTAAAAGATCTCTATAATATAAATTATCAAAAATTGATCAAAGAAATTGAAGAGAACACAAAAATTTGCAAGATATCCTGTGTTCAAAGATTGAAAGAATCAACATGGTTGAAGTGTACCTATTACCAAAGTGATTTATAAATTCAATGCAATCCCTATCAAAATATCAATGACATTCTTCCTGGACACAGGAGACTTCACTTCTTTAGAGCTCTTTTTGAAGATCAGAGATCTTTTCATTGATTATAATATCATTTCTTTTCCCAAATTCATGATACAGATATTTTTAACTTATATCACGGAGTTGACATGGTGTTGTGCATTGCCCTGGCATATGACTGGGACACTACAAGCTGTAATCCCTTTCATCATGAGCCCCAAAATGTGTGTATCTTTTGTAGCATCAACATGGACATTGGGGATAATCCATATTGTTTATCTGTTTGGTTTTACAATAAGCTTTCCCTTATGTGAATCTAAAAGGAAGATGATATTATACAGAGATTTTTCTTGGGCCATAAAACTTGCTTATGAAGACATTTACAGGCTAGTGTTTATATCACTGCTAAAAATGGGCTTATATCCATGGCTACCTTCTTATTTTTAATTATAAGCTATGTCTTCACTTTGATCACCATCTGGATACATTATTCAGGAGACTTCACAAGAGCATTTATCACATTGTCAGTTCACATCACATTAGTGATTTGGTTTTTATACCGTGGATATTTTTTTATGTGCAGACTTTCCTAACAGCTCAAAATAAATATTCATTTTGGACTTTGCTATTATCCCTCTCTTAAATCCTGTCATCTAGAAATTAAAAAATATATATATATAAAATTTACCATTAGAAAACTGGGCAAATAGATTGTGGATTCCAGCAGAAACTCTTAATAATAACCGCTAGTGCAAATCTAGAGTAAAAGGTTTTTCAGTTTCACCAAGAACAGTGAGAGCCATGTGACTGTTTTCACTACTATGAAAACAGTCATATAGAACCACTATATGGGGAGATAGTTCGTCAAAGGTCCACCTGTAGAAATTGATTTTTAAGTCAAAGGTGACTTCAATTTGCCAATCACAGAGGATAATTTTGTATACTTTCATTGAGAAGAGTGATAGAAAGAGAAAACAGCTGATTTTCTGGACTAAAATTGATATTTACACATCATTTTCCTGATAACATTTTCTGGAACATACTAATTATAATTACTTTTAGTTGGTAATAAATACCTGAAACTAATATATCTTATAATAAGCTTATGAACAAAATATATAACATATGAGAGTAAATAAATTATAAACCAGCAAAACATTTTTAAATTTCTATTTTAACTTTAGTTTAAAATAGTATAAGAGGAAAATCTACCATATATTACCTATATAACACCTTGAATTCAGATTTATTTCATCTTGAACTTTGTTGTTTTGGATGATATTCCATATTTGTGTTCACATTTGAGTGATTACAGATAAATAATGAATTGTTTATCAACATTTTAGGTAGAAAAAGTGTTTTTGCAATATTTTTTCTCTCTCTCTGTTATTCTTTAAAATTAGTACCTTCCAATATTCAAGCATCCCAGTTTATTCTAAAAATATTCACAGTCGAATATCATCACCCAAGTACGTGACCCTTATATTGGAGGTCCTGATTTCCTATTTCTGTGCTTTCCTGTTTCTTGCAGTTTTATATCTATGATTGACATTTTGGATCAAAGTGAAACCAAAAATGGTGAGACATATTCAGTTTTAATTTAGAATTTCTATATTTGGAATAAAAACTTTATTGAAGTTATGTATACTTTTTCATATATTGTTTCTATTACTTTGTCAATGAAAATTACTCAATTAAAAAAAACAAATATTATGTTATTTTATGCTGATTTCCAAGAAACATCCAATAATAATCTCTGTGTTTTTTTCTGTGTAAATAAATCAATTATAACTCTTTCTACATTTTTTTCTTATTTACATGTTTTGTACTTTCATCTCTTAATCATTACCCTCCATCAAGTACTCTACCAGTCTTCTGGTTTTTCCTATCTCTTGGGCAATCCCTCCCAGTGTCCTTTGTTGAGTTTCCTTTATCTGCTCCATTACTGATCCTGATATTTCTCAGAATTTCATCTTTGGTCTGTTTTGACTTGTATTCTGTCCCTAGGTGTTATCCATTCCCACGACTTTAATTACCACCTGAACACTAGGGGCTCCCAAACAGGTTTCTATTTCTTGGGTTCTTAATCCACAAATATAAGTACCTACTTACCTGGATGTCTCATAGGCACCTTCCACTCAACAGGTATAAAACTAAACTAGCCATCTCCTTCTCAAGCTTGCTCTTCTTTCAGTGTCTCCCATCACAATAAGTGGCACCAAATTTTACCTAGTTGCACAAACCAAAATCTGGAAATAATGATGGATCCCCTGAATGCCAATTAGTCAATAAATCATCAAGTCCTATTAAATCCACTTTCTGAACATCCCTTAAATAGGTTTCCTTGTGTTCATCTGAAATACTGCCATTCTTGTCTAAAATTTCACATGTCATTTGTGGAAAAGAATATTATAATCTATAAAGTCTTTCTGCTTTCAATCCTGTTTTCCTAAATTTCCATTATCAACACTGAAGTAATTAGAGATTTTTTAAACCGAAACATCTGAGTCTTTTGCTAAAGACATGCTTATATCAAAATACAAACTCCTTTTCAGGATGTATCACACTAACCAAGAACCAGCTTTTATCCCCATTTTCCAGCTTCAGAGAACAACATACAGTCTCCCTGCAATTACAGAGCAACTTAGATTTTCCCTTACTTGCTCAAAAACTTCAAACTCTCTCCTCTGAGGATTATATAGACTAATCATTCTGTAGGAAACATCTGTCCTCCTGTTTTGCCTATTGACACCTCTTCATTCTTCAGATCATCAGTTTCATCATTTTACTAGGGAAGGCTTCCCTAAACCTGAGTTCAGGAGAGCTCTTCTCATTGTGTATTACTCTAGCACTCACTATAATCACTTTTTTAACATTAATCTTAATTTCCTACTAAAAATATATCTTCCTCATTATATTTTAAGTTCCATGAGAGCAAGAACTGTGTCTGTTACTGCTATAAAATCATAGACCCAACAAAAAATTTTTAAAAATTGCAAGATGAATAATTTAGCAAATGGGCTTGGACTTTCCTTGTACATTCAATCAATGGTCATATGATTAAAGATGTTCCCTTGTCATTTTGCTTTCCTCTTTTCAGTTAAAATTCTCTACCTTTATCTTTTCAAGTTTTGAAATCCTTTTGCAAGATTAGTCTAACTCAAAATTAAACCAACCTCAGCTGAAATACTCTTCAATTATTGTTCTCTACATTCTCTGCTTCTTCTTGGCCTCATGAACTCAACATTGGCAGTTTCTGCTCCACTGTTAACACAAAAAGCCTCTGGTTCTAAGAAAATTCATGAACCATGTCCAAGGTGATAGCCTTCAAACTACAGTATGCACTGTACCTGTCTGGCAACTCTCTAAAACTTTATTTCTGCCTAGATCCTCCTTTATTCATCTTAATATGCTATTCTGTTGGGTATCCCAATCTCCCACTTAGAACAAAGACACATGAGGATAGAAGCACATTTATATGGTAGAATGATTTAAGGGGCTCTGTACTGCTCACAGTGACTTCTATAGAGTAGTTGTGCTTCCCCTGAGCAATGAAATTGTGTTACTTAATTTTACATATATAAATATACATGTAATTAAATATGCATTCTTATTTTTCTAATACATTTGCCTACATTATTCTCCACTTTTTGTCTTTCTTGTAAATTTTAAGAATGTCATTAGTTTTCTAAAATTAATTTGCTAATTTCTCCTAATTTTTCTGCTGATTTAAAGATTTCTCATTCCTCATTTCTGAACAAGAGAAAATTATATGCAGCTCTAAGGATGGGGTTGTAGCTCAATGGTAGAGTGCTTGCCTAGCATGTGTGAGGCACTGGGCTTGATCCTCAGCACCACATAAAAATAAACAAAATAAAGGTATCATGTCCATCTATTAAAAAAATTAAAGAAAATTATATACAGCTTTAAATGAATACAATTCTAAACAAAGACAGACAGTGCCTTCACATTTTCCTCCATGAAAACTTGAAGATCAGCTCTCTATATACATACATTAACGATAAAAGCTGGTCTCCAGGGAGACCCACTAGGCTTGTCTCAATGGCTTGACACAGGTCCTTATAAATGATTATCTTCCTCTCAGGTAACTATACTTCTATTGCATACAACTGAAAACAACTCTATACATATTCTTCTTTTACATTTATGTCTCTTTTCCCAAAATCACTTAAAAAATTGATCAGATTATCTACAAGATTTACTTTAATCAGTCAACTCAAAAAGGATAAAGGTTAAGCAAGAGCTTTCAAAGAGACCTTCATCCCCAACACTTTGAAATTTGAAAACAAAAGTAGGCATCCAGTAGCAACATTTACTGTTTGAAAACTGGATAAAGTTTTGTTTATTCCCCTATTATCAATTATAAACAATTAATTTACAGATTAGGAGTTTTATTTTTATTTCTTCAACTTCTTTTATTTCTTCAATTTTTGGTATCATGGGTGAGGTTATGCCTGCCCTGGATATATTTTCTATCCCTCATCTCAATGATTCTAAGCAATTCATACTCCAAGATTATCTACTCTCAGTGGGGATTATTATTTTTTAAAAGAGAGAGAGAGAGAGAAGAGAGAGAGAGAGAATTTTTTAATATTTATTTTTCAGTTTTCTGTGGACACAACATCTTTATTTTATTTTATGTGGTGCTGAGGATCAAACCCAGAGCCCCGCGCATGCCAGATGAGCGCATTACTGCTTGGGCCACATCCCCCGCCCAGTGGGGATTATTTTCTATTAGACAATATATTACCTTAAAATCATCCCATTTCCCCATTGTTCTATAACCGGGCAATTCTTTTGAGGCTTTTCTCTCGGGGAAACCAGTGTGACTCAAAGATTTAGTTCCCAGGAGACACTAATAACGAGATGAGTGTTAGCAATCTCAGCACCATCAGTGGGTCACTCTCATGTGCAGCTAATTTACTTCTTTCCCCTTATTAAAAAAAAAAAAAACTTATATATAGCTTTGTCTTTTAGGGTATTGTTTACAGTAATGTAAGCTATCTGAATTTCTCCTTTTTCTAAAAATGCATCTCCTCTGACTTGACTGGTAAGAAAGAAGCTTTAAATGACAAAATTGCCCTCTATTATCATTGCTTTCATTTCTCAATCCCTTTCAACATCCTTTCAATTTCTGTCTTTCTGTAAAATATTGGTATCAGTAATTCTCCTTTCTGAAATATTTTGTCCTTCTATTCCATACTCTCTTTCTCCTAGTTTGAAATTTCAGTCACTTAGTTGCATTGTCTTATTGAATTAATTCCATACATATTCGCTTTCGATATTTTTTATTCATGTCCTGGTATGAAGAGTTTTCCAGATTCTTGTGCTTCTGTCTTTTGTACTTTCCCACTCATTGTAAACTTGATTTTCAATTCTACAAAGCCGACATCCGGTCTCAGATGTTCCCACCCTATTGGGAGTCCAGATTCTTTTTTAAGTCAGAGGAAAATAATCTCAAGCATTGACCTCTGATATTCTGGCATGGTTCTCTCAGCTTGGGCATCACTTTCCCCATGTTCGTAGGCTCCAGACAATATCTGAACTGAAGGGCTACGCTCAGATTCAGAAATATTCTGGCCCATGCCCAGGCATGGTAGAGAGAAGCTGGTGGCCCTGGGTTCTAAAATGAAATCTTTCCAGAACAAGGCAGGTTGTTGGAGAAATAATCAAAGAAATTTGGAAAAGCAATGTTCGTGTACAGGGGTAAGGGAGTGAGGGGGGGATCAAAAATATTCATTTAGGAATGGAAGGCTAATTTTGTGTTAAACAAAATAAGAACTCAAGGAATAGGGTCTTCTCAATAAATTAGAGTAATCTATCAAATATAAATTAATCTAGCTTTTTTTATGACTGTTTCTACTGTGCAGATAAGAGCATTATTGAAAACCAACAGACTGGAGCTTAGGACATTTGACATCTGACATCTGGCTAGTCATTTAATCATACTGAATTATTTCTCTACCTTTAGAATGAAGTGATTAGATGAGTTCATTTCAAAGGTCTTTCCCACTTCTATACAATTTTGATAATCCTTTTTCTTCAATATGTGTCCACATTCCCTCCTTGAAGATATGTGTACCCAAGCCCTGAATGACTGACAAATTTTAAATCTTCAATAGGAAAAATGACAAACTCTATGGGGACTTGGCTCCTGAAGAACTCCTAGGAGCTCAACAAAACCTGCAGTGTTTCCTGAGAAGGGAGAGAAACTAAATACTGGTCTTTTCCTCCAAACAAGTTCTCCTAGACCATCAGATTCCTTCAGCAATAATATATAATATACCAGATGTTTACAAAAAAAGAGTGAAACTTTCTTGACTTACTTAAATATTCAGCTTTTTATAACTAGATTGCCATCAAGAAGTATAAGCTCGAAAAGAAGTATTATTAAATGCAATTTCCCAGACTGGAGATGTAACTCAGTGGTGAAGTGTTGCCTAACATGCATGAGACCCTGGGTTCAATCCCCAGCATTGGAAAAAAAAAAGGTAATTTCCCTCTCTATATATTTGTGGGAGCTATGATTCTGTTTGTATGAGAACAATTTTGTTGGTACTTTTAGAAATACATTCATAAACTTATTTTGTGAGCATTGTCTATATGCTTTGAACTGTTTTAGCCAAGTAATATATATCTAGACACTGCAGAGAAATCCCCTGAACTCCTGAACTTTAATTTTACATTTATGAACAGCTACAAATGTTAAAACAAGGTAAGTAAAATGTTGCCTGGAGGATAAAGGCATTATTTTGATCAGTTGCTTTCTAATGTTTTTTTAGGAGATATCTCACTGGTCATTGGGCTAAACCAGCATTGTCCAATTATCCACTCTTTTCCACCATACCTCAGAGTCACATCCAGTCACTCATATGCTTACATTTTTAACTTTTCTTCACATCAGCAAATAGTCTCCCTATAGCTAGCTATTCTATTATTTTTCAAACCTCCAGCGTAAATATACATAAACAGTATTTCAAAATCCAAGCAAATTCCACTCTCTCAGGTATTCACATTCATCAACACATATTGTTTTACACCATGACAGGCAACTACACAAAGATGTACACTGTTCCATCAGTGCTTCCTTTGATCACGGTTTTATCCTCCTTGTTTCTCCCCTGGGGATCTTTCTTATTCCTTCTCCTGCCATTCCTTTTATTCTCTAATTCCCTTTTAAGTTCACCTTACTCCTTTCTGTAGATCCTCTTCTATCTGTTCTGAAAACGTGCTATTGATTCCAACACCACTGCCATCTATCACACTCATAGTCCCATATTTTGGCTTATAATTATCCCTTTTCAGAATGATTAAATTATATGTTTATAAATGTAATTTTTGAGTCTTTAGGCTTAAAAGTTCATGTAGTTTGGGGTTTTCTTCTTTAAAAAACTTAATTATCACTTACACTCTAAAACAAATACCTCTTCAGCAGTATTAACCTAACAGTGAAATGAATTTCTAACTTACAAAATAACTCAAATACTTCCATTATTTTTAGTTGCTTTATAATTGTATTTATAAGCTGAAAGGCCACTTTCGTGATGGGAATCCTAGAGTATTTGGGTTGTATGTTGTGTCTGAGTTTAATGGAATAAAACATTTGATTTTAAGCAGTCAACATGATTCTTCAACTTTATTCCTCAAACAATACAAAATTGAACTTAATAAGTCACCAAACACATTCTGCTCAGCAGAATAGGGGTAATCAGCATGAATCCTTCCAGCAATGGTCTCTTACTCAGGGGAATCCTTTTTCCTCAAGCCCCCATGATCCCAATGATTGAAATATGGATGGGAACTCCAAGGAAAGTAGTATGAATGAACTGAAAGTGGTAAGCATAGTTTTTAAATGTACATAATACAATGAGAAAATGTTAGAAAGAGAATTTAGGAGAATATCTAGGTGGGAGAAGATAGGAAACAATACAGAAATTAAGAGGCCACAAAAAAATAATTGTGTATTGTAGAAATAGGAAAGAAAGCAAATCAATTTGCTTCCATATGTCATATTCTTACTAAAAGATTCTCTCTTCTTATTCCATTGCACCTTACTGCCTCCATTTATTTGACAAGTTAGTGTGTCTCTCTTAATATCCCCACTGCAACATCACTAACTTTCTTTACTCTCAACTTGATGAAAGTACTGGAACATCCATTATCCTTCTATTTATTTCATTATTACCAGAAGTTATTCAGAATGGCCAACTCTGGTCAAAGTAAAGGAGAGGAGAGATTTTTCCAGTGGAAGTTCCAAGAAGGTTTAAGAAGTTTAAACCCTTATTTAACTATATGTACTCACTAGATAATCTTGACTATGAAAAATGGGATTATGTAAAAGGTAGTATTAGAATCCTTTATTCTTCCATCAGTTTGTCCTCTTCTGAGTCAATCCTGATTTTTAAGAATTTTTGATAAACCATTCATTCCTTCATCTTTCCTTCCATTGGATGTGTTTGAAAAAAATTAGCATGAATATAATATAATAATTGAAAAACATTTCAAAATCTAAAAGCAGACTTTAAAACTCTTAAATAATCAAAAGCAATTACTGTTATCTGAAAAGTTGGACTATGAAATTTGTTTATCTTTATTATACTTAATATATTAAAGCAGTCTTCCTGATGCTATTGTAAATTCTTCTGTCAATAATTAGTTTAATAGATGTATTACAGTTCATCATGTGAATATATTATAACATACTTAAACCTAATGTTTGGTATTTAAATTGATTCAAGCTTTTACCACTATCAATAAAGTACAATGAATATTGTTGTCTTGAAGACATCATCTGTATAAATAGAATTCCAGAAGAAATAGTTTTGCACTAAATAAGTATGGATCAAGATTCTTGATAACTGACTTCAAAATTTTCTTCAAGGTTTGAAATCACTCTCTATCTCCTCCAACAATGTATGAAAGTGCTATTTCACTGAGCCTTTGACAGTCTTGATAATAATAATTGTAAGTTTTTTTTCTAATTAAAAAGAAAATAATAGTATTACATTTTATCATATTTCTTTGATTTATAAGATACACATACAAACATATGAACATATGTACTATATATGTGCATATATGTATATGTTTATAGCTTACATTTCTCAATTATTTCTTTGCATCATCATTCACTCATTTATTTATTAGATATTTTTATGTTTTCCTGAATGGTTTTAACTCTTTTTCATACTGTGAATATCCAACCTTTTGTCCCTTTATGGAATTCAAATTCAAGTACAAAATGATTCATGAGTTGGTTTCAGGTACATTATTTCAGGTATAGGCAGAAGTCAGTTTTTAGAAATGTCTTAGGTATTATTATGCAATTATGTTCTAATGTATAATTTTTATTTAAATTTATCATTATTGTTATATTTTTAATGTGTTTATTTTTTAATTTTTGAAAAGCATTTTTATGTGTTCATATACAATCTTCCCAATTATTTGTGATTCTATATTCATTAATGTTTATTTTCAAACTATTTTTTTCTTTTCCCTGAATTCCTTGAGTTTGTTTTATGCATTTTTCCAACCTCTTTGTTTTTCTCCTCCTTCAGTACTGGGAATTGAATTCAGGAGAACTCTACTTCTGAGCTACATATGCAGCCATTTTTATTTTTTATTTTGAGACAGGGTCTTGATAAATTTCCAAGGTCGACTTCAAATTTGTAATCCTTCTGCTTCAACTTCTGGAATTGCTAGTATTACAGGCTAAACAACCACATATGGCTTCTTTCCAGCTTCTTAAATTAACTGAGAATTTATGAATTTGAACAAATAAGAGCCTTAACAACAATAAATTTGCTCTAAGTGCAGTCTTGTCTGTGTTACATAAATCTTTTATACCCTGGGTTCCCATTATTTTGTAAATGGTCTACTATCAACTAAATAAAAATTTTGTTAGTAATCAAATTAAAATTATCAACTTTTAACACATTATTTTTAGTGCCTCTAAGTTGATTCCTTCTTTTCTTTCAGGTCATTTCATTGTCTTCCCTTCTTTCTGATTCAATGGACCAAGTAAATGCCTCTGTGATAACTGAATTTGTGTTACTAGGACTTGCACAATCCTTGGGAATGCAGTTTTTCCTTCTTTTTGTCTTTTCTTTATTTTATATGGGAATTATTCTGGGAAACCTCTTCATTGTGTTCACAGTGATTTTTGATCCTCACTTACACTCCCCCATGTATATATTTCTGGCCAACCTATCACTCATTGACTTAGGCCTTTCATCTACCACAGTTCCTAGGATGATCTCTGATCTTTTCACTGACTATAAAGTCATTTCCTTCCAAGATTGCATGATACAGATGTTCTTTATCCATGTTACGGGGGGAGTGGAGATGGTGCTGCTCATAGCCATGGCATATGACAGGTACACAGCCATCTGCAAGCCTCTGCATTACCTAACCATTATGAACTCCAAAACATGCACACTTTTGGTAATAGCTGCTTGGGTCACTGGAGTGATTCATGCTGTGTCTCAGTTTGTTTTTGTCATAAATTTACCCTTCTGTGGCCCCAATAATGTGGGGAGTTTTTATTGTGATTTGCCTAGGGTTATTAAACTTGCATGCATGGACACTTATAGACTAGAATTTGTAGTCACTGCCAACAGTGGCTTTATATCTATGGGCACCTTCTTTTTCTTAATTATTTCCTACATCTTTATTCTGGTCACTGTCCAACAACATTCTTCAAATGATTTATCCAAAGCCTTCTTCACCTTGTCAGCTCACATCACTGTAGTAGTGATGTTTTTTGTTCCATGCATGTTTCTCTATGTGTGGCCTTTCCCTACTAGGTCATTGGATAATTTTTTTGCTATTGTGGACTTTGTTGTCACCCCTGTCTTAAATCCTGTCATCTACACTTTAAGAAATAAAGATATGAAATTGGCAATGAGAAGGCTGAGTAGACGGGTTTCAAGTTCTAGGGAGAGGACATAGTACATTTCTTTGACAAGAGCACAGGATGAATATCACAGACTATCAAGATCCCCATGTAAATAATAACACTATGGAATGCATACATTTTTTTATTTCCTTTAAAACTCTTGGGAAGTTTGTAGAACAGAAGCTATTAAAATCAAAGAATTTTATTTCAGATGGAGTTGTAACAACTTTTGTTAATCATTTAAAAAACTAAGTGTTACATATTTCCATCTAACCTGCATACCTAAATTGTAGCTACCATCAATGACCATATTTAGTTTTCATATGGTTATTTTATATCTTTGTATAAATGCATATACATACACATGATTTAACTTCATCAGCATCTTTTTACTAATAATAGACATCACTGGTCATTAGTACATATTTCTCATGGAAATTATGTGGATCCAATGGATAATCTATGGGTTTATATAAACCAAGACATTTTTAAAAATAATATCTTACTTTTATCATATTTTATTTGTTCTAATTAATTATACATGACAGCAGAATGCACTTTAACACAGTGTACACATATGGAGCACAACTTTTCACTCCTCTGACTGTACATGATCCAGAGTCACACAAGTTGTGAGATACATACATGTATCTATAGTACTAATGTCCATCTCATTCCATCATCCTTCCAGCCTTCACACCTCCTCACTTCCAGCCCTCACTCACTCTCCTCTGCCCAATTCAAAGTTCCTCCATTCTTCTCTGTTCCCTGACCCCATTATGGATCAGCATTCACTTACCAGAGAAAACATTCACCCTTTGGTTTTATGGGATTAGTTTATTTCACTTAGCATGATATTCTCCCACTTCAACCATTTACCAGCAAATGCCATAATTTCATTTTTCTTTAAGGCTGAGTCATATTCTATTTTGTATATATACCCACTTTCTTTATCCGTTCATCTGTTAAAGGGCATCTAGTTTGGTTCCATAGTTTGGCTATTGTGAATTGAGCTGATATAAACATTGATGTGGCCACGTCACTGTGGTATGCTGATTTTAAGTCCTTTGGGTATAAACTGAGGAGTGAGATAGCTGGGCCAAATGATGGTTCCATCCCAAGTTTTCCAAGGAATCGCCATACTGCTTTCCATATTGGTTTCACCAATTTTCAGTCCCACAAGCAATTTCTGAATGTACCTTTTTCCCCACAGACTCGCCAACACTGATTTTTGCTTGTGTTAACCAATAAATACTTAAATTGAGGGAAAAATGATTCCTAGATAAATAGGAAGATAAACACTATGTTACAACTCTTAATTATTCTCTGCAATTTGATTTTCAGTGTGTTTTGCAGAATGTTTTTAGAATAGACTAGAACCAGGCATGATGCAAAATTTGTGAATGTTTCACATTTTTAACAGCACAAGTCTATTCTATTACTCTTAAATTATTTGATTTGAAAAAAAAAAAAAACCTCTTCTATTCTACAAGTCTTTGTAGGAACTTATTTCTAGAGAAAAAATACCACAATGAGATCTCAAAAGCTTACTAATTGTGCCTACTCTTAAGCTAGGTTGTTTAAGACAGAGAAGGTATTTGACATCTTTAAGACCAAATCTGGAGGGGATCCGAGATGGTGGGCTAGAGAGACGCTGCATTCTGTGTTGCCCTGGACCTGGAATTCAAAAAGTGGGAATACTGTTTCTCTGTGAGTGACTAGAGGACCCCCAAAAAGCTGCTTCCATGCAGGAAACATGGCTGCTATGCCACTCAGGTCTCCAGGCCTCAGCGTCAGCACAGGACTCCCAGCCACTCATCCACACAGGTCCTCTGGTGCCCAAGTAGGACCACCACCATCAGCACCAGCACAGGGACTGCTGGCCACCCACCCACACAGGATTCCCAGCCGCTGCCCACATGCAGGAACCCCAGCCGCCACTCACATGTGGACCCCAGTCTACCAACATGGGGGTCCTCTGGTCGCTTCCAACTCGGGACATTGAACTACTGTCACAGTCCCCTACACATAGTAGCCTGCACCTGGGGACACTGCACTGGATCCAGAGACTTTCACCAGTCACAATACTGCAGGCCACCAAGCTGCATCTCTGAACACACCACTCAACCCCTCAGCCCAGCCCCCGTCCCCACCCCACACCCCATCACTAAAAGAAGCTGCCTTCATCTTGGGACACCTTTGTCACCATTTTTAACTGGGGCAACACCCATCTTGGAACACTGGCTGGGGCTTATAAGCATTATAAGGTACTGAAAGTTCTCAACTTCCCTCCTCCCCGGCAGTCTCTCACCTGGCACAGCACCTGTGACTATGCAGCCAGTCCATTGCTCAGAAAACTGGGTCACAAAACTGTCTCCTGAGCTGCCCAATATAAAAGAGCTCTCCATGATGGGTGTGCAGCTCCCAGATTCAGCCCATAAGACGTCTGGAGAGAAATGTTCCTGATTGGGAAGTAGAAATGGAGGGGAAGAGCAAGATACAGTTTGGAAACTAAATTGGAGACCAGGAATTACAAGGTCTACAGGTAATGTAAGGAGATAAGACCAAGCGCCCACATCACAAGAGCAGGCCCCAAAGGAGATCCTTAGGCCAACCCTCCCACCCTAATAACCTTCACCATCCTTAGGGTGGAGATACCAGATAACAACTGACAACCTCTCCTATTGGATGAGAAGGGAAACCGGAAAGATACTTATCTCCAACAGAAATAATTCTTCTATCTTCCTCAGATTTTCTCTCTCTCTCTCTCTCTCTCTCTCTCTCTCTCTCTCTCTCTCTATTCTCCTGTCATCACTTCTATCTTTCTTAGATATTTTTTTCTCTCTCTCTTCTCCTGCTATCACATCCCCAATATTTGTAAAACTTTTCATGAATTAGATTACTAAGGACTGGGATATCTGAATCGTATTTAACAGTAGTGTTGTGTTGCAAGCCATCCATGATCTGGGTGTGTGAGCCATGAGCATTTGAGTATATGAGGGCACTGGTCTGGTATTGGGTGCTAATTGGGCTGTGCGACACAAGAGTGCCTTTCCTCTGGTTCTGCCTGTGATCTCACACAGCACCTGAGATAGGTATGAATAGCCAAGATGTCAATCAATCTCCTGCCCACAAGACATCACAAAGACTTCACCTTCAAAACCTGATTCCCTGACTTATTTGGTGAAGAACATTCCATCAACTCTCCCTTGTGTGAGTCCCCCCTATAAAATAAAAAGAATCCAGGTGCACGTTCTCTCTTTCCAGTGCTGCTCAGTATGGAACTGACCCTTGGGGTCACCAAGCAGTCCTGCCCTCCACCTTAGAAACTCATTTTCTTTTGTTGCATGGTTTCTTCACCGTTTTCTTAGTTATTGATACAGTCAGCTCCTTTGAACCCAGCTCCCCTCACCAGTCCAGCCAACTGGCGACACAGTGTTGTATATTCTTTTATCTCCTATTCTAAATTTTTTTTTACTTCTCTTAATATATATGTTTGTTTGTTTTCTGTATTCTACTGTCTTCCCACTTCCTTGTCTCCCCCTAATCATCTGTCTCTTCTTCTGCTACTAACCAACTTCTTTAGATTCCTTTTTCACGCTTTCTAAAATCTAATAATACTATATCCTCATTCCTACCCCCTCAACGTCTCATCCTACACCTTACCCCTGGTTCTTTGTCCACCAGTGGAAACTATAGACCCTTTTACAAACCTACTGTTTATATTGCAGATAATAATTGAATTAATTTCAGTATATTGTAATAAACCTACAAATATCTTAATAGCAGCTATTTGGTTTAGGCTGTATATTGTTTGCATTGTATTTGTATTTATTCACATTGTTCTCTCCCTAAAGGAGAGGTATTGTAAACCTGCAGGAACACTATAAAAATGGTAACACTTCAGAACAAAAGTGCTATAAAGGAAGACACAAACAACATGAAGAAAACAAGGGAAGAAAATGGCCCCCCAAAATAAGATATTACATTATTAGAATCCAGACAGATGGAGTTTAGGGTGTACATAATTAAAATGTTCTCTGAAATGATAATATATGAGAGCAAATACAGGCAGCAAAAGATCATTTCAATAAAGAGCTGCATGAGCAAATACAGGAAGCAAAAGATTACTTTAATAAGGAGATAGAAGTTCTGAAAAATAAAACAGAAACCCTTGAAATGAAAGAAACAAGAAATCAAATTAAAAGTTCAATAGAAAGCATCATCAACAGATTAGATCACTTGGAATACAGAACCTCAGACAATGAAGACAAAATACATAGTCTAGAAAAGAATGCTGAGCACACAGTGAAGATGGTAAGTAACAATGAGCAGAACATTCAAGAATTATAGGATAACATAAAATGACCAAATTTAAGGGTCATTAGGATCAAGGAAGGCATAGAGTTTCAAACCAAATGAATGAACAATCTATTCAATGAAAAAATATTAGAAAAATTACCAAACATAAAGAATGAATTGGAAAATCAAATATAAGAGGCTTACAGGACACAAAATGTACAAAATCACAACAGATCTATATCAAGTCACATTACAATGAAAATGCGTAGCATATAGAATAAGGAGAGAATTTTAATAGTCACAAGAGAAAGGAATCAGAATACATATGGGGGAAAAATTTAGGATCTCTGCAGATTTTTCAACCCAGACTCTGAAAGCTAGAAGATCCTGGAACAACATATACCGATCTCTGAAAGAAAATGGATGTCAACCAAGACTATTATATTCAGCAAAATTAGGCTTTAGATTTGATGATGAAATAAAAACCTTCTATGATAAATTAAAGTTAAAAGAATTTACAATTAGAAAGCCTGCACTACAAAACATCCTTGGCAAAATATCCCATGAGGAAGAAATGAAAAACAACAATGAAAATCAGCAAAGGGAAGCATACACTAAAGAAAATACTAATCAAAGGAGAAACCAAGTCAAATTAAATACCAAAATGAATACCAAAAATACCAAATATAAATAAATATGACTGGGACTACAAATCATGTCTCAATAATAATTCTGGATGTTAATGGTCTAAACTCACCAATCAAAAGACATAGACTGACAGATTGCACTTTTTTAAAAAAAAGACTCAACAATATGCTTCCTTCAAGAGATTCATCCCATAGGACAATCCATCCACAGACTGAAGGTGAGGGTTGGGAAAAACATACCACTCACATAGACAGCGGAAACAAGCAAGGATTTCCACCTTCATATCAAACAAAGTAGACTTCAAGCTAAAGTTACTCAAAAGGGATAAATAAGGACATTTCATACTGTTCAAAGGAACCATGCACTAATAAAACATAACAATTATAAATATATATGCCCCAAATAATGGAGAATATAAAATTATCAAACTCTTCTCAAGTTCAAGAGTCAAACAGACCACAACACAATAATTCTGGGTAAAAATAATAATAATAATAATAATTCTGGGTAACTTTAACACAACTCTTCACCTCTGGACATATCTTCCAAACCAAAGCTGAACAAATCAACTATAGAACTCAATAAAACGATTAATGACTTAGACTTAACTGATATATATAGAATATTTCATCCATCAATGAGCAAATACACTTTTTTCTCAGCAGCACATGAATTCTTCTCTAAAATAGATCATATATTATGCAAAAAAGCAACTCTTAACAAATACGAAAAAGTAGATATTCTACCCTGCATTCTATCAGATCATAATGGAATGAAATTAGAAATCAACAATAAAATAAAAAATAAAAACTACTCCAATACCTGGAGAATAAAGAATGCTCTACTGAATGAACAATGGATTACAAGACATCAAGGAGGAGATTAAAAAATTCCTAGAGGTAAATTTAAGAATGCTGACAAAACATATTAAAATCTCTGAGACACTATGAAGACAATAGTAAAAGTAAAGATCATTGCATGGAGTTCATTCCTTAAAAGAAAAAAATCAACAAATAAATGACCTAACATTATATCTCAAAGTCCTAGAAAAAAAATAAAAGAACAAATCAAAACCAAAAGCAGTAGAAGACAGGAAACAACTAAAATCAGAACTGAAATCAATGAAATTGAAACAAAAGAAACAATATTTACAAAACAAAAAGTTGGTTTTTTGAAAAAATAAATAAAATTGATAAACTCTTAGCCATGCTAACAAAAAGAAGGAGAGAGAAAACTCAAACTATTAACATCCATGATGAAAAAGGAAATATCAAAACAAACACTAGAGAAATATAGAAGACAATTAGAAATTATTTTGAAAATTTGTACTTCAATAAAATAGAAAATATCAAAATCATTGACCAATTTCTAGAGTCATATGATTTGACCAAACTGAATCAGGATGATATATATATATAAGTTAAACAGATCAATTTCAAGCAATGAAATAGAAGATGCCATCAGAAGCCTACCAACCAAAACAAGCCCAGGACCAGATCATACAAAGCTGAGTTCTACAAGACCTCCAAATAAGGACTAATACCAATACTCCTCAAACTATTTCATAAAATAGAAAAAGAGGAAACATTTCCAAACTTATTCTATGAGGCTAATATCACCCTGATACCAAAAGAAGACAGACATATCAAAGAAAGAAAACTTCAGACTAATATCTCTAATGAACATAGATGCAAAAATTTTCAATAAAACTCTGTCAAGTCGAATAAAAAACATATCAAAAGATAGTTCCCCATGATCAAATGGGGTTCATCTCAGGGATGCAATGTTGATTCTACATAAGGAAATCAATAAGTATAATTTATCACATCAATAGACTTAAAGAGAAAATTCATATGATCACCTTGATTCATGCAGAAAAAGCATTTGACAAAATACAACAACTCTTCATGTTCAAAACACTAGAAAAACTATGAATAATCAGAACATATTCCATTGTAAAAGCTATGTATGCTAAGCCTCAGGCCAACATCATTCTAAATAGAGAAAAATTAAAAGCATTTCCTCTAATAACTGGAACAAGACAGAGATGCCCTCTTCTATTTAACATAGTTCTTGATACTCTAGCCAGAGCAATTAGAAGAAAGAAATTAGGATAGGCAAAACTAATATCATCAAAATGGCAATATTACCAAAAGTTCTCTATAGGTTCAATGCAATGCCAATCAAAATCCCAATGGCATTTCTTGTAGAAATAGAGAAAGCAATCATGAAATTCATATGGAAAAATAAAAGACCCAGAATAGCAAAAGCAATTCTAAGCAGGAAGTGTGAATCAGGAGGTGTAGCGATACCAGATTTCAAACTGTACTACAAAGCAATAGTAACAAAAACAGCATGGTACTGGTACCAAAACAGGCGGGTGGACCAATGGTATAGAACAGAGGACACAGAAACCAATCCACAAAATTACAACTATCTTATATTCGATAAAGGGGCTAAAAGCATGCAATGGAGGAAGGATAGCATCTTCAACAAATGGTGCTGGGAAAACTGGAAATCCATATGCAACAAAATGAAACTGAATCCCCTCCTCTCGCCATGCACAAAAGTTAACTCAAAATGGATCAAGGACCTTGATATCAAATCAGAGACTATGCGTCTGATAGATGAAAAGGTTGGCTCCGATCTACATATTGTGGGGTCGGGCTCCAAATTCCTTAATAGGACACCCATAGCACACTTACTTAAACTAAAAAGTTTTTTCTCAGCAAGAGAAATAATGAGAGGTAAATAGGGAGCCTACATCATGGGAACAAATTTTTACTCCTCACACTTCAGATAGAGCCCTAATATCCAGAGTATACAAAGAACTCAAAAAATTAAACAATAAGAAAACAAATAACCCAATCAACAAATGGGCCAAAGACCTGAACAGACACTTCTCAGAGGAGGACATACAATCAATCAACAAGTACATGAAAAAATGCTCACTATCTCTAGCAGTCAGAGAAATGCAAATCAAAACCACCCTAAGATACCATCTCACTCCAGTAAGATTGGCAGCCATTATGAAGTCAAGTAACAATAAGTGCTGGCGAGGATGTGGGGAAAAGGGTACTCTTGTACATTGCTGGTGGGACTGCAAAATGTTGAGGCCAATATGGAAAGCAGTATGGAGATTCCTGGGAAAGCTGGGAATAGAACCACCATTTGACCCAGCTATTGCCCTTCTCGGACTATTCCCTGAAGACCTCAAAAGAGCGTACTACAGGGATAGTGCCACATCGATGTTCTTAGCAGCACAATTCACAATAGCTAGACTGTGGAACCAACCCCAATGCCCCTCAATAGATGAATGGATAAAAAAAAATGTGGCATTTATACACAATGGAGTACTACGCAGCACTAAGAAATGACAAAATCATGGAATTTGCAGGGAAATGGATGGCATTAGAGCAGATTATGCTAAGTGAAGCTAGCCAATCCCTAAAAAACAAATGCCAAATGTCTTCTTTGATATAATGAGAGCAACCAAGAACAGAGCAGGGAGGAAGAGCAGGAGGAAAAGATTAACATTAAGCAGAGTCATGAAGTGGGAGGGAAAGGGAGAGAAAAGGGAAATTGCATGGAAATGGAAGGAGACCCTCATTGTTATACAAAATTACATATAAGAGTTTGTGAGGGGAATGGGAAAAAATAAGGAGAGAAATGATTTACAGTAGATGGGGTAGAGAGAGAAGATGGGAGGGAAGGGGAGGGGGGATAGTAGAGGATAGGAAAGGTAGCAGAATACAACAGTTACTATTATGGTATTATGTAAAAAGTGGATGTGTAACCGATGTGATTCTGCAATCTTTGTAATGTTTTGAATAACCAATAAAAAAAGAAGAAGAAAGAAATTAAAGGGATACAGATAGGAAAAAAAGATCTCAAGTTATCACTATTTGCCAATGATATGATTCTATACATAGAAGACCAAAAAAATTCCACCAGAAAACTTCCATAACTAATAAATAAATTCAGCAAAGTAGCCTGATATAAAATCAATACCCATAAGTCAAAGGCATTTCTGTACATCAGTGATAAATCCTCTGAAAGAGAAATTAGGAAAACTAGCCAATTTACAATAGCCTCAAAAACATAAAATAAAATACTTGGGAATCAACATAACAAAAGAGGTAAAAGACCTCTACAATGAAAATTACAGAATTTTAAAGAAAGAAATTAAAGAAGACCTTAGAAGATGGAAAAATCTCTCTTATTCTTGGATAGGCAGAATTAATATTGTCAAAATGACCATACTACCAAAATCACGATTCAGATTTAATGCAATTCCAATCAAAATCACAATGACATTCCACATAGAAATAGAAAAGGCAGTTATGAAATTCATCTGGAAAAAAAGAGACAACAGCTAAAGCAATCCTTATCAAGAAGAGCAAAGCAAGTGGCATCATTATACCAGAACTTAAACTATACTATAGAGCAATAGTAACAAAAACAGCATGATACTGGCACCAAAATAGACTTATAGACCAATAGTACGGAATAGAGGACCCAGAGAGAAATCCACATAATTACAGTTATCTTATATAAGACAAAGTTTCCAAAAACATATATTGGAGAAAAGATTGCCTCTTCAATAAATAGTGCTGGGAAAAATTGAAATCCATATGCAACAAAATGAAATTAAGTCCCCTTATCTCAACTATGCACAAAACCCAATGAAAATTAGATCGAGGTCCTAGGAATTAAACCAGAGACCCTGTGCCTAATAGAAGAAAAAGTAGGCCCAAATTTCCATCATGTCAGATTAGGCCCTGACATCCTTTATAAGACTTCTATTAAAACAAAATCAAGAATCAATAAATGGGATGGATTCAAACTAAAAAGCTTCTTCTCAACAAAAGAAACAACGAGTGAGGTGAATAGAGAGCCTACATTTTGGGAACAAATTTTTACCACACACACATCAGGTAGAGCACTAATCTCTAGGATATATAAAGAACTCAAAAATCTTAACACCAAAAAAAAAATAACCCAATCAATAAATTGGCTAAGGAACTGAACAGATACTTCTCAGAAGATAATACACAATCAATCAACAAATATATAAAAAATGTACAACATCTCTAGCAATTAGAGAAATGCAAACCAAAACTACTCTAAAATTTCATCTCACTCCAGTCAGAATGGCAGCTATTAAGAATACAAACACAAATAAGTGTTGGTGATGTTGTGGGGAAAAACACACACTCGTATATTGTTGATGGGAGTACAAATTGGTGAAACCAATATGGAAAGTAGTATGGAGATTCCTTGAAAAACTTGTGATGGAACCACCATTTGGCCCACCTATCCCACTCCTCGGTTTATATCCAAAGGACTTAAAATAACATACTACAGGGACACAGCCACATCGATGTTTATAGCAGCACAATTCACAATAGCCAAACCATGGAACCAATCTAGATGCCCTTTTATATATATATGAATGGATAAAGAAACTGAGGTATATATAGACAATAGAATATTATTCATAATTAAAAGAGAATAAAATCATGGCATTTGCAGGTAAGTGGAAGGAGTTGGAATATATAATGCTAAATGATATAAGCCAATCCCAAAAATCAAGTGCTGAACGTTTTCTCTGACATGAGGATGCTGATCCATAATGGGGATGGTAGGGGAGCATGGGAGAATGGAGGAACTTTAGATAGGGCAAAGGGGAGGAAGATGGAGGGATGGGGCAGGAGATGGACATCATTACACAAGTACCTGTATGAAGACATGAATGGTGTGACTCTACTTTGTGTACAACCAGAGACATAAAAAATTCTGCCCTATATATGTACAATGAATTGAAATGCATTCTGCTGTCATATATATTAGATTAGAATAAATAATTTTAAAACAAAGATTAAATCTGAAAACCGTGGTGGTCAAGAAACACAATTGATATGTCAGTTAAATGCATTCCTAAGACAGATTTAATAAACATTAATTTTTAGATCGCCACTCGTTTTTATCTTCAATATAGTAATTAAAGTTATAAAATAAATAAAATAAGTGATAAAAAGTGACGCTTTCTATTCTTGGTCAAGGTGTTTTTCCTATATGTTCTCCACAACTTGGTCACCAATGTTCTAAGCTATTCTCTTTTTATAGAATTCAAGTGTTATTACTCATTATCTTACTAACCTATCTATATTTTAATTTCATAACTTTATCTCATTTGTTTTACTATAATTGTTTTAAAAATCACCTTTAGACTCAGTGAAATAGTAAAAATATTCATATGCACCAAGAAATTACTGTGATATCCCTTAACTCAAGAAGATTCTGTTTCCTCTAATGACCCAGGGAAAACCTGTGAGACTATAAGAATAAGTCTCAGTACTCAAAGCTCAGCCTCACTACTTTCAGATCCTTTTGGCTGATTCTGGTCACTTTCAGAAAGGGATCATAATTAACCAGGTAGTTTGCTAAGGAGAATAATTCATATAAATGGTATTCTCTTAGTAATTTTTAACAATTTGAGAGAGTACAAATAAAATGAAATTTGTACTACTCTTTTTCTGAAAAGTGCTGTACTCTCTTCCAGTTATGAAAGAGGTAGGTGGATTGATGAAACTGAAATACATTAGTATAACTAACCAAATTGTAACATTTTATTGACAATGATATACTTCTATCTGTAGAAATTCATTTTATAGAATTTAATCAGGTGTTTATTTTCAGGAAAATGGAAGGATTGTGAAGGGTTGGCTTAAATTCTTAGAAGAAATAATGTGAAAAATTTAAGAAAAGATAACACTTATTATATTTAGTGTTCTACTGGCATCAATTGTTGAGTTCTTCTCCTGAATTTTCTGGGCTATTGTATTCTACCCTCCTTACTTGGTGAACCTAGCCTTATTTTCCCCAAATATAGTGTTATATTTTGTTTTTGTTTTTGTTTTGTTTTGTTTTGTTTTGTTTTGTTTTGTTTTGTTTTGTTTTGTTTTGTTTTGTTGCCCAGCTCCTTATAATCCCAATGAAAGTTGATTTGGGACATTTCTTTCATATAAAGGTGCAAATCATACTATTAAAAGGGGAAAGATTTTGACAGCTTTTGATTGACTGAATTCATTTTTAAAACACAAAAACTAAGAATCAAAGATTTTGAATGCCCTGTCCAAGATCATGCAGTGAATTTGTTCTAGAAAACAAGTTCCTGATTTCCATCTCAATGACACCTTATAAAGACATATGGTATTTATATATAAAGAAGGGTAAAAAAATTTAAGAAAAAAAAAGTTTTAATGGGGGAAGATTTTCATTTTTAGATGTGTCTAGTGATCAACATAATCAGTGTTATTTTAAAAATTAAGATTCCAAAAACTCCTCCAATTAGCTTACCATTACAATCAGTACACTGCTTCTAAAACTGCATGACCAATGTGATTCTGCAACATGTATACTTAGAAAAATGAGAAAATATATCCTATCTGATTCAAATGTATGATATGTCAAGATCATTGTACTGTCATGTGTAACTAAGTAAAACAATTTAAAAAATAAATAAAAAATAAAACTTCATGAATCACTTTTGAAGAGTCATAAATGAGCTTTGAAAGGATTATGGTGAAGGATCTCCTACAACTGAGAGTCCCCTATTATTGCTCTAGTCGGAGCAGCATAAGCTTAGGTTATGTGATGTTTTAAATAAATAAGAAATTTCTTTTGTTAGAGAATAGCATTCCTGAATTCTTACTTACTATTATGATAGAAAATATTTTTGCCACACAGAAGAAACCTTGGGCCAACCATCCTTGGCATATCTCCCGTGGAGACATAATTTCAAGTATGCACTTTTCAATCTATTAATTGAGTTTCACATCAATAAAAACTAAAGTCAATTCTAAATTGCATATTTTGACTCTAAGAAAATCCCAAACAATTCATCACATCAGAAATGATCTCACAATCAGAAATTCTACCACTTGTATTGTCATTTAATTAGTACAATTTTATTTATAATTGTGTTAGAAGAAGGGAACTAAAATGAATATTCATGACTTATTTCATCATTAGGTTCTCTATGCTTGGGGAAATTAGAATTATTAAATCTTTATTGGACTTTGTAAACAGTAATTTGCTGTTTGAGTGAGTAGAACTAAGAAATAGAATTAAGGATAATGGAAAGTATAATTTCCAAGGACAATGGAAAACTACAAGTAAATAAATATCCAAATAAATAATAGTATTCCTCTGAGAAATTTGGCAAGTGTGACTTTGTATATCTTCACGTCTGTCCATTTACCTCTTTTACATTTTACTTCCACCCAATCCGACAAGTATTCTCAGGGCTATTTTTCACATACAGGATACATTACACTCCCTACTTTACTGCAATACTTCTTGAAACTGTATTTATTTTCTCTCCTAGGTATATAATTGAAATGACTCTCTCAAATCATGTCCAGGAATCACCATTTGACCTCTAACCTAGGAGAGAAAAACTTACAAAGATGCCCCAATAGCTCCTCTTTGTGTATAGATGACTACCATTATTCTTTACCTCATTTCCAAATTTATTTCTACTCCTAAAAGATCCTTATGTTAAACATTGCTACTTTAAAGTTATTGTAATTATTATCAAGGTGAAATCCATCACAATGCTCAAAATGAAAATATCTGAATAATATTTTATCATCTCCTACATACTGTTGACATTTTCTATTATTTTCCCTGAACAATGACTTCTATATATTGACCAGTTACTATATGATAGAAAATTTATATTCATGGCCACATCTAATCCTTTTAGCAAGCCTTGTCCAGATGACCCCAAGCATCTACATGGCTTGTCCAAGGTCA